>NC_135322.1:48715136-49340136 GCF_048772815.1 Callospermophilus lateralis
CCCATGGGCATTCTAAACTGATCTACATATCCATCCCTGTTTATTTTAGTTGAGTTGGGTCTCACTAACTTGCTCAGGCTGGCCTCCAACTCCTCCTTTGACCACCTGAGAACCTGAATTGCAATAAGGGTACCATCATGCCTGGCTCAGGCTATTTTACATAAAACTTGAGGTGTATATTTTCAGAAATCACTTTGTAGACATGTGCTTTTTTTTTTTTTTTTTTTTTTTTTTTCCCGGTAAAGCCCTGTAATAAGAACCCTCTGTGTCAAATCACTGAGATTGAGTGAAACTTGTTTCTCCTTTTGAGTTTTTTTTTTTTTTTTTTTTGGTGGAGAGGGTACTGGGAATTTAAACCAGGGGTGCTTCACTACTGACAACAGCTCCAATCCATTTTGTATTTATTTTTTAATTTGAGACTGGATGTCCCTAAAATACTGGGGGACTTGCTAAGTTTCTAAAGCTTACCTTTAACTAAGAATCTTCCTGTGTTTGCCCACCAAGTTGCTGAGATTATAGGCATGTGCCACTGCTCCCAGCACTGGGCTGAACTTTTAAGGACAATGCCTAGGTATCTCCCAAAATGACTATATTATTTTTTATCCCATTAAACAATATGAGGGTGACAGATGCTCCATATTCTCACCAAAACTTGCTTTTAGGGGGTCTTAAACCTGATGAGATGGAAAGGGCGGTAGCATTGATTTGTCATTGCAGATATTTTCCTGGATTTTTAGCTTCTACTTCAATTTTCTTCTCTGTGTTTCTCTCTCTCTCTCTCTCTCTCTCTCTCTCTCTCTCTCTCCCTCCCTCCCTCCCTCCCTCCCTCTCTCTCTTTCGCTCTCTCGCTCTCTCTCTCCTCTTCTATTCTCTCAGACTTTCTCTAGATCATTACATATATGTAAGTTTTACACCCCACCCCATCCCCACATGCCCTAATGCTCTGAAGACTCTTCTTCATTCCACAGTTTTACTGATAGTTTGGGGACCTTCACCAAGAGGTAGACAGTAACTTCCAGGTTAGGAAGGAGCACTGTTTTTCAGTTGACATAAAGGAGCTTATAACGTGGCTATGACCTGGGAGGAGCTGGGAATATGTCAGACTTCACAACCCCAGCTATGAACTAGGTCAGGGGAATACAGAGAGAGCATCTGCCTGGACAGGAGCTGGGACAGTGGCTTGGACCACAGTGCATTGGACGGAAAACTTTGGATCAACAACAGACCTTGCTCTTTAGGTAGAAGTCACAGACACAGCCACCTGGGAATACTGTCACTCCTAGAAAGACACCAGTAAAGGACACTTGCTATCCTGGTGTGTAGGAATGAACCCAGGCTAGAATGAAGAAGCCAAGGCCTGTTAGGAGAAGGTACTGAAGGTCATCTGAGGTGGAGCCCACACCCCTTCCTCCAGGAAGTCAGGCAGAGCAGGCACTCCTGTCTCCTGCTGTATTCCCTGTGTCCTTGCAGGATTCTAGAAGATTTGACATCTCCTGGTTATGGGCCTGTCTCCCCAGCGGCCCCAGATGCCCAAGAGAGCCCTTCTGGGTCCACAGTGCTAGAACCAGAAAGTCCTCAGAGAATTTATCAGGTGCATAAATAACAGTAAACTCAACTCAGAGGGAGCTGTCCTCAGGGGAAGCCACAGGGTGGGGACAGAGCAAGTAGAGGGGGGTGGGTTCTTTCTCTCTTTCTCTCTTTCTCTCTTTCTTTCTTTCTTCTTTTGGTGGTGCTGAGGATTGAACCCAGGGTCAAGGGGGTGGGTTCTTAAGAAGTGTCACAGTTGCAGTCACCAGTGTATTTCAACAGAGCAGCCAGGACAAATAGGGACAGACTTACACAGACCCTAAGACCAGGATTACAAGGACCTTGGAGGGAACTCAGGAAACTATGAATGCTGAGAGGAAGAAGGACTTCCCAGTACCACGGGCACAGTCACACTGCCCAGTTTGCTCAGGCAGTCCCCTTCATCCCCCAAGGTCATCATTTCTCACCTGTGGGGATCTTCATTTTGCGTCCCCTCAGAGAAGCCCTCCTGGCTCCTCCAATTACAGCCCACTGCTCCCTCCTCTCCACCCCAACACCCTCATGTGCCGCAGTCTCTGGCTGGGCACAAGATCACGAGCCACTCAAACAGGAACAAACTTTATTTGAAAGAACCGCCAATAACACGTCCGCCCGGGAAGCTTCCCGATCCACCCACGCGGTGTTCTGCCGGTCCCTTCCCGGCATTCCAGCGCAAGCGCCTCCCCGGAATTCCCTCCTACTGCACTTTCCCAACCAATGGGAACTCTCCAGGAGTCCCGCAGCAGGAGTCCGGTATCCATATGAATGTAATTTTTAACATAATCATATCATCTCAATGGCTAACTGGCATCACCTTTCAATCAAAAATGCCATGCATCATAGCATCATATTAATTGGCTGTGGCTCCCAGCACTCATGGGCCAGTGTGTGAGAAAATACCAGAAAGTTTAATGGTGACATGATTGGGTTATGAAAGCCTTAACCCAATCATTGATTAATCCCCTGATGAGGGTTCACTGGATGGTAACTGTAGCCATGGAGGGTGGAGCTGGAGGAGGTGCGTCACTGGGGCGGGCCTGAGGATATGTATTTTGTCTTTGTTGAAAGTAGCTCTCTCTCTCTCTCTGCTTCCTGGTATGATGTCTTGAGCAGCTCTCCTCCACTACACCCTTCCACCATGATATTCAGCCTCTCCTTGAGACCTAAGGAATGGACCCGCTGTCTTTGGACTGAGCCCTCTGAAACCATGAGCCCCAAATGAACTTTTCCATTTCTATGTTTTTCTTGTCAGGTCTTTTGGTCACAGCAGCAAAAAAAGTAGAATAAAAGAGCCAGTGGCTGCTGGGACAGTAAACTAGTGACTCCAGGGGTGACGAGTGGGTTCCTGGGATCTCAGAGCAGCTAAGAGGCGGGGAGTCCTGTCCTGCTCAGTACCCACTGGCTCTGTATCCTCTGAGGGTTCAGAGTGGCTCTCCCACAGTGCCCAGCTTGCAGGACACCACTCTTTGCCTCCTCCCTGCAAAATCCACCTGGGCCCAGGTCCTTCTCTGTGCTGACCTCTGAAGCACAGCAACCCTAAGAGCACAGAAACATCCCTGGGAAGTGACCATGTGATTGCACAGACTTTATGGATAGCTGGGCATCATGACCTGTGGGGTCCTGCTGCTCCTCCTCCAAGGCCAGGGTGAGACTCCAGTTTGTGTTTGGGGGGGCAGAGTCTGGAGTCCCATCAGTCAAAGGATACAGAGGAAAAGACGGAGGCTGCAGGAAAATAGGTGATAGGGAGGGGGAGGATGGTGGAAATGATAGTGGACAGAGGGGAATGTGCAGCCACACAGGGGTCCACCTAATGCCCAGGGTGACTCCCCTGAAGTGCAGACAGGGTCAGTCAGCCTGATGTCACTAACATCAAGGAGAAGGCAGGGTATGAGGGGAGACTGAGGAACCCAAAGAGCAGGGCCACCTTCCCTGTCTCTGGACGGGGCATTCAGGACACTGAGTGCTGCTGTGCTGGAGCTCCAGCTGCCAATGGGGAAAACAGCCACTTAGGAACACCTCCTGCTGCCATTTGGCTCTAGGTCATGCCTTTGGCCAGAGGGGTGACCTGACCCTCTCAAAGGGGTTCCGTGCAAGGTTACCTGTCTTTGGGGGAAATACAGAAGGCCCCAGGCACTGTGTCCTAAAGGGGATGTGGGATGTCACTGGGCTCCTGTCACTTTATGCACCTGAACCTAAAAAGGATATGGCTTGGCCATTAGGGCAAAGGTGACGGGGTTCTGAGTCTACAGGCAGCATCCAGGGCCTCATCAGAAGTTAGGCAAGGTTGGCAGGATGCCTGGGCTGTCCTTGGCCCTTGATCCTCTCCCTTATAGGCTTCTACTGTGGGCCCCCTTATCTCCTGCTACTCCTCCCCACTCTGCCCATGAGGAGTCCACACTCACCTCTCCCCCATGGCACACCCACAGAGGGTCTTTCCCACTTCCCTGCTGTTGACCAGGCTCCTCTCAAAAGACACTAGGACTTTCTAAACAAGGAAAGCTGCCCAACATCACTATTGGCTTCCATTATAAATATAGTCTTGGCTTCACCCATCATAAGTAATCATTAACAAGTCACAAGCACAGATTTGGGTTCCACCCTCTTCTGTCCCCACCAGTCCTGGCTCCTTCACAGGAACCATCAAGGACTCAGGGTCTTACACACAATGCCCAGGACTTTACTTTATGTGTGTGTGTGTGTGTGTGTGTGTGTGTGTATGTGTGTGTTTGAGAGAGAGAGAGAGAGAGAGAGAGAGAGAGAGAGAGAGAGAGATTTTTTTTCTCATGCCTGGTTTCCATCTCCATGACCACAGCTCACCCTCTGGGGCACCATGCTTTCCCCTTCCTAACACAGGAGTCACCTCACACTCTTACATGGTGCAGCTTCCTCCACCATCGAGTGGAAAGGATGATGTGCTGCTGACTTAACAAGTCTCTGATCAGGGACATTTTAGCCGACTTTGTCCATTGCTGTCACAACATACACCTGAGGCATCTGGGATGCTGTCTGTGTACATTACATGTAAAGAAATTTCACCCAGTAAGGAATTCTGTGTAGGCAGCTTGTTTACTGAGATGTGGAGCATACTGTATCGTCCCGCACCTTATTGGTACTGAGTGAAACCCCAGGTTGCTTTACCATTGAGCCATGCCCCCCAGCCCTTTTCATTGTATTTTGATACAGCATCTCACTAAGTTGCTTAGGACTTTGCTAATTTGCTGAGGCTGACCTCAGCCTCCTGAGTCACTGGGATTACAGACATGCGTGTGCCTTTTGACTTGGAACATATCTTATATCAATTTGGGGTGCTAAAACAATAAAACTGACCTGACACTGGGTGATGTATAAAGAAAATAGATTTATTTACCTCTGCCCAGGTGATCATCTCTGGTTTGATCTTGGTTAACGTCATTCAGCTATGTCATAATATGATCACATGGCGAAAGAGGAAGCAACAGAGAAGAGGCAGAGTTGCTTTTGTAACAATGTTTGTATTGAATATTGATGGATCTTTATTTATTTGTTTGTTCATATGTGGTGCTGAGAATTGAACCCAGTGTCTCACACATGCTGGACAAACACTCTACTACTGAGCCACAACTCCAGCCCCAGACTTGGTCTTTTAGAAAAACTCACACTCACCTCAAAGGAATTAACCCACTCCTGTGAGAGCTAATCTACTCTGAAAGACTAGCATTAATCCCTTCACAGGGCAGTCCTGAGCCCATCACTAGGTCCTCCTTCTGAAAAGTAAAACCAAACTGGGGACCAGTCATCCATGATAGGGATCTTTGAGGGGCAAACCACATCCAAACATACTATTCTGCCCCCGCCCCTCAAGGTTCACGTCCTTCTTTCAGTGCACAATGCAGTCATTCCATGTCTATAGTCCTCAAAGGCTGAAACCTTGCAAACATGACTCCAAAGTGTAAAGTCCCAAGTCCCATCTGAAACTCAAGGCAAATGACTTCCAACAAGCTACATGGTTTCAGGATACAGCCTTGAAACAGGCACAGGGCAGACAGTTCTGTGGCAAAAAGGAGGAATAGCAAGTAGAAAGGGCTCCCAGACCCCCAGCAAGTCTGAAAAAAACGAAATAAGACACTAGATCCCCAAACTCCAAGTCCAGCCTCCTAGACACAGGGCAGGGTACTGGTCCCCAGGGCCTTGGGCATCCCCACCCCTGGGGTGATGCTGCTTTCAGCCCACATGGCTGCTCTCTTGGGCCTCTTGCCATGGCCTGTGGCTTTCCTAGGCTGGCATTGCACACTGCCAGTGGCTCGACATTTCTGGGGTATCAAGAGCAGTGGTCCCCCTCTCATGGCCTCACTAGTCATTCTTGTGAAGAATCTTTCCCGTGGCTGCACACCACAGCTTGGCCTCCAGAACTTTCCTTTGAAACCCCAGTGGAGGCTGTTGTGACAGCAGAGCCCTTGGATTCTCTGTACCTGCAAAATAGCACCAATTGGGCATCACCAAGGTCTGTTGCTTGCTCCCTTTGGAGCAGCATCAGGAGTCATGCCTGGGCTTTCGTGAACCATGCCTGGACAGACCCAGAGCATTTTGCTAGAACACAAGGAGCAGAATCCTGAGACAATGCTGGGACCCCTTCCATGGTCTTCTGGGCTATTAATGGAAGGGCACCTGGAAGATTATGTGTAGGCCTCAGGCCTTCTCTCCCATGGTTTTGAAGCTGAGAGCCTGGCTCCTTCCCACCCATAGTTATCTCTTTCCCATCCTCTATACTCTCACCCAATCTTCCATTTTGCTCTTTAGGTGGGCAGACTGTGATATTCCCAGTGTTTTAGGGTATGCTTTCCTTTGTCAAGTATCATTGTAAATCTCAATGAAAATGACCAAAAATAGCCACACAACTCCTATATTTTTCTTAGAAATGTTGTTCTCTGAATCCTCTAGGTCATCAATCTTATATTTGACCTTCCATGATGTCTTTAGGCATGAATACAGTGTAGCCAAGTGTTTGCAGTGATCAAAGGGAGCCTTTGTTCTGATTTCCACAGATGGCTCCCACTTCCTTCTGAAGCCTCCTTAGGATGGCCTTTACTAAGCACATGGCAATGAGCATTCTGAATATAACCACTTAACCAATCTCTATGATGTTCTAGCTCCTTCCTTTTCTCTTTGTCGTTCGAACTCTCACCAGGATTACTGACAATTCTCCATTTACAATAGTACAACACTTTCCTTTCTTTTTCATTCTTCAACTTCTTTTGTAGTTGTTGTACAGGGGATTTAAACCAAGGGCACTGAACCACTGAGCCATATCCCCAATCCTTTTTATTTTTTTTTTATTTTAAAAATTTATTTATTTATTTATGTATTTTCCTAATTTGTTACATATGGCAGCAGAATGCATTACAATTCATATGACCCACATAGAGCACAGTCTTTCATATCTCTGGTTCTACACAAAGTAGAGTCACACATTGCTTTCCTATATCAGGAAATTTTACCATTCTCAAAGCCCCTGCCCACCTGGCCACCAGGCCTGCCAAAATGGGGTAGGTAAAGTTAAGGATAAGGGTAAGTCTGAGCTTAACAGGATTCAGAGTGACCCTCACCCCACACTGCTGGAAGGGCATGTGTACAGGAATCCCAAAGGTGAGGGACTGCCCCACTGGCCACTGACCAGTTGTATCTGCAGCTGGACATCCAGCCTGCTGTGGGCCAGGCCCTGAAGGCCTACAGATTACAGTTCTGGACCAAGACCCTTACTCAGAAGATCCAAGAGCTAAAGGGGGTTGAGGACAAGCACACAGAGCTCTAGCTCCCTGTTTAGGGAGGAAGGGAAGGGCTACGTGCAGGTGGGGTCTGTCTGTGTTGTCCTCTCTTGCCCACCCTGGAGCCAGGGTTGGCCCTCTCATTCATATAGCTCTTCGTCCACTCTTCATTTGTCCATTCAGTCAACACTAATGAAGAACTCACCTCATCATGGTCATTGCCCAGGATGCCATGGATTCTTTCTCATTAGACACACTCAGTAAATCCCCCCAGAAAGCTGTGGATGGGTAAGCCCAGTGGATGCCCTCTGTCCTCCATTGGGACTGAATATACTCCCACCTGGGCCTGAGTATATTCCTCCCTTTCTCACCTCACCTCCCAGTACTTTCTGTCTTCTCTCCTCCAACCACCTAGCCACTCTTCAAAAGAGGGCTATGCTTTGAGAATGTTGCCCACACCTGAGTGTCAAAATCCCACATCTACTTCTCAGCAAGTCCAATGTATTCTCATCTTTGACATTGATCACTAGACAGACTAGACTAGAAATCTGTTTACTAAAGCCCTAGTGTCTTGGTACATTCAAACATCATCACACTGTGGGTAGCTTATAAACCACAGAAAATTATTCAGAGTTTGCAAGGTTATTTTCAAGTCAAGATGCCCAGCCTGGCATGGTGACGCACACCTGTAATCCCAGCAACTCAGGAGACTGAGGAAGGAGGATCACAAGTACAAAGCAAGAAACCTCTCTGAAAGCACACTTGTGAAGTCCAAGTACCACATTCTCTTGTGGAATCCCACACGAGAGATTTATTGTCAGTAGCATGGAGCAAACTGACAAGGCTGTCCTTCCCGGGACAGCAGCAACAAGCATGGTTATGGGTTGCATCATGGGCTGGGGTGGGGTGAACCTTTGAGCAGGCACATTCAGAATCGCATCCTGGGAGTCCCTAGATAAAATGGCTCCTAAATCGAAACCTGGGAGGCCCTGAGTAAAATGGCTCCTAAATCAAAACCTAAGAGTCCCTAAATAAAAATGGTCCTCAACCTAAAATGACAGATCTGATGCCAATATTGATCTCATGCCAATAATCTTCCCTTTTTGTTTTTATAGATACAGGATTGCAGAGGGTGTTGGTCTTTCTTCTGTAGCTTCTATCTGCTGGTTAGGGACAAAGAATCTCATTCCTATGAAGGGAGTCAGGGAGGGTTTTAGGTGGGGCAGAGTCTCTGGAGTTGGAACAATTGACTAGGAGTCATAGGTCTCTGTCTTGGGAGTCAGGGGCTGGTATTCTTGAAGGAGAAGTAGTTGATTGACCAACTAGTTGATGAATTTGTGTATCTGATCCAGCAGGAACTTCTGTAAGCAATTTAACAGGCATGGTCCTAGTAGGAGAAACAGAAAGAAGACTAATAGGAGTCCTGTGAGGGGGAGAAGACAAGGCCACACTTGACTTCACATTCCCCAAGGCCACTGTTGGCCTACTTGCTGTTTCCTCGTTTCTAGCTGCTCTTGTAGTTGTTTTTCTCTTGTTCTTCCTACCCCTGACTGGTGGACATAAAACAACATTCCTCCTGTAGGTACAGGCAGCGGCCTCCTTTCTCTGTTGTTAATAGGTCCCAGTCCACAGCGGTTTTGTAGGACCACAGAGGCTAAGGAGTCCAGTTGATTTTGGAAAGTTACTATAGACTAGGCTACCTGTTGGATATCCCCTATCAGCTGATTGGAGAGCTGATAAAAGTGGGAAATGGATGTGGTTATTCCTGCCCTTCCTGTGGCTAGGCCTGCCATAACCCTAGATTGGCTTGTAGAGAAACAAATTGAATAGCCCGTTTGTCCAAGGCCTCATATGAGCACAGACTTACCAAGGAGCTGTTTAGGCATAGAGGACCTGCTATTAAATGAGAGAAGCCAATAATCTCTTCCCAGGAGGTCTGAGAGCTGAGAACCTCTCTTTATAACAGCGGTGGAGAGGACAAGGACTTTATTCGAGAATATAAATCTTTAACAGAGCCAGAATTATCAGGAATATAAACACAACATTTAACTATTAATGTCACAGATGTCCATCCTCTCAAGATATAGTTAAGCTATTTAATGTCATCTGATTTTGTAAAATATCTATATTTGTTACTTAGGGCCAGATAATCATACTAGCAAACATCAAGCCCACATGTGTAGGTTAGGAATATCTGTAGGTTTTTAAACTAACTAAAAACTTCTGGCTTTGGCAGTTTCTCTTGATCCTTATCAGGCATTCTTGCCTAAGAATCTCTCTTTTGTAGCCTCCAGTCTTACATATTCTTGGGGGCTAACACAAGTGTATATCTTAACTTACATTTAACTATTACTTCCTTTTTTTTTTAATGCCCAGGAATGGCTCTATTTGTGTTCAACTGTTTTTGCTAGGTGTTTAAGGTCAAGCTGGTCAAAACGGACTTTGTTTCTATCTATTGTAAAGAGTCAGCTGAGTTCCCACAGGGGTGACTCGTAGGGGCACTTGAGAGCAGGTCTCAGCTCTGCTAGTGCTCTTTGCACCAGGATGGGTCCAGGTGTTGCTGACATGTGGCTTTCCTTGGAAACCTCAGGGACATTCTCCCTTCTCCAATGACCCTCCTCTTCACAGAGAGTGCACTGATTGGCTTTTCATTCTCCAGTGGTCTCATTAATCTCCCTGATCACGAGGTTGTGTGGCCCAGAGTGGCAAAGCTCTTTGGAGAAGTTCCCTGATCCTGAATTCAGACTGACTCAGAGGGCAAGAGCCAAGTATTGATTTCCTTGGCCCTGTTAATTTAACATTAATTTTTAAGTTTTGATCTTAATCATCCAGCAAGTCAGTCTCACCAGTCTTAAATTAAGACTACTGGTTTTTAACTTTAATGTCTATAACCTTACAATCACTTACCCATTTTATTAAACCAGGGTTAGTATTATCCTATCTGTCCTATAGGTGATGACTTATTATCTTAAATTAACCCAGGTTGTGTGTTCTTGAAGTAACACCTCTGCAAAACATTAACAGACAACATTTATACAGTTTATAAGGAAAATACAAACTAAAGTTAACAAG
The DNA here is from genome assembly GCF_048772815.1 of Callospermophilus lateralis. Taxonomy (NCBI): domain Eukaryota; kingdom Metazoa; phylum Chordata; class Mammalia; order Rodentia; family Sciuridae; genus Callospermophilus; species Callospermophilus lateralis. Next base: position 48,725,516 of record NC_135322.1, read on the forward strand.
TAAAAACATAATTAGTTTGTGTAATAACTATCTTGAATTTTGGCTGAGCAATATATCTATATATCTATATATATCTATATATCTATATATATACCCTATTTGAGATCCTAGTAATCTTAACAACAAAAATCCACCTTTTGAACATAACTTTCAATGAGCTGAAATTTGGCCTACTTTGGAGTTATTCTGATACACTGTAAGGCAGGAGGCAGAGCCTTATCTCAGGTAAGGCAGGGCTCCTCATAAAACTTGGGTGAAGTGTTCTAGCTCTGAAGCTGATTTTTGCCTCTTTCTTAAATACCGTTTGACAAAGCTTACATATATTGTCTTTTTTAAAAGTTCATATGAATGTTAGTTAACACAATATGATATTACATTTAAAACACAAATTAAAGAAAGGCTGAGAGTTTTTAACATTTTGGGGGAAATGTAGCAAAATGCTTTTGAGTTTTACAATATTAACCTTTAAATAGATTAGGCTCTCATTAACTCAAAAATACATTTAAATTGTATCCCAGTGTAAAAAGTAACATAAAGCTTTATATATCTTATTGATAACAGGTCCAGTTGTAGAACATTAAGTGATATAAATAAATCCCCAATAAAATTTGTTATTCTTATGAATCTAAAATTACCATAAAATTTTAGTTTGGAGAATACCAGCTTGACATAATGTTCTTTTAAACCTTCTACCTTAAAGACTTGTTTACCTGGAAGATAAAAACATATTTAATATACAAAGAAGAGGAATATCACCATAATTATATTGATGTTTTTATATTAACCAAATTTAGGTTTTAAAGAAAACTTAGACTTTGTAACAGTTGTTGTTTATCAGTTGTATTTACCTAAATTCTTTCAAGTTATTTATTCTAAAAAGTAAAATTTATAAACACAATGTTATGTGTAAATTAATGTTTTAAAAAATCCTTGTCATTTTAACATGTTGATTAAACTTTGGTTTATATCAGTGCATTAATATTTGACCTTAGGAAAAAACCTTCAGTAGCTTTGACTGATTCATATATATATATATATCCAACTTATATATATATATCCAACTTATATATATATGTATATATCCAACTTATACAGATCTCTTTATAACTTAGTTAAACCCTCTTATTTATTTCATCACATAAAGACTTTCTTATCCAGAAACATTTTCTTTTCCTTCTATTAAATATGGTTCCATACCTAAAACCTTCTAATTTCTCTTTCCCATCTTTAAACAAACTCTTTTATATTCACTTTTTAAAATAATCCTTGTAAATTTCTGAATTTAGACAAATTATTCCATTTTAATGAAAATAAATACTTTATGCTATTTAAAGTACTCTAATTGAAACACAGTTAAAACTTTCAGACCTATTTGAATAGAGAATCTCATTTGTTTACCATTTCATGAAAATACAATATTCAAGTATATAGAATTATACCTGTTGGGATAATTTAAATTTTCAGTAACCTTGTTCTCAGTGGTAGGAGACAGTTGGATAGGATCATGGAAAGTTAGATCCTCTGATTGGGTTAGGTACTGGAATTCTTTACTGTACCCTGTGGGACTAGAGGTGAAAGACCCTAGCCTCCTTTCCATTTGGGAGAGGTCACTAAGGGAGAAAGGGACATGTACCTGGACAACTCCCTCTGACCTGCTACTTCACAAAAGGAAGCAAAGGTGAGGCTGGGTAGAGGGCGCTGAGCAAGAAGGAGTAGCAAGTGGACTGAAAGTAGGTGAGGGAGGTCCCAGAGGGGTCAGAGCAGAATGGTAGGGAGGGGGTTCCTCAGCAGTTCAAAGTCTGGGGTTAAGGAGGGTCCTGAGGTCGAGAAGAGAGAGTTTAAGAGCCAGCAGAACCTGGGCTAGAGAACAGGAAGAGCAGAGGGACAGTTTGGAAAGAAGGAAAGATAGGCCTGAGCATAGGGGATATCTTTGCATTTCCTAGAGAGCTCCCAAAATTTAAAAAGTTTCATCAAAAATGCTCTAGAGTGCCGTTAAGTGGCCATTTGGAATCATTGTCTAAGGTATAGAGGGGCCAAATTTAGTTCCAGAGACAAATTAATTTCTGTTCCTTTAAGTCAGGGGTAAGGTGGAGGGAGTCTGAATTTGCTAAAAGGCAACCCAAGGGTGTCCAGGGGATGACAGAGGTGGCCTCATGCACGGCAAGAGGGAGAGAGAGAGTTCCTAGGGAGGAGCAGAGGCATCCCTCTGTGTCTTCCCATATTGAGTAAGGAACAGCTGACCTCAGGATGGCAGCTGGGGCTAACGCCCATAGGGGTTCTCAGTGCCTGGCACCAGGGCTTTGAGCCCAAAGAGTAACCAAGACCCAGAGAGAGATCTTTTGCTAGGGGTGAGAACTTCTGAGCCTATGGACCCAGTTGATGGTAGGGACCAACCACAGCTCTGGAAGCCATAGTTGGGGGTGTCCCAGACCAAAGGGAAGCCTAGGAGCACCAGATGTTCCATGGTCACTTCTCTGGACCCGCAGTTCCTTTGAATTGACTAAAGGCAGGGGAACTTACCTGAATCAGCTGGCGGTGGATGAGAAATCGAGCGCTCAGTGAAACGGAATGTGTGTGGTGAGGGTGTCCTAGGACCCAGGATAGGATCCCAAAGCAGCTCAGGTCCCCAAAGGGAGAGGAAGATCAATAGGAGAGCCAATCCAAGTCATGGCACCACTGAAAGGACACTCATGAGGTTCACGCAAAGTCCAAGGACCACACCACACACCAGAATCCTACACAAGAGATTTATTGTCAGTAGCATGGAGCAAACTGACAAGGCTGTCCTTCCTGGGACAGCAGCAACAAGCATGCTTAGGGGTTGCATCATGGGCTGGGGTGGGGTGAACCTTTTAACAGGCACATTCAAATCAAAGCCTGGGAGTCCCTGAATAAAATGGTTCCCAACCTAAAATGGCACATATGATGCCAATATTGATCTCATGCCAATACTGGCTCAAAATTAAGAATGAATAGAACTAGAGATGTAATTCAGTAGTAAAGTTCTCCTGGGTTCAAACCTCAGTCCTGAAAAAAGAAATAAAAAGAAAGAAAGTAAGATGCTACCAGATTGGGAGTCTGTGGAGAGCTTGCTTTTGGCTTTTTCACTCATGGACGGCACCTTCTCACTGAGTCATTACATGGTATAAGGGACAAACAATGCCTCCCATGACCTCGTTGAAGCCAGAATTAAGGACAGGCAGTCAATGTAGATAGGTAACAGGGTCGATGGAGAAAATGGAGGCCAGTTGGAGACCACCCCTGGGAGACTGGAATGGTAATGCCTCCTGAGCACTTTGTCTACCAGGATTCCTGCCTATACTGCCCCCCTAGAAGGGGGTTCATGAAGCACCCCCTGAACAGACAGGGGGCTGCTAATTAAGGTCCCGTGGCTGCAGCTTCCTTCCTGCCCCATCACTCCACCTTGGCCCTTCCAGCCCACCTGCTTCTCACCTTTTGGCCATTCCACCAGCATCTCCTGGGCCCAGTCAGGAAGGAAGAGATAAGGGGGAAGAGAGCAGGAAAACAAAGAAAGTCTAAAATGTCTAAAAGGTGCAGGATGCTCTCACTTCTTGGGATACCAGGATACCACCAGCTATGGCCCCCTTCTTTCCTCCAGGAGAAGTCTTTATTACTACTTTTTGAATAAAACTTCCTTTATATGCTTGCCTTGGCACTTCTCTAGTGTTCAGACTTAAACATTAGAGTAAGAAGAACTCATCACAATAACCAGTGGTTTCCTATTCATCCTAACTCTTTTTCTTTTGGTACCTGGGATTGAACTCAGGGGCACCCAACCACTGAGCCACATCCCCAATCCTATTTTGTATTTTATTTATTTATTTTTATTTCGAGACAGAGTCTCACTGAGTTTCTTAGCACCTCAACATTGCTGTCTTTGTATTCCCCATCCTCCTGTCTGAGCCTCCAGAGCCACTGGGATTTCAAGTCATGGCCCACCACGCCCAGCTATGAACCTAACTTCTAAAACCATCGTATTGGAGATTAGGTTTCAATGTGTGAATTGGGTGGACACAAGTTTTGAGACCCTAGCACAAGGGTCCTACAACCCAAGATTCAGAAACCAAATTTGCAAACTACTGGAAAATGTCTGCCTATTTAAAACAACCACTTTCCCATATATTTCCATTCCCACCCTTGTGGGAAGCAGGACTGGGTTTTTTTCCATTGATTCTAAAGCCTGGGCCAGCTGAGTATGTCCAGGAGAGCCAAGGGGCATTCTCAGGGTCCTGTTTCCTGAAGTTGGCTCTTATTCCCTGTAAATCTGCAGACACTATGAGCCCCACACTGACGTGACTATAACACTGAGTCATATAGAAGAAGATGCTTCTCTGTGTGGTGTGTCCTGGAAGAGGCCTTGGAGGCTCAGGAGGTCCAGAGAAGAGATTCTTGTCCCTGGTTCCCTGAGAACCTCTCCCTCCAGTAAGGTGTCCTTCTGCCTTGCAGAATTCCCCCTGCAGCCTCCTGACCATCCCCCACCCACTATGGCATCCACATCTTTGATTTTCCTTCTCCCCTCATTGCTCTCCCTAAACTTCTCTGGCCCCTCCTATAAAAACCCCCTCATCTTTTCTCACTGTACAAAGGTAGCAAATGATGCTCAATGTGCCTCTGGGTTCCCTCAAATCTTTTTCTCTCAGACATTCAGAAGCTGGATTTCTCATCCCAAAGAACTTGGGAGTCCTCCACTCTCCAACCTCTGACTGACATGCCCTCCTGGGCCACCAATTTTCACAAAGGAGATGGCCCCCCTTGTTTCCATTCACTACATTGAAGCCCAAACCAAGACCTTCCTGAATTTCATGCAAAAGATGAAAATTCCGTTTTGTCATCTGGGCCGCCAGGGCACAGACAAGGTTAACATTAAGCCTGGAGGGATCCAGCACAGGAAAGACTTTCCTTTTGGTGAAGACTGATGGGTGCACCCTTATAGCATTTACTGAGTTCCTGTGAACATGCCTCTATGTTTTAGTTCTGCAAAAGCACACTTTATTATACAAAGCGGTTTCCATGATATTTTGTAGATTTTTAATAGCTTTTTAAATGCTTTAGCGTGGGGTGTGTGTGTGTGTGTGTGTGTGTGTGTGTGTGTGTGTGTGTACAGTGCCAGGGACCATACCTACCTCCTTGGCCTGCTAGGCAAGCACTATACCACTGAGCTACATCCATTCACAGCCCAGTGTGGAATAACTTATATACAATTAAATTAATCTCTTGGGTGTACAATTTACTCACTCTGAGGTAATATGTAAGATAAGCAAACACCAGCACCACAAGTTTTACCAGTTTCTTTCACTTCCTAAACTTCCTCATGCCCCTTTGTAGTCCTTCCTTGCCCTGAATCCTGCTCTAAGGGAGTCACCTAATTGCTTGGGTTCCTCTAGTTGTCCTTGCCCCAAATATGATGCAAATGGACACTTTTAGGAATGGCTCTGTCACTTCTCATACTATTTTTGAGATGCAAGCAGATCTCAGATTCCTTTTCCTGGGGAGTGGCATTCCTTGTAGGCACACAACATGATGAATTCATTGACCAGTTGATATACATCTGAGTGACTTCCATTTTTGACTAATTCTAATGAAGCTCTTAGGGACATTGTCAGAAATTATGTATATAGACCCATGGTGTCATTTCTGTTGAGGAGAGACCTGAGAGGAGAATTGCTGAGTCATATGGCAAGTGTGTGTGGAACTTTTAAGGGAAATAACAAACTCTTCTCCAAAAGGACTCTGTCAGTTTGCATCCCTAAGCAACTGAGGGTATCATTTGCTCCATATCCTCTTCAACACTTGGTCTGATGGTCTTAGATCAAATTGTATTTAAAGGACCTGTTGGGGAATCTCATTGCAGATGTTTGTTTTGACTTTTAGACTCTGTTTCCATCTTCCATTCTCTCTCTCTCTCTCTCTCATCTCTATATATGTATAAGATATAATATATACAAACACATACACAGATACGCTGCTGAGACTCTTCTTCATTTCTCATTATTTCTATTATCTTGGTCTTTGTCAAAGCCAAGGCCTCTGTAAGATGGTGCCATAAATGGCAGAGCACATGTGGGCCTTCACCCTAGCAGACTCCAGATTAGGAGGAAGCACTATGTTGTCCAGTCGACACAAAAGTGCTTATACTAGAACTTAACTGGGAGGAGGACCAAGCCCAGCTATGAATTAGATCAGGAGACTCTGGGCAGAGTAAGCATTTGCCCAGGCAGGGGCTGGGAGATGGCTGGGAGCAGAAAATACTGCAGAGGAACTGAATCCACAGCAACCATGCTGATTGGGTGGAGGTCAAGGAGAAGCAGTGCTCTCAGCATGCTTTCTCCTGACATCTGGATAAAACTGATTGCTCCCCAAAGTGGCTGAGAAGGACACAACACTGAGCTGTAAGAGCCTATGGGGGGTGGCGAGAATCTAGCAAAGTATGGTTTTCAGGGAACCTCTAGGCTGCCTGAAGTTGAGCCCCACACCCCTTCATCAGGGAAGTCAGGTTGAGCAGGTCTTCCTAACCCACACTGGCTTCCATTCACCCATGCAGGGATCAGAATTATTTAGAATCTCTCAGAGGCACCTAATCTCTGGGAGTTCCCTGGACAGGCAGGCACTCATTTCACATCTTTCCAGTGGATAAGTGACTGTAGAAGGGACCTTGGTCATGTGTTGATGGGGTATCTACAAAAATGCCTTCAATTTAGGGCCAGAATAAGAAGGGAGAGGCCCTCAGATGTTCTCAGATGATGGTGTATAGAAAATTAGGGACAATTGAAGGGCACCCAGTCAGCTAGGAAGGTCACAGTCACACCTCCCTGCCACTGTGCAAGTAGTTCCCTTCACTCCAGCAAGGTCACCTGTGTTTCTCCATCTCTGGAAATCTTCATTCTGCACCCCCCAGTGAAGCCCTCCAGATTCCTCCAGTTACATCCAGCTCTCTGCTCCCTCCTCTCCTCCCCAACACCCTCATGGGCCTGGGTCAGCAAGGACAGAGAATTAGTGACTCTAGGTTGTGAGGAGAAGGGTCCTGGATCTCAGAGGGGCTGCAGAGTGTAGGAAGGCGGCCAAGGGAAGAAGAGGGGTAGGGCCCTGCCCACTGCGGCTCCATGACCTCTGAGAGTTCAGAGTGACTCTCCTGCAGCACACACCTTGCAGGGCACCTCCCATTTCCCCGCCTCCTCACTGTCAGGTTCAAATTCCACCTGGCAGAATGCTGCTCTGCATTTCCAGGTGAAGCCCAGAGAATACAGAAGCAGCCCTGGGAGCCGACCATGTGCCTGCATCGACTTCCTGCCTGGCTCATCCTCGTGGCCTATGGGCTCCTGATGCTCCTCATCCAGGGCCAGGGTGAGGCTGCCATGGGGAGGGTGGTAGAGACCAGGTTGGATCTGCCAAAGTGCACAGAGACAGAGCCTGAGCCTGGAGGGAAGGCACCAGGGCGGGGGAGTTGGTAGAGGAGCCAGATGAGGGGGATGAGGGGCTGGAGGGTGAGCCAGAGAGGGTCAGAGCTGCCTGAGGACACCCCCATGGAGGAGTGAGCTAGTGTGAGGGGATTCTGATGGGTTTGTGACCATTTAGGTGAGAGACAAAGATGAGTAGTGTGTAAGACCTGGACCCAAATTAAGACCTAGATGGGCCTGTGGAAGATCCCAGGACTGGGTGGGCAGAAGACTGTGGGAATGGAATCCAGGGAATGGGCAAGTCAGAAGCCTCCTGGCAAAGGAACAAGGACAGGGACCTTTCCCTCCTGTGTGTGGCTGTGGCTGTAGCTACTACTCCCCCTTGGATAATAACAACAGCAATATAAGAGCTTGATGGTTACATTTGGCTCTGAGTGTTTTGACCCCTTGGACACAGAAGTGCTGGCATCTTCCAAAGGGGCCACAGTCAAGGTTACTGGCCCTGGGGGTTACAGAAACCCCGGGAACCACTTCTCAAAGCTGATCTGAATGACTGGTGAATTCTCTTCACTGGTCAACCTGAACTGGCATGGCTTGGATTGTTCTAGGATAAAAGCGATGTGCTCTGTACCTGCTAGAAGTCTCTAGGCCCTTATCAGAAGGTATTGGCAGGAGAGCACCATGCCCAGGGAGTGTCAGCAGCCCTGGATCCCTCCCACCCCAAAGGCTCCTAGTGTGGGCGTTGGACATAGACCCAGCTTTCCCAGTCTAATCTCACAGAGGAATCCAGGCTCGCCTGTCCCCCTTGGACCACCGCTGACAGGCTTCCTCCCTTACCTGGCGTCTTAGAGAACAGGAAGATTTTTCTAGCTTCACTGACAGATTCTATTTTCAACAGTCTTTTTTTCTTTAACTCATGTCCAAAAATTAAAAAAAGAAAAACTGAGTCATGAGAGAGTATAGAATTGAGTCCCACAGTCTTCTGCCCACCCAGTTCTGGCTCTTCCACAGGCCCATCTAGGTCTTGAATAGAGTCCAGGTCTTACACACTCCTCATCTTTGTCTGTCACCTAAATGGTCACAAACCCATCATTTCTGGTGTGACCTTTTCCACATGGACATGAGGACACTTCCCACCACTCCATATATACATGAGTAGATTCCTCCTGCTGTTTCATTCAGGGCTTGTCCTCAAGGAAGCAGCTACATAATGTCACCAGACTGTGAGCAGGAGTATTTCGCAGGCTTTGTCCTTTGTAGTAACTAATATCAGGCATTAGTGGCAGTGGCCACATGAGTTACATGGACCAGGATCCCATCTGGCAAGGCCTTGTGTGGAGACAGCATGTTGGTAGGGACAGGAGTGTGCATTTGGACTTGGAGGGATGCTGGCCAATTTCCTTCTCTGGTTCTGTAAGTGTATGCTGCCCTGGCCTGACCTGTTCCAGGTAGCATCAAACATCAGATCCTAGCTCATCTCGTGGGAGAGAGGAGGAGGTTTGAAGTTCTTAACATTTTCTTATGGAAACCAGCTCACATCTGCCAAACTCTAGAGTGAGAACTGGAGCCTGGGGGAGGGAAGGCTCCAGTGATGTGGGAGCTGTGGCGATGTCAACAATAGCAGGAGGCCTGTGGACCTGACTGCGTAACTCTCTGCACCCTGAAGCATAGAGAGAGGACTGGGGCATCCTGAGGGCTGCACAGCACCCAAATGAGGACCTATTCTGGGACACAGAGAGGAGATAAACCCCATATGCCCACTATCAACTTTTAACAAATATCATGACTTGGAGAAGCCACATATATCTAGCTTGACTTTTCATTGCCTCCTTACCCTCATCCCCAACCCCAGGAGGGACAAGAAGTTTATGGCCTGAACTCATAGCTCTCCTCCCACTGTTCATATCTCCTTACATGAATGATGCTTCTTTATGTCATTTCTTGTCCCATCAAGTATGAGATCCTTAAGGATAGAAATCTTTAGTTCCATTCCCACAGTCCTCCTAGTGCGTGACATGACCTGGCACAGTTAGTGCAATGGACACTCTTGACCCATCAGCCCCAAAGACATTCTGCTGGAAGTTGCTAGGGCTAAAGGATGGTGGCAAGTCACAGGGGCCTGGTGAGCCTGGAGAGATAGGCTGTGACCTTGTTGAGTGATAGTTGTGGTGGGGATAGGAATTAAGGATGGGCAGAAAGATTCTGAAGTGAATGTTGACAGATCAGGTTCCCTCCATAAGGCGGAGCTGAGGAGGGCTAACCAGGCCAAGGTGCTGCAGGCCAGCAGCTGAGTGGGCAGACCTGAGCCTGAAGTGCCCCTCTCTGCCCACAGGCCAGGACTCAGTCAGCCCTATTCGAACCACCCACACTGGACAGGTGCGGGGCAGCCTTGTCCATGTGAAGGAAACCGATGTGGGGGTCCACACCTTCCTGGGAATTCCCTTTGCCAAGCCACCTGTAGGACCACTGCGCTTTGCAGCCCCTGAGCCCCCTGAACCTTGGAGTGGTGTGAGGGATGGGACCTCCCACCCGGCCATGTAAGTTCTCCTAGGGTCTGGGGAACCTCAGGACTGGGGTGAGGGTGGGTACTCCGAGTCCTGGGCCAGGCTACTGTGGCTTCTTTATCTACACTGTACTGCAAGGCCTGAGGCTGTAGACCAGTGGTAATGTGGTTTTAGCAACCTAATGCACCAGCTTTGAAACCCAGACCCTAAATAAACAAATGTATAGAAATATATCCCTCTGCATTGGGGCAATTCCCACATTCATTTTTCTAATGCAGGAGTAAACCTGCCAGGCCCCTGCCTCAGGGCTTGGAACCCAATAGGCATTAGCTCCAGATGCTGAACACAAGAGCAGAAACACATGTCCCTGGATTTGGCTTACTCCAGGGGTTCTCTCCCACCAGGGGAGATGTGTCTCAGAGAGGGTTGACTTGGCTCTCTGAACCTATAAAGACCTTGACTCCAGCAGTCGATGCTGCAGATCCCTGAGGAGGGCAATGTGGTGGATCCTTGGAGACCCCACCCACAGGGCCAAGGGAAAGGGCCATGTGCTTACAGCTGGAGACTCAGTGGAGGGGTGAGGTTTTCTGAGAGTCTCAAGTTGGGTTGTGGGATGCCCCATTACCCTTCTGTGAGAAGTAACCTCCATCCACTCAGGCACCACCTGTGTGGGGACACCTATGCTGTTCCAGGCCTGAATGGGGACAGGGATAAGTGGTGAATGTCAACACATGCAGCCTGTGTTTCCCTGGGGGTCTGGGATCATCCCTGCTTCCCCGACCCTGTGGCCTGGAACTCAGTCGGGAATGACTTGAAAGAAGGATCATGTAAGGCCAGGCATCAGTTAAGGCAGGGAGTGAGGTTGTCTGGGATCCAGTCAGGACCTGAGGTCTGAATTGATCACTGCTCAGCCCCTGGAGTAACTGTATTTCATTGTCATCAGGTGTTTGCAAAATGCAGATGCATTGAATCTAGAGGCTCTGAACCTAGGGAGTATAAACTTGCCTCCCATCCCCATGTCAGAGGACTGCCTGTACCTCAGCATCTACGTGCCTGCACATGCCCGTGAGGGCTCTAACCTGCCTGTGAGTGTTAAGTCATGGTCAGTTGAAGCGTGGGAGAACATTTTTGGGAGAACATTAGAAGTGGGCTTGGGACATGGTTCAAGGTAGAGACCTAGCACAATGCTATGAAGGCCTGGGATTGACCCCAAGTACTACATAACAATACCAAAGACACTGGAAGACACAGGTTCAGCTGGCCACCACTGTGGAGTGAATTACCATGAAAAGTTTCTCACTATCAGCTCCTAGAAGGCCTCTTATGCAGGCAGGAAGCTGACTTAGGCATGGAGTCAAAGAGCCTGGATGCTCTCAAAGGCCAAATGTACTGACCCACTGATCATCTCACCAGCTTGCATCCAGGAGATTCATTCAGGTGACCAAATCTGCAATTTTGCAGTCACTACATTCCATGACAATCTATTAATTTGGGGGCCAGAGATTAGATGACACTTTAAATTAATGTTCAAGTGGGGTAATAACAGAATCATCACTTTTCTTTTCCTTTCAGAGTAGTTCTGAGAGAAATAGATCCGGGTTCTAATTGGTGATTCGATCCCAAAGTATGGGAGGCCTGATCTTCCAAATTGAAATTATTCTGTGATGAGTGCCATAGGTCATGAAGTCCTACTAGAGTTCTGTGTGGGTAGCTACACAACCAAAGTGGTGTTCAGACTAGGGGATCAGCCACAATGGGATTGGGCAGGGTGTCCACCACATGGTATATCTCCTGATTTCCCAGGTGATGGTCTGGATCCATGGTGGTGGCTTGGTGATGGGCTCAGGTTCCATGCTTGATTGTTCTATTCTGTCAGCCATTGAAAATGTACTGGTGGTCACTATTCAGTACCGCCTGGGAGTTCTGGGCTTCTTCAGGTGAGCCTGGGACAGGGATGGTCCATGGGCACTAAGTAGACAGAGGACCATCCATTGATCATCATCCTTGCATTTCTCAGCACTGGAGACCAGCATGCCACTGGCAACTGGGGCTACCTGGACCAAGTGGCCGCCCTACGCTGGGTCCAGCAGAATATCGCCCACTTTGGAGGCAACCCTGATCGGGTCACCATTTTTGGCGTGTCTGCAGGTGGCACTAGTGTGTCCTCGCTTGTGGTGTCACCAATGTCCCAAGGACTCTTCCATGGTGCCATCATACAGAGTGGGGTGGCCCTGCTGCCTGACCTTATCACCAGCTCATCTAAAGATGTCTCCACAGTGAGTATCCTTTACTGCCCAAGGCCAAATCTGCTGACTCACCCTTCAACTTCAGAGCCTCTGCCACTCTGTCTGTTCCATGAAAACAAAGACCATTCAGGTGTCTCCAGAACTGGCCACCACCCCAGTGTTTCTGAGAATCTCAAAGGTCAGAATCCACACATCTCTGCCTCAAGTGGTTGATTTTGGTCTAGGGTCTGCAAAGGTACACCTTGGAGCCTCCTCCTCAGAAGACCCATGTAAGCAGGTGTGATGGCTCCTTTGGCTGACACCTGAGCTTCAGGAAAGGTGGAAGGATTTCATACTTGCTGCAATACACACATGGCTCCCTTTGAGAATTATGGGTAACCTGCAACAGCTGAGACCTTAGGCTGCAACCCCCCTCCCTGTCTGGAGGGATGATTCAGCCTCTTTTTGGTGCCTTTACAGATGGTGGCCAACCTGTCTGCCTGTGGGCAAGTAGAGTCAGAGGCCCTGGTGAGCTGCCTGCGGGGCAAGAGTGAACAGGAAATGCTGGCTGTTACCAAGGTAGGGCTGAATGGACTTTAGTGAGGAGACAGGGGTTATGGTGTAAGGAAAATACAGTGATTTCTACTGTGGAACAATGATGTCATTTCCAAGGCTTGGTCTTCTTGTATCCTCATAGTTCTGGATGGGAATTGAGATAAAAATATGCTAAACCAGGTGTAGAATCTCTGAATGTTGGTGTGAGAATCATGGGATGAGTAGGTTGCGTTAGAGTAACTCAGGTGTCATTAGAAAAGAGACTTTGCTTCCCATAATCATGGACTTTGAATGCCCCCTTAGCCCTTCAAGATGATTCCTGCTGTGGTGGATGGGGCCTTCCTACCCAGGCACCCCCAGGAGCTTCTGGCCTCTGCTGATTTTCAACCTGTTCCGAGCATCATGGGTTTCACCAGTGATGAGTATGGCTGGCTCCTTCCCATGGTGAGTCCCTCCCACATGATAGTGTCAGGTGGGAGCAGGTTTAGACTTCGTACCTCCTGGTCATCTCACCCCCAACTCTACACTATCTTTTCACCACACAGTACTTGGGCCCCCCTGAAATGCAGAACGACATAGACAGAGAGACCATGCGAGCTGTTCTGCAGAGAATATCAACACAGAGGGTGAGACTCCTGAGGTCCTGGGCCAGGCAAGAGTGCAGCCAGACAGTCTTCCTTTTTAGTAATGCACAGGAACAAAAGTTGATCTATGTAAATTTGTGAGTGGGGCCACAATGACACCGTTGCCCTATTCCCTGAGACATCCCAAACACCAATCCCTGCCCTCTAGCTCCTGACTCCCTGCCCCAGAGATTGCCTAACCTGACTCTCCCTGGTCACCTGAACTAGATGAAGTTGCCTGCCAAATGTGCTGACCTATTGATGAAGGAGTACATGGGAGACAACGAGGACCCCCACACCCTCCGACTCCAGTTCCAGGAGATGATGGCGGACTTCATGTTTGTGATGCCTGCACTCCAAGTAGCACATTATCAGAGTGAGTGTATCTGAACCTGAATCCTGGCTTCCTAGGAGACAGCTGAGAGCTGTGGGTCCCAGGTGAGGTCTGGTGACAGGTCCTGACACATGTCTTTATCCAGACCCTGTTCCCAGGTACCTGAAGGCCCTCATCTCAGTAAATCCTTATGGCTAGAGTGAGACATAGACATTACACACACATTTTACAGAGGAGGGAAATAAGGTAGTGGCATTCAAGGACTTGCCTGTCACCATACAGCCAGGAAGTCCAAGATATGACTTAACAAAGAGCCTTCCAACTGCCTCTGAACCATTCTGGGCTTCCAAGCCACTGTGAAGATTCAAGCCAGCTTTGGACCTAGCAATCTTGACACCAAGAGTGACACATCCTGTCTACCCTCCAGGTTCCCATGCTCCTGTCTATTTCTATGAGTTCCAGCATCCACCCAGCTTCATTAAGGACCTGAGGCCTCCACACGTGAAGGCTGACCATGGTGATGAGTGCATCTTTGTCTTTGGATCCTACCTCAATGGCATCATAGGTGAGTTCTCCTTGTTCCACAGGAGCATTCTCATGGGTACAGGGTGGCAGTCACTCTCATGGTACAATGAGGAACTGGGGTAAGGGAGAGCATGGGATCCAGTGTCTACCATCTTACAACTCAACAGGTCATTCCAGGGTTAGACCTTTCCCACTCCAATCTATGCTCCTTTCTACCTGTTCTCACATCAAACATGATATCTAGCATAGGAGAAGAGGGGGTTGGGTAAAAGCCAAATCATTTCTTAAATGACTTCACAGTGTCCAAATAAGGAAAATTCTATGGCAAAGAGGAGCCCAGTGTTGATTCAGTTAAAGGCTGGGAGTAGTAAAGGCAGGTTGGGCAAGCAGAGGGCCTGGCCCCAGGACTGTTGTGATAGGGAAGGGACACAAGCCTGGGGCTGGGGTGGTGAGTGTGGCACAGGAGTGGACAGCTGGATGGGGTTGGCCAGGACCTAGACCCTTGCTTTTTCCTCCCACAGTTGAGCTCACTGAGGAGGAGGAGCTGCTGAAAAGGAGGATGATGAAGTATTGGGGCAACTTTGCTCGAAATGGGTGAGAAAATCTGCCTGGGGGCACGGGCCCTCCACTGTTCCCCTTGTCTGAAGTGACCCTATTAGCTATGGTGTGTTTTCCTCCATCACATCTTAGCCCTCTACCCAACGGGAAGACCCACACTAAAAGAGGGTGCTTTTTGGGTGCAGGTCACTGTCTCTTCTCACAGTGGTCCAGAGGGTAAGCCATAGTGCTGGGCTACCGTGGGAGCCAGCCTCTCACAGGAAAGGGCAACACAGGCCAGGTTGCTCTGCCCTGTGTGGAATGACACTAGTGAGAGGTCATTACTTTCCTACATCAGGACACCTCTCCCCATTCTCAACACCTCTGTGTGCCTGGCTGGCTACCCTGTCCATAATTTGGGTTTAAGGTCAGGTCTGAGTTCAACAGAGCTCAGACTGACCCTTGCCCTGCCTTGCTGGGAGGGCATGTGCACAGGAACCCCAACGGAGAGGGCCTACCCCACTGGCCAGTGTTCGACCAGGACCAGCAGTACCTGAAGCTGGACATCCAGCCTGCTGTGGGCCAGGCCCTGAAGGCACACAGGCTGCAGTTCTGGACCAAGACCCTGCCTCAGAAGATCCAGGAGATAATGGGGGCTGAGGACAAGCACACAGAATTCTAGTTTCCTTGTCAGCAAGGGAGGGGTGTGCTAGGTGTGATGGGGTCTTCCTGTGGTGCCCACACATGCCCATCCAAGAAACAGGGTTGACCCACTCGTTCACATAGCTATTCGTCCATCCACTCCGCCATGGGTCCTCTCCTGTTAGACACACTCATTAATTCCCAGTGCATGCCCACCTTCCTCCTCATCCCACTGTGCCTGAGTCCCTCCCTCCCTTCCACTCCTCTCCTTCCCTACAACCCCATCTATCCCTTTCTCCCAGTAGCCATACCCTCCCATGCTCACAGTGACGTTTTTGGAAGTGGTGCTGGTACTTTTCTGAACCTCTTGCCCGCCTCTCAGCACTTACCACATATTTCTCATACCAGTGGGACCTCTGTAGAAACCTGGACACCACAAACCCCAGGGTTTTACTCCATCAGGCTCCTATAACAACAACAGCAACAGCAACAGCAACAACAACAACTCTAATAATAACCTAGCTTGGCACGATGGCACATGCCCACAACCAAAGCCACTCAGGAGGCTGAGGGAAAAGAATTACATATGTAGCACAGGCTGGCCACTTAGGGAGACACGAACTCAAAGTAAAACAACAAGTCCTGGGAGAGTAGCTCAGTGGTAAAGTACTTGTCAAGCATGCACAAGGTCCTGGGTTTGATCACAGTGCTAACAACAAAATATCAACAAATAAACACATAAACTGAGTAGCTCATAAACAATGCAAATGAGTTGTCTTCTGTGTTGGATGTGACAAGTCCAGAATCAAGGTGTTAGCCAATTTGTTGTGTGGGGAGGTCTTGCTTTGGTTTCTAGATGGCAACTTCCCACTATGTCCTTACTTGGAAGAAGGGGTGAACAAGTTCTCTTGGGACTATTTGACAGTTCCTAAACCCTGTCCCCTCCCAATGATTCATCATTTCAGACTGGCTTTTTTTCTTTCTTTTTCAATCAAAGCCCAAGAAGTAGACTGATTTTATTAGTTATGCATTGTGTGTGTGTGTGTTGTCGTTGTTGGGGATTGAGCTTAGTGCATTAGAACTTAATGCACTAGAGCTTAGTGCAGGCTAGGGAAGCACTCTACTACCTGAGCTCTATCCCCAGCCCATGCAGACTGGCTTTCAATGTATAATTTGCAGCACAAAAACTTTCAGGCCAAACACTTAGAGTTCCCACATCTAACACACCCAGGCTACAAACAAAACCAGAATTCCATATCCCTGAGTCCACCTGGAGATTAAATGTCATTCATCATTAGCATTTCAATCTATGGACATACTCATCTATTTATGTCCCAAGGAGGTGACTGGCCCCATCCTTATGAGAAGCAGGACTGGGCTTTTCCATTGGCTTCTGGATCCTGGACCAGCTGGGTGCATCCTGGAGAGCCAGGTGGGGTCCTCAGGGTCCTGTCTCCTGAAGTTGCCTCTTAGTCTCTGTGGCTCTGCAGACACTGTGAGCCCCACACTGACACAATCACAACACAGCTATGAAGATGTTTCTCTGTGTGGTGTGTCCTGGAAGAGGCCTTGACATGTCAGGAGGTCCAGACACATAGCAAAAGAGATTCTTGTCCCTGGCTCCCTGAGGATCTCTCCATGTACAATCTTTCAGAATTCCCTCTGCAGCCTCCTGCTCACTATGGCATGCACATGACTGACTTTCCATTTCACCTCATTGATGCCCCTAAACTTTTCTGGACCCTCCACTAGAAACCCTCTCATCTTTTATCTCAGTAATCAAAAGTGCCAAATGAAGCTCAACATGCCCTTTTGTTCCTCCAAAGCATTTTCTCTCTGTCATGGAAAGGCTGTGTCCCTTACTCCAGGGACCCTGGGACTCCCCCTTTACCCTCCGTCTCACCAACTTGCCCCCATGCGGGACCACTTTTCCCAGCAGAGAAACTCTCCTCTTTCACCCAGTGCTTTTATTTATTTATTTATTTATTTATTTATTTATTTATTTATTTATTTATTTATTCACCCAATGCATTTAAGCCCCACCACAGGGCACCAAGGCCTTTAGGGCTGAAGATGAAGATTGCCGTGTTGCCCATCCTGGACACCAGGTGGCAGACGAGGACAGCAGTAAGCCTGGGCTGACTGGATCTCTGCAGAGGTGAAAAGACAGGGACTGGTGCATAATCCTTCCACTCTGTGCAGAAAACATTCCTTGTGCTCCTGCTGCAAACATGCCCCTGTATGGTTTTCAGTTCTGAGCATGCACAGGATGCTCCCAGAGTGGGTCCTCAGACTATTTTTCAGACTTTCAATAGTTTTAGTAGCTGTTTTTTTTTTCTTTTCTTTTAAAAATATTTTTTAGTTGTAGATGGACACAATACCTTTATTTATTTATCTTTATGTGGTGCTGAGGATTGAACCTAGTGGCTCACCCGTGCTAGGTGAGTGTTCTATAAGAGAGCCACAACTCCAGCCCATTCAGTAGCTTTTTTAAGAGCTTTTTTTTGGGTGGCAGGGGTACTGGGGATTGAACTCAGGTGTACTTGACCAGTGAGTCAAACCCTAGCCCTCTTTTCTATTTTACTAGAGAAAGATCTCACTGAGTTGCTTCGTGCCTCGTTAAATTGCTGAGGCTGGCTTTGAACTTGCAAATTCTTCTCTTTTTCGGGAGTGGCCTTGCATGAATACTTCTGCCACACTTTAAGCCATTCCCAGTTGATGCACACCTGAGTGACTTCCATTTGTCCTCCTCCCTCTTATTTTTTTTTTCCCCTTTTTAGTGGAGACTTAACCCATGAGTTCTCTAAAACTGATCTACATATCCATCCCTGTTTATTTTAGTTTGAGTTGGGTCTCACTAACTTGTCCAGGCTGGCCTCCAACTTCCAATCCTCCTCCTTTGACCTCCTGAGTACCTGAACTGCAAAAAGGGTACCATCATGCCTGGCTTAGGCTATTTTACATAAAACTTGGGTGTATATTTTCAGAAATCACTTAGTGGACATGTGCTCTTCTTCTTCTTCTTCTTCTTCTTCTTCTTCTTTTTTTTTTTTTTTGATAAAACTCTGAGATAAGAATCCTCTCTGTCCGGCTGGGAATGTGGCTCAAGCGGTAGCTTGCTTGCCTGGCTTGCGTGCGGCCCGGGTTCGATCCTCAGCACCACATACAAACAAAAGATATTGTGTCCGCCGAAAACTAAAATAAATAAATAAATAAAAGATTCCTCTGTGTCAAATCACTGAGATTGAGTGAAACTTGTTTTTTCTTTCTTTTTTTTTTTGGTGGACAGGGTACTGGGAAATTAACCCAGGGTTGCTTCACTACTGACTACAGCTCCAATCCATTTTGTATTTATTTATCTTTTAATTTGAGACTGGGTGTCCCTAAAATACTGAGGAACTTGCTTAGTTTCTAAAGCTCACCTTTAACTCAGAATCCTAGTGTGTCTGCCCCCTAAGTTGCTGAGATTATAGGCATGTGCCACTGCTCCCAGCTCTGGGCTGAACTTTTAAGGACAATGTCTAGTTAACTCCCAAAATGACTATATTATTTTTTATCCCATTAAACAATACGAGGGTGACAGATGCTCCATATTCTCACCAAAACTTGCTTTTAGGGGGTCTTAAACCTGATGAGATGGAAAGGGCGGTAGCAGTGATTTGTCATTGCAGATATTTTCCTGAATTTTTAGCTTCTGCTTCAATCTTCTTCTCTGTGTTTTTTTCTCTCTCTCTCTTTCGCTCTCTCGCTCTCTCTCTCCTCTTCTCTTCTCTCAGGCTTTCTCTAGATCATTACATATATGTCAGTTTTACACCCCACCCCACCCCCCACATGCCGGAATGCTCTGAAGACTCTTCTTCATTCCACAGTTTTACTGTTAGTTTGGGGACCTTCACCAAGAGGTAGACAGCAACTTCCAGGTTAGGAAGGAGCACTGTTTTTCAGTTGACATTAAGGAGCTTATAACATGGCTATGAACCAGGAGGAGCTAGAATATCTTAACCTCCACAGCCCCAGCTGTGAACTAGGTCCGGAGAATACAGAGAGAGCATCTGCCTGGACAGGAGCTGGGACAGTGGCTTGGACCACAGTGCATTGGACGGAAAGCTTTGGATCAACAACAGACCTTGCTCTTTAGGTAGAAGTCAAGGAGAAGCCAAGGACACAGCCACCTGGGAATATTGTCACTCCTTGAAATGCACCAATAAAGACACTTGCTATCCTGGTGTGTAGGAATGAACCCAGGCTAGAATGAAGAAGCCAAGGCCTGTTAGGAGAAGGTACTGAAGGTCATCTGAGGTGGAGCCCACACCCCTTCCTCCAGGAAGTCAGGCAGAGCAGGCACTCCTGTCTCCTGCTGTATTCCCTATGTCCTTGCAGGATTCTAGAAGATTTGACAACTCCTGGTTATGGGCCTGTCTCCCCAGCGGCCCCAGATGCCCAAGAGAGCCCTTCCAGGTCCACATTCCACTCTCTCTTTCTTTCTTTCTTTCTTTCTTTCTTTCTTTCTTTCTTTCTTTTCTTTTCTTTTCTTGTGGTGCTGAGGATTGAACCCAGGGTCTTGTGCATGCAAGGCAAGCACTCTACCCACAGAGCTACATCCCCAGCCCAAGGGGGTGGGTTCTTAAGAAGTGTCACAGTTCCAGTCACCAGTGTATTTCAACAGAGCAACCAGGACCAAATAGGGACAGGTTTACACAGACCCTCAGACCAGGACTACAAGGACCTTGGAGGGAACTTAGGAAACTATGAATGCTGAGGGGAAGAAGGATTTCCCAGTAACAAGGGCACAGTCACACTGCCCAGTTTGCTCAGGCAGTCCCCTTCATCCCCCAAGGTCATCATTTCTCACCTGTGGGGATCTTCATTTTGTGTCCCCTCAGAGAAGCCCTCCTGGCACCTCTAATTACAGCCCACTGCTCCCTCCTCTCCACCCCAACACCCTCATGGGCCAGTGTGTGAGACAATACCAGAAAGTTTGGAAGTGACATGATTGGGTTATGAAAGCCTTAACCCAATCATTGAATTAATCCCCTGATGAGGGTTCACTGGATGGTAACTGTAGCCTTGGAGTGTGGAGCTGGAGGAGGTGGGTCACTGGGGCGGGCCTGAGGGTATGTATTTAGTCTTTGTTGAGTGGAGCTCGCTCTCTTTCTGCCTCCTGGTATGATGTCTTGAGCAGCTCTCCTCCACTACACCCTTCCACCATGATATTCAGCCTCTCCTCGAGACCTAAGGAATGGACCCGCTGTCTTTGGACTGAGCCCTCTGAAACCATGAGCCCCAAATGAACTTTTTCATTTCCTTGTTTTTCTTGTCAGGTCTTTGGGTCACAGCAGCAAAAAAAGTAGAATAAAAGAGCCAGTGGCTGCTGGGACAGTAAATTAGTGACTCCAGGGGTGAGGAATGGGTTCCTGGGATCTCAGAGGAGCTAAGAGGCAGGGAGTCCTGTCCTGCTCAGTACCCACTGGCTCTGTAACCTGTGCGGGTACAGAGTGGCTCTCCCACAGTGCCCAGCTTGCAGGACACCACTCATTACTCTGCCTCCTCTGTGCAAAATCCACCTGGGCCCAGGTCCTTCTCTGTGCTGACCTCTGAAGCACAGCCAACCGCAACAGCACAGAAACAGCCCTGGGAGCCGACCATGTGGCTGCACAGACTTTATGGGCAGCTGGGCATCATGGCCTGTGGGGTCCTGCTGCTCCTCCTCCAAGGCCTGGGTGAGGCTTCAGTTTGGGTTTGGGGGGGCAGTGTCTGGAGTCCCATCAGCCAAAGGGTGCAGAGGAAGAGACTGAGGCTGCAGGAGGATAGGTGACAGGGAGGGGGAGGATGGTGGAAATGATAGTGGACAGACGGGAATGTGCAGCCACACAGGGGTCCAGGGGTCCACCTAATGCCCAGGGTGACTCCCCTGAAGTGCAGACAGGGTCAATCAGCCTGATGTCACCACCACCAAGGAGAAGGCAGGGTATGAGGGGAGACTGAGGAACCCAGAAGAGCAGGGCCCCCTTCCCTGTCTCTGGACGGGGCATTCAGGACACTGAGTGCTGCTGTGCTGGAGCTCCAGCTGCCAATGGGAAAAACAGCCACTTAGGAACACCTTCCTGCTGCCATTTGTCTCTAGGTCATGCCTTTGGCCAGAGGGGTGACCTGACCCTCTCAAAGGGGTTCCGTGCAAGGTTACCTGTCTTTGGGGGGAAATACAGAAGGCCCCAGGCACTGTGTCCTAAAGGGGATGTGGGATGTCACTGGGCTCCTGTCACTTTATGCACCTGAACTAAAAAAGGGTATGGCTTGGCCATTAGGGCAAAGGTGAAGGGACTCCGAGCCTACAGGCAGCATCCAGGCCCTCATCAGAAGTTAGGCAAGGTTGGCAGGATGCCTGGGCTGTCCTTGGCCCTTGATCCTTTCCCTTATAGGCTTCTACTGTGGGCCCCCTTATCTCCTGCTACTCCTCCCCACTCTGCCCAGGAGGAGTCCACACTCACCTCTCCCCCATGGCACACCCACAGAGGGTCTTTCCCACCTCTCTGCTGTTGACCAGGCTCCTCTCAAAAGTCACTAGGAATTTCCAGACAAGGAGAGCTGCCCAACATCACTGATGGCTGCCATTATAAATATTGTCTTGGCTTCACCCATCAGAAATAATCATTAATAAGTCACAAGCACAGATTTGGGTTCCATCTTCTTCTGTCCCCACCAGTCCTGGCTCCTTCACAGGAACCATCAAGGACTCAGGGTCTTACACACAATGCCCAGGACTTTACGTGTGTGTGAATGTGTGTGTGTGTTTGTGTGTGTGTGTTTGTGTGTGTGTGTGTGTGTGTGTGTGTGTGTGTGTGAGAGAGAGAGAGAGAGAGAGAGAGAGAGAGAGAGAGTCAGTCTGGGGCACCATGCTTTCCCCTTCCTAACACAGGAGTCACCTCACACTCTTACATGGTGCAGCTTCCTCCACCATCGAGTGGAAAGGATGATGTGCTGTTGACTTAACAAGTCTCTGATCAGGGACATTTTAGCCGACTTTGTCCATGGCTGTCACAACACACACCTGAGGCATCTGGGATGCTGTCTGTGTACATTACATGTAAAGAAATTTCACCCAGTAAGGAATTCTGTGTAGGCAGCTTGTTTACTGAGATGCAGAGCATACTGTACTGTCCCCCGCACCTTATTGGTACTGAGTGAAACCCAAGGTTACTTTACCACTGAGCCATGTCCCCAAGCCCTTTTCATTGTATTTTGATACAGCATCTCACTAAGTTGCTTAGGACTTTGCTAATTTGCTGAGGGTGACCTCAGCCTCCTGAGTCACTGGGATTACAGACATGCGTGTGGCTTTTGACTTGGAACATATTTTAGTTCAATTTGGGGTGCTAAAACAATAAAACTGACATGACACTGGGTAATGTATAAAGAAAAAAGATTTATTTACCTCTGCCCAGGTGATCATCTCTGGTTTGGTCTTTGTTAATGTCATTCAGCTATGTCATAATATGGCAATGGCATGACATCATATGACTTTGTGGGAGAGAGATCACATGGCCAAAGAGGAAGCAACAGACAGAGAAGAGGCAGAATTGCTTTTGTAACAATGTTTTTATTGAATATTGATGGACCTTTATTTATTTGTTTGTTCATATGTGGTGCTGAGAATTGAACCCAGTGTCTCACACATGCTGGGCAAACACTCTATTACAGAGCCACAACTCTAGCCCCAGACTTGGTCTTTTAGAAAAACTCACACTCACCTCAAAGGAATTAATCCACTCCTGTGAGAGCTAATCTACTCTGAAAGACTAGCATTAATCCCTTCACAGGGCAGTCCTGAGCCCATCACTAGGTCCTACTTCTGAAAAGTAAAACCAAACTGGGGACCAGTCATCCATGATAGGGGTCTTTGAGGGGCAAACCACATCCAAACATACTATTCTGCCCCCGCCCCTCAAGGTTCACGTCCTTCTTTCAATGCACAATGCAGTCATTCCATGTCTATAGTCCTCAAAGGCTGAAACCTTGCCAGCGTGACTCCAAAGTGCAAAGTCCCAAGTCTCATCTGAAACTCAAAGGAAATGACTTCCAACAAGTTACATGGTTTCAGGATACAGCCTTGAAACAGGCACAGGGCAAATAGTCCTGTTCCAAAAATGAGGAATAGCAAGTAGAAAGGGCTCCCAGACCCCCAGCAAGTCTGAAAACAACCAAAGAAGACACTAGATCCCCAAACTCCAAGTTCAGCCTCCTAGACACAGGGCAGGGTACTGGTCCCCAGGGCCTTGGGCAGCCCCACCCCTGGGGTGATGCTGCTTTCAGCCCACATGGCAGCTCTCTTGGGCCTCTTGCCATGGCCTGTGGTTTTCCTAGGCTGGCATTGCACACTGCCAGTGGCTGTACAGTTCTGGGGTCAAGAGCAGTGGTCCCACTCTCATGGCCTCACTAGGCATTCTGGTGAAGAATCTTTCCCGTGGCTGCACACCACAGCTTGGCCTCCAGAACTTTCCTTTGAAACCCCAGGGAAGCTGTTGTGCCAGCAGAGCCATTGGATTCTCTGTACCTGCAAAATAGCACCACTTGGGCATCACCAAGGTCTGTTGCTTGCTCCCTTTGGAGCAGCATCAGGAGTCATGCCTGGGCTTTCGTGAACCATACCTGGACAGACCAGAGCATTTTGCTAGAACACAAGGAGCAGAATCCTGAGACAATGCTGGGGCCCCTTCCATGGTCTTCTGGGCTGTTGATGGAAGGGCACCTGGAAGATTATGTGTAGGCCTCAGGCCTTCTCTCCCATGGTTTTGAAGCAGAGAGCCTGGCTCCTTCCCACCCATAGTTATCTCTTTCCCATCCTCTATATTCTCACCCAATCTCCCATTTTGCTACTTAGGTGGGCAGACTGTGATAGTCCCAGTGTTTTATGCTTTCCTTTGTCAAGTATGATTGTAAATCTCAATGAAAATGACCAAAAAATAGCCACACAGCTCCTTCTATATTTTGTTTAGAAATATTCTCTGAATCCTCTAGATTGTCAATTTCATATTTGGCCTTCCATGATGTCTTTAGGCATGAATACAGTGCATCCAAGTGTTTGCAGTGATCAAAGGGAGTCTTTCTTCTAATTTCCACAGATGGCTCCCACTGTGGATGGGATGAGGAGAACCTTTTAGCAGGCACATTCAGAATCAAAGCCTGGGAGTCCCTGAATAAAATGGTTCCCAAACTAAAATGGTGGATATGATGCCAATATTGATCTCATGCCAATACTGGCTCAAAATTAAGAATGAATAGAACTAGAGAGGTAATTCAGTAGTATAGTTCTCCTGGGTTCAAACCTCAGTCCTGAAAAAAGGCAGAAAGAAAAAAAGTAAGTTGCCAGCAGATTGGGAGTCTGTGGAGAGCTTGCTTTTGGCTTTTTCACTCATGGAGGGCACCTTCTCACTGAGTCATTACATGGTATAAGGGACAAATAATGCTTCCCATGACCGTATTGCAGCCAGAATTAAGGACAGGCAGTCAATGTAGATAGGTAACAGGGTCGATGGAGACAATGGAGGCCAGGTGGAGTCCAGGAAGTTGGAGACCACCCCTGGGAGACTGGAATGGTAATGCCTCCTGAGCACTTTGTCTACCAGGATTCCTGCCTATACTGCCCTCCTAGAAGGGGGTTCATGAAGCACCCCCTGAACAGACAGGGAGCTGCTAGTTAAGGCCCCTGGGATGCAGCTCCCTTCCTGCCCCATCATTCTACCTTGGCCCTTCCAGCCCACCTGCTTCTCACCTTTTTGCTATTCCTGGGCCTAGTCAGGAAGGAAGAGATAAGGGGGAAGAGAGCAGGAAAACAGAAAGCCTAAAATGTCTAAAAGGTGCAGGATGCTCTCACTTCTTGGGATACCAGGATACCAGGATGACCAGTTCTTTCTCCCAGGAGAAGTCTGTATTACTACTTTTTGAATAAAACCTCCTTTATCGGCTTGCCTTGGCACTTCTCTAATGTTCAGACTTAAACATTGGAGGAAGAAGAACTCTCTGCAATAACCGGTAGTTTTTATCCTAACGCTTTTTCTCTTGGTACCTGGGATTGAACTCAGGGACACTCAACCACTGAGCCACATCCCCAGTCCTATTTTGTATTTTCATTTATTTATTTTTATTTCAAGACAGAGTCTCACTGAGTTGCTTAGCACCTCAATATTGCTGAGGCTGACTTTGAATTCCCCATCCTCCTGTCTGAGCCTCCAGAGCCACTGGGATTACAGTCATGGCCCACCACACCCAGCTACGAACCTAACTCTTAAAACCATCATATTGGAGATTAGGTTTCAATGTGTGAATTGGGTGGACACAAGTTTTGAGACCCTAGCACCTACAGCCCAAGATCTCAGCAACCAAGTTTGCAAACTACTGGAAAATGTCTGCCTATTTAAAACAACCACTTTCCCATCTATTTCCATCCCCACACTTGTGGGAAGCAGGACTGGGTTTTTCCATTGACTCTAGAGCCTGGGTCAGCTGAGTATGTCCAGGAGAGCCAAGTGGCATCCTCAGAGTCCTGTCTCCTGAAGTTGGCTCTTATTCTCTGTGAATCTGCAGACACTGTGAGCCCCACACTGACATGATTATAACACATCTGAGAAGATGCTTCACTGTGTGGTGTGTCCTGGAAGAGGTCTTGGAGTCTCAAGAGTTCCAGACAAGAGGTTCTTGTCCCTGGTCCCCTGAGAACCTCTCCCTCCAGTAAGGTGTCCCTCTGTCTTGCAGAATTCCCCCTGCAGCCTCCTGACCATCCCCCACTCACTATGGCATCCACATCATTGATTTTCCTTCTCCCCTCATTGCTCTTCCTAAGCTTCTCTGGCCCCTCCTATGAAAACCCCCTCATCTTTTCTCATTGAACACAGGTAGCAAATAATACTCAATGTGCCTCTGGGTTCTCTCAAATCTTTTTCTCTCAGACATTCACAGGCTGGATTTCTCATCACAAAGGATGAGACTTGGGAGTCCCCCACTCTCCAACCTCTGACTGACATGCCCTCCTAGGGCACCAATTTTTCCAGGGGAGATGGCTCCCTTGTTTCCATTCACTACATTTAAGCCCAAAGACATTCATGAATTTCAGGCAAAAGATGATAATTCCATTTTGTCAACTGGGCCACCAGGGCACAGACAAGGTTAACAGTAAGCCTGCGAGACCCAGCACAGGAAAGACTTTCCTTTTGGTGAAGCCTGATGGGTGCAACATTATAACATTTACTGAGTTCTTGTGAACATTCCTCTATGTTTCATTTCTGCAGAAGCACACTGTATTATACAAAGGGTTTCCATGATATTTGGTAGATTTTTAATAGCTTTTAAAATTGCTTTAGTGTAGAATGTGTGTGTGTGTGTGTGTGTGTGTGTGTGTGTGTGAGTGTGTACAGTGCTAGGGACCACACCTACCTCCTTGGCCTGCTAGGCAAGCACTATAACACTGAGCTACATCCATTCACAGCTCAGTGTGAAATAACTTACATACAATTAAATTAATCTCTTGAGTATACAATTTACTCACTCTGAGGTAATATGTAAGATAAGCAAACACCACCACCACAAGTTTTACTAGTTTCTTTTGCTTCCTAAACTTCCTCATGCCCCTTTGTAGTCCTTCCTTGCCCTGAATCCTGCTCTAAGGCAGTCACCTAATTGCTTGTTCTTCTAGTTGGCCTTGCCCCAAATATGATACAAATGGACACTTTTAGGAATTACTCTGTCACTTCACATCCTATTTTTGAGATGCAAGCAGATCTCAGATTCCGTTTCCTTGTAGGCGCACACCACATTTTATGCACTGACCAGTTGATACACATCTGAGTGACTTCCATTTTTTTAACTAATTCTAATGAAGTTCTTAGGGACATTATCAGAAATTATTTATATGGACCCATGCTGTCATTTCTGTTGAGGAAAGACCTGAGAGGAGAATTGTTGAGTCATATGGCAAGTGTGTGTGGAAACTTTAAGGGAAATACCAAACTCTGCTCCACAAAGACTCTGTCACTTTGTATCCCTACCAGCCATTTATGAGGGTACCAGTTGCTCCATATCCTCTTCAACACTTTTCTGATGGTCTTAGATCAAATTGTATTTAAACCACGTGTTGGGGGATCTCATTGCAGATGTTTGTTTTGACTTCTAGACTCTGCCTCCATCTTCCATTCTCTCTCTCTCTCTCTCTCTCTCTCTCTCTGTCTCTCTCTCTCATCTCTATATATGTATAAGATATAATATATACAAACACATACACAGATACGCTGCTGAGACTCTTCTTCATTTCACATTATTACTATTATCTTGGTCATTGTCAAAGCCAAGGCCTCAGTAAGATGGTGCCATAAATGGCAGAGCCTATGGGAACCTTCACCCTAGCAGTCTCCAGATTAGGAAGAAGCACTTGTTGTCTAGTTGACACAAAGGAGCTTATAATAGGACTGAGCTGGGAGGGGCCCAAAGCCCAGCTATGCATTAGATCAGGAGACTGAGGGCAGAGTAAGCATCTGCCCAGGAAGGGGCTGGGACGATGGCTTGGAGCAGAGAATACTGCAGAGGAACTGAATCTACAGCAGCCTTGTGGATTGGGTGGAGGTCAAGGAGAAGAAGTGTTCTCAGCATGCTGTCTCCTGACATCTGGATGAAGCTGATTGCTCCCCAAAGTGGCTGAGAAGGACACAAAACTGAGCTGTAAGAGCCCATGGGGGGTGGGGAGAATCTAGCCAAGGACAGTTTGCAGGGGATCCTCTAGGCTGCCTGAAGTTGAGCCCCACACCCCTTCATCAGGGAAGTCAGGTTGAGCAGGTCCTCCTAACCCACACTGGCTTCCATTCACCCATGCAGGGCTCAGGATGTTTCAGAATCTCTCAGAGACACCTAATCTCTGGGAGTTCCCTGGACAGGCAGGCACTTGTTTCACATCTTTCCAATGGATAAGTGACTGTAAACTGGACCTTGGTCATGTGTTGATGGGGTATCTACAGAAATGCCTTCACAAAGAAGGGTCAGACTGAGAAGGGAGGGGCCCTCAAAGGTTCTCAGATCATGGTGTTAGAAGATTAGGAACTATTGAAGGGCACCCAGTCAGCTAGGAAGGTCACAGTCACACCTCCCTGCCACTGTGCAAGCAGTTCCCCTCACTCCAGCAAGGACACCTGTATTTCTCCATCTCTGGAAATCTCCATTCTGCCCCCCCCCCCAGAGAAGCCTCCCAGGTTCCTCCAGTTACATCCAGCTCTCTGCTCCCTCCTTTCCTCCCCAACACCCTCATGGGCCTGTGACTGCAAGGACAGAGAATTAGTGACTCCAGTGTGAGGAGAGGGGTCCTGGGATCTCAGAGGGGCTGCAGAGGCTTGTGGCACCTTGGGAGGTGCCCAAGGGAAGAAGAGGGGTAGGGCCCTGCCTGCTGCACAATGGCTCCATGACCTCTGAGAGTTCAGAGTGACTCTCCTGCAGCACACACCTTGCAGGGCACCTCCCATTTCCCAGCCTCCTCACTGTCAGGTTCAAATTCCCCCTGGGCAGAATGCTGCTCTGCATTTCCAGGTGAAGCCCAGGAATACAGAAGCAGCCCTGGGAGCCGACCATGTGCCTGCATCGACTTCCTGCCTGGCTCATCCTCGTGGCCTATGGGCTCCTGATGCTCCTCATCCAGGGCCAGGGTGAGGCTGCCATGGGGAGGGTGGTAGAGACCGGGTTGGATCTGCCAAAGTGCACAGAGACAGAGCCTGAGCCTGGAGGGAAGGCACCAGGGCGGGGAGTTGGTCGAGGAGACAGATGAAGGGGATGAGGGGCAGGAGGGTGAGCCAGAGAGGGTCAGAGCTGCCTGAGGACACCCCCATGGAGGAGTGAGCTAGTGTGAGGGGATTCTGATGGGTTTGTGAGCATTTAGGTGAGAGACAAAGAGAGTAGTATGTAAGACCTGGACCCTAATTAAGACCGAGATGGGCCTGTGGAAGATCCCAGGACTGGGTGGGCAGAAGACTGTGGGAATGGAAACCAGTGAATGGGCAAGTCAGAAGCCTCTTGGCAAAGGAACAGGGACAGGGTCCTTTCCCTCCTGTGTGTGGCTGTGGCTGTAGCTACTACTCACCCTTGGATAATAACAACAGCAATTTAAGAGCTTGCTGGCTACATTTGGGCTCTGAATGTTTTGACCCCTTGGACACAGAAGTGCTGGCATCTTCCAAAGGGGCCACAGTCAAGGTTACTGGCCCTGGGGGTTACAGAAACCCCGGGAACCACTTCTCAAAGCTGATCTGAATGACTGGTGAATTCTCTTCACTGGTCAACCTGAACTGGCATGGCTTGGATTGTTCTAGGATAAAAGCGATGTGCTCTGTACCTGCTAGAAGTCTCTAGGCCCTTATCAGAAGGTGTTGGCAGGAGAGCACCATGCCCAGGGAGTGTCAGCAGCCCTGGATCCCTCCCACCCCAAAGGCTCCTATTGTGGGCGTTGGACATAGACCCAGCTTTCCCAGTCTAATCTCACAGAGGAATCCAGGCTCGCCTGTCCCCTTGGACCACCGCTGACAGGCTTCCTCCCTTACCTGGCGTCTTAGAGAACAGGAAGATTTTTCTAGCTTCACTGACAGATTCTATTTTCAACAGTCTTTTTTTCTTTAACTCATGTCCAAAAATTAAAAAAAGAAAAACTGAGTCATGAGAGAGTATAGAATTGAGTCCCACAGTCTTCTGCCCACCCAGTCCTGGCCCCTCCACAGGCCCATCTAGGTCTTGAATAGATTCCAGGTCTTACACACTCCTCATCTTTGTCTCTCATCTAAATGGTCAAAACCCCATCATTTCTGATGTGACCTTTTCCACGTCTAGACATGGTGACACTTCACACCCCTACATATATACATGGGTGAGATTCCTCCTGCTGTTTCATGCAGGGCTTGTCCTCAAGGAAGCAGCTACATAATGTCAGCAGACTGTGAGCAGGAGTATTTCGCAGGCTTTGTCCTTTGTAGTAACTAATATCAGGCATTAGTAGCAGTGGCCACATGAGTTACATGGACCAGGATCCCATCTGGCAAGGCCTTGTGTGGAGACAGCATGTTGGTAGGGACAGGAGTGTGCATTTGGACTTGGAGGGATGCTGGCCAATTTCCTTCTCTGGTTCTGTAAGTGTATGCTGCCCTGGCCTGACCTGTTCCAGGTAGCTTCAAACATCAGATCCTAGCTCATCTCGTGGGAGAGAGGAGGAGGTTTGAAGTTCTTAACATTTTCTTATGGAAACCAGCTCAGATCTGCCAAACTCTAGAGTGAGAACTGGAGCCTGGGGGAGGGAAGGCTCCAGTGATGTGGGAGCTGGGGAGATGTCAACAATAGCAGGAGGCCTGTGGACCTGACTGCTAACTACCTGCACCCTGAAGCACAGAGAGGACTGGGCATCCTGAGGGCTACACAGCACCCAAGAGTGGGCCCATTCTGGGGTAGAGAGAAGAGTTAAACCCAACATGCCCAACATAAACTTTTAATAAATATCATGACTTGGACAAACCAGATATATCTAACTTGACTTTCCACTGCCTCCTTGCCCTGATCCCCAACACCAGTAGGGACAAGACTTTCATGCCCTGAACTCATAGCTCTCCTCCCACAGTCTGTTTCTCCTTACATGAATGATGCTTCTTTATCATTTCTTGTCCTATCAAGTATGAGATCCTTAAGGATAGGAATCTTTAGTTCCATTCCCATAGTCCTCCTATTTATTGCGTGACACGACCTGGCACAGTGAGTGCAATGGACACTCTTGTCCCATCAGCCCAAAAGACATTCTGCTGGTAGTTGCTAGGGCTGAAGGATGGTGGCAAGTCACAGGGGCCTGGTGAGCCTGGAGGGATAGGCTGTGACCCGGTTGAGTGATAGTGGTGGTGGGGATAGGAACAGGGATGGGCAGAAAGATTCTGAAGTGAATGTTGACAGATCAGGCTCCTTCCACAAGGCTGAGCTGAGGAGGGCCAACCAGGCCCAGTGCTGTGGGCCAGCAGCTGAGTGGGCAGACCTGAGCCTGAAATGCATCTCTCTGCCCACAGGCCAGGACTCAGTCAGCCCCATCCGGACCACCCACACAGGGAAGGTGCGGGGCAGTCTCATCCACGTGAAGGGCACCGATGCTGGGGTCCACACCTTCCTAGGAATTCCCTTTGCCAAGCCACCTGTAGGACCACTGCGCTTTGCAGCCCCTGAGCCCCCTGAACCTTGGAGTGGTGTGAGGGATGGGACCTCCCACCCGGCCATGTAAGCTCTCCTGTGAAACCTCAGGGCTGGGGTGAGCCGCAGTGGCTCCTTCATCTACACTGCACTGCCATGCCTGGTGCTGTAGGTCAGTGGTAATGTGTTTTTAGCAACCTAATGCACTGGCTTTGAAACCTAGGACCTAACTAAACAAATATATAGAAATATATCCCTCTGCATTGGGGCAATTCCCACACTCATTTTTCCAATGCAAGAGTAACTTTGCCAGGCCCCTGCCTCAAGGTTGGAGCCGAAAAAGCATTAGCTCCAGGTGCTAATGCAGAAACACATGTCCTGGATTTGACTTACTCCAGTTGTTCTCTCCCACCAGGGGACATGTGTCTGGTAGAGGGTCGGCTTGGCTCTGTGAACCTATAAAAGATCTTGACTCCAGCAGTTGATGGTGCAGATCTCTGAGGAGGGCAACAGTGGTGGCTCCTTGGGGACCCCACCCACAGGGCCAAGGGAAAGGGGCATATACTTATAGCTGGAGACTCAGTGGAGGGGTGAGGTTTTCTGAGAGTATCGAGTTGGGCTGTGGGATGCCCCATCACCCTTCTGTGAGAAACTAACCTCCATCCACTCAGGCACCACCTGTGTGAGGACACCTATGCTGTTCCAGGCCTGAGTGGAGATAGTAAAAAATAGTGACTGTCAACAGGGGCAGCCAGTGTTTCCCAGTCAGGGCCCTAGAGTCAGGATTGCCCAGCCTCAGAAGGAGGTGGAATCAGGTGCTCAACAATCTTGAGGCCTCCCTGGGGGTCTAGGCTCCATCCCAGGTTCCCCCGAGCCTGTGGCCTGGAACTCAGTGGGAAATGACTTAAAAGAAGGATCATGTGAGGGCAGCCATCAGTTAAGGCAGGGAGTGAGGTTGTCTGGGATCGAGTCAGGACCTGAGGTCTGAATTGACCACTGCTCAGCCCCTGGAGTAACTGTATTCCATTGTCACCAGGTGTCTGCAAAATACAGATAAAATGAATACAGAGGATCTGAACCTTCAAAGTATAAACTTGCCTCCCATCCCCATGTCAGAGGACTGCCTGTACCTCAGCATCTATGCGCCTGCACATGCCCATGAGGGTTCTAACCTGCCTGTGAGTGTTAAGTCATGGTCAGTGGAAGGGTGGGAGAACATTTCCTTTGTAATGTGTTTCGAAGCTGGATTGGGACATGGTTCAAGGTAGAGAGATAGCATAATGCTGTGAAGGCCTGGGATTGACTCCAAGTATTACATAAGAATACCAATGACACTGGAAGACACAGGTTCAGCTGGCCACTACTGTGATGTGAACTACCATGAAAATTTCTCATTTCTCCAAGAAGGCCTCTTAGGCAGGCAGGTAGCTAACCTAGAAATGGAGTCAAAGAACCCTGGATGCTCTCAGAGGCCAATGTTCTGTCCCACTGATCAACTCCCCAGCTTGTATCCAGCAGATCCATGCAGGTGCCCAAAGCTGCACTTTGAGATCACTACATTCCATGACCATGGATTAATTTGGGGTCCAGAGATTGGATGACACTTTAAATTAATGCTCAAGTGGGGTAATCACAGAAACATCACTTTTCTTTTCCCTTCAGAGTAGTTCTGAGGGAAATTGTTCCAGGTTCTGATTCATGGGTAGAACCCACAGTATGGGAGGCCTGATCATCCAAGTTGAACTTACTGTCACCAGTGCCCCAGGTCATGAAGTCCTACTAGAGTTCTGTGTGGGTAGCTACACAACCAAAGTGGTGTTCAGACTAGGGGTTCAGCCAGGATGGGATTGGGCAGGGTGTCCACCACATGGTATATCTCCTGATTTCCCAGGTGATGGTCTGGATCCATGGTGGTGCCTTGGTGATGGGCTCAGCTTCCATGTTTGATGGTTCTATTCTGGCAGCCATTGAAAATGTACTGGTGGTCACTATTCAGTACCGCCTGGGAGTTCTGGGCTTCTTCAGGTGAGCCTGGGACAGGGATGGTCAACGGAGGCTGAGTAGACAGAGGACCATCCAGTGATCATCATCCTTGCATTTCTCAGCACTGGAGACCAGCATGCCACTGGCAACTGGGGCTACCTGGACCAAGTGGCCGCCCTACGCTGGGTTCAGCAGAATATCGCCCACTTTGGAGGCAACCCTGATCGGGTCACCATTTTTGGCGAGTCTGCAGGTGGCACTAGTGTGTCCTCACATGTGGTGTCTCCAATGTCCCAAGGACTCTTCCATGGTGCCATCATGGAGAGTGGGGTGGCCCTGCTGCCTGACCTCATCACCAGCTCATCTAAAGTTGTCTCCACAGTGAGTATCCTTTACTATCCAAGGCCAAATCTGCTGCCTCACCCTTCAACTTCAGAGCCTCTGCCACTGTGTCTATTCCATGAGAACAAAGACCATGCAGGTGTCTCCAGAACTAGCCAATACCCTAGAGTTTCTGAGGAGCTCAAAGGTCAGAATTCACACACTTCTGCCTCAAGTGGTTGATTTTGCTGTAGGGTCTGCAAGGGTACACACCCTGGGGGCCTCATTCTCCGAAGACCCATGTAAAGCAGGTGTGATGGCTCCTCTGGCTGACACCTGAGCTTCAGGGAAGGTGGAAGGATTTCATACTTGCTGGAATACACAGATGGTTCCCTTTGAGAATTATGGGTAACCTGCAACAGCTGAGACCTTAGGCAGCAACCCCCTCCCTGTCTGGAGGGATGATTCAGCCTCTTTTTGGTGCCTTTACAGATGGTGGCCAACCTGTCTGCCTGTGGGCAAGTAGAGTCAGAGGCCCTGGTGAGCTGCCTGCGGGGCAAGAGTGAACAGGAAATGCTGGCTGTTACCAAGGTAGGGCTGAATGGACTTTAGTGAGGAGACAGGGGTTATGATGTAAGGAAAATACAGTGATTTCTACTGTGGAACAATGATGTCATTTCCAAGGCTTGATATTCTTGTATCCTCATAGTTCTGGATGGGA
Source organism: Callospermophilus lateralis (assembly GCF_048772815.1). Taxonomy (NCBI): domain Eukaryota; kingdom Metazoa; phylum Chordata; class Mammalia; order Rodentia; family Sciuridae; genus Callospermophilus; species Callospermophilus lateralis. Next base: position 48,760,077 of record NC_135322.1, read on the forward strand.
ATTGAGACAAAAATATGCTAAACCAGGTGTAGAATCTCTGAATGTTGGTGTGAGAATCATGGGATGAGTAGGATGCATTGGAAGTAACTCAGGTGTCATTAGAAAAGAGACTTTGCTTCCCATAATCATGGACTTTGTATGCCCCCTTAGCCCTTCAAGATCATTCCTGCTGTGGTGGATGGGGCCTTCCTACCCAGGCACCCCCAGGAGCTTCTGGCCTCTGCTGATTTTGAACCTGTTCCGAGCATCATTGGTGTCACCAATGATGAGTATGGCTGGCTTCTTCCCATGGTGAGTCCCTTCTTTAAATTCCCGTGATAGTGTCAGGTGGGAGTGGTTTGGACTTCGTACTTCCTGGTCATCTCACCCCCAACTCTAGACTATCTTTTCACCACACAGATCTTGGGCCCCCCTGAAATCCAGAAAGACGTAGACAGAGAGACCATGCGAGCTGTTCTGCAGAGAATATCAACACAGAGGGTGAGACTCCTGAAGTCCTGGGCCAGGCAAGAGTGCAGCAAGACACTCTTCCTTTTCAGGAACAAAAATTGATCTATGTAAATTTGTGAGTGGGGCCACCACACAGCTTGACACCTTTGCCCTACTTCCTGAGACATCCCAAACCCCAATCCCTATGCTTTAGATCCTGCCTCCCTGCCCCAGAGATTGCCTAACCTGACTCTCCCTGATCCCCTGGACTAGATGAAGTTGCCTGCCGAATGTGCTGACCTATTGATGGAGGAGTACATGGGAGACAACGAGGACCCCCACACCCTCCGACTCCAGTTCCAGGAGATGATGGCGGACTCCATGTTTGTGATACCTGCACTCCAAGTAGCACACGACCAGAGTAAGTGAATCTGAACCTGAATCCTGGCTTCCTAGGAGACAGCTCAGAGCTGTGGGTCCCAGGTGAGGTCTGGTGTCAGGTCCTGACACATGTCTTTTTTCCAGACCCTGGTCCCAGGCACTTGAAGGCCCTCATCTCAGTTAATCCTTATGGCTAGAGTAAGAGATAGACATCACACACATTTTACAGAGGCGGGAACTATGGTAGTGGCACTCAAGGACTTGCCTGTCACCATACAGCCAGGAAGTCCAAGATATGACTTAACAAAGAGCCTTCCAACTACACCCTGATCCATTTTGAGCTTCCAAGCCACTGTGAAGATTCAAACAGTGCTGGACCTAGCAATCTTGACACCAACAGTGACACATCCTGTCCACCCTCCAGGTTCCCATGCTCCTGTCTACTTCTATGAGTTCCAGCATCCGCCCAGCGTCATTAAGGACATGAGGCCTCCACATGTGAAGGCTGACCATGGTGATGAGGTAGTCTTTGTCTTTGGATCCTACATCAATGGCATCAGAGGTGAGTTCTCCTTGTTCCACAGAAGTATTCTCATGGGTACAGGGTGGCAATCACTCTCATGGTACAATGAGAAACTGGGGTAAGAGCGAACATGGGATCCAGTGTCTTCCATATTACAACTCAATGGGTCATTCCAGGGTTAGCCCTTTCCCAGTCCAATCTATGCTCCTTCCACCTATTGCCAACCCAACTGTGGTGTCTAGCCTAGGAGAAGAGGGGGTTGGGTAAAAGCCTAATCATTTCTTAAATGACTTCACAGTGTCCAAAAGAAGGAAATTTCTATGCACGGAGGAGCCCAGTGTTAATTCAGTTAAAGGCTGGGAGGAGGAAAGGCAGGTTGCACAAGCAGAGGGCCTGGCCCCAGGACTGTTGTGATAGGGAAGGGACACAAGCCTGGGGCTGGGGTGGTGAGTGTGGCACAGGAGTGAACAGGACCTGGACCCTTGCCTTCCTCCTCCCACAGTTGAGCTCACTGAGGAGGAGGAGCTGCTGAACAGGAGGATGATGAAGTGCTGGGCCAACTTTGCTCGAAATGGGTGAGGACACCTGCACATCTCAGCCTCCCATGGGGCACGAGCCCTCCACTGCTCCCCTTGTCTGAGGTGACCCCATTAGCTATTGTGTCTCCTTCATCACATCTTAGCCCCCTACCCAATGGGAAGACCCACACTAAAAGAGGGTGCTATTTGGGTACAGGTCACTGGTCTCTTCTCACAGTGGTCCAGAGGGTGAGCCATAGTGCTGGGCTACCATGGGAGCCAGCTTCTCTCAGGGAAGGGCAACACAGGCCAGATTGCTCTGCCCTGTGTGGAATGACATAAGTGAGAGGTCATTACTTTCCTACATCAGGACACCTCTCCCCATTCTCAATACCCCTGTGTGCCTGGCTGGCTGCCCTGTTCATAATTTGGGTTGAAGGTCAGGTCTGAGTTCACCAGAGCTCAGACTGACCCTCGCCCTGCCCTGCTGGGAGGGCATGTGCACAGGAACCCCAACGGAGAGGGCCTACCCCACTGGCCACTGTTCGACCAGGACCAGCAGTACCTGAAGCTGGACATCCAGCCTGCTGTGGGCCAGGCCCTGAAGGCACACAGGCTGCAGTTCTGGACCAAGACCCTGCCTCAGAAGATCCAGGAGCTAAAGGGGGCTGAGGACAAGCACACAGAGCTCTAGCTTCCTTGTCAGGAAGAGAGGGGTGTGCTAGGTGTGATGGGGTCTTCCTGTGGTGCCCACACATGCCCACCCACGAACCAGGGTTGACCCACTTGTTTACATAGCTATTCGTCCATACACTTTGCCATGGGTCTTCTCTTGTTAGACACACTCAGTAATTGCCAAGGAGGCTGTGGATGGGTAAACTAGTTCATGCCCACCTTCCTCCTCACCCCACTGTGCCTGAGTCCCTCCCTCCCTTCCTCCCCTCTCCTTCCCTACAACCCCTCCTATCCCCTCCTCCCAGTTGCCACACCCTCCCATGCTGACAAAGAAGTTTTAGGAGGCGTAGCTGGTACTTTTCTGAACCCCTTGCCCACCTCTCAGCAAGTACCCCATGTTCTCATACCAGTGGGACCTCTGTAGAAAACCTGGACACCACAAGCCCCAGGGTTTTACTCCAATAGGCTCCTGTAACAGTAACAGCAACAGTAACAACGACAACAACTCCAATAATAACCTAGCTCAGCATGGTGGCACATGCCCATAATCCAAGCCACTCAGGAGGCTGAGGGAAAAGAATTACATATTCAGCCCAGGCTGACCACTTGGGGAGACTCGAGCTCAAAATAAAACAAGTCCCGGGAGAGTAGCTCAGTGGAGTACTTGCTAAGCATGCACAATGTCCTGGGTTTGATCACAGTCCTACCACCTAAATATCAACAAATAAACACAATAAACTGGGTAGCTCATAAACAATGGAAATGTGTTGTCTTCTGTGTTGGACGTGACAAGTCCAGAATCAAGGTGTTAGCCGATTTGTTGTCTGGGGAGGTCTTGCTTTGGTTTCTAGATGGCACCTTCCCACTATGTCCTCACTTGGCAGAAGGGGCAAATAAGTTCTCTTGGGGTTATTTGACAGTTCCTAATCCCTGTCCCCTCACAATGATTCATCACTTTCATACTGGCTTTCTTTCTTTCTTTCTTTCTTTCTTTCTCAATGAAAGCCCAGGTAGTAGACTGATTTTATTAGTTATGCATTTTTTTGTGTGTTTGTGTGTGTGTGTTTGTTGTTGGGGATTGAGCTTAGTGCATTACAACTTAATGCAATAGAACTTAGTTCGGACTAGGCAACCGCTCTACCACCTGAGCTCTATCCCCAGTCCATGGAGACTGGCTTTCAATGTATGAATTTGCAACACACAAACTTTCAGGCCAAACACTTACGTCTAACCCACCCAGACTACTAGCAAAAGCAAAGTTCCATATCCCTGAGCCCACCTGGAGATTAAATGTCATCCATTATTAACATTTCAATCTACACGCATACACATCTATTGCTGTCCCAAGGAGGTGACTGGCCCCATCCTTATGAGAAGCAGGACTGGGCTTTTCCATTGGCTTCTGGAGCCTGGACCAGCTGGGTGCATCCTGGAGAGCCAGGTGGGGTCCTCAGGGTCCTGTCTCCTGAAGTTCTCATTCTCTGTGCCTCTGCAGACACTGTGAGCCCCACAGTGACACAATCACAACACAGCTGTGAAGATGATTCTCTGTGGGGTGTGTCCTGGAAGAGGCCTTGACATGTCAGGAGGTCCAGACACATAGCAGAAGGGATTCTTGTCCCTGGCTCCCTGAGGACCTCTCCAACCAGAATCTTTCAGAATTCCCTCTGCAGCCTCCTGACCATCCCCCACTCACTATGGCATCCATGTGTTGACTTTCCCTCTCACCCATTGTTGTCCCTAAATTTTTCTGGCCCCTCCAGTAGAAATCCTCTCATCTTTTATCTCAGTAATCAAAAGTGCCAAATGAGCTCCATATACCTTTTTGTTCCTCCAAAGCATTTTCTCTCTGTCATGGAAAGGCTGTTTTCCTCACTCCATGGGACCTTGGGATTTCCCCTATCCTCTCCCTTTCACCAACTTGCCCCCATGAGGCACCACTTTTCCCAGCAGAGAAACTCCCCTCTTTCACCCAGTGCATTTAAGCCCCACCACAGGGCACCAAGGCCTTTAGGGCTCAAGATGAAGATTGCCGTGTTTCCCATCCTGAACACCAGGGGGCAGACGAGGATAGCGGTAAGCCTGGGCTGACTGGATCTCTGCAGAGGTGAAAAGACCTTTTAGTTCCTTTTAGTGTACAGGGACTGGTGCATAATCCTTCCACTCTGTGCTGAAAACTTTCATTGTGCTCCTGCTGCAAACATGCCCCTGTATGGTTTTCAGTTCTGAGCATGCACAGGATGCTCCCAGAGTGGGTCCTCAGAGTGTTTTTCAGACTTTCAGTAGTTTCAGTAGCTGTTCTCTCTCTCTCTTTTTTTTAGTTGTAGATGGACACAATACCTTTATTTATTTATCTTTATGTGGTGCTGAGGAACGAACCCAGTGCCTCACCTGTCCTAGGCGAGTGCTCTACCTCTGAGCCACACCCAGCTCCTTCATTAGCTGTTATTAAGAGTTTTTTGGGGGTGGCGGGGGGTACTGGGGATTGAACTCAGGTGTACTTGACCACTACCACATCCCTAGTCCTTTTTTCTATTTTACTAGAGACAGATCTCACTGAGTTGCTTAGCGCCTCATTAAATTGCTGAGGCTGGCTTTGAACTTGCAATTTCTTCTCTTTTTCAGGAGTGGCCTTGCATGTACACATCTGCCACACTTTAAGCCATTCCCAGTTGATGCACACCTGAGTGACTTCCATTTGTCCTCATCCCTCTTATTCTTTTTTTTCCTTATTAGTGGAGACGTAACCCATGAGCTCTCTAAAGCTGATCTACATATTCATCCCTGTTTATTTTAGTTTGAGTTGGGTCTCACTAACTTTTCCAGCCTGGCCTCCAATTCCAATCCTCCTCCTTTGACCTCCTGAGTACCTGAATTGCGATAAGGGTACCTTCATGCTTGGTTTAGGCTATTTTACGTAAAACTTGCGGTGTATATTTTCAGAAATCATTTAGTGGACATGTGCTCTTCTTTTTTTTGTTTTTTGCTTTGTTTTGTTTTTTGGTAAAGCCCTGAGATTAGAATCCTCTGTGTCAAATCACTGAGATTGAGTGAAACTTGTTTTTCCTTTCTTTTTTTTTTTTTTTTTTTTGTGGTGAAGGTACTGGGAATTTAACCCAGGGGTGCTTCACTAGTGACTATAGCTCCAATCCATTTTGTATTTATTTATCTTTTAATTTGAGACTGGTGTCCCTAAAATACTGAGGAACTTGCTAAGTTTCTAAAGCTCACTTTTAACTCAGAATCCTCCTGTGTCTTCCCCCTAATTTGCTGAGATTATAGGCATGTGCCAGTGCTCCCAGCTCTGGGCTGAACTTTTAAGTACAATGTCTAGTTAACTCCCAAAATGACTATATTATTTTTTATCCTATTAAACAATCCGAGGGAGACAGATGCTCCATATTCTCACCAAAACTTGCTTTTAGGGGGTCTTAAACCTGATGAGATGGAAAGGGCGGTAGCAGTGATTTGTCATTGCAGATATTTTCCTGGATTTTTAGCTTTTGCTTCAATCTTCTTCTTCTTCTTCTTCTCTCTCTCTCTCTCTCCTCTTCTCTCAGACTTTCTCTAGATCATTACATATATGTAAGTTTTACACCCCACCCCACCCCCACATGCCCTAATGCTCTGAAGACTCTTCTTCATTCCACAGTTTTACTGATAGTTTGGGGACCTTCACCAAGAGGTAGACAGCAACTTCCAGGTTAGGAAGGAGCACTGTGTTTTTCAGTTGACATTAAGGAGCTTATAATGAAAGACCCCAGCCCAGAAACCCCAGGCCCCATTGTGAAACCATCAGGGCGTGTTGCTAACCCACTAAACACCGGAGAGGTCTATCTGTTAATCAGTTAAGGGTAGTCTATTGTGAAAGGACAGGATGGTTGGAAAAAGAACAAAAAAAACAGGTCCCAGGGCATTCTTAGGCAAATAGGAACTGATAACATAAAGTGAAGAACAACTTTGCCCTTTAGGTAATCTATATGCTGGGTTCAAAATAACCAATAAGAAACCTGTTGCTTACCGCGCGCGCAAAACCTGCCCCATTATCCTATAAAAGACCTGTACCCCAAAGCCCGGTGTGCCAGTTCACCAAAGCTCCGGTTGAGGTTTTGCTGAGCACCCGCAGGCGTCTGTGTCTGAATAAACCTCTTGCGTTTGCAGCCAGTGCCTCGTGCGTCTTTCTTGGACAGGGAATCGGTGGGTCTTTCAATAACATGGCTATGAACTGGGAGGAGCTAGAATATCTCAACCTCCCCAGCCCCAGCTATGAACTAGGTCAGGAGAATACAGAGAGAGCATCTGCCTGGATGGGAGCTGGGACAGTGGCTTGGACCACAGTGCATTGGACAGAAAACTTTGAAGCAACAACAGACCTTGCTCTTTAGGTAGAAGTCAAGGAGAAGCCAAGGACACAGCCTCCTGGGAATATTGTCACTCCTAGAAAGACACCAATAAAGACACTTGCTATCCTGACGTGTAGGAATGAACCCAAGCTAGAATGAAGAAGCCAAGGCCTGTTAGGAGAAGGTACTGAAGGTCATCTGAGGTGGAGCCCACACCCCTTCCTCCAGGAAGTCAGGCAGAGCAGGCACTCCTGTCTCCTGCTGTATTCCCTATGACCTTGCAGGATTCTAGAAGATTTGACAACTCCTGGTTATGGGCCTGTCTCCCCAGCGGCCCCAGATGCCCAGGAGAGCCCTTCCAGGTCCACAGTGCTAGAACCAGAAAGTCCTCAGACTGTTTATCAGGTGCATAAATAACAGTAAACTCAACCTCAGAGGGAGCTGTCCTCAGGGGAAGCCACAGGGTAGGGACAGAGGAAGTGGAGGGGCGGGGTGTTCTTTCTTTCTTTATTATTATTATTATTTCTTTTGGTGCTGAGGATTGAACCCAGGGTCTTTTGCATGCAAGGGAATCACTCTACCCACTGATTATATCCCCAGCTCAAGGGGGTGGGTTCTTAAGAAGTGTCACAGTTGCAGTCACCAGTGTATTTCAATAGAGCAACCAGGACTGAATAGGGACAGGTTTACACAGACCCTCAGACCAGGACTACAAGGACCTTGGAGGGAACTCAGGAAACTATGAATGCTGAGGGGAAGAAGGACTTCCCAGTATCAAGGGCACAGTCACACTGCCCAGTTTGCTCAGGCAGTCCCCTTCATCCCCCAAGGTCATCATTTCTCACCTGTCGGGGATCTTCATTTTGCATCCCCTCAGAGAAGCCCTCCTGGCACCTCTAATTACAGCCCACTGCTCCCTCCTCTCCACCCAACACCCCCATGGGCCAGTATTATGGTTTAGAGAGGAGGTGTCCCCCAAAGCTCATGTGTGAGACAATACCAGAAAGTTTAGATGTGACATGATTGGGTTATGAGAGCCTTAACCCAATCATTGATTAATCCCCTGATGAGGGTTCACTGGATGGTAACTGTAGCCATGGAGGGTGGAGCTGTTGGAGGTTCGTCATTGGGGAGTGACTCTGGGGTATGTATTTTGTCTTTATTGAGTGGAGCTCGCTCTCTCTCTCTCTCTCTCTCTCTCTCTCTGCTTCCTGGTATGATGTCTTGAGCAGCTCTCCTCCACTACACCCTTCCACCATGAAATTCTGCCTCTCCTGGAGACCTAAGGAATGGACCTGCTGTCTTTGGACTGATCCCTCTGAAACCATGAGCCCCAAATGAACTTTTCCTTCTCTATGTTTTTCTTGTCAGGTCTTTTGGTCACAGTAGCAAAAACAGTAGAATAAAAGAGCCAGTGGCTGCTGGGACAGTAAATTAGTGACTCCTCAGGTGACGAGTCATTCCTGGGATCTCAGAGCAGCTAAGAGGAACAGAGTCCTGTCCTGCTCAGTACCCACTGGCTCTGTATCCTCTGCGGGTTCAGAGTGGCTTTCCCACAGTGTCCAGCTTGCAGGACACCACTCTTTACTCTGTCTCCTCCCTGCAAAATCCACCTGGGCCATGGTCCTTCTCTGTGCTGATTTCTGAAGCACAGCAACCGAAATAGCCCTGGGAACTGACCATGTGGCTGCACAGACTTCATGGGTAGCTGGGCATCATGGCCTGTGGGGTCCTGCTGCTACTCCTCCAAAGCCAGGTTGAGGCTTCAGTTTGGGTTTGGGGGGGCAAAGTCTGGAGGCCCATCAGTTAAAGGGTGCAGAGGAAGAGACTGAGGCTGCAGGAGAATAGGTGACAGGGAGGGGGAGGATGGTAGATATGATAGAGGACAGAGGGGAATGTACAGCCACACTGGGTTCCCCCAAATGCCCAGGGTGGCTCCCCTGAAGTGCCGACAGGGTCAGAATTTCTGATTTCACCACCACCAAGGAGAAAGCAGGGTATGAGGGGAGACTGAGGAACCCAGAAGAGCAGGGCCCCTTTCCCTGTCTCTGGACGGGGCATTCAGGACACTGAGTGCTGCTGTGCTGGAGCTCCAGCTGCCAATGGGGAAAACAGCCACTTAGGAACACCTTCCTGCTGCCATTTGGCTCTAGGTCATGCCTTTGGCCAGAGGGGTGACCTGGCCCTTTCAAAGGGACTCCAGGCAAGGTTACTTGTCTTTGAAGGAAATACAGAAAGCCCCAGGCACTGTGTCCTAAAGGGGGATGTGGGATGTCACTGGGCTCTAAAAGGATATGGCTTGGCCATTAGGGCAAAGGTGATGGGGCTCTGAGCCTACAGGCAGCATCCAGGCCCTCATCAGAAGTTAGGCAAGGTTGGCAGGATGCCTGGGGTGTTCTTGGCTCTTGATCCCCTCCCTTATAGGCTTCTACTGTGGCCCCCCTTATCTCCTGCTACTCCTCCCCACTCTGCCCAGGAGGAGTCCACACTCACCTCTCCCCATGGCACACCCACAGAGGGTCTTTCCCACTTCCCTGCTGTTGACCAGGCTCCTCTCAAAAGTCACTAGGACTTTCTAGACAAGGAGAGCTGCCCAACATCACTGATGGCTGCTATTATAAATATTGCCTTGCTTCACCCATCAGAAATAATCATTAACAAGTCACAGGAGAGCACAGATTTGGGTCCACCCTCTTCTGTTCCCACCAGTCCTGGCTCCTTCACAGGAACCATCAAGGATTCAGGGTCTTACACACAATGCCCAGGACTTTAGGTGTGTGTGTGTGTGTGTGTGTGTGTGTGTGTGTGTGTGAGAGAGAGAGAGAGAGAGAGAGAGAGAGAGAGAGAGAGATTTTTTTTCTCATGCCTGGTTTCCATCTCCATGACCACAACTCACCCTCTGGGGCACCATGCTTTCCCCTTCCTAACACAGGAGTCACCTCACACTCTTACATGGTGCAGCTTCCTCCACCATCGAGTGGAAAGGATGATGTGCTGCTGACTTAACAAGTCTCTGATCAGGGACATTTTAGCAGACTTTGTCCATTGCTGTCACAACACACACCTGAGGCATCTGGGATGCTGTCTGTGTACATTACATGAAAAGAAATTTCACCCAGTAAGGAATTCTGTGTAGGCAGCTTGTTACTGGGAAAAGGTGCATACCACTCATGCCCCCTTTTTGGTACTGAGTGAAACCCAGAGTTGCTTTGCCACTGAGTCATGTCCCCCAGCCCTTTTCATTGTATTTTGATACAGCATCTCACTAAGTTGCTTAGGGTTTTGCTAATTTTCTGTGGTTGGCCTCAGCCTTCTGAATCACTGGGATTACAGACATGTGGTGGGTGAGGAGTGCGCCTTTTGACTTGGAACATATTTTAGTTCAATTTGGGATGCTGAAACAATAGAACTGATCTGACACTGGATGAGGTATCAAGGAAATAGATATATTTAGCTCAGCTCAGGTGACTGTCTCTGGTTCAGTCTTGATGAGGGACTTTCAGCTCTGTTGTAACATAGCAATGGCATAATATTGCAGAACTTTTTGGGAGAGAGATCAAAGGGTGAGAGAGGAAGCAATAGACAGGGAAGATGCAGACTTGTTTTTTTAGGTTGTTTTGTTTAAAATTTTTAAATTAGTTATTGATGCCTTTATTTGTTTGTTCATATGTGGTGCTTAGAATTGAACCCAGTGCCTCACATATGCTGGTCAAGTCCTCTACCTCTGAGCCACAACCCCATCTGTAGACTTGCTCCTCTTGAAAAACTTACACTCCCCTCAAAGAAATTAATGCACTCCTGTGAGATTTAATCCACTCCAAAGACTAATATTAATCCCTTCACAGGGCAATTCCTGAGCCAATCACTACGTCCTACTTCTGAAAGGTATCACCTCACTGGGGACCTGTCATCCATGATAGGATCCTTTGGGGGGCAAACCACATCCAAACCATATCATTCTGCCCTTGCTCTCCCAAGGTTCACATCCTTCTTTCAATGCAAAATGCAGTCATTCCATGCCTATAGTCCTCAAAGGCTGAAGTCTTGCCAGCATGACTCCAAAGTGCAAAGTCCCAAGTCTCATCTGAAACTCAAGGGAAATGACTTCCAACTAGTTACCTGGTTTCAGGATACAGTCTTGAAACAGGCACAGGGCAGATAGATAGTTCTGTGGCAAAAAGGAGGAAAAGCCAGTAGAAAGGGCTCCCGGACCCCCAGCAAGTCTGAAAATAAGCAAAGAAGACACTAGATCCCCAAACTCCAAGTCCAGCATCCTAGACACAGGGCAGGGTACTGGTCCCCAGGGGCTTGGACAGCCCTGCCCCTGGCGTGATGCTGCTTGCAGCCCACATGGCTGCTCTCCTGGGTTGCATGCCATGGCCTGTGGCTTTCCTAGGCTGGCATTGACACTACCAGTGGCTCTGCATTCTGGGAACTCAAGAGCACTGGTCCCAGTGTCACGGCCTCACTAGGCATTCTGGTGAAGAATCTTTCCCGTGGCTCCACACCAACAGCTTGGCCTTCAGAACATTCCTTTGAAACCCCAGTGGAAGCTGTTGTGCCAACAGAGCCTTTGCTTTCTCTGTACCTGCAAAATAGCTCCACTTGGGCATCACCAAGGTCTGTTGCTTGCTTTCTTTGGAGCAGCATCAGGAGTCATGCCTGGGCTTTCTTGAACCATGGTTGGACAGACCCAGAGCATTTTGTTAGAAAACAAGGAGCAGAATCCAATGCTGGGCCCCTTCCATGGTCTTCTGGGTTCTTGATGGAAGGGCACCTGGAAGATTATGTGTAGGCCTCAGGCCTTCTCTCCCATGGTTTTGAAGCAGAGAGCCTGGCTCCTTCCCACCCATAGTGATCTCTTTCCATCCCCTATATTCTCACCCAATCTCCTAGTTTGCTCTTTAGGTGGGCAGACTGTGCATTCTCAGTGTTTAGGGTATGCATGCCTTTGTTAACTATCATTGTAAATCTCACTGAAAATGACCAAAAATAACCACACAACTCCTTCTATATTTTGCTTAGAAATGTTGTTCTCTGAATCCTCTAGGTTTTCGATATTATATTTGGCCTTCCATGACGTCTTTAGGCTTAAATACAATGTAGCCAAGTGTTTGAAATCATCAAAGGGAGCCCTTCTTCTAATTTCACAGATGACTCCCACTTCCTTCTGAAACCTCTTTAGGATGGCCTTTACTAAGCACATTGCTATCAGCATTCTGAACATGACCACTTATCCAATCTCTACGATGTTCAAGCTTCTTCCTGGTCTCTTTGTTGTCTGAATTCTCACCAGGATTTCTGACAATTGTCCATTTTCAACAGTACAACATTCTTCAACTTCTTTTGTAGTTGTTGAATAGGGGATTTAACCCCAGGGCACTGAACCATTGAGCCATATCCCCAATCCTTTTTATTTTTATTTTATTTTTAAAAAATTTATTTACTTTTTTCTAATTTGTTACATATGGCAGTAGAATGCATTACAATTCATATGACACGTATAGAGCACGATATTTCCTATCTCTGGTTCTACACAAATTAGAGTCACACATTGCTTTCCTATATCAGGAAATTTTACCCATTCTCAATGCCCCTGCCTGCCTGGCCACCTGGCCTGCCCAAATGGGGTAGGTAAAGTTAAGGATAACCCTGAGCTTAGCAGGGTTCAGAGTACCCTTGTCCCACACTGCTTTGAAGAGCATGAACACACCAACCCCAATGGTGAGGCCCTGTCCCACTGGCCACTGACCAGTTGTATCTGCAGCTAGACATCCAGTTTGCTGTGGGCCTGGCCTGAAGGCCTACAGATTGCAGTTCTGGACCAAAACCCTGCCTCAGAAGATCCAGGAGCTAAAAAGAGATGAGGACAAGCACACAGAGCTCTAGCTCCCTGTTCAGGGAGGGAGGGAAGGCTACGTGCAGGTGGGGTCAGCCCGTGTTGTCCTCTGTTGCTCACCCCGAGGCCAGGGTTGGCCCTTTTATTCACATAACCATTCATTCACTCTTCATTTGTCCTTCAGGCAACACTAATGTAGAACTCACCTCATGATTGTCATTGCACAGGCTGCCATGTGTCCTCTCATTAGACACACTCAGTCAATCCCCCCAGGAAGCTGTGGATAGGTAAGCCCAGTGGATGGCCACCTTCCTTCACTGAGTGTGAATATAGTCCCCACTGGGCCTGAGTATATTCCTTCCTTCCTCCCTTCCCCTTTCCAATACTTTCTCTCTCCTTTCCTCCAACCACCTAGACACTCTTAAAAGGAGGGCTATGCTTTGACAATGTTCCCCACACCTGAGTGTCAAAATCCCACATCTACTTCTCAGCAAGTCCCATGTATCCTCATCTCTGACATTGACCACTAGACAGACTAGACTAGAAAATCTGTTTACCTAAAGTCCTAGTATCTTGGTACATTCAGACTGCTGTAACAAATAGCATCACAAAGTGGGCATCTTATAAACCATAGAAAATTATTCAGAGTTTGCAAGGTTACTTCCACGTCAAGATGCCCAGCCTGGCATGGTAGCACACCTGTAATCCCAGCAACTCAGGAGTCTGAAGAAGGAGGCTCACGAGTACAAGGCCAGCCTCAGCAACTTAGCGAGACCCTCTCTGAAAGGACACTCAAAAAGTCCACTGGAATCCCATGCAAGATTTGTTGTCAGTAGCATGGAGCAAACTGACAAGGCTGTCCTTCCCGGGACAGCAGCAACAAGCATGTTTAGGGGTTGTGTCCTGGGCTGGGGTGGGGTGAACCTTCTAGCAGGCACATTCAGAATCAAAGCCTGAATTCCCTAGATAAAATGGCTCTTAAATCTAAACCTGGGAGTCCCTATATAAACATGGCTCCCGACCTAAAATGGCAGATTTGGTGCCAATATCTCATGCCAGTATTCCTCCATTGTTATTTTCATAGATGTGGGATTTTGGGGCAACCCGATGGTCTTTCTTCAGTTGTTTCTTTCTGCTGCTTAGGGGCACAGAAGCTCATTCTTATAAATGGGGCCAGGGAGGATGTTAGGTGGGGCCAGAGTTTCTGGAGTTGGAGCAATTGACCATGAGTCATAGGGCTCCGACTTGGGAGTCAGGGGCTGGTAGACTTGAAGGAGAAGATGTTGATTGAACAACTGTTGGTAAATTTGTGTATCTGATCTTGCAGGAACTTCTGTAGGCAACTTAACAGACATGGTCCTAGTAGGAGAAACATAAAGAGGACTAATAGGGGTCCTGCTGGGGAGAGAAGCCAAGGCCACACCAGACTGCACACTCCCCAAGGGCACTATTGGCCTACTTGCTTTTTCCTCTTTTCTAGCTGCTCTTGTAGTAGTTTTTTTTCTTGTTCTTCCTATCTGCCGCAGTCTGGCTGGGCACAATTCAGGAGCCACTTGTCAAAAGAAACTAACTTTATTTTTAGAACCACACAAGATAAACAAAACAGCTCCTCAGGAAAAAACCCTCAGAGCCCAACTGCCACCACCGGCTTCCCACACGCCACACACCCCAACAACCTCCTCCTCCCACAATCCTCCTGCTCTTGAGGCCGATTGGCTGGGTCGCATGGGCGGAGCCAAAAAAGTCCCCCAATGAGCAGCTCCGTGGTCTGAAAGGGCAGGGAAACAGCCCAATGAGCATCACTGCAGAGGAGCCAATCAGCTAGATGTTGCTGGGGCCGCTGTGAACCAATCATCAGCTGGCAGTCTGAAAGTTTGCTGGGGCCCCTTCAGCTCATCAGCTGGCAGTCTGAAAGTTTGCTGGGGCCCCTTCGGCTATGGCTCTCAACACCTATCCCTGACTGGTGGACATAAAACAACACTGCTCCTGTTGGTATAGGCAGAGGCCTCCTTTCTCTGCTGTTATTAGGTCCAGTCCACAGCGATTTTATAGAACCACAGAGGCTAAGGAGTCCAGTTGATACTGCAGAGTTAGTATAGACTCGGCTACCTGCTCAGCTGACTGGAGAGCTGATGAAAGTGGGAAATGGATGTGGTTATTCCTGCCCTTCCTGTGGCTAGGCCTGCTGTAACCCCAGGCTGGCTTGGAGGGAAACAAATGGAATAGCCCATTTGTGTCAAGGGCTCATATGAGCACAGACTTACCAAGGAGCTCTTTAGGACCTGAAGACCTGCTATTAAATGAGAGAAGCCAAAAATCTCTCTCTAGGAAATGTGAGGACTGAGAAGTTGTCACCATAACAAGGTTGGAGAGGACAAGGCCTTTATTTGGGAATATAAATCTTTAACATAGCCAGAGTTAGCAGGACTGTAAACACAAATTTAACTCTTTTTAAAAATTTTTTTAGTTGTAATTGGACACAGTACCTTTATTTTATTCATTAGTTTTTTTTATGTGGTGCTGAGGATCGAACTCAGATCATCGCACATGCTAGGCAAGCGCTCTGCTGCTGAGTCCCGGTCCCAGCCCAATATTTAATTTTAATGTCACAGATGTCCATCCTCTCAAGATGTAATTAAGCTATTTAATGTCATCTGATTTTGTAAAACATCTATTTTTGTTAATTAGGACTGGATAATCATACTAGCGAACATCAAGCCTACATGTTTCGGTTAGGAATATTTGTAGGACTTAAAACTAAGTAGCTTTGGTAGTTTCTCTAGATTTTTATTGGGCATTCTTTCCTAATCATCTCTCTTTTGTAGCCTGCAGTCTTATATGTTCTTTGGGGCTAACAGACGTGTATATCTTAGGTGAAGTGTTCTAGCTCTTAAGCTGATCTTTGCCTCTTTCTTAAATATCATTTTACAAAGTCAACCTATATTGTCTCTTTTTGAAGTACATTTTTTATTGGTTGTTCAAAACATTACAAAGCTCATGAGATATCATCTTTCATACATTTGATTCAAGTGGGTTATGAACTCCCATTTTTACCCCAAATACAAATTGCAGAATCACATCGGTTACACATTCACATTTTTACATAATGCCATATTAGTGACTGTTGTATTCTGATACCTTTCCTATCCCCTACTATCCCCCCTCCCCTCCTCTCCCATCTTCCCTCTCTACCTCCTCTGCTGTTGTTCAATTCTCTCCCTTGTTTTTCCGCCCCCTTTCCCCTCACAACCTCTTATATGTAATTTTGTGTAACATTGAGGGTCTCCTTCCATTTCCATACAATTTCCCTTCTCTCTCCCTTTCCCTTCCACCACTCGTCTCTGTTTAATGTTAATCTTTTCCTCATGCTCTTCCTCCCTGCGCTGTTCTTAGTTGCTCTCCTTATATCAAAGAAGACATTTGGCATTTGTTTTTTAAGGATTGGCTAGCTTCACTTGCATAATCTGCTCTAACGCCATCCATTTCCCTGCAAATTCCATGATTTTGTCATTTTTTAGTGCTGTGGAATACTCCATTGTGTATAAATGCCACATTTTTTTTTATCCATTCATCTATTGAAGGGCATCTAGGTTGGTTCCACAGTCTAGCTATTGTGAATTGTGCTGCTATGATCATTGATGTGGCAGTATCCCTATAGTACGCTGTTTTAAGGTCCTCAGGGAATAGTCCGAAAAGGGCGATAGCTGGGTCAAATGGTGGTTCCATTCCCAGCTTTCCCAGGAATCTCCATGCTGCTTTCCATATTGGCTGCACCAATTTTCAGTCCCACCAGCAATGTACAAGTGTACCCTTTTCCCCACATCCTCGCCAGCACTTATTGTTGTTTGACTTCATAATGGCTGCCAATCTTACTGGAGTGAGATGGTATCTTAGGGTGGTTTTGATTTGCATTTCTCTGACTGCTAGAGATGGTGAGCATTTTTTCATGTACTTGTTGATTGATTGTATGTCCTCCACTGAGAAGTGTCTGTTCAGGTCCTTGGCCCATTTGTTGATTGGGTTATTTGTTATCTTATTGTTTAATTTTTTGAGTTCTTTGTATATTCTGGATATTAGGGCTCTATCTGAAGTGTGAGGGATAAAAATTTGTTCCCAGGATGTAGGCTCCCTATTTACCTCTCTTATTGTTTCTCTTGCTGAGAAAAAACTTTTTAGTTTAAGTAAGTCCCATTTGTTTATTCTTGTTATTAACTCTTGGGCTATGGGTGTCCTATTAAGGAATTTGGAGCCCGACCCTACAATATGAAGATCGGAGCCAACTTTTTCTTCTATCAGGCGCAGAGTCTCTGATATGATATCAAGCTCTTTGATCCATTTTGAGTTAACTTTTGTGCATGGCGAGAGAAAGAGGTTCAGCTTCATTTTGTTGCATATGGATTTCCAGTTTTCCCAGCATCATTTGTTGAAGATGCTATCCTTCCTCCATTGCATGCTTTTAGCCCCTTTATCAAATATAAGAAAGTTGTAATTTTGTGGATTGGTCTCTGTGTCCTCTATTCTGTACCATTGGTCCGCCTGCCTGTTTTGGTACCAGTACCATGCTGTTTTTGTTACTATTGCTCTGTAGTACAGTTTGAAATCTGGTATCGCTATACCTCCAGATTCACACTTCCTGCTTAGAATTGCTTTTGCTATTCTGGGTCTTTTGTTTTTCCATATGAATTTCATGATTGCTTTATCTATTTCTACAAGAAATGCCGTTGGGATTTTGATTGGCATTGTATTAAACTTGTAGAGAACTTTGGGTAATATCGCCATTTTGTGATGTTAGTTCTTCCTATCCATGAACAGGGTATATTTTTCCATCTTCTAAGATCTTCTTCTATCTCTCTCTTTAGGGTTCTGTAGTTTTCATTGTTAAGTTGATTCCCAAGTATTTTATTTTTTTGAGGATACTGTGAATGGAGTGGTTTTCCTTATTTCCGTTTCAGAAGTTTTGTTGCTTATATACAGGAATGCCTTTGATTTATGCGGGTTGATTTTATATCCTGCCACTTTGCTGAATTCATTTTTTAGCTCTAGTAGTTTCTTTGTAGACCCTTTTGGATCTTCTAGGTATAGAATCATTTCTTCCGCAAATAGTGATAATTTAAATTCTTCTTTTCCTATTTTTATGCCTTTAATTTCTTTTGTCTGTCTAATTGCTCTGGCTAGTATTTGAAGAACTAAATTGAATAGAAGTGATGAGAGAGGGCATACCTGTCTTGTTCCAGATTTTAGAGGGAATGCCTTCAGTTTTTCTCCATTTAGAATGATGCTAGCCTGAGGCTTAGCATATATAGCTTTTACAATGTTGAGGTAAGTTCCTGTTATCCCTAGTTTTTCTAGTGTTTTGAACATAAAGGGATGCTGTACTTTGTCGAATGCTTTTTCTGCATCTTTCGAGATGACCATATGGTTCTTATCTTTAAGTCTATCGATGTGGTAATTAACATTTATTGATTTCTGTATATTGAACCAGCCTTGCATCCCAGGGATGAATCCTACTTGATCATGGTGCACAATTTTTTTGATATGCTTTTGTTTTCGATTTGCCAGAATTTTATTGAGAATTTTTGCATCTAAGTTCATTAGAGATATTGGTCTGTAGTTTTCTTTCTTTGAAGTGTCTTTGTCTGGTTTCGGGATCAGGGTGATTTTGGCCTCATAGAATGAATTTTGAAGAGATCCTTCTTTTTTATTTCTTGAAATAGCTTGAAAAGTATTGGTATTAATTCTTCTTTGAAGGTTTTGTAAAACTCCGCTGTATACTCATCTGGTTCAGGGCTTTTCTTGGTTGGTAGTCTTTTGATGGCTTCTTCTATTTCTTCCTTTGTTATTGGTCTATTTAAATTGTGTGTGTCTTGAAGTCCATTTTGTAAGGTCAGAAAGCAGCAACCAATAGGAGGCAGATTTAAAAGGCTGCTGAATGAGGCTTTATTGAGATTTTGATCCTGGGCAAGACCCTCAGATCAACTGGGCAGGTCCGAGGAGAAGTGAGTGCATCTGGACCAGACTGAAATTTTATTAGGCTTAGGGCAGGAAGGGAGGAATTGGGACAGGAGAAGGGGTCTCTTGTCCTACTGGGGTCTTTTGTCCTGGTGGGGTTGGCTGGGGGAGCTTGCTAAGATCCAGGATTGATTTGGAAACCCCGCTTATTGATAGGTGGTTCTGTCAGTACTTGATTGGTGGTTCTTTCGTGCATGCAGGTTGCTTAATCACCTCAAACCGACCTAATGTCGTGGCCTTTTTGATGATATATGGCGGCAACCTACATCTGGCTACTTCCTGCTGGCTAGGGGCACTGGGGGAAAAGGGATGGTTCAGGTGTTGGTTTGGTAGGGAGGTGACTGTAGGGGTGTAGGGGCATCAGGTTGTAGGTCACTCTGGCAGTTTCACACATGTGCTTTCAGGCAAACCTGCGAAAGAAGGGAGCAATCATTAATAGGAGTCCTATTACTAATTTAGGAGTGAGAATGGGAGTCAGCCACATTTTGAGGGTTGAGTTTAACCACCTGGCCAAGGGTCGAGGATCATTTGATTGTTGCTGTTTAAGCCTTTCACCCAAATGAAAGGAGGGTGTTGTCATTCTTTTTGATCAATCCAGTTTCACTGATCTAATAGCAGCATTCTTCTTTCAGGAATAGACAAGTTTCTCCTTTGTCTGCCATCAGGAGATCAAAGGCTCGAAGATTCTGTAATGAAATTTGAGCAAAAGATGTGACTTGCCTTTGTAGGGAAGCGAGAGAGGTAGCCGATGTCTCTACCACTTCCCAAAGTTGTTGTTCAAGCTTCTGAGTAGTGGTTACTGCATAACCAAGTCCTCCTGCCCCCAGTCCGGAGGCAACGATTGAGGACTCCAGAGAGAGTCCAACTACTACTGTTACAAAAATGGTCCATCTTGTCCTGGAAAGGGAGGTAGTATCAAGTCATATTAATTCAGCCTCACTGTACAGAGTTAATTGAGGGACCAAGATGGGAGGAACATAAAAAGCAAAGGGGATGTTGAGCTTAGATTTTTTGTTAGGGTACCATTGCACCAGAAAAAGAAACCCAGCGGAACAAAGTTTGGGAAAGATATTCAAATGATCTGGTCACAAGGTGCTGAACCAGAGGGAAATTCCCTGATGATCTATGAAAAAGAGGGACTTCCTCAAAGGCTGGAGAGGGGGCCCTTGGGGTATGGTTGAGATATTGAGAAGAAGATCAATGGGAATCCCAGTTAACGGAGTCTGATGCAAACCTGCACAGAGGAAACAGTCTGAAACATCATTAACTTTGGATAAATTGAGAAGATGAAGGCCCTGACGTATTAGGGCCATCCATGAGAAAGGGTCACCTTTAGGATGGGCATCTACATCCAGCTGGTGTTGGAGTTCTTTCTCTTACTCCTGGATAATTTTGTGAATTTGAGGAAACACTTGTATATAAGTTCTGCGGATTCTGATAAAGGCTGAGGGGTGCTTGGAAAACCCCAAGAATAAAATTTACCATCAACACTGGAAGCCCAATTTGGATCCCATGGTTCCCAAAGAACTTGGTGTTTCTTGCATGGATTATAAGGGCACCAGGCATAGGTGTTTGTTCAGCCGTAACCAGATTCCTCAGTTTGGTCTGATATGAAGCAGAGCATTGCTGCACATAGGTGGGACAAGGTGGCTCAGTTGAATCCAGTAATGTTAAGGGTGTCTGCCCTATGGCAGTCAATGGAAGGACAATCACCCTGACAAATAAACTGAGAGCAGGTGGTGCCATCCTGGTGCCATGTCTCTTGGATGTAAACAAACAATCTGTGGGTTGGAATAGAAGCTTGAGAGGAGTAATGATTACTAAAAGAAAAAGAGGGTTGGCAAGAAATATTGAGTTTGGTGGGCCCCAGCGTGCTGGAAGTCCAGGAGTGATTATTTGGAAGAGGCGTTTTTTTTTTTTTTTTTTGTTTTGTTTTTTTGTTTTTTTTTTTAAGGCGGGAGACATGGTACCAGGGGGAGTGGCCCAAAAGGTTGGCTGCCATGGGGATAGTAAGTATGACTGCACTGGGTCCCATCCAGCAAGGTTCCAGCGATAGAGGATGCAGTTCCTAAAGTAAGACTGTGTCACCCTGTAGAAGAGGGTCCGATTCAGTTTGTGGCTGTACTGGGATTCAGGCAATGGGTGGCCCATAAGGCAACAGTCTGCGTGTTCCTTTAAGACTTTGTGTAGAAGTATGATTTAGGGCAGGAAGGACACAAGGGGACAAGGAATGAGTGGAAAGCTTTGGTTGATTAAGAAAGGGAGCCCATAGAGTAGCTCACAGGAGCTCAGGCCTGAGGGGGCTCTAGGGCTGCCTGAATTTGGGTGAGGGCCAATGGCAGGAGATTGGGCAAAGACAGCCTGAGTTCAATGGTAAGTTTAGTGAGATGATCCTTGAGAATGCTGTTAGCCCTCTCGACCTTACCCAAGAATTGGGGTTGGTAAGGGATGTGGAGCCTCCAACTTATGTTGGAGGCCTTTGGAGATTAGTTGAACCACCTGAGAAGTGAAGACCAGACTGTTGTCTGACTGGATGGAGGTGGGAAGTCTGAACCTGGGAATGATCTGCAAGATGAGGATGGAGGAGATGGTGTCAGCAGTTTCCCTGGAGGTAGGGAAGGCTTCTATCCAACTGAAAGAGAGTGCTGTCCCCCAAGTCACCAGCAGTTAGATCCTGTGCCAAGGTTCGCCCAAAGAGGTGGGGACTGTCCCTGAAGCCTTGGGGTAGGACTATCCATGTCAGCTGTTGAGACCTAAAGGATGTAGTGTCTTCCCATAAGTAGGCGAAGAGGTAATAAGAGTCAGGATGGAGAGGCACTGTAAAGAAGGCATCTTTAAGATCCAGGACAATATACTGAGTGGTCAAAAGGGGAATATGTGAAAGAAGAGTGTGAGGGTTGGGAACCACCGGGTGGATGGGAGTAAGTGCCTCATTAATAAGGTGGACGTCCTGGACCAAGCAATAGGCTCCTGAGGGTCTGCATAACGGCAATATGGGAGAGTTGCAGGGGGAGTGAGAAGGGATGAGGAGTCCCTGGGCAAGTAACCAGGCTATGATGGGTTTAAGTTATTTCCTGTAGTTTTGGAGATGGAAAGTTGGGGACGCAAAGGAAATTTAGTTTGGGGTTTCAGCTAGATATGGACTGGATTGTGGTGGGAGTCTATGATTGGCTTGGAGGTGTCCCAGACATGGGGATCCATAGGTCAGGGGGAAATGGCACAGTAGCTACTGTTGGGTTATTACAGAGGGTAAGAATTAAAGTTAGAAGAAGATGAATGGTAGTACTCTAGGGGTGTAGTTGTAGGGTGACTCCTAGTAGTTGGGGAACATCTCTGACCAGGAGAGGAACCAGACAGGCTGGAATGACCAGAGAAGAGTGTGTGACAGGGTGTCCCTCCAGGGCATAGGTTAGCCTAGCATTTTGGTTTGGGAAGGAGGGTTTTCCGTCAATCCCCATAACCAAGACTGGGGAAGGAAACTGAGGCCCAGTGTGGGCAGGCAAGACAGAATAGGTAGCTCCTGTGTCCACAACAAAGTTATGGAATTACCCACTACCTGCAGCATTACTCTGGGCTCAGGGAGGGTGCTGGGTTTCCTCAAGTATGGGCTTCTTCAGTCTTCTGTGAACCCCAATATTTCAAGAGAAGGGACAGCCTGGCTGGTCATACTCACGTGTGGAGGTGCCAAGGAAGGGCCAGTCATGGGGCAGTTGCTCTTCCAATGTCCTGTGTGCCTACTGGTGGGGCACAGCCTGAAGTGGGGGGCCATGGGTTTGGGAATTGGCAAGCCCAGGGACCATTGCATCCACATTTGAAGCAAGGCTCTGCTGGAGAGGAATCCTGGTTTCCCTGTGAAGCTCTCGCTGGAGCCATAGGCTTCAGGGCCACCATCAAGGCCTGGGTTTGGAGTGTCCCCTTCTTTTTGTTGGTAATTGAGCCTGCCTGGATAGTTCAACCAACTCTTCCTGGGCATTATAGACTTTAGAAGCCATTTTCACCAGATCTCAGATAGGGGTCTGAGGGCCCTCCTCAGCTCCTTTGAGCTCTTTTCTAGTATCATGGGCTGATTGAGTAATGAAATGGGTTGCTAACACTGTAGCCCCAGAGGGAGACTCAGGATCCAGTACAGTATATTTGGTGAGGGCCTCTGTAAGGTGGTTGAGAAATAAGGCTATATTCTCATCTGAATCCTGGATGATTTCTCTCAGCTAATCAAAGTTAACCACCTTATTGAAACTGCATGTATGCCTGTATAAGATATTGGACCATGTGAGTGCAGTAACGGCGACCTCGTTGGCCATCTTGGTTTAAGTTAGGGGAGTGGCTGCTTTACCAGTGGGGAGAGTCATGTCTGTTAGGTGAATTTGATCAGTGTTAGGGTCTGTAAACAAGTCAAGATGGCGCCTGGCATTTTGCCAGAGGGAGTGGTTTGTGAAGTAACACCAGGGAGCCATTAAGTGTGGAGATTCCTTATTGGTTGACTGCTGTATCTAGTTTATGTTAATTAAGATAAGCTGTGTGGAATGTATATATACCCCTCCTGTCCTACAATAAACGGATCCCACTCCTGCTGTATCAGTCTTCACAAATTGCTCGTCACCCCCCGGTTAATTTGCTGCAGCCAGACTGCGGCAGATTAGCATGATCTCATGTGTCTTTCTGGATGCTGGCTCAGTCATCCAGGGTAATGGTGGAGGAAAGAGTGACATAAAGTTATGCCACGTAAAATCGTAAGTCTGAGAGAGTTATCAGAGTTCCTTAATATAAGTAGAAGAGTCAGCAAAAAAGGACCCAAGGTGCTTTTGCATCTGGGAAAGATCTTGAAGTGAGAATGGGACATGTATTTGGACAATCCATTTGGCACCTGCCACTTCCATTAGAGGATAAATGAGCTTTGGGTTAGCTGGTGAGAGGGCCTGTTGAGACCAGGTGTGGGTACTGACAGGAGAAGAAAGAAGTGAGTGGGAAGAGAAGGAAGGGTTGTATCAGTAGAAGAGTTGGGTGGAGGAGCCATGGCTGCAGGAGAGGAGGAGGGTCAGGAGGGGGAGAGGGATGGAAGGGGAGGTCCTGGAGTGGGGGAGGAGGGACTTTGGTAGCAGCAGGAGGGGGAAAGGTGCAGGTGTGGGAGGAGAGGAGGCAGATGTTTGGCCTGGATAGGGAGGGGGAAGACAGGAAGGTGGGGCTGAGAGCAGCTCCTGTGGAACTGAGAATGAGGAAGGAGATGTAGGACAATGGGAAAGGCGTTTGGGATTTTCTCTAGCAAGGAAAACTTGAGCAGTAGAACAGGTAGAGCAGAAGGGAGGACAGGAGCGAGTCTCAGAAAGCCTGAATGTGTCTCCAGATGTAAGGGATTTCTGCCCACTTTCCTGTCCATTGACAGAAATTGTCCAATTCAGTGAGAATTTAAAAGCAAAAGTTCCTTCTGGGGGCCATTGTGACCTACTGTTTAAGTCACACTGGGGCCAGGCCACAGTGGAGTAAAGACAATGGGTTTTTGGCTTAGGTCTTGAGTGAGTCCAAATTTGGCAAAAGACAACCCAAAGGAGATTTGGGGTCTAAGGAGGACTTGGTGTTTCCCATGACCTTTTGAAACCCTTGGGGGTGGGTGGGAACAGAAAAAGGTGTCCCAAATTCTGATTTCACTCACCCAAGGAACAGATAAGGTTGAGGTGTCCCTACAACCCACTGGGGGCCCAAAAGACTCGGAAGGCCTTACAAAACTGGGAAGTCTCCACAGTTCCTGGGGCCTTTAATGGAATGGGTGGAGGTCTATGGCCTGCCCGTGACTTTTGGAAAGACCTCTCCAGATAGAAAGGGGCTGGAAGGTCAGGGGAAACAAGGGAACTTACCCCAATCCTGTCGGCCTGGATAAAGGGAGAGGGAAAGGAGCAGCTTAGGAATTTCCTGGTCCCTTTGAAGTGGGGAGAGTGGACCTCAATCCCTTAAGGTTGAGGCCAGAAAATCCCTCCTGGATTTCGTCACCAGATGTAAGTTCAGACAGCAGTGACCAAAGGAGGAAGATTGAAAAGGCTGCTGAACGAGGAGGCTTTATTGAGATTTTGCTCCCAAGTGAGACCCTCAGACCAACAGGGTAGGTCAAGAAGAATCAAGTGGGGCTGGACCAGCCTGAAATTTTTATGGGGCTTAGGGCAGGAAGGCAAGGAAAAGGGGGTTTTGGGTCCATTGTCCTCCTGGGGTTGGTCAGGGAAGCTTGCTAAGAACCAGGATTGGTGAGGAGACCACGCTGACAGAAACGTGGTTCTGTTGGTGCCTGATTGGTGGTTCTTACAGGCACACAGGATCTTAATCACGTCAAACCCACCTAACCCATAGGAATATTAGCTAACACAAAATGATATTACATTTAAAACATGAGTTAAAGAAAGGCTGAGAGATTTTAGCTTTTTTTGTGGAAAAGTAGCAAAATGCTTTTGTGTTTTACAATAATAACCTTTAAATAGATTAGGCACTCATTAACTTAAAAAAAACATTTAAATTGTATCCACTGTAAAAAGGAACAAAATACTTTACATATCTTACTGATAACATCTCCAGTTGTCAAGCATTAAATGATATAAACAAATCCCCAGTTCAATTTGTTATACTTATGAATCTAAAATTACCATAAACTTTAGTTTGGAGAACACCAGCTTGATATAATGTTCTTTTACACCCTCTACCATAAAGACTTGTATATCTGGAAGATATGAACACATTTAATATACAAAGAAGAGAAATAGCACCATAATTCCATTGATTTTTTATATTAACCAAGTTTAGCTTCGTTAATATAAAAAATTCCTAAGCTGCTCCTTTCCCTCTCCCTTCATCCAGGCCAACAGGATTGGGGTAAGTTCCCTTGCTTTCCCCTGCTCTTCCAGCCCCTTTCTATCTGGAGAGGTCTATCTGAAATAAATAAACAAAATTTAGACATTGGAACACTTGTTGTTTAACAGTTGTATAATCCTAAATTCCCTCACGATTATTTGTTCTAAAAAGTAAAACTTAATAAACACAATGTTATTGGTAATTTAACAATTTAAGAAATCCTTGTCATTTTAACACGTAGATTAAACTTTCATTACATTAATATTTGACCTTAGGAAAAAACTTCAATATCTTTCACTGATTCTTTCATATAAATATATATCAATGATTTTGACCCTCTTATTTACTTCATCAAATAAAGTCTTTTTATCCAGAATCATTTTCTTTTCCTTCTATTAAATATGGTTCAGTGCCTAGAACCTTCTAATTTTCCTTTCCAATCTGTTATCCCTCACTGTTTGAAACAATCCTTGTAAATTTCTAAATTTAGACAGATTATTCCATTTTAATGAGATGAAATACTCTATATAATTTAAAATACTCTAATTGAAACACAGTTAAAACTTTTTAGAACTCTTTGTATAGAGAATCACATTTGTTTACAATTTCATGAAATTATAATGTTCAAGCATAAGAATTATACCTGTTGGGACTTTAAATTTTTAGTAACCTTGTTTTCAGTGATAACAAAGCAATCTTAGTCTCTTTTTTTAATTTATCAATTGATGAAAACAATAATAATTTCACCTAGTGAAATTTAAGGACTTAAGAGTACAATGTTATATTTAATAGTTAGCGTTTTAACCTTATAAATTAATCAGTTGTCTATTAAACACATTTATGAGTATCCCATGTCAAATCTAATACACTGATTTTACCAAGATATCAGACAAGTGTATTGAACAGTATTAGCCATTTCTCTTTTGTTGAAGAAAAGTCCTAGAAACAATGGATATTAGACATTCTGTAGACATCAAGAGTTAATAGTTCTTTGACCACCTGGAGAGACTTGTGAGGTAAATAATCCTAAAGACATCTTTACTTTCATCTGTTTACCCAATTGAGATTGAACCTTCTTAAATCATATGAATTAAAGGATCCATTTCTATTAATTTATGAGTGCTCATTGTATATCTGCCAATTTGGATATCAGGTACATGATATATGGAAGTACACACATATAGACATACAACACATAACTCAAGTATGCACACAGAACACAATAGCAAAGGTCTTGTAGCTTGTTGTAGGCAAATCTTCATTGCAGTGTTAAAAAGGTTTAAAAAGTTGAATAAAAATAGGACTGATCAGAAAAACATTAACGTGGGTGTGTAGGATCAAAATCATAAGCTCCCAAAATATGGAACTTAAGAAAAAAAAAAACCAAAGGGTCCTAGAAAACATGACTCCCTGGTGATTATTAAGGTACCATATAATTTGCTTTTGGGTTCATTATAGTATGAGTTCAGGTAAAAGACAGGTAGGAGACAGTTGGATAGGATCATGGAAAGTTGGATCCTATGGTTGGGTTAGGTATTGTAATTCCTTAATGTACCCTGAGGGATTGGAGGGGAAGGACCCTAGACTCCTTTCCATTGGGGAGAGGTCACTAAGGGAGAAAGGGACATGTACCTGGACAACTCCCACTGACCCTGCTACTTCTCAAAAGGGAAGCAAAGGTGCAGGCTGGGTAGAGGACGCCGAGCAAGAAGGAGTAG
Organism: Callospermophilus lateralis; assembly: GCF_048772815.1. Classification (NCBI taxonomy): domain Eukaryota; kingdom Metazoa; phylum Chordata; class Mammalia; order Rodentia; family Sciuridae; genus Callospermophilus; species Callospermophilus lateralis. Next base: position 48,787,340 of record NC_135322.1, read on the forward strand.
CAGGTGGACATAAAGTAGGTGAGGGAGGTCCCAGAGGGGTCAGAGCAGAATGTGGAGAATGGTGGGAAGGGGGTCCATCAAGGGGGTCAAAGTCTGGGGTTTGGGGAGGGTCCTGAATCCCTCACAAGAGAGTTGTTGTCAGCAATATGGAGCAAACTGACAAGGCTGTCCTTCCAGGGACAGCAGCAACAAGCATGCTTAGGGGTTGTGTCCTGGGCTGGGGTGGGGTGAACCTTCTAGCAGGCACATTCAGAATGGAAGCCTGGAGTCCCTAGATAAAATGGCTCCTAAATAGAAGCCTGGGAGACCCTGAATAAAATGGCTCCTAACCTAAGGGATGGCAGATCTGATGCCAATAGTGATCTCATGCCAATACTGTCTCAAAATTAAAAATGAATAGAACTAGAGATGTAGGTCACTAGTAAAGTTCTCCTGGGTTCAAACCTCAGTCCGGAAAAAATTGAAAGAAATGAAGGAAGGAAGGAAGGAAGGAAGGAAGGAAGGAAGGAAGGAAGGAAGGAAGGAAGGAAGGAAAGAAAGATGTCACCAGATTGGGGGTCTTGGAGAGCTTGCTTTTGGCTTTTTCACTCATGGACAGCACCTTCTCCCTGAGTCATTACAAGGTATAAGGGACAAATAATGCCTCCCATGACCGTATTGAAGCCAGAATTAAGGACAGGCAGTCAATGTAGATAGGTAACAGGGTCGATGGAGAAAATGGAGGCCAGTTGGAGTCCAGGAAGTTGGAGACCACCCCTGGGAGACTGGAATGGTAATGCCTCCTGAGCACTTTGTCTACCAGGATTCCTGCCTATACTGCCCTCCTAGAAGGGGGTTCATGAAGCACCCCCTGAACAGACAGGGAGCTGCTAATTAAGGCCCCTGGGATGCAGCTCCCTTCCTTCCCCATCACTCCACCTTGGCCCTTCCAGCCCACCTGCTTCTCACCTTTTGGCCATTCCACCAGCATCTCCTGGGCCTACTCAGGAAGGAAGAGATAAGGGGTAAGAGATCAGGAAAACAAAGAAAGTCTAAAATGTCTAAGAGGTGCAGGATGCTCTCACTTCTTGGGATACCAGGATACCACCAGCTATGGCCTCCTTCTTTCTCCCAGGAGAAGTCTTTATTAAAAATCGTCCTTTATATTCTTGCCTTGGCACTTCTCTAATGTTCAGACTTGAACATTTGAGGAAGAAGAACTCATCAAGATAACCTGGTGATATCCTATTCATGCCCTAAGGACCATAACTCTTTTTTTTTTTGGTACCTGGGATTGAACTCAGCAGCACTCAACACTGAGCCACATCCCCAGTCTTGTTTTGTATGTATGTATTTTAGAGACAGAGTCTCCCTGAGTTGCTTAGCACCTCCAAATTGCTGAGGAATTGCTGGGATTACAGGCATGCACCACCATGCCCAGCTGGGACCCTAACCCTTAATATCATCACCCTGGAGATTAGGTTTCAATGTGTGAATTGGGTGGACACAAGTTCTCAGACCCTAGCACCTATCGCCTAAGATCTCAGCCACCAAGACTGCAAACTATTACAAAATGTCTCTGCTTATTTAAAACAACCACTCACCAATCTATTTTCATCCCCACACTTGTGAGGAGCAGGACTGGGTTTCTCCATTGATTCTAAACCTGGACCAGCTGAATATGTCCAGGAGAGCCAGGTGGGGTCCTCAGGGTCCTGTCTCCTGAGGTTGGCTCTTATTGTCTGTGAATCTACAGACATATGAGCCCCACACTGACATGATTATACCACACCCGAGAAGATATTTCTCTGTGTGGTGTGTCCCGGAAGAGGCCTTGGAGGCTCAGGAGGTCCAGAGAAGAGATTCTTGTCCCTAGTTCCCTGAGAACCTCTTTATCTACTAAGGTTTCCTTAGGCTTAATGTCTTGCAGAATTCCCCCTGCAGCCTCCTGACCATCCCTCACTCACTATGGCATCCACGTCATTGATTTTCCTTCTCCCTTCTTTGCTGTCTCTAAACTCTTCTGACTCCTCCTATAAAAACCCTCTCATTGTACAAAGGTAGCAAATAATACTCAATGTGCCTCTTAGTTCCCTCAAATATTTTTCTCTCAGATATTAAGAGGCTGGATTTCTCGTCACAAAGACCTTGGGAGCCTCCCACTCCCCAACCTCTGACTGACATGCCCTCCTAGGGCACCAGTTTTCCCAGAGGGAGATACCCCTCGTTTTCATTCACTACATTTAAGCCCATAGACCTTCATGAATTTTGGGCAAAAGATGAAAATTCCATTTTGTCAACTGGGCCACCAGGGCACAGACAAGGTTAACATTAAGCCTGCGGGACCCAGCACAGGAAAGACTTTCCTTTTGGTGAAGACTGATGGGTGCATCCTTATAGTATTTACTGAGTTCTTGTGAACATGCCTCTCTGTTTCATTTCTGCAGAAGCACACTGTATTATACAAAGGGTTTCCATGATATTTGGTAGATTTTTAATACCTTTTTAAATTGCTTTAGTGTAGAATATGTGTGTGTGTGTGTGTATGTGTGTGTGTGTATGAGTGTGTACAGTGCTAGGGACCACACCTACCTCCTTGGCCTGCTAAGCAAGCACTATACCACTGAGATACATCCATTCACAGCCCAGTGTGGAATAACTTATATACAATTAAATTAATCTCATGAGTATACAATTTACTCACTCTGAGGTAATATGTAAGATAAGCAAACACCACCACCACAAGTTTTACTAGTTTCTTTTGCTTCCTAAACTTCCTCATGCCCCTTTGTAGTCCTTCCTTGCCCTGAATCCTGCTCTAAGGCAGTTACCTTATTGCTTGGGTTCCTCTAGTTTGCCTTGCTCCAAATATGATGCAAATGGACACCTTTAGGAATGGCTCTGTCACTTTACATACTATTTTTGAGATGCAGCAGATCTCAAATTCCTTTTCCTGGGGAGTGGCATTCCTTGTAGGCACACACCACACTTTATCCATTGACCAGTTGATATACATCTGAGTGACTTCCATTTTTTGACCAATTCTAATGAAGCTCTTAGGAACATTGTCATAAATTATGTATATGGACCCATGCTGTCATTTCTGTTGAGGAAAGACCTGAGAGTAGAATTGCTGAGTCATATGCCAAGTGTGTGTGGAACCTTTAAGGGAAATACCAAACTCTTCTCCAAAAAGACTTTGTCACTTTGCATCCCTACCAGCCATTTATGAGAGGGTATCAGTTGCTCCATATCCTCTTCAACACTGGTCTGATGGGTCTTAGATTAAATTATATTTAAAGGACATGTTGGGGGATCTCATTGCAGATATTTGTTTTGACTTTTAGACTCTGCTTCCATCTTCCATTCTCTCTGTCTCTCTGTCTTTCTGTCTCTCTGTCTCTGTCATCTCTATATATGTATAAGGTATAATATATACAAACACATATACAGATAGGCTTCTGAGACTCTTCATCATTTCACATTATTACTGTTATCTTGGTCACTGTCAAAGCCAAGGCCTGTGTAAGGTGGTACCATAAATGGCAGAGCCCACGGGGACCTTCACCCTAGCAGACTCCAGGTTAGGAAGAAGCACTTGTTGTCCAGTCGACACAAGGAGTTTATAATAGGACTGAGCTGGGAGGAGGCCCAAGGCCATCTATGAATTAGATCAGGAGACTCAGGGCAGAGAAAGGATCTGCCCAGGCTGGAGCTGGGGCAATGGCTTGGAGGAGAGTGCACTGGAAGGAGAACTGAATCCACAGCAGCCTTGCTGATTGGGTGGAGGTCAAGGAGAAGCAAGGCTCTCAGAATGCTGGCTACTCACATCTGGATAAAGCTGATTGCTCCCCAACGTGGCTGATAAGGACACAACACTGGGCTGGGAGAGCCTATGGGAGGTGGGGAGAATCTAGCCAAGGACAGTTTGCAGGGGAACCTCTAGGCTGCCTGAATTTGAGCCCCACACCCCTTCATCAGGGAAGTCAGGTTGAGCAGGTCCTCCTAACCCAGATGGGCTTCCATTCACCCATGCAGGGCTCAGGATGTTTCAGAATCTCTCAGAGGCACCTAATCCCTGGGAGTTCCCTGGACCCCCAGGCATTCATTTCACATGTTTCCAGTGGATAAGTGACTGTAAACTGGACCTTGGTTTTGTGTGGATGGGGTATCTACAGAAATGCCTTCAAAAAGAAGGATCAGACTGAGAAGGCAGGGGCCCTCAGAGGCTCTCAGAACATGGTCTATAAGAGATCAGGAACTATTGAAGGGCATCCAGTCAGCTATGAAGGTCACAGTCACACCTCCCTGCCACTGTGCAAGCAGTTCCCCTCACTCCAGCAAGGTCACCTGTGTTTCTCCATCTCTGGAGATCTTCATTCTGCCCCCTCAGAGAAGCCCTCCGGGTTCCTCCAGTTACATCCAGCTCTCTGCTCCCTCCTCTCCTTCCCAACACCCTAATGGGCCTGTGACTGAAAGGACAGGGAGTTAGTGACTCCAGGTGTGAGGAGATGGGTCCTGGGATCTCAGAAGGCTGCAGAGACTGTGTGGCACCTTGGGAGGTACCCAAGGGAAGAAGAGGGGTAGGGCCCTGCCCGCTGTACACTGGCTCCATGACCTCTGAGAGTTCAGAGTGACTCTCCTGCAGCACACACCTTGCAGGGCACCACCCATTTCCCTGCCTCCTCACTGTCAGGTTCAAATTCCACCTGGCAGAATGCTGCTCTGCATTTTCAGGTGAAGCCCTGGGAATACAGAAGCTGCCCTGGGAGCCGACCATGTGCCTGCATCGACTTCCTGCCTGGCTCATCCTCGTGGCCTATGGGCTCCTGATGCTCCTCATCCAGGGCCAGGGTGAGGCTGCCATGGGGAGGGTGGTAGAGACCAGGTTGGATCTGCCAAAGTGCACAGAGACAGAGCCTGAGCCTGGAGGGAAGGCACCAGGGCGGGGGAGTTGGTAGAGGAGCCAGATGAGGGGGATGAGGGGCAGGAGGGTGAGCCAGAGAGGGTCAGAGCTGCCTGGGGACACCCCCATGGAGGAGTGAGCTAGTGTGAGGGGATTCTGAGGAGCACAGTATGGGCAAGTGAGAAGCCTCCTGGCAAAGTAACAGGGATAGGAGACCTTTCCCTCCTGTGTGTGGCTGTGCTGTAGCTACTACTCACCCTTGGATAATAACATCAGCAATATAAGAGCTTGCTAGTTACATTTGGCTCTGAGTGTTTTGACTCCTTGGACAGAGAAGTGCTGGCACCTCCTGTAGGATCCACAGGAAAGGTAAATGGCACTGGGGGTTACAGAAGTCCCTGGTACCACTTCTCAAAGCTGATCTGAATGACTGCTCAATTCCCTTTACTAAGGAACCCAAGTTGGCTTGGATTGTGTTTTAGAACAAAAGCGAAGTGCTCTGTACCTTCTAGAATTTTCTAGGCCCCTATCATAAATTGTTGGCAGGAGAGCACCATGCCCAGGGAGTGTCAGCAGCCCTGATCCCTCCCAGGGCAAAGGCTCCTAGTGTGGGGTGTTGGACATAGACCCAGCTTTCCCACTCTAATCTGCACAGAGGAATCCATGTCACCTGTCCCAGTTAGACCACCACTGACAGGCTTCCTCCCTTACCCAGGGTCTTGGAGAACCAGAATTATCTCAGCAGGAAGATTTTTCTAGCTTCATTGAAAGATTCTATTTCAACAGTCTTTTTTCTTGAACTCCCATCCAAAAAAAAAAAAAATGTGAGTCACGGGAGGTTATAGAATTGAGTCCCACAGTCTTCTGCCCACCCAGTTCTGGCCCCCCCACAGGCCCATCTAGGTCTTGAATAGGGTCCAGGTCTTACACACTCCTCATCTTTGTCTCTCATTTAAATGGTCACAAACCCATCTTTTTTGGTGTGACCTTTTCCACATCTGGACACAAGGAAACTTCCCACCACTGCATACATGGTAGAGATTCCTCCTGCTGTTTCATGCAGGGCTTCTCCTAAAGGGAGCATCTACATAATGTCAACAGACTCCAAGCAGGAATATATTTAGCAGGCTTTGTTCTTTGTAGTTACAAATATCAGGCATTAGTGGCCAGTCACCACATGAGTTACATGGACCAAGATCCCTCTGGCAAGGCACTGTGTGGAGACAGCATGTTGGTAGGGACAGGAGTGTGCCTTTGGACTTGGAGGGATGCTGGCCAATTTCCTTCTCAGGTTCTGTGAGTCCATGCTGCCCTGGCCTGACCTGTTCCAGGTAGCTTCAAATATCAGATCTTGTGGGAGAGAGGAGGAGGTTTGGAGTTTTTAACTTTTTCTTATGGAAACCAGCTCAGATCTGCCAAACTCTAGAGTGAGTACTTGAGCCTGGGGGAGGGAAGGCCCCAGTGATGTGGGAGCTGGGGAGATGACAACAATAGCAGGAGGACTGTGGGCCTGACTGCCGACTTCCTACACCCTGAAGCACAGAGACGACTGGGACAGCCTGGGGGCTGCAAAGCACCCAAGAGTGGGCCCATTCTGGGGTAGAGAGAAGAGTTAAACCCAACATGCCCAACATCAACTTTTAATAAATATCATGACCTGGACAAGCCAGGTATATCTAGGTTGACTTTCCATTGGCTCCTTGCCTTGATCCCCAAGCCCAGGCAGGACAAGATTTGAATGGTCTGAACTCATAGCTCCCCTCCATACTTCCGGTTCTCACAACATGAATGATGCTTCTTTATGTCATTTCTTGTCTTCTCAAGCATGAGATCCTTGAGGATGGGAAACTTTAGTTCCATTCCCACAGTCCTCCTAGTGCGTTACATGACCTGGCACAGTGAGTGCAATGGACACTCTTTACTCAACTTAAAAGACATTCTGCTGGCAGATGTGAGGTATGAAGGATGGTGGCGAGTCACAGGGGCCTGGTGAGCCTGGAGGGATAGGCTGAAACCCGGTCGAGTGACAGTGGTGGTGGGGATAGGCACAGGATTGGCAGAAAAATTCAGAAGTGAATGTTGACAGATCAGGCTCCCTCCACAAGGCTGAGCTGAGGAGGACAAACCAGGCCCAGTGCTCAGGTCAGCAGCTGAGTGGGCAGACCTGAGCCTGAAGTGCATCTCTCTGCCCACAGGCCAGGACTCAGTCAGCCCTATTCGAACCACACACACTGGACAGGTGCGGGGCAGCCTCGTCCATGTGAAGGAAACCGATGTGGGGGTCCACACCTTCCTGGGAATTCCCTTTGCCAAGCCACCTCTAGGACCACTGCGCTTTGCAGCCCCTGAGCCCCCTGAACCTTGGAGTGGTGTGAGGGATGGGACCTCCCACCCGGCCATGTAAGCTTATCTGGGATCTGGGAAACCTCAGGGCTGGGGTGGGGGTGGGAATCTGAGCCCTGGGCCAGGCTGCAGTGGCTCCTTCATCTACACTGCACTGCAAGGCCTGGGGCTGTAGACCAGTAGTACTGTGTTTTTTGCAACCTAATGCACCGGCTTTGAAACCCAGGCCCTAAATATACAGATACATAAAAATATATCCCTCTGCAATTCCCACATTATTTTTTCAATGCAGGAATAACTTTGCCAGGCCCCTGCCTCAGGGCGTGGAACCCAACAGGCATTAACTCCAGGTGCTGAACACAAGGGCAGAAACACATGTCCCTGGATTTGACTTACTCCAGGTGTTCTCTCCCACCAGGGGAGATGTGTCTGGGAGAGGGTTGGCTTGGCTCTCTGAACCTATAAAAGACCTTGACTCCAGCAGTCGATGCTGCAGATCCCTGAGGAGGGCAACAGTGGTGGCTCCTTGGGGACCCCACCCACAGGACCAAGGGAAAGGGGCATGTGCTTACAGATCAAGACTCTTTGCAGGAGTGAGGTTTTCTGAGAGTCTCAAGTTGGGCTGTGAGATGCCCCATTTCCCTTCTGTGAGAAACTAACCTCCATCCACTCAGGCACCAGCTGTGTGGGGACACCTATGCTGTTCCAGGCCTGAGTGGGGACAGCGATAAGTGGTGAATGTCAACAAGGCAGCCAGTGTTTCCCAGACAGGGCCCTAGAGTCAGGATTGCCCAGCCTCAGGGGGAGTGGGACACAAGCTCTCAACAACCTTGAGGCCTCCCTGGGGGTCTGGGCTCCATCCCAGTTTCCCCCGAGCCCGTGGCCTGGAACTCAGTGGGGAATGACTTGAAAGAAGGATCATGTGAGGCCAGGCATCAGTTAAGGCAGGGAGTAAGGTTGTCTGGGATCGAGTCAGGACCTGAGGTCTGAATTGACCACTGCTCAGCCCCTGGAGTAACTGTATTCCATTGTCACCAGGTGTCTGCAAAATACAGATATAATGAATACAGAGGATCTGAACCTACAAGGTATAACCTGGCCTCCTGTCCCCATGTCAGAGGACTGCCTGTACCTCAGCATCTACGCGCCTGCACATGCCCGTGAGGGCTCTAACCTGCCTGTGAGTGTTAAGTCATGGTCAGTTGAAGGGTGGGAGAACATTTCTTTTGGAAGATGTTTAGAAGCTGGATTGGGACATGGTTCAAGGTAGAAAGCTAGCACAATGCTATGAAGGCCTGGGATGACCCCAAGTATTACATAACAATACCGATGACACTGGAAGACACAGGTTCAGCTGGCCACCACTGTGGAGTGAATTACCATGAAAAGTTTCTCATTATTATGTCCAAGAAGGCCTCTTATGCAGGCAGGTAGCCAACCTAGGAATGGAGTCAGAGAGCCCTGGATGCTCTCAGAGGCCAAATGTTCTGTCCCACTGATCAACTTACTAGCTTGTACCCAGCAGATCCATGCAGGTGCCCAAAGCTACACTTTGAGATCACTAAATTCAACGACCATGGATTAATTTGGGGACCAGAAATTGGATGGCACTTTAAATTAATGTTCAAGTGGGATAATCACAGAAACATCACTTTCCTTCCTTTCCGAGTAGTTCTGAGGGGAATAGTTCCAGGTTCTGATTCATGGGTAGAACCCACAGTATGGGAGGCCTGATCATCCAAGTTGAACTTACTCAGTCACCAGTGCCCCAGGTCATGAAGTCCTACTAAAGTTCTGTGTGGGTAGCTACACAACCAAAGTGGTGTACAGACAGGGGTTCAGCCAGGACGGGATTGGGCACGGTAGCTACCACATGGTATATCTCCTGATTTCCCAGGTGATGGTCTGGATCCATGGTGGTGCCTTGGTGATGGGCTCGGCTTCCATGTTTGATGGTTCTATTCTGGCAGCCATTGAAAATGTACTGGTGGTCACTATCCAGTACCGCCTGGGAGTTCTGGGCTTCTTCAGGTGAGCCTGGGACAGGGATGGTCCATGGGGGCTGAGTAGACAGAGGACCATCCATGATCATCATCCTTGCATTTCTCAGCACTGGAGACCAGCATGCCACTGGCAACTGGGGCTACCTGGACCAAGTGGCCGCCCTACGCTGGGTCCAGCAGAATATCGCCCACTTTGGAGGCAACCCTGATCGGGTCACCATTTTTGGCGAGTCTGCAGGTGGCACTAGTGTGTCCTCACTTGTGGTGTCTCCAATGTCCCAAGGACTCTTCCATGGTGCCATCATGGAGAGTGGGGTGGCCCTGCTGCCTGACCTCATCACCAGCTCATCTAAAGATGTCTCCACAGTGAGTATCCTTTACTACCCAAGGCCAAATCTGCTGCCTCACCCTTCAACTTCAGAGCCTCTGCCACTCTGTCTGTTCCATGGGAACAAAGACCATGCAGGTGTTTCCAGAACTGGCCACCACAACAGGGATTCTAGGAGCTCAAAGGTCAGATTCCACACATTTCTGCCTCAAGTTGTTGATTTTGCTCTGTGTTCTGCAAAGCTGCACCCTGGGGGCCTCATCCTCAGAAGACCCATGTAAACAGGTGTGATGGCTCCTCTGGCTGACACCTGAGCTTCAGGGAAAGTGAAAGGTTTTCACACCTGCAGCAATACACACGCGACACACTTTGAGAATTATGGGTAACCTGCACACAGCTGAGACCTTAGGCAGCAACCCCCTTCCTGTCTGGAGGGATGATTCAGACTCTTTTTGGTGCCTTTACAGATGGTGGCCAACCTGTCTGCCTGTGGGCAAGTAGAGTCAGAGGCCCTGGTGAGCTGCCTGCGGGGCAAGAGTGAACAGGAAATGCTGGCTATTACCAAGGTAGGGCTGAATGGACATTAGTGAGGAGGCAGGGGTTATGGTGTAAGGAAAATACAGTGATTTCTACTGTGGAATAATAATGTGATTTCCAAGGCTTGGTCTTCTGTATCCTCATAGTTCTGGATGGGAATTGAGACAAAAATATGCTTAACCAGGTGTAGAATCTCTGAATGTTGGTCTGAGAATCATAAGATGAATTGGGATGGGTTGTAGGTAACTCAGGTGTCATTAGATAAGAGACTTTGCTTCCCATAATTATGGACTTTGCATGTCCCCTTAGACTTTCAAGATCATTCCTGCTGTGGTGGATGGGGCCTTCCTACCCAGGCACCCCCAGGAGCTTCTGGCCTCTGCTGATTTTCAGCTGATTCCGAGCATCATTGGTGTCACCAATGATGAGTATGGCTGGGGCATTCCCATGGTGAGAACCCTCTCCAAATCCCCATCAGAGTGTCAGGTGGGAGCAGGTTTAGACTTCGTACCTCCTGGACATCTCACCCCCAACGCTAGACTATCTCTTCACCACACAGATCTTGGGCCCCCCTGAAATCCAGAAAGACATAGACAGAGAGACCTTGCGAGCTGTTCTGCAGAGAATATCAGTACAGACGGTGAGACTCCTGGGGTCCTGTGCCAGGCAAGAGGTCAGCCAGACACTCTTCCTCTTCAGTAATGCCCAGGAACAAAGACTGAGATATGTGCATTTGTGGGTGGGGCCACCACACAGCTTGACCTCATTGCCCTATTCCCTGACACATTGCAAACTCCAATCCCTACCCTCAAGCTCCTGCCTCCCTGCCCCAGAGATTGCCTAACCTGACTCTCCCTGGTCACCTGGACTAGATGAAGTTGCCTGCTGAATGTGCTGACCTATTGATGGAGGAGTACATGGGAGACAACGAGGACCCCCACACCCTCCGACTCCAGTTCCACGAGATGATGGCGGACTCCATGTTTGTGATGCCTGCACTCCAAGTAGCACATTATCAGAGTGAGTGTATCTGAACCTGAATCCTGGCTTCCTAGGAGACAGCTCAGAGCTGTGGGTCCCAGGTGAGGTCTGGTGTCAGGTCCTGACACATGTCTTTATCCAGACCCTGGTCTCAAGCACTGAAGGCCCTCATCTCAGTAAATCCTTATGGCTAGAGTAAGAGATAGACATCACACTCATTTAACAGAAGAGGGGACTAAGGTAGTGGCACTCAAGAACTTGCCTGTGACCACGCAGCCAGGAAGTCCAAGACATGACTTAACAAATAGCCTTCCAACTGCCCCTGATCCATTCTGAGCTTTCAAGCCACTGTGAAGATTCAAGCCAGCTTTGGATCTAGCAATCTTGTCACCAAGAGTGACACATCCTGTCCACCCTCCAGGTTCCCATGCTCCTGTCTACTTCTATGAGTTCCAGCATCGGCCCAGCATATTCACGGACATGAAGCCACCACATGTGAAGGCCGACCATGGTGATGAAATCATCTTTGTGTTTGGATCCTTCATCAGTGGCATGAGCGGTGAGCACTCCTTGTTCCACAGGAGCATTCTCATGACTACAGGGTGACAATTGCTCTCATTGTAAATGAGAAACTGGGGCTTAGAGAGAACAAGGGATCCAGTGTCTACCATCTTACAACTCAACAGGTCATTCCAGGGTTAGAACTTTCCGACTCCAATCTATGCTCCTTCCACCTGTTCCCACCCAATCTTGGTGTCTATTATAGGAGAGGAGGGAGTTGGGTAAAAGCGAAATCATTTCTTAAATGACTTCACAGTGTCCAAAAGAAGGAAACTTCTAGGCCAAGGAGGAGCCCAGTGTTGATTCAGTTAAAGGCTGGGAGTAGTAAAGGCAGGTTGGGCAAGCAGAGGATCTGCCTGGCCCCAGGACTCTGTGATAGGAAAGGGACACAAGCCTGGGGCTGGGGTGGTGAGTGTGGCACAGGAGTGAACATCTGGAAGGGGTTGGCCAGGACCTGGACCTTTGCCTTCCTCCTCCCACAGTTGAGCTCACTGAAGAGGAGGAGCTCCTGAAAAGGAGGATGATGAAGTACTGGGCCAACTTTGCTCGAAATGGGTGAGGACACCTGAGCCTTTCAGCCTCCCAGGGGACACGGGCCCTCCACTTCTCCCCTTATCTGTGGTGACCCCATTAGCAATTGTGTGTTCTTCATCACATTCTAGCCCTGTACCCAATAGGAAGACCCACATTAAAAGAGGGTTCTTTTAAAAGTGGTCCAGAAAGTGAGCCATAGTGCTGGGCTACCATGGGAGCCAGCCTCTCTCAGGGAAGGGCAACACAGGCCAGGTTGCTCTGCCCTGTGTGGAATGACACTAGTGAGAGGTCATTACTTTCCTACATCAGGACACCTCTTCCCATTCTCAAATCCCCTCTCTGCCTGGCTGGCTGCCCTGTCCATAGTTGGGGTGGAAGGTCAGGTCTGAGTTCAACAGAGCTCACACTGACCCTCAACCTGCCCTGCTGGGAGGGCATGTACATAGGAACCCCAACGGAGAGGGCCTACCCCACTGGCCACTGTTCGACCAGGACCAGCAGTACCTGCAGCTGGACATCCAGCCTGCTGTGGGCCAGGCTCTGAAGGCACACAGGCTGCAGTTCTGGACCAAGACCCTGCCTCAGAAGATCCAGGAGCTAAAGGGAGCTAAGGACAAGCACACAGAGCTCTAGCTTCCTTGTCAGGAAGAGAAGGCTGTGCTAGATGTGATGGGGTCTTCCTGTGGTGCCCACACATGCCCACCCAAGAAACAGGGTTGACCCACTCATTCACATAGCTATTTGTCCATACACTCTGCCATGGGTCCTCTCCTGTTAGACACACTCAGTAATTCCCAAGGAGGCTGTGGATAGGTAAGCCAGTTCATGCCCACCTTCCTCCTCACCCCACTGTGCCTGAGTCCCTCGCTTCCTTCCTCCCCTCTCCCTACCTACAACCCCTCCTATCCCCTCCTCCCAGTTGCCACACCCTCCCATGCTGACAGAGAAGTTTGAGGAAGCAGAGCTGGTACTTTTCCAAATCCCTTGCACCTCTCAGCAAGTACCCATGTTCTCATACCAGTGGGAGCTCTGTAGAAAACCTGTACACCAGAAGCCCCAGTGTTTCACTCCATCAGGCTCCTGAACAACAACAGCAACAGCAACAATAACAACAACAACTACAATAATAATGTAGTGAGGCACGGTGGCACATGCCCATAATCCAAGCCACTCAGGAGGCTGAGGGAGAAGAATTCCATATGCAGCCCAGGTTGGCCACTTCAGGAGACACGAGCTCAAAGTAAAACAAATCCTGGGAGAGCAGCTCAGTGGTGGAGTACTTGCCAAGCATGCACAAGGTCCTGGGTTTGATCACAAAGGTACTATCAAAATATAAACAAATAAACACAATAAACTGGATGGCTTATAAACAATGTAAATGTGTTGTCTTCTGTGTAGGAGGTGACAAGTCCAGAATCTAGGTGTTAGCAGTTTTGTTGTTTGGGGAGGTCTTTCTTTGGTTTCTAGATGGCACCTTCCCATTATGTCCTTACTTGGAAGAAGGGGTAAACAGTTCTCTTGGAACTAAATATCAAAAACTATTGATATTTCCTAAACCCAGTCTCCTCCCAAAGATTTTCACTTTCAGACTGGCTTGCTTTCTTCTTTTTTTTCAATCAAAGCCCAGGTAGTAGACTGATTTTATTAGTTATGCATCTGTGTGTGTGTGTGTGTGTGTGTGTGTGTGTGTGTGTGTGTGTGCTGTTGGGGATGAGCTTAGTGCATTAGAACTTAGTGTAGTTAGTGCATTAGAACTTAATGCACTAGTGCAGGCTAGGCAAGCACTCTACCAATTGAGTTCTATCCCCAGCCCTTGGAGACTGGCTTTCACTGTATGAATTTGCAGCACACAAACTTTCAGGACAAACACTTAAGAGTTCCCACATCTAACCCACCCAGGCTACAAACAAAACCAAAGTTCCATATCCCTGAGCCCACCTGGGGATTAAATGTCATCCATCATTAACATTTAAAACTACACACATACTCATCTATTTCTGTCCCAAGGAGGTGTCTGGACCCATCCTTATGAGAAGCAGGACTGGGCTTTTCCATTGGCTTCTGGATCCTGGACCAGCCAGGTGCATCCTGGAGAGCCAGGTGGGGTCCTCAGGGTCCTGTCTCCTGAAGTTGCCTCTTATTCTCTGTGGCTCTGCAGACACTGTGAGCCCCACACTGACACAATCACAACACAGCTGTGAAGATGTTTCTGTGTGGGGTGTGTCCTGGAAGAGGCCTTGACATGTCAGGAGGTCCAGACACATAGCAGAAGAGATTCTTGTCCATGGCTACCTGAGGACCTCTCCATCCAGAATCTTTCAGAATTCCCTCTGCAGCCTCCTGACCATCCCCGACTCCCTATGGCATCCACATGATTGACCTTTCCTCTCACCTCATTGTTTTCCCTAAACTTTTCTTGACCCTCCAATAGAAACCTTCTCATCTTTTATCTCAGTAACCAAAAGTGCCAAATGAAGCTCAATATTCCCCTTTGTTCCTCCAGTGCATTTTCTCTCTGTCATGGAAAGGCTGTGTCCTTACTCCAAGGACCCTGGGACTCCCCTTATACCCTCCCTCTCACCAACTTGCCTCCAGAGAAAGTCCCCTCATTCACCCAATGCATTTAAGCCCCACCACAGGGCACCAAGGCCTTTAGGGCTAAAGATGAAGATTGCCGTGTTTCCTATCCTGGACACCTGGGGGCAGAAGAGGATAGTGGTAAGCCTGGGTGATGGATCTCTGCAGAGGGGAAAAGACCTTTTAGTTCCTTTTGGTGTACAGGGACTGCTGAATAATCCTTCCACTCTGTGCTGAAAACATTCCTTGTGCTCCTGCTGCAAACATGCCCCTGTATGGTTTTCAGTTCTGAGCATGCACAGGATGCTCCCAGAGTGGGACCTCAGAGTGTTTTTCAGACTTTCAGTAGTTTCAGTAGCTCTTTTGAAGAGCTTCTTTTGGGTGGTTGGGGGTACTAGGGATTGAACTCAGGGGTACTTGACCACTGAGCTACACCTCTAGCCCTCTTTTCTATTTTACTAGAGACAGATCTCACTGAGTTTCTTAGCGCCTCGTTAAAATGCTGAGGCTGGCTTTGAACTTGCAATTTCTTCTCTTTTTCAGGAGTGGCCTTGCATGTACACATCTGCCACACTTTATCCAGTTATCACTTGACGCACACCTGATTGACTTCCATTTGTCCTCCTCCCTCTTATTCTTTTTTTTTCCTTATTAGTGGAGACTTAACCCATGGGCACTGTAAAACTGATCTTCTTATCCATATCTTTTATTTTATTTTGAGTTGGGTCTCACTAACTTGCCCAGGCTGGCCTCCAACTTCCAATCCTCCTCCTTTGGCCTTCTGAGTACCTGAATTGCAATAAGGGTACAGTCACACCTGGCTTAGGCTATTCCCCATAAAACTTGAGGTGTTTATTTTCAGAAATTTATTTTCCCATTGCTGCTCTCTTGGGCTCCATGCCATGGCCTGTGGCTTTCCTAGCCTGGCATTGACACTGCCAGTGGCTCTAAACTTCTGGGGTCTCAAGAGCAGTGGTCCCACTCTCATGGCCTCACTAGGTATTCTGGTGAAGAATATTTGGCAGTGACTGCACTCCAACAGCAGGGCCTCCAGAATTTTTGTCCTTTGAAACCCCAGGGGAAGCTGTTGTGCCAGCAGAGCCCTTGGATTATCTGTACCTGCAAAATAGCACCAATTGGGCATCACCAAAGTGTGTTGGTTGCTCCCTTTGGAGCACATCAGGAGTCATGCCTGGGCTTTCTTGAACCATGGTTGGACAGACCCAGAGCATTTTGCTAGAACACAAGGAGCAGAATCCTGAGACAATGCTGGGGCTCCTTCCATGGTCTTCTGGGCTTCTGATGGAAGGGCACCTGGAAGATTACGTGTAGGCCTCAGGCCTTCTCTTCCATGGTTTTGAAGCAGAGAGCCTGGCTCCTTCCCACCCATAGTGATCTCTTTCCCATCCCCTATATTCTCACCCAATCTCCCATTTTGCTCTTTAGGTGGGCAGACGGCGACATTCCCAGTGTTTTAGGGTATGCTTGCCTTTGTCAAGTATCATTGTAAATCTCACTGAAAATGACCAAAAATAACCACACAACTCCTTCTATATTTTGCTTAGAAATGTTGTTCTCTGAATCCTCTAGGTCTTCAATCTTATATTTGACCTTCCATGACGTCTTTAGGCATAAATACAATGTAGCCAAGTGTTTGCAATTCAAAGGCAGCCTTTCTTCTAATTTCCACAGATGGCTCCCACTTCCTTCTGAAGCCTCCTTAGGATGGCCTTTACTAAGCACACTGCTATCAGCATTCTGAACATGACGACTTAACCAATCCCTAGGAGGTTCTAGCTCCTTCCTAGTCTCTTTGTTGTCTGAACTCTCACCAGGATTACTGACAATTCTCCATTTACAACAGCACAACACTTTCATTTCTTTTTAATTGTTCAACTTCTTTTGTAGTTGTTGTACAGGGGATTTAAACCCAGGGAACTGAACCACTGAGCCATATCCCCAATCCTTTTTATTTTTATTTTATTTTTTAAAAATTTATTTACTTTCTTCTAATTTGTTACATATGGCAGCTGCTTAGGGGCACAGAATCTCATTCCTATAAAGGGGGTCAGGGAGGATGTTAGGTGGGGCCAGAGTCTCTGGAGTTGGAGCAATTGACCATGAGTCATAGGGCTCTGTCTTGGGAGTCAGGGGCTGGTAGTCTTGAAGGAGAAGATGTTGAGTGACCAACTGTTGGTGAATTTGTGTATCTGATCTTGCAGGAACTTCTGTAGGCAACTTAACAGACAAGGTCCTAGTAGGAGAAACATAAAGAGGACTAATAAGGGTCCTGCTGGGGAGAGAAGACAAGGCCACACTAGATTGCACACTCCCCAAGGGTACTGGTGGCCAATTGCTGTTTCCTCTTTTCTAGCTGCTCTTGTAGTTGTTTTTTTTCTTGTTCTTCCTACCCCTGACTGGTGGACATAAAACCACACTGCTCCTGTAGGTATATGCAGAGGCCTCCTTTCTCTGCTGTTAATAGGTCCAATCCACAGCAGTTTTGTAGGACCACAGAGGCTAAGGAGTTCAGTTGATTCTGCAGGGTTAGTATAGACTTGGCTACCTGCTGGTTTATCCCCTATCAGCTGATTGGAGAGCTGATGAAAGTTATTCCTGTGCTTCCTGTGGCTAGGCCTGCTGTAACCTCAGGCTGGCTGGGAAACAAATGGAATAGCCCATTTGTGTCAAGGGCTCATGTGAGTACAGACTTACCAAGGAGCTCTTTAGGCCCTGAAGACCTGCTTTTAAATGAGAGAAGCCAAAAATCTCTTCCCAGGAGGTGTGAGGACTGAGAAGTTATCCCCATAACAAGGGTAGAGAGGACAAGGCCTTTATTTGGGAATATAAATCTTTAACATAGCCAGAGTTATCAGGAATATAAACACAACATTTAACTTTAAAAAAAATTTTTAGTTGTAATTAGACACAATACCTTTATTTTATTCATTTTTTTTATGTGATGCTGAGGATGGAACTCAGATCATCTCACATGCTAGGCGAGTGCTCTACCGTTGAACCCCAGCCCCAGCCCAACATTTAACTTTAATGTCACAGATGTCCATCCTCTCAAGATGTAGGTAAGCTATTTAATGTCATCTGATTCTGTAAAACATCTATTTTTGTTCCTTAGGGCTGGATACTCATACTAGTGAACATCAAGCCTCCATGTTTAGGTTAGGAATATCTGTAGGCCTTAAAACTAAAAACTTCTAGCTTTGGTAGTTTTCTAGATTATTATTGGGCATTCTTTCCTAATCATCTCTTTTTTTTCAGCCTGCAGTCTTATATGTTCTTGGGGCTAACAGACGTGTATATCTTAGGTGAAGTGTTCTAGCTCTTAAGCTGATCTTTGCCTCTTTCTTAAATATCATTTTACAAAGTCATAATATATTGTCTCTTTTTGAAGTCCATTTTTTAAAGTCAGAAAGCAGCGACCAATAGGAGGCAGATTTAAAAGGCTGCTGAAGGAGGTTTTATTGAGATTTTGCTCCTGGGCAAGACCCTTAGATCAACTGGGCAGGTCTGAGGAGAAGTGAGCGGGGCCGGACCAGACTGAAATTCTTATTGGGCTTAGGGCAGGAAGGGAGGGCTTGGGACAGGAAAAGGGGTCTCTTGTCCTGGTGGGGTTGGCTGGGGGAGCTTGCTTAGATCCAGGATTGATTTGGAAACCCCGCTTATTGGCAGGTGGTTCTGTCATTGTTTGATTGGTGGTTCTTTCGTGCATTCGGGTTTCTTAATGACCTCAAACCGACCTAACATCCTAGCCTTTTTGATGATATATGGCGGTGACATACATCTGGATACTTCTTGCTGGCTAGGGGTGGTGGGGGAAGGGGACGGTTCAGGTGTTGGCTCTGTAGAGAGGCGACCGTAGGGGTGTAGGGGCATCACGTTGTAGGTCACTCTGGCAATTTCACCCATGCGCTTTTGGGCAAACCTGAGGAGGCAGGGAGCAATCATTAATAGAAGTCCTATTACTTATATAGGAGTGAGATTTGGAGTCAGCCACGTAATGAAGGTTGAGTTTAACCAGCCTGGACAAGGGTCAAGGGTCATTTGATTGTTGCTGTTTAAGCCTTTCACCCAAATGAAAGGAGGGTGTTGTCATTCTTTTTGATCAATCCAGTTTCACTGATCTAATAGCAGCATTCTGCTTTCAGGAATAGACAAGTTTCTCCTTTGTCTGCCATCAGAAGATCTAGGGCTCGAATATTCTGTAATGAAACTTGAGCAATAGATGTGACTTGCCTTTGTAGGGACGCGAGAGAGGTGGCCGATGCCTCTACCACTTCCCAAAGTTGTTGTTCAAGCTTCTGTGTCGTGTTTACTGCATAACCAAGTCCTCCTGCCCCCAGTCTGGAGGCAGTGAGTGAGGAGGCCAGAGAGAGTTCAACTACTACTGTTAGAAAAAATGGTCCATCTTGTCCTGGAAAGGGAGATAGTAACAAGTCATATTAATTCAGCCTCACTGTGCAGAGTTTATTGAGTGACCAAGATGGAAGGAACATAAAAAGCAAAGAGCATGTTGAGGCTTAGAATTTTTGTTAGAGTACCATTGCCACAGAAAAAGAAAACCCAGCAGAACAAATGTTGGGAAAGTGATTTGAATGATTTGGTCACAGGGTGCTGAACCAGAGGCAGTGTAGCAGCAGGGGAAATTCCCTGATGAGTTATCAAAAAGAGTGACTTCCTCAATGGCGGGAGAGGGGGCTCTTAGGGTATGGCTGAGGTATTGAAAGGAAGATCAATGGAGATCCCAGTTAACAGAGTACGATGCAAACCTGCACAGAGGAAACAGTCTGAAACGTCATTAACTTTGGATAAATTGAGAAGCTGAAGGCCCTGACGTATTAGGGCCATCCCTGAGAAAGGGTCAGCTTTAGGATGGGCAAGTGCATCCAGCTGGTGTTGGAGTTCCTTCTCTTGCTCCTGGATAGTTTTGTGAATTTGAGGGAACACTTGTATATAAGTTATGCATATTCTTATAGAGGCTGAGTGGTGCTTGGAGAACCCCAAGAATAAAATTTACCAATACACCAGAAGCCCATTTTGGGTCCCATGGTTTCCAAAGAATTAATTTGGTGTATGCTTGTTTCTCATACCAAGGCTGATCTAGGAAGCATTTCTTGCATGAATTATAAGGGCACCCAGCATAGTTGTCAGGTCAGACCTTATCAGATTCCTCAGTTTGGACTGATATGAAGCATAGCATTGCTGCACATAGGTGGGACAAGGTGGCTCAGTTGAATCCAGTAATGTTAAGGTTTCCACCTTATTGCAGTCATTGGAAGGACAATCGCCTTGACCCATAAACTGACAGCAGGTGGTGCCATCCTGGTGCCACGTCTCTTGGATGTAGAAGAACCATCTGTGGGTTGGGATAGAAGCTTGAGAGGAGTAATGATTACTAAAAGAAAAAGAGGGTTGGCAAGAAATATTGAGTTTGGTGGACCGCAGTGTGCTGGAAGTTCAGGAGTGAACATTTGGAAGAGGAGATTTTTTTTTTAAGGCAGGAGACACAGTATCAGGGGGAGTGGCCCAAAAGCTTGTCTGCTGTTGGGGTTGTAAGTATGTCTTTTCGGGGTCCCATCCATCGAGGTTCCAATGATTGAGGATGCAATTCCTGAAGTAAGAAGTGTCGCCCTGTAGAAGGGGGTCTGATTCAGTTTGTGGCTGTACTGGGATTGAGTCAATGGATGGCCCAGCAAGGCAACAGTCTGTGTGTTCCTTTAGGGCTTTGTGTAGAAGTATGAGATAAGACAAGGAAGGACACAAGGGGAGAAGGAATGATTGAAAAGCTTTGGTTGATTAAGAAAGGGCACCCATAAAGTATCTCAAAGGGGCTCAGACCTGAGAGGGCTCTGGGGCTGCCTCAGCAGGAGATTGGGCCAAGACAGTCTGAGTTCAATAGCAAGTCTGGTGAGATAGTCCTTGAGAATGCCATTATCCCTCTCAACCTTACCCAAGGATTGGGGTCAGTAAGGGAGCCTCCAACTTATGTTGAGGTCTTTGGAGACCAGTTGAACCACCTGAGAAATGAAGGTCGGATGGTTTTCTGACTGGATGGAGGCAGGAAGTCTGAACCTGGGAATGATCTGCATGATGAGGATGGAGGAGATGGTGTCAGCAGTTTCCCTGGAGGTAGGGAAGGCTTCTATGCAAGTGTAAGAGAGTGCTGTCCCCCAAGTCACAAGCAGTTAGATCCTGTGCCAAGGCTTGCCCAAAGAGGTGGGGACTGTCCCTGAGACCTTGGGGTAGGACTGTTCATGTCAGCTGCTGAGGCCAAAAGGATGTAGCTTCTTCCCATATGAAGGCAAAGGGGTAATAAGAGTTGGGATGGAGAGGCACTGTAAAGAAGGCACCTTTAAGATCCAGGATAATACAGTGAGTGGTCAAAGAGGGAATATGCAAAAGAAGAGTGTGAGGGTTGGGAACCAATGGAAGGATGGGAATAAAGGCCTCATTAATTAGGCGGAGGTCCTGGACTAAGTGATAGGCTCCGGAGGGTTTGTGTACCGGCAATATGGGAGGGGGAGTGAGAAGGGATGGGGAGTCCCTGGGCAAGTAATCAGTCTATGATGGGTTCAAGTCCTTTCCTGTGGGTTTTGGAGATGGAAAGTTGGGGATCAAAGGAAATTTAGTTAAGTTTCAGCTAGATACGGACTGGATTGTGGTGGGAGGCTATGACTGGCTTGGAGGTGACCCAGACCTGGGGATCCACTAGTTCAGAGGTAAATGGCACAGTAGTTACTGTTGGGTTATTAGAGAGGTTGAGGATTAAAGGTACAAGAAGATAGGTGGTAGTACTCTAGGAATGTAGTTGGAGTGTGTCTCCTAGTAGTTGGAGAATATCTCTTTCTGGAGAGGAACCGGACAGGCTGGAATGACCAGAGAAGAGTATGTGAAAGGGTGTCCCTCCAGGGCACAGGTCAAATTAGCAGTTCTGTTTGGGAAGGAGGGTTGGCCATCAATCCCCATCACCAAGACCTGGGAAGGAAACAGAGGCTCAGTGTGGGCAGGCAAGACAGAATAGGTAGCTCCCTTGTCCACAACAAAGGTTGTGGACTTACCCACTACCTGCAGTGTTACCCTGGGCTTGGGGAGGGTGATGGGGGTCCTCGAGTCCAGGCATCTTCATTTTTCTGTGAACCCCAATAGTTCAAGAGAATGGACAGCCTGACTAGTCATACTTACACATGGAGGTGCCAAGGAAAGGCCAGCCATGGGGCAGTTGCTCCTCCAGTGTCCAGTCTGCCTACTGGTGGGGCACAGCCTGAAGTGGGGGGCCATGGGTTTGGGAATTGGCAAGCCCAGGGACCACTGCATCCACATTTGAAGCAGGGCTCTGGTGGAGAGGAATCCTGGTTCCCCTGTGAAGCCATAGGCCTCAGGGCCACCACCAAGACCTGGGTTTGGAGTGTTCCCCTTTTTTGCAATTGATCCTTCTTGGCTACTTCAGCCAACTCTTCCCGGGCATTATAGACGTTAGAGGCCATTTTCACCAGATCTCAGGTAGGGGTCTGAGGGCCCTCCTCAGCTCCTTTGAGCCTTTTTCTAGTATCATGGGCTGATTGAGTAATGAAATGGGTTGCTAACACTGTAGCCCTGGAGGGAGACTCAGGATCCAGCTTAGTATATTTGGTGAGGGCCTCTGTAAGGCGCTTGAGAAATAAGGCTGGATTCTCATCTGAATCTTGGGTGATTTGTCTCAGCTTATCAAAGTTAACTAACGTATTGAAACTGCATGCATGCCTGTATAGGATATTTAACCATATGAATGCAGTAATGGTGACCTCGTTGGTCATCTTGATAGTCCCAGTTGGTTTCAGTTAGGGGAGTGGCTGCTTTACCTGTGGGGAGAGTCATATCTGTTAGATGAATTTGATCAGCATGATCTCATTTGGCCTTCTGGATGCTGGCTTGGTCATCCAGGGTCATCCAGGGTGGAGGAAAGAGTGACATAAAGTCATGCCAGGTAAAATCATAAGTCTGAGAGAGTTATCAGAGTCCCTTAATAAAATTAGAAGAGTCAGCAAAAAAGGACCCAAGGTGCTTTTGAATCTGGGAAAGATCTTGAATGGAACATGTACATGGCCAGCCCCTTTGCACCTGCCACTTCCCTGAGAGGGCAAAGGACCTTTAGGTTAGCTGGTAAGAGGGCCTGTTGAGACTAGGTGTTGGTACTGGCAGAAGAACAGAGGAGTGAGTGGGAAGAGAAGGAAGGGTTGTATCAGTAGTAGAGTTGGGTGGAGGAGCCATGGCTGCAGGAGAGGAGGAGTGACAGGAGGGGGAGAGGGATGGAGGGGGAGGTCCCTGGAGTGGGAGAGGAGGAACTGTGGTAGCAGCAGGAGGAGGAGGGGGTACAGTTGTGGGAGGGGTGGTGGGAGATGTTTGGCCTGGGTAGGGAGGGGGAAGACAGGAAGGTGGGGCTGAGAGCAGCTCCTGTGGATATGAGAATGAGGAAGGGGATGTAGAACAATGGGAAAGGTATTTGGGATTTTCCCTAGTAAGGAAAATTTGAGCTGTAGAACAGGTAGAGCAGAAGGGAGGACAGGAATGAGTCTCAGAAAGCCTGAATGTGCCTCCAGATATAAGGTGCTTCTGCCCACTTTCCTGTCCAGTGACAGAAATTGTCCAGTTTAGTGAGGATTTAAAAGCAAAAGTTCCTTCTTTGGGCCATTGTGACCCACTGTCTAAGTCACACTGGGGCCAGGCCACAATGGAATAAAGACAATGGGTTTTTGGCTTAGGTCTTGAGTGAGTCCAAATTTGGCAAAAGACAACCCAAAGGAGATTTGGGGTCCAAGGAGGACTTGGTGTTTCCCATGACCTTTTGAAACCCTGGGGGGTGTGTAGGAGCAGAAAAAGGTGTCCCAAATTCTGATTTCACTCACCCAAGGAACAGATAAGTTTGAGGTGACCCTGCAACCCACCAGGGACCCAAAAGAATTGGAAGAGGTCACGCAAGGACTGGGAAGTCTCCACAGTTCCTGAGGCCTTGAATGGAATGGGTGGAGGTCTATGGCACGTACAGGACTTACTGATAGACCCGCCCACCCCACCCCGAGACAAAGGGGTTGGTAGGTCAGGGGAAACATGGGAACTTACCCCAATCCTGTTGGCCTGGATGAAGGGAGAGGGAAAGGAGCAGATTAGGAATTTCCTGATTTCTTTGAAGTGGGAAGAGTGGATCTCAATCCCTTAAGGGAGAGGCCAGAAAATCCCTCCTGGATTTCGGCACCAGATGTAGGTTCAGACAGCAGTGACCAAAGGAGGCAGATTGAAAAGGCTGCTGAAGGAGGCTTTATTGAGATTTTGCTCCCAAGTGAGACCCCTAGACCAACAGGGCGGGTTGAGGAGAAGGGAGTGGGGCTGGACCTGCCTGAAATTTTTATGGGGCTTAGGTCAGGAAGGAAGAGCTTGGGAGGAAAAAGGGGTTTTGGGGTCCATTGTCCTCCTGGGGTTGGTCAGGGAAGCTTGCTAAGAACCAGGATTGGTGAGGAGACCCCGCTGAAAGACAGGTGGTTCTGTCGGTGCCTGATTGGTGGTTCTTACATGCATGTGGGTTCTTAATCACCTCAAACCCACCTAACCCATATGAATGTTAGCTAACACAAAATGATATTACATTTAAAACATGAGTTAAAGAAAGGTGAAAGGTTTTAGCTTTTTTGTGGAAAAGTAGCAAAATGCTTTTGTGTTTTACAATAATAATCTATAAATAGATTAGGCACTCATTAACTTAAAATACATTTAAATTGTATCCCACTGTAAAAAGGAACAAAATGCTTTACATATCTTACTGATAACAGGTCCAGTTGTAAAGAATTAAATGATATGAATAAATACCCAATTCAATTTTTTTATCCTTATGAATCTAAAATTACCATACAACTTTAGTTTGGAGAACACCAGTTTTATATAATGTTCTTTTATACCCTCTATCTTAAAGACTTGTATATCTGGAAGATATGAACACATTTAATATACAAAGAAGAGAAATAGCACCATAATTCCATTGATGTTTTTATATTAACCAAGTTTAGCTTTTAAAGAAAATTTAAGCATGGAACAGTTGTTTAAAAGTTGTATAATCCTAAATTCCCTCACGATTATTTGTTCTGAAAAGTAAAACTTAATAAAAACAATGTTATTGGTAAATTAACAATTTAAGAAATCATTGTCATTTTATATCATTACATTAATATTTGACTTTCACTGATTCTATACAGACTTCTTTTGACCCTCTTATTTATTTCATCAAACAAAGTCTTTTTTATCCAGAATCATTTTCTTTTCCTTCTATTAAATATGGTTCAGTGCCTAAAACCTTCTAATTTCCCTTTCCCATCTGTTATCCTCTTTTTTATTCACTGTTTGAAACAATCCTTATAAATTTCTAAATTTAGTCAGATTATTCCATTTTAATGAGAAGAAATACTCTACATAATATAAAGTACTCTAATTGAAACAGTTAAAACTTTTGGAACTCTTTGTTTAGAGAATCACATTTGTTTACCATTTCATGAAATTATAATGTTCAAGTATTATACCTGTTGGGACTTTAAATTTTCAGTAAACTTGTTTTCAGTGATAACAAAGCAATCTTAGCCTCTTTTTTTATTTATCAATGGAAGAAAACAACAAAAATTTTACCTAGTGGAATTTAAGGACTTAAGAGCACTTTATATTATATTTAACAGTTAGCATTTTAACCTTATAAATTAATCATATGTCTAATAACCACATTTATGAGTAATCCC
Organism: Callospermophilus lateralis; assembly: GCF_048772815.1. NCBI lineage: Eukaryota > Metazoa > Chordata > Mammalia > Rodentia > Sciuridae > Callospermophilus > Callospermophilus lateralis. Next base: position 48,812,855 of record NC_135322.1, read on the forward strand.
ATGTCAAATCTAATACACTTATTTTTATGAAGATATCAGACAAGCGTATTGAACAGTATTAGCCATTTTCCCTTGTTGAAGACAAGTCCTAGAAACAATGGATATTAGACATTCTATAGACTTCAAGAGTTGATAGTTCTTTGACCACCTGGGGAGACTTGTGAGGTAAATAATCCTAAAGACATCCTTACTTTCATCTGTTTACCCAGTTGAGATTGAAACTTCTTAAATCATGTGAAATTAAACGATCCATTTCTATTAATTTATGAGCACTCATTGTATATCTGCCAATTTGGATATCATGTACATGATATATTGATGTGTACACATATAGACATACAACACATAATGCACGTGTGCACACAGAACACAATAGAAAAGGCCTTGTAGCTTGCTGTGGGCAAAATTTCATTGCAGAAGTTTAAAAAGTTGAACAAAAATAGAACTGATCAGAAAAACATTAACCTGGGTGTACAGGATCAAAATCATGAGCTCCCAAAATATGGAACCTAAGGGGGAAAAAACCAAAGGGTCCTAGAAATCATGACTACCTGGTAATTAGTAAGGTGCCCTACAATATGCTTTTGGGATTAGTATACTAAGAATTCAGGTAAAAGACACTTTTACATTTATTTTCTTTTTCCTAGGGCCTCAGATCAGTCTCCTACTGAGTCTGCAGGCCTCTTCCATTTACAGTTCAATGTAAGTCTTGACATAAATCTGGAAGAAGCTGGGTAAAACTGCTATTCCCTAACCCTGCTCCCAAACTCTCCTGCCTTCCTCAGGTAGAAGTCAGTTGGATAGCATCATGGAAAGTTGGATCCTATGATTGGATTAGGTATTGGAATTCCTTACTGTACCCTGAGGGATTGGAGGTAAAGGACCCTAGCCTCCTTTCCATTGGGGAGAGGCCACTAAAGGAGAAAGGGACATGTACCTGGACAACTCCCTCTGACCCTGCTACTTCTAAAAGGGAAGCAAGGGTGCAGGCTGGGTAGAGGGTGCCAAGCAAGAAGGAGTAGCAGGTGGACAGAAAGTAGGTGAGGGAGGTCCCAGAGGGGTCAGAGCAGAAGGTGGAGAACAGTAGGAAGAGGGTCCATCAAGGGGGTCAATATCTGGGGTTTGGGAAGGGTCCTGAATCCCTCACAAGAGATTTGTTGCAGTAGCATGGAGCAAACTGACAAGGCTGTCCTTCCTGGGACAGCAGCAACAAGCGTGCTTAGGGGTTGTGTCCTGGGCTGGGGTGGGTGAACCTTCTAGCAGGCACATTTGGAATGGAAGCCTGGAGTCCCTAGATAAAATGGCTCCTAAATAGAAGTCTGGGAGGCTCTGAATAAAATGGCTCCAGACCTAAAATGGCAGATCTGATGCCAATAGTGATCTCATGCCAATACTGTCTCAAAATTAAAAATGAATAGAACTAGAGATGTAGGTCACTAGTAAAGTTCTCCTGGGTTCAAACTTGAGTCTGAAAAAAAATTAAAACAAATAAGAGAGAAAGTAAGAAGCCAGCAGATTGGGAGTATGAGGGGAGCTTGCTTTCAGCTTTTTCACTGATGGAGGGAACCTTCTCACTGAGTCATTACAGGGTATAAGGGACAAATAACGCCTCCCATGACCGTATTGAAGCCAGAATTAAGGACAGGCAGTCAATGTAGATAGGTAACAGGGTCGATGGAGAAAATGGAGGCCAGTTGGAATCCAGGAAGTTGGAGACCACCCCTGGGAGACTGAAATGGTAATGCCTCCTGAGCACTTTGTCTACCAGGATTCCTGCCTATACTGCCCCCCTAGAAGTGGGTTCATGAAGCACCCCCTGAACAGACAGGGGGCTGCTAATTAAGGTCCCTGGGATGCAGCTCCCTTCCTGCCCCATCACTCCACCTTGGCCCTTCCAGCCCACCTGCTTCTCACCTTTTGGGCATTCCACCAGCATCTCCTGGGCCTACTCAGGAAGGAAGAGATAAGGGGGAAGAGAGCAGGAAAACAAAGAAAGTCCAAAATGTCTAAAAGGTGCAGGATGCTCTCACTTCTTGGGATACCAGGATACTACCAGCTATGGCCTCATTCCTTCTTCCAGGAATAGTCTTTATTAAAAATCATCCTTTATATTCTTGCCTTGGCACTTCTCTAATATTCAGACTTGAACAATTTGAGGAAGAAGAACTCATCAAGATAAACTGGTGATATCCTATTCATGCCCTAAGGACCATAACTCTTTTTCTTTTGGTACAAGGAATTGAACTCAGAAGTGCTCGACCACTGAGCCACATCCCCAGGTCTATTTTGTACTTATTTATTTATTTATTTTAGAGACAGAGTCTCTCTGAGTTGCTTAGCACCTCAACATTGCTGGCTTTGAATTCCCCATTCTCATCCTCCTGTCTCAGCCTTCAGAGCCACTGGGATTACAGGCATGCACCACCATGCCCAGCTAGGACCCTAACCCTCAATATCATCCCTCTGGAGATTAAGTTTCAATGTGTGAATTGGGTGGACACAAGTTCTCAGACCCTAGCACCTACCGCCCAAGATCTCAGCCACCAAGACTGCAAACTACTAGAAAATGTCTCTGCTTATTTAAAACAACCCACTCACCAATCCATCCCCACACTTGTGAGGAGCAGGACTGGGTTTCTCCATTGATTCTAAAACCTGGAGCAGCTGAGTATGTCCAGGAGAGCCAGGTGGGGTCCTCAGGGTCCTGTCTCCTCAAATTGGCTCTTATTCCCTGTGAATCTGCAGACACTGTGAGCCCCACACTGACGTGATTATACCACATCTGAGAAGATGTTTCAGTGTGGTGTGTCCTGGAAGAGGCCTTGGAGGCTCAGGAGGTCCAGAGAAGAGATTCTTGTCCCTAGTTCCCTGAGAACCTCTCCATCCAGTAAGGTGTCCTTCTGCCTTGCAGAATTCCCCTGCAGCCTCCTGACCATCCCCTACTCACTATGGCATCCACGTCATTGATTTTTCCTTCTCCCTCTTTGCTGTCCCTAAACTTCTCTGGCACCTTATAACACCCCTCTCATCTTTTCTCATTGTACAAAGGTAGCAAATAATGCTCAGTGTGCTTCTGGGTTCCCTTAAATCTATTTCTCTCAGACATTAAGAGGCTGGATTTCTCATCCCAAAGACCTTAGGAGTCCCCCAGTCCCCAACCTCTGACTGACATGCCCTCCTGGGGCACCAGTTTTCCCAGGGGAGATGACCCCCTTGTTTCCATTCACTATATTTAGCCCCATCAAAGACCTTCATGTATTCCGCGCAAAAGATGACCATTCCATTTGGCCATTTGGAACACCAGTGGACAGACAAGGTTAACATTAAGCCTGAGGGGACGCAGCACATGCAGGACTTTCCTTTTGGTGAAGACTGATAGGTGCATCCTTATAGCATTTACTGAGTTCCTGCGAGCAAGCTTCCATGTTTCAATTCTGCAGTAGCACACTCTATTACCCAAAGGGGTCCCACAATATTTTTTAGATCTTAAATAAATCTTAAATTGCTTTAGTGTGGAGCATGTGAGTGCGCGCATGTGTGTGTGTGTGTGTGTGTGTGTGTGTGTGTGTGTGAGAGAGAGAGAGAGAGAGTGTGTGTGTGAGTGTGTACAGTACTAGGGACCATATCTACCTCCTTGGCCTGCTAGGCAAGCACTATATCACTGAGCTACATACATTCACAGCCCTGTGTGGAATGACTTATATGCAGTTAAATTCATCTCTTGAGTGGACAATTTACTCAATCTGAGGTAACATGTAAGATAAGCAAACACCACCACCACAAGTTTTACGTTTCTTTCACTTCCTAAACTTCCTCATGCCCCATTGTAGTCCTTCCTTGCCCTGAATCCTGCTCTAAGGCACTCACCTAATTTCTTGGGTTCCTCTAGTTGGTCTTGCCCCAAATATGATGCAAATGGACACTTTCAGGAATGGCTCTGTCACTTCTCATACTATTTTTGAGATGCACAAAGATCTCAAATTCCTTTTCCTGGGGAGTGGCATTGCTTGTAGGCACACACCATACTTTATCCACTGATCAGTTACTATACCTCTGAATGACTTCCATTTTTTGACCAATTCTAATGAATCTCTTAGGAACATCATCAGAAATTATTTATAAGGACCCATGCTGTCATTTCTGTTGAAGAAAGACCTGAGAGAATTGCTGAGTCATATGGCAAGTGTGTGTGGAACCTTTGAGGGAAATAACAAACTCTTCTCCAAAAAGATTCTGTCACTCTGCATCCCTCCCAGCCATTTATGAGGGTACCAGTTGCTCCATATCCTCTTCAACACTTGGTCTGATGGTCTTAGATCAAATTGTATTTAAACCACGTGTTGGGGGATCTCATTGCAGATGTTTGTTTTGACTTTTAGACTCTGCTTCCATCTTCCATTCTCTCCCCCCTCCCATCCCTCTCTCTCTCATCTCTATAGATATATAAGTTATAATATATACAAACACATACACAGATATGCTCCTGAAACTCTTCATTATTTCACATTATTACTATTATCTTGGTGATTTTCAAACCTAAGTCCTGTAAGATGGTGCCATAAATGCCATAGGGGCCTTCAACCTAGCAGATTCCAGATTAGGAAGAAGGACTTGTTGTCCAGTTGACACAAAGGAGCTTATAATAAGACTCAACTGGGAGGACCCCAGAGTCCAGCTGAGAACTAGGTGAGGAGAATCAGAGCAGAGAAAGCATCTGCCCAGGACGGAGCTGGGCGATGGCTTGGAGCAGAGTACACTGGAAGGGAAACTGAATCCACAGCAGCCTTGCTGATTGGGTGGAGGTCAAGAAGAAGCAGTGCTCTCAGCATGCTGGCTACGCACTTGTGGATAAAGCTGATTACTCCCCAATGTGGCTGACAAGGACACAACACTGAGCTGTCAGAGCCTATGGTAGGATGGGGTAGGCCTGCCAAGGACGGTTTGCAGGAAAACTCTAGGCTGCCTGAAGTTGAGCCCCACACCCCTTCATCAGGGAAGTCAGGTTGAGGAGATTCTTCTAACCCAGACGGGCTTCCATTCACCCACGCAGGGCTCAGGATGATTTAGAATCTCTCAGAGGTACATAATCCATGGGAGTTCCCTGGAACCAACAGACACTCATTTCACATCTTTCCAGTGGATATGTGACTGTAAACTGGAGCTTGGTTTTATGTTGATGGGATATCTACAGAAATGCCTTCACAAAGAAGGGTCAGACTGAGAAGGCAGGGGCCCTCAGAGGATCTCAGAACATGGTCTATAAGAGATTAGGAACTATTGAAGGGCACCCCATCAGCTATGAAGGTCACAGTCACACGTCCCTGCCACTGTGCAAGCAGTTCCCCTCACTCCAGCAAGGTCACCTGTATTTCTCCATCTCTGGAAATCTTCATTCTGCCCCCTCAGAGAAGCCCCCCAGGTTCCTCCAGTTACATCCAGCTCTCTGCTCCCTCCTCTCCTCCCCAACACCCTCATGGGCCTGAGAGAGCAAAGACAGGGAATTAGTGACTCCAGGTGTGAAGAGAGGGGTCCTGGGACCTCAATGGGGCTGCAGAGGCTGTGCAGTGTCTTGGGAGGTGGCCAAGGGAAGAAGAGGGGTAGGGTCCTGCCCGCTGCACACTGGCTCCATGACCTCTGAGAGTTCAGAGTGACTCTCCTGCAGCACACCCCTTGCAGGGCACCACCCATTTCCCAGCCTCCTCACTGTCAGGTCCAAATTCCACCTGGCAGAATGCTGCTCTGCATTTCTAGGTGAAGCCCAGGAATACAGAAGCAGCCCTGGGAGCCGACCATGTGCCTGCATCGACTTTCTGCCTGGCTCATCCTCGTGGCCTATGGGCTCCTGATGCTCCTCATCCAGGGCCAGGGTGAGGCTGCCATGGGGAGGGTGGTAGAGACCAGGTTGGATCTGCCAAAGTGCACAGACACAGGGCCTGAGCCTAGGGGGAAGGCACCAGGGCGGGGGAGTTGGTGGAGTAGACAGATGAAGGGGATGAGGGGCAGGAGGGTGAGCCAGAGAGGGTCAGAGCTGCCTGAGGACACCCCCATGGGGGAGTGAGCTAGTGGGAGGGGATTGTGAGGAGCACAGTATGGGCATGTCAGAAGCCTCCTTGCAAAGCAACATAGATAGAGGACTTCCCCTCCCATGTGTGGCTGTGGCTGTAGCTACTACTCACCCTTGGATAATAACAACAGCAATAAGAAGAGTTTGCTGGTAACATTTGGCTCTGAGTGTGTTGACCCCTTGGCCAGAGATGTGCTGGCCCCTTCTGCAGGGTCCACAGGCAAGGATACTGGTCCTGGAGTTTACAATAGCCCGTGGTACCACTTCTCAATGCTGATCTGAATGACTGCTGGGTTCCCTTCATTGGAATATCAAAGTTGGCTGTCCTTGGATTGTATTCTACAGGAAAGACGAAGCGCTCTGTACCTGCTACAAGTCTCCAGGCCTTTATCAGAAGGTGCTGGCATGAGAGTACCATACCCAGGGAGTGTCAGCAGCCCTGGATCCCTCCCAATACAAAGGCTCCTATTGTGGGTGTTGGTCATTGCCTCAATTTTCCCAGCCTAATCTGCACGAAGGAATCCATGGTCCCTTGTCCCCCTTGGACCACCACTGATAGGCTTCCTCCCTTACCTGGGCCTTAGAGAACCAGAACTTTCTCAGCAGAAAGATTTTTCTGGCTTTACTGAAAGATTCTATTTTCTTTTTAGTATTTATTTTTTTAAAAAAATATTTTATTTTATATTTATGTGGTGCTGAGGATCGCACCCATTGCCTCACGCACGTCAGAGGAGCGCTCTACCTCTGAGCCATATCCCCAGCCCCACTTCCACCCCCAAAAGATTCTGTTTTTAACAGTCTTTTTTCTGTAACTCACATCCAAAAAAAGAAAAAAAAATACTCGAGTCCCGAGAGGGTATAGATTTGCATCCCACAGTCTTCTGCCCACCCAGTCCTGGCCCCTCCACAGGCCCATCTAGGTCTTAAATAGGGTCCAGGTCTTACACACTACTCATCTTTGTCTCTCACCTAAATGGTCTCAAACCCATTTTTTCTAGTGTGACATTTTCCTCATCTGGACACAAGGAAACTTCACTTCACTACGTACATAGTAGAGATTCCTCCTGCTGTTTTATGCAGGGCTTCTCCCCAAAGAAGCAGCTACATTATGTCATCAGACTGTGAGCAGGATTACTTAGCAGACTTTGCCCTTTGTAATTACAAAATCAGGCATTAGTGGCCAGTCACCACATGAGTTACATGGACCACGATCCCTCTGGCAAGGCATTGTGTGGAGACAGCATGTTGGTAGGGACAGGAGTGAGTCTTTGGACTTGGAGGGATGCTGGCCAATTTCCTCCTCTGGTCCTGTGAGTGGCTGCTGCCCTGGCCTGACCTGTACCAGGGAGCATCAAACATGCAGATCCTAGGGGATCTGGTGGGAGAAAAGAGGAGATTTGGAGTTTTTAACTTTTTCTTATGGAAACCAGCTCAGATCTACCACATTCTAGAGTGAGATCTTGAGCCTGTGGGAGGGAAAGCTCCGGTGTTCTAGGAGCTGGGGAGATGTCAGCAATAGCAGGAGGACTGTGGACCTGACTGCCACCTACCTGCACCCTGAAGCACAGAGTGAACTGGGACAGCCAGAGAGCTGCACAGCACCCAAGAGCAGGCCCATTCTAGGGAAGAGAGAAGATTTAAATGCAGCATGCCCAACATCAACCTTTAACAAATATCATGAATTGGACAAGCCAGATATATCTGGCTTAACGTTCCAATGGTTCCTTGCCTTGATCCCCAACTCCAGGCAAGACGAGATTTGTATGGTCTGAACTCATAGCTCCCCTCCTAACACCTGATTCTCCTTTCCTGAATGATGCTTTTTTATGTCATTTCTTGTCTTCTCAAGCATGAGATCCTTGAGGATGGGAAACTTTATTTCCACTCCCACAGTCCTCCTAGTGCGTGACATGACCTGGCACAGTGAGTGCAATGGACACTCTTGCCCCATCAGCCCAAAAGACATTCTGCTGGAAGATGGTAGGGCTGAGAAGATGGTGGCAAGTCACAAGAGCCTGGTGAGCCTGGGAGGATAGGCTGTGAGCTGGTCGAGTGATAGTGGTGGTGGGGATAGGCACTAGGGATGGGCAGAAAGATTCTGAAGTGAATTTTGACAGATCAGGCTCCCTCAACAAGGCTGAGCTGAGGAGGGCCAACCAGGACCAGTGCTGTAGGTCAGCAGCTGATTGATGAGACCTGATCCTGAAGTACATCTCTCTGCCCACAGGCCAGGACTCAGTCAGCCCCATCCGGATGACTCACACCGGGCAGGTGCGGGGCAGCCTCGTTCACGTGAAGGCAACAGATGTGGGGGTCCACACCTTCCTGGGAATTCCCTTTGCCAAGCCACCTGTAGGACCACTGCGCTTTGTAGCCCCTGAGCCACCTGAAGCTTGGAGTGGTGTGAGGAATGGGACCTCCCACCCGGCCATGTAAGCTTACCAGGGATCTGGGTAACCTCAGGGTTGTGGTGGGGGTGGGTACTCCAAGCCCTGGGCCAGGCTGCAGTGGCTCTTTCATCTAAACTGCACTGCAAGGCCTGGGGCTGTAGACCAGTGCTAATGCGTTTTTAGCAACCTAATGCACTGGCTTTGAAACCCAGGCCCTAAGTAAACAAATATATAAAAATATATCCCTCTGCATTGGGGCAATTCCCACATTCATTTTTCCAATGCAGGAGTAACTTTGACAGGCTCCTGCCTCAGGGTGTGGAACCCAACAGGCATTAGCTTCAGGTGCTGAACACAAAAGCAGAAACACATATCCCTGGATTTGGCTTACTCCAGGTGTTCTCTCCCACCAGGGGAGATGTGTCTGGGAGAGGGTTGGCTTGGCTCTCTGAACCTATAAAAGACCTTGACTCTAGCAGTTGATGGTGCAGATCTCTCAGGAGGGCAACAGTGGTGGCTCCTTGGGGACCCCACCCACAGGGCCAAGGGAAAGGGCCATGTGCTTACAGCTGGAGACTCAGTGGAGGGGTGAGGTTTTCTGAGAGTCTCAAGTTGGGCTGTGGGATGCCCCATTACCCTTCTGTGAGAACTAACCTCCATCCACTCAGGCACCAGCTGTGTGGGGACACCCATGCTGTTCCAGGCCTGAGTGGAGATAGTAATAAATAGTGACTGTCAACAGGGGCAGCCAGTATTTCCCAGACAGGGCCCTAGAGTCAGGATTGCCCAGCCTCAGAAGGAGGTGGAATCAAGTGCTCAACAATCTTGAGGCCTCCCTGGGGGTCTGGAATCCATCCCTGCTTCCCCCGAGCCTATGGCCTGGAACTCAGTGGGAAATGACTTGAAAGAAGGATCATGTGAGGCCAGGCATCAGTTAAGGCAGGGAGTGAGGTTGTCTGGGATCCAGTCAGGACCTGAGGTCTGAATTGACCACTGCTCAGCCCCTGGAGTAACTGTATTCCGTTGTCACCAGGTGTCTGCAAAATGCAGATGCATTGAATCTAGAGGCTCTGAACCTAGGGACTATAAACTTGCCTCCCATCCCCATGTCAGAGGACTGCCTGTACCTCAGCATCTACGCGCCTGCACATGCCCGTGAGGGCTCTAACCTGCCTGTGAGTGTTAAGTCATGGTCAGTTGAAGGGTGGGAGAACATTTTTTGGGAGAACATTAGAAGTGGGCTTAGGATATGGTTCAAGGTAGAGAGCTAGCACAATGCTGTGAAGACCTTGGATTGACCCCAAGTACTACATAACAATACCAACGACACTGGAAGACACAGGTTCAGCTGGCCACCACTGTGAAGTGAATTACCATGAAAAGTTTCTCACTATCAGCTCCAAGAAGGCCTCTTATGCAGGCAGGAATCTGACCTAGGCATGGAGTCAAAGAGCCCTGGATGCTCTCAGAGGCCAGGTGTTCTAAGCCAATGATCAACTCACCAGCTTGTATTCAGGAGATCCATTCAAATGCACAAATGATGCACTTTGAGATCACTAAATTCCATGACTATGGATTATTTTTGGGAGCAGATATTAGATGACACTTTAAATTAATGTTCAAGTGGGATAATCACAGACATCAATTTTCTTTTCTTTTATACTAGTTCTGAGAGGAAGAGATCCACATTCTACCTCCTGGTTAGACTCCAAAAATATGAGAGGACTGATCTTCCAAATTGAACTTACTCTGTCACCAATACCCTAGGTCATGAGGTCCTACTAGCATTCTGTGTGGGTAGCTCAACAAGTCAAAATGGTGTTCAGAGTAGGGCTTCAGCCAGGATGGAGTGGGCAGGGTGTCTGCCACATGGTATATCTCCTGATTTCCCAGGTGATGGTCTGGATCCATGGTGGTGGCTTGGTGATGGGCTCAGCTTCCATGTTTGATGGTTCTATTCTGGCAGCCATTGAAAATGTACTGGTGGTCAGTATTCAGTATCGCCTGGGAGTTCTGGGCTTCTTCAGGTGAGCCTGGGGCAGGGATGGTCCATGGGGGCTGAGTAGACAGAGGACCATGCAGTGATCATCATCCTTGCATTTCTCAGCACTGGAGACCAGCATGCCACTGGCAACTGGGGCTACCTGGACCAAGTGGCTGCCCTACGCTGGGTCCAGCAGAATATCGCCCACTTTGGAGGCAACCCTGATCGGGTCACCATTTTTGGGGAGTCTGCAGGTGGCACTAGTGTGTCCTCACATGTGGTGTCTCCAATGTCCCAAGGACTCTTCCATGGTGCCATCATGGAGAGTGGGGTGGCCCTGCTGCCTGGCCTCATCACCAGCTCATCTAAAGTTGTCTCCACAGTGAGTATCCTTTACTGCCCACAGCCATATCTGCTGCCTCACCCATCACCTTCAGAGCCTCTGCCTCTCTGTCTGTTCCATGGTAACAAAGACCATGCAGGTGTCTTTGAGACTGGCCACAACCCCAGGGTTTCAGAGGAGCTCAAAGGTCAGAATCCACACACCTCTGCCTCAAGTGTTTGATTTTGCTCTATGTTCTGCAAAGCTGCATCCAGGGATCCTTATCCTCAGAAGACCCGTATAAGCCGGTGTGATGGCTCCTCTGGCTGACACCTGAGCTTCAGGGAAGGTGGAAGAATTTCACACCTGCAGCAGTAAAACAGGGTACACTTTGAGAATTAAAGGGCAACCTGCACAGAGCTGAGATTTAGGCAATACTGCCCTTTCTTTACAGATGGTGGCCAACCTGTCTGACTGTGGGCAGGTAGAGTCAGAGGCCCTGGTGAGCTGCCTGCGGGGCAAGAGTGAACAGGAAATGCTGGCTATTACCAAGGTAGGGCTGAATGGACATTAGTGAGGAGACAGGGGTTATGGTGTAAGGAAAGTACAGTGCTTTCTACTGTGGAACAAGGATCTCATTTCCAGGGCTTGATCTTCTTATATTCTCAGTGTTCTGGATGGGAATCGAGATAAAAATATGCTGAACCAGGTGTAGAATTTATGAATGCATCATGGGTTAGTTAGGATGGGTTGGTGGTAACTTTGGTATCATTAGAAAAGAGACTTTGCTTCCCATAATCATGGACTTTGAATGCCCCCTTAGCCCTTCAAGATGATTTCTGCTGTGGTGGATGGGGCCTTCCTACCCAGGCACCCACAGGAGCTTCTGGCCTCTGCTGATTTTCAACCTGTTCCGAGCATCATTGGTGTCAACAATGATGAGTATGGTTGGCTCCTTCCCATGGTGAGACCCCTCTACAAACCCTCATGATAGTGTCAGGGAGGAGCAGCTTTAGACTTCGTACCTCCTGGATATCCCATCCCCAACTCTAGACTATCATTTCACCACACAGTTCTTGGGCCCACCTGAAATCCAGAAAAACGTAGACAGAGAGACCGTGCGAGCTCTTCTGCACAGAACATCAGCACAGATGGTGAGACTTCTGGGGTCCTGCACCAGACAGAGTGCAGCCAGACACTCTTCCTTTTCAGTAATCCCCAGGAACAAGATAGATCTATGTGCATTTGTGGTGGGACAGCACAGCTTGACACCTTTGCCCTATTCCCAGACACATCCCAAACCCCAATCCCTATGCTTTAGATCCTGCCTCCCTGCCCCAGAGATTGCCTAACCTGACTCTCCCTGATCCCCTGGACTAGATGAAGTTGCCTGCCGAATGTGCTGACCTATTGATGGAGGAGTACATGGGAGACAACGAGGACCCCCACACCCTCCGACTCCAGTTCCAGGAGATGATGGCAGACTTCATGTTTGTGATGCCTGCACTCCAAGTAGCACATGATCAGAGTGAGTGTATCTGAACCTGAATCCTGGTTTCCTAGGAGACAGCTCAGAGCTGTGGGTCCCAGGAGAGGTCTGGTGTCAGGTCCTGACACGTCTTTATCCAGACCCTGTTCCCAGGCACCTGAAGGCCCTCATCTCAGTTAATCCTTATGGCTAGAGTAAGACATAGACATCACATTCATTTTACAGAGGAGGGAACTAAGGGGCACTCAAGGCCTTGCTTGTGACAACATAGCCAAGAAGTCCAAGATATGACTTAACAAAGAGCCTTCCAACTACACCCAGACCCATTTTGGACTTCCACGCCACTGTAAAGATTCAAACAGTGCTGGACCTAGCAATCTTGTCACCAACAGTGACACATCCTGTCCACCCTCCAGGCTCCCATGCTCCTGTCTACTTCTATGAGTTCCAGCATCCGCCCAGCGTGATTAAGGCCATGAGGCCTCCACATGTGAAGGCTGACCATGGTGACGAGTTCATCTTTGTCTTTGGATCCTTCATTAATGGCTTCAGAGGTGAGTTCTCCTTGTTCCACAGGAGCATTCTCATGACTACAGGGTGACAATCACTCTCATGATACAATGAGAAATTGGGGCTAAGAGAGAACATGGGATCCAGTGTCTACCATCTTACAACTCAATGGGTCATTCCAGGGTTAGACCTTTCCCCCTCTAATCTACACTCCTTTCTACCTATTCCCACCCCAAACATGGTGTTTAGCATAGGAGAAGAAGGGGTTGGGTAAAAGCCTAATCATTTCTTAAATGCCTTCACAGTGTCCAAATAAGGAAACTGCTAGGCCAAGGAGGAGCCCAGTGTTGATCCAGTTAAAGGCGAGGAGTAGTAAAGGCAGGTTGGGCAAGCAGAGGGCCTGGCCCTGGGACTGTTGTGATAGGGAAGGGACACAAACCTGGGGCTGGGGTGTTGAGTGTGGCACAGGAGTGGACAGCTGGATGGGGTTAGGCAGGACCTGGACCCTTGCCTTCCTCCTCCCACAGTTGAGCTCACTGAGGAGGAGGAGCTGCTGAGCAGGAGGATGATGAAGTACTGGGCCAACTTTGCTCGAAATGGGTGAGGACACCTGCACCACTCAGCCTCCCGGGCAAGAGCCCTCCACTTCTCCCCTTATCTGAGGTGACCCCATTAGCTATTTTGTGTCCTTCATCACATCCTAGCTCCCTACCCAACAGGATGACCCACAGTAAGACAGGGTGCTTTTGGGGTGCAGGTCACTGTCTCTTCTCACAGTGGTCCAGAGGGTGAGCCATAGTGCTGGGCTACCATGGGAGCCAGCTTCTGTAAAGGAAGGGCAACACAGGCCAGGTTGCTCTGCCCTGTGTGGAATGAGAGTAGTGAGAGGTCATTGCTTTCCTACATCGGGACCCCTTTCCACATTCTCAACACCCCTGTGTGCCTGGCTGGCTGTCCTGTTTATAACTGGGGTGGAAGGTCAGGTCTGAGTTCAAAGGATCTCAGACTGACCCTCGCCCTGCCCTGCTGGGAGGGCATGTGCACAGGAACCCCAACGGAGAGGGCCTACCCCACTGGCCACTGTTCGACCAGGACCAGCAGTACCTGCAGCTGGACATCCAGCCTGCTGTGGGCCAGGCCCTGAAGGCACACAGGCTGCAGTTCTGGACCAAGACCCTGCCTCAGAAGATCCAGGAGCTAAAGGAGGCGGAGGACAAGCACAAAGAACACTAGCTCCCTTGTCAGGAAGAGAGGGGTGTGCTAGGTGTGATGGGGTCTTCCTGTGGTGCCCACACATGCCCACTGAAGAACCAGGGTTGACCCACTCATTCACATAGTTATTTGTCCATATATTCCACCATGGGTCCTCTCTTGTTAGACACACTCAGTAATTCCCAATGCATGCCCACCTTCCTCCTCACCACACTGTCCCTGAGTCCCTCCCTATCTTCCTCCCCTCTCCTTCCCTACAACCCCATCTATGCCCTCTTCCCAGTTGCCACACCCTCCCATGCTGAAGGAAAAGTTTTAGGAAGTGGTGCTGGTACTTTTCTGAACCTCTTGCCCACCTCTCATCAAGTACCCATGTTCTCATACCAGTGGGACCTCTGTAGAAAAGCTGGACACCACAAGCCCCAGGGTTTTACTCCATCAGGCTCCTGTAACAACAACAGCAACAGCAACAGCAACTGCAACAACAACAACTCCAATAATAACCTAGCTCAGTATGATGGCACATGCCCATAACCCAAGCCACTCAGGAGGCTGAGGGAAAAGAATTACATATGCAGCCCAGGCTGGCCACATGGGGAGACCCGAGTGCAAAATAAACTAACAAGTCCTGGGAGAGTAGCTCAGTGGTGGAGTACTTGCCAAGCATGCACAAGGTCCTGGGTTTGATCACAGTACTACCACCAAAATATCAACAAACAAACACAATAAACTGGGTATCTCATAAACAATGCAAATGTGTTGTCTTCTGTGTTGGACGTGACAAGTCCAGAATCAAGTGTTAGCAGATATGTTGTCAGGGGATGTCTTACTTCGGTTTCTAAATGGCACATTCCCACTATGTTCTCACTTGGCAGAAGGGCCAAACAAGTTCTTTTGGGCCTATTTGTCAGTTCCTAAACACAGTCCCCTCCCAATGATTCATCACTTTCAGATTGGCTGGTTTTCTTTCTTTCTTTCTTTCTTTCTTTCTTTCTTTCTTTCTTTCTTTCTTTCTTTCTTTCTTTCTCAATCAAAGCCCAGGTAGTAGACTGATTTTATTAGTTACGCATTTTTTTTTTTTTGTGTGTGTGTGTGTGTTGTTGTTGTTGTTGTTGTTGTTGGGGATGAGCTTAGTGCATTAGAACTTAATGCACTAGTGAGTGCTAGGCAAGCACTCTACCAATTGAGCTCTATTCCCAGCCCATGGAGACTTGCTTTCACTGTATGAATTTGCAGCAAACTTTCAGGACAAACACTTAGATTCCCACATCTAACCCACCCAGGCTACAAACAAAACCAAAGTTCCATATCCCTGAGCCACCTGGGGATTAAATGTCATCCTTCATTAACATTTAAATCTACACACACACACATCTCTTTCTGTCCCAAGGAGGTGACAGGCCCCATACTTATGAGAAGCAGGACTGGGCTTTTCCACTGGCTTCTGGAGCCTGAGCCAGCTGGGTGCATCCTGCAGAACCAAGTGGAGTCCTCAGGATCCTGTCTTCTGAAGTTGCCTCTTACTCTCTGTGAATCTGCAGAACTGTGAACCCAGAACTGTGAATCCTGACACAATCACAACACAGTTTTCCACTTCACCCCCTGCCCCCACATGCCTTAATGCTCTGAGGATCCTTCTTCATTCCACATTTTTACTCTCAGTTTGGGGACCTTTACCAAGAGGTAGATAGCAACTTCCAGATTAGGAAGGAGCACTGTGTTTTTCAGTTGACATAAAGGAGCTTATAACATGGCTATGAACTGGGAAGAGCTGGAATATCTCAACCTCCACAGCCCCAGCTAAAAACTACGTCAGGGGAATACAGAGAGAGCATCTGCCTGGATGGGACCTGGGACAGTGGCTTGGACCACAGTGCATTGGATGGAAAACTTTCAATTAACAATAGATCTTGCTGTTTAGGTAGAATTCAAGGAGAAGCCAAGGACACAGCCACCCAAAAATATTATCATTCCTAGAAAGATACAGGTAAAGACAATTGCTATCCTGGCATTTAGGAATGAACCCAGGCTAGAATGAAGAAGCCAAGGCCTGTTAGGAGAAGGTACTGAAGGTCATCTGAGGTGGAGCCCCACACCCCTTCCTCCAGGAAGTCAGGCAGAGCAGGCACTCCTGTCTCCTGCTGTATTCCCTATGTCCTTGCAGGATTCTAGAAGATTTGACATCTCCTGGTTATGGGCCTGTCTCCCCAGCGGCCCCAGATGCCCAAGAGAGCCCTCCAGGTCCACAGTGCTAGAACCAGAAAGTCCTCAGAATGTTTGTCAGGTGCATAAATAACAGTAAACTCCACCTCAGAGGGACCTGTCCTCAGGGGAAGCCACAGGGTAGGAGGAGAGCAAGTGGAGGGGGGTGGGTTCTTAAGAAGTGTCACAGTTATAGTCACCAGTGTATTTCAACAGAGCAGCCAGGACTGAATAGGGACAGGTTCACACAGATCCTCAGACCAGGACTACAAGGACCTTGGAGGGAACTCAGGAAACTATGAATGCTGAGGGGAAGAAGGATTTCCCAGTAACAAGGGCACAGTCACACTGCCCAGTTTGCTCAGGCAGTCCCCTTCATCCCCCAAGGTCATCATTTCTCACCTGTGGGGGATCTTCATTTTGTGTCCCCTCAGAGAAGCCCTCCTGGCTCCTCCAATTACAGCCCACTGCTCCCTCCTCTCCACCCAACACACTCATGGGCCAGTGTTACGGTTTAGAGAGGGGGTGTCCCCCAAAGCTCATGTGTGAGACAATTCCAGAAAGTTTAGGGGTGACATGATCGGGTTATGAGAGCCTTAACCCAATCATTGATTAATCCCCTGATGAGGGTTCACTGGATGGTAACTGTAGCCTTGGAGGGTGGAGCTGGAGGAGGTGTATCATTGGGGAGTGACTCTGGGGTATGCATTTTGTCTTTGTTGAGTGGAGCTCGCTCTCTCTCTGCTTCCTGGTATGATGTCTTGAGCAGCTCTCCTCCACTACACCCTTCCACCATGAAATTCAGCTTCTCCTTGAGACCTAAGCAATGGAGCTGCTGTCTTTGGAATGAGCCCACTGAAACCATGAGCCCCAAATGAACTTTTCCTTTTCCATGTTGTTCTTGTCAGGTCTTTTGGTCACAATGCAACAAAAGTAGAATAAAAGAGCCAGTGGCTGCTGGGACAGTAAATTAGTGACCCTAGGGGTGAGGAGTGGGTCTCTGAGATCTCAGAGCAGCTCAAAGGGGCACAGCCTTGTCCTGCCCAGTACCCACTGGCTCTGGGAACTCTGTGTGTTAAGAGTAGCTCTTCCAGAGTGGCCAGCTCATAGGATATCACTCATTGGTGTGCCTCCTCCCTGTAGGAACCAAACTTTACCTGGGCCCAGGTCCTTTTCTGTGTGGACATCTGAAGCAGAGCCACCACAACAGCACAGAAACAGCCCTGGGAGCCGACTATATGTCTCTACAGACTTCATGGGCATTGTGGTCTGTGGGGTCCTGCTGCTCCTCCTCCAAGGCCAGAGTGACGCTACAGTTTGGGGTTGGCGGGACCCAGTCTGGAGTCCCATCAGCCAAAGGGTGCAGAGGAAGAGACTGAGGCTGCAGGAGGGTAGGTGACAGGGAGGGGGGAGCTGGTAAAAATGATAGAGGACAAAGGGGTATGTACAGCCACACTGGGCTCCCCCAAATGCCCAGGGTGGCTCCCCTTAAGTGCAGACAGGGTCAGTCGGCCTGATGTCACCACCACCAAGGAGAAGGCAGGTATGAGGGGAGACTGAGGAACCCAGAAGAGCAGGGCCCCCTTCCCTGTCTCTGGACGGGGCATTCAGGACACTGAGTGCTGCTGTGCTGGAGCTCCAGCTGCCAATGGGGAAAACAGCCACTTAGGAACACCTACCTGCTGCCATTTGGCTCTAGGTCATGCCTTTGGCGAGAGGGGTGACCTGGCCCTCTCAAAGGGGCTCCAGGCAAGGTTACTTGTGTTTGGGAGAACTACAGAAAGCCCCAGGCACTGTGTCCTAAAAGGGATCTAGGAAGTCACTTTATGTACCTGAAATAAAAAATGGTATATGGCATGGCCATTAGGGCAAAGATAATGGGGCTCTGAGACTACAGGCAGCATCCAGGCTCTCGTCAGATTTAGGCAATGTTGGCAGGATGCCTGGGCTGTCCTTGGTCCTTGATCCTCTCCCTTATAGGCTTCTACTGTGGAGCCCCCTTATTTGCTGCTAATCCTCTGCACTCTGCCCAGGAGGAGTCCACACTCAACTCTCCCCATGGCACACCCACAGAGGGACTTTCCCTCTTCCCTACTGTTGACCAGGCTCCTCTCAAAAGTCAATAGGACTTTCTAGAAAAGGAGAGCTGCCCAATCTCACTCTTGGCTGCCATTATAAATATTGTTTTGGCTTCACCCATCAGAAAAAATCATTAACAAGTGACAACAGAGCATTGATTTGGGTTTCACCCTCTTCTGTCCTCTGCAGTTCTGACTACTTCAGAAGGCCTCAGGGTCTTACACACAATACCCAGGACTTTATGTATATGTGTGTATATATGGGTGAGTGTGTGTGTGTGTGTGTTTGTGTGTGTGTAATAGAGAGAGAGAATGAAGGGGAGAGAGAGAGATATTATTTTTTTCTCATGCCTGGTCTCCATCTAAATGACCACAACTCACCCTCTGGGCACCATGCTTTCCCCTTCATAACACAAGAGTCACCTCAGACTCTTACATGGTGCAACTTCCTCCACCATCGTGTGGAAAGGATGATGTACTATTGACTTAGCAAGACTCTGATCAGGGACATTTTAGCAGACTTAGTCCATTGCTATCACAACACACACCTGAGGCATCTGGGATGCTGTCTGTGTACATTACATGAAAAGAAATTTCACCCAGTAAGGAATTCTGTGTAGGCAGCCTGTTACTGGGAAGAGGTGCGTAACACCCATGCCCCCTTTTTGGTACTGAGTGAAGCCCCAGGTTGCTTTACCTCTGAGCCATGTCCCCCAGCCCTTTTCATTGCATTTTGATACAACATCTCACTAAGTTGCTTAGGGCCTTGCTAATTTGCTGAGGCTGGCCTCAGCCTCCTGAGTCACTGGGATTACAGACATGCATGTGCCTTTCGACTTGGAACATATCACAGTTCATTTTGGGGTGCTAAAACAATAGAACTGACCTGACACTGGGTGATGTATAAAGAAAATAGATTTACTTACCTATGCCCAGGGGACCCTCTGTGGTTTGATCTTGGTTAAGAACTTTTGGCTATGTCATAACTTGGTAATGGCATGACATCTTAAGACTTTGTGGAAGATAGAACACATGGTGAGAGAGGCAGAAATAGACAGTGAAGAGGAAGACTTGCCTTTTAAAAAACTTTTGTATTAGTTATTGATGGACTGTTATTTGTTTATATGTGGTGGTGAGTATCAAACCCAGTGCCTCCCACGTGCTAGTCAAGTGCTCTACCACTGAGCCACAACCCCAGCCCCAGACTTGCTCTTTTAGAAAAATGTATACTCATCTAAAAGGAATTAATCCACTCCTGTGAGAGCTAATCCACTTGAAAGACTAGCATTAGTCTCTTTACAGGGCAGTCCTGAGCCAATCACTAGGTCCTACATCTGAAAGGTACCACCCCACTGGTGTTCTGTTATCCATGATAGCAACCTTTGTGGGGCAAACCATAGCCAAAACATACCATTCTGCCCCCCAACCCCGCCCCCCAAGGTTCACATCCTTCTTTCAATAGAAAATGCAGTCATTCCATGTCTATAGTCCTCAAAGGCTGAAGCCTTGCCAGCATGACTCCAAAGTGCAAAGCCCAAGTCTCATCTGAAACTCACAGGAAATGACTTCCAACAAGTTACATGGTTTCAGGATACAGCCTTGAAACAGGCCCATTGCAAATATTTCTGTTCCCAAAGGAGGAACAGCAAGTAGAAAGGGCTCCCAGACCCCCCAGCAAGTCTGAAAACAACCAAAGAAGACACTAGATCTCCAAACTCCGAGTCCAGCCTCCTAGACACAGGGCAGGGTACTGGTCCCCAGGGCCTCACGCAGCCCTGCCCTGGGGTGATGCTGGTTGCAGCCCACATGGCTGCTCTCTTGGGCTGCATGCCATGGCCTGTGGCTTTCCTAGGCTGGCATTGACCATACCAGTGGCTCTAAACTTCTGGGGTCTCAAGAGCAGTGGTCCCACTCTCATGGCCTCATAGGCATTCTGGTGAAGAATCTTTGTAGTGGCTCCACCCCAACAGCAGGGCCTCCAGAACTTTCCTTTGAACCCCCAGGAAAAGCTGCTATGCCAGCAGAGCCCTTGGATTCTCTGCACCTACAAAATGGCACCACTTGGGCCACCAAGGTCTGTTGCTTGCTCCCTTTGGAGCAGCATCAGGAGTCATGCCTTCTACCATGCGGCCAGCGCAATGGTTTCATTAATGAGGTTCTTGGCATAAAAGTTAGCTAGTGAGATCGAAATAAACACACAGACTCAGTTACCTTTTTCTATGATCAGGTCCAAGACGGCTCCCCTCTCTGGTTTCCTCCTCTAACCGCCCGGCAGGGCAGCAAGGATTACTCAGGGCTAGCAGGAGAGAGAGAGAGCGAGCACGCCAGGGAGTAGCCTTTTATTGGGGAACAAGAAATTCAGGGGAGAATTCCATCCAATGAAGGTTGAAGGGGGGCCGCACTCTAAGGTCAGGGTCAGTGATTGGGCCTCCGGGGTCAGTGGTCAGTCCCACCCCCACACGGACAGTTTCTCTCAACAGGAGAGGGCCGGGAAAGCTCTGACACAGCCAGAGCACCTCAGACCCTAACCGGGAGTCACCCAGTCACGTGTGAGAATGGCTCCCGACAATACCTGGGCTCTCTTGAACCATGTTTGGACAGACCCAGAGCATTTTTCTAGAACACAAGGAGCAGAATCCTGAGACAATGCTGGGGCCCCTTCCATGGCCTTCAGGGCTCCTGATGGAAGGGCACCTGGAAGATTATTGTAGGCCTCAGGCCTTCTCTCCCGTGGTTTTGAAGCAGAGAGCCTGGCTCCTTCCCACCCATGGTACTGTCTTTCCCATCCTCTATATTTTCACCCAATCTCCCATTTTGCTCTTTCGGTGGGCAGACTGGGACATTTCCAGTGTTTTATGCTGTGGTTGCCTTTGTCAAGTATCATTGTAAATCTCAATGAAAGTGACCAAAAATAGCCACACTACTCCTTCTATATTTTGCCTAGAAATACACTCTGAGTCCTCTAGGTCTTCAATCTTTTTTGTTTTTTTTTTTTACATTTGCACAAAATGTAATATTGTAGCAACAGTACTGAGGTTGATTGTTACAGACTATTAAACTCTGTGTATCAAATGGTTATATCTTAGTTATTCATTCAGAACATTGGTCCAATAATAAAAAATAGAGAACACCATCTGGAAATTTTTCTCATTCAATGTTCAGAGATAACAGGGTTAACCATTTTTCCATTATTTTCTGCAGATAAGTCCTTATTCACACTGAAGTCTGAAGGCAATTAAATAGTGGCATTTTTCCAAGCTACTGTATGAATAGGAAGCTGAAGGCCACCACTACACAGCATACTGCAACATTAGGACTTCGTTACCAATTCTGGCACATATCCAAAATATTCCCAATAGTGCAGTTTTATTTCTGTCAAGGAAGCTGGGTGCCAAGGACTGGATATAAGCTCAGGTACATATAAGCATAAAGATTACAGTCAACAGCCTCTGAAAATTGAAAATAGCAGATATAGTGAGGCCAGCCGCATCACCCTTCCAGGCCCAAGGCGGAAGAGGCGTGCACAACCCACAGGCCCTTCTCTAGGTTTTCAATCTTATATTTAGCCTTCCATGGCATCTTTAGGCATGAATACAGTGTAGCCAAGTGTTTGCAGTGATCAAAGGGAGCCTTTCTTCTAATTTCCACAGATGGCTCCCACTTCCTTCTGAAGCCTCCTTAGGATGGCCTTTACTAAGCACATTGCTATCAGCATTCTGAACATGACGACTTAACCAATCCCTAGGAGGTTCTAGCTTCTTCCTAGTCTCTTTGTTGTCTGAATCTCACCAGGATTTATTTTTTTTAGGTGATTTCTTTTTTTTATTGGTTATTCAAAACATTACAAATATTGCAGAATTACATTGGTTACACATCCACATTTTTACATAATACCATAATAGTAACTGTTGTATTCTGCTACCTTTCCTATCCTCTACTATCCCCCCTCCCCTCCCCTCCCATCTTCTCTCTCTACCCCATCTACTGTAATTCATTTCTCTCCTTATTTTTTTTCACCAGGATTTCTGACAATTCTCCATGTACAGCAGAACAAGACTTTTCTTTCTTTTTCATTCTCCAACTTCTTTTGTTATTGTTGTAGAGGGGATTTAACCCCAGGGAACTGAAACACTGAGCCATATCCCCAATCCTTTTTATTTTATTTTTTAAAAAATTTATTTATATTTGTTTCTAAAAATTATATGTTTGTTATGTATGACCACAGAATGCATTGCAATTCATATGAAACACATAGAGCACAATATTTCCTATCTCTGGTTGTATACAAAGTAGAGTCACACATTGCTTTCCTAAATCAGGAAATTTTACTGATACTCAATGCTCCTGCCAGCCTGGCCACCTGGCCTAACCAAATGGGTAGGTAAGGGTAAGGGTGATGGTAAGTCTGAACATAGCAGGTTTCAGAATGACCCTCACCCCACACTGCTAGAAAGGAGTGTGCATAGGAACTTCAATGGTGAGGGCTTGCCCCACTGGCCACTGACCAGCTGTATCTGCAGCTGGACATCCAGCCTGATGTGGGCCTGACCCTGAAGGCCTACAGATTGCTGTTCTGGACCAAGACACTGCCTCAGAAGATTAAGGAGCTAAAGGGGGCTTAGACAGCACACAAAGCTCTAGCTCCCTGTTCAGGGAGGAAGGATGGGCTACATGCAGTTGGGGACTGCCTATGTTGTCCTCTGTTTCTCACCAGAGCCAGGGTTGGCCCTCTCATTCACAGAGTCATTCATCTGCGCTTCATTTGTCCATTCAGCCAACACTGATGAAGAACTCACCTCATGATGCTCATTGCCCAGGCTGCCATGAGTCCTCTCTCACTAGACACACTCAGTCAATCCCCCAGGAAGCTGTGGATGTGTAAGCCCAGTGGATGGCCACTGTCTTCCACTGGGCCTGAATATACTCCAAATCGGGCCTGAGTATACTCCTCCCTTTCTCACATCCCCAACCACCTAGACACTCTTCAAAGGAGGGCTATGCTGTGAGAATGTTGCCCACACCTGAGTGTCAAAATCCCACATCTACTTCTCAGCAAGTCTCATGTATGGTCATCTCTGACATTGACCAATAACAGACTAGACTAGAAAATCTCTTCACCTAAATCCCTAATATCATTCCACATTCAGACTGCTGTAACAAATATCCACAAAGTGGGTAGCTTATGAAGAACAAAAACTTCTTCAGAGTTTCCAAGGTTATTTCCAAGTCAAGATGCCCAGCCTGGCATGGTGGCACACACCTGTAACTCCGGCAACTCAGGAGTCTGAAGAAGAAGGATCACAAGTACAAGGCCAGCCTCAGCAATTTACCGAGACCCTCTCCGAAAGAACACTCGCAAAGTGCAAGGACCACACTACACATCGGAATCCCACACGAGAGATTTATTGTCAGTAGCATGGAGCAAACTGACAAGGCTGTCCTTCCTGGGACAGCAGCAACAAGCGTGCTAAGGGGTTGCATCATGGGCTTTGGTGGGGTGAGCCTTTTATCAAGCACATTCAGAATTGAAGCCTGGAAGTCCCTGAATAAAATGGCTCCTAAATCAAACCTGGGGAGTCCCTATATAAAAATGGCTCCCGATCTCAAATGGCAGATTTGGTGCCAATATCTCATGCCAATATTCCTCCATTGTTATTTTCATAGATGTGGGATTGTGGGGGGACATGATTGTCTTATGTAATTCTTCCTGCTGATTAAGAACACAGAATATCATTCCTATAAAGGGAGTCAGGGAGGGTTTTAGGTGGGGCCAGAGTCTCTGGAGTTGGAGCAATTGACCATGAGTCATAGGGCTCTGTCTTGGAGTCAGGGGCTGGTAGTTTTGAAGGAGAAGAAGTTGATTGACCAACTGTAGGTAAAATTTGTATCTGATCTTGCAGGAACTCCTGGAGGCAATTTTACAAGCATGGTCTGAAAGGAACATAAAGAGGACTAATAGTGGTTCTATAGGGTAGAGAAGTCAAGGCCACACTAGTCTGCACATTCCCCAAGGGGACTGTTGTCGTACTTGCTGTTTCCTCTTTTCTAGCTGCTCTAATAGTTGTTTTTCTCTTGTTCTTCCTACCCCTGACTGGTGGACATAGAACAGCACTGCTCCTGTAGGTATAGGCAGAGGCCTCCTTTCTCTGTTCTTAATACGTCCAGTCCACAGCGGTTTTGTAGAACCACAGAGGCTAAGGAGTCCAGTTGATTCTGGAGAGTTACTATAGATTTGGCTACCTGCTGGGTTATCCCTTATCAGCTGACTGGAGAGCTGTTGAAAGTGGGAGATAGATGTGGTTATTCCTGCCCTTCCTGTGGCTAGGCCTGCTGTAACCCCAGGCTGGCTTGTAGGG
This sequence comes from Callospermophilus lateralis, assembly GCF_048772815.1. Taxonomy (NCBI): domain Eukaryota; kingdom Metazoa; phylum Chordata; class Mammalia; order Rodentia; family Sciuridae; genus Callospermophilus; species Callospermophilus lateralis. The sequence goes on from NC_135322.1 coordinate 48,837,462, forward strand.
AAACAAATGGAATAGCCCATTTGTGTCAAGGGCTCATATGAGTACAGACTTACTAAGGAGCTCTTTAGCCTAGAAGACCTGCTATTAAATGAGAGAAGCCAATAATCTCTTTCCAGTAAGTATGAGGGCTGAGAATTTGTCCCCATAACAATGTAGGAGAGGACAAGGCCTTTTGTTTGGCAATATAAATCTTTAATATAGCCAGAGTTATCAGGAATATAAATACAACATTAACTTTCTTAAAAATTTTTTTAGTTGTAATTGGACACAATAACTTTATTTTATTCAATTATTTTTTTATATGGTGCTGAGGATCGAACTCTGATTATCGCACATGCTAGGGAAGCTCTCTACTGCTGAGCACCAGCCCCAGCCCAACATTTAACTTTAATATCATGGATGTCAAACCTCTCAAGGTGGAGTTAAGCTATTTAAAGTCAACTGATTCTGTAAAATATCTATTTTTATTACTTAGGGCTGGATACTCATACTAGTGAATTTCAAGCCTACATGTTTAGGTTAGGAATATCTGTAGGCCTTAATACTAAAAACTTCTGGCTTTGGCAGTTTCTCTAGATTTTTATCAGACATTCTGACCTAATCATCTCTCTTTTTCAGCCTGCAATCTTATATGTTCTTGGGGCGAACAGACGTGTATATCTTAGGTGAAGTATTCTAGCTCTTAAGCTGATCTTTGCCTCTTTCTTAAATATCATTTTACAAAGTCAGCATATATTGTCTCTTTTTGAAGTCCATTTTGTAAGGTCAGAAAGCAGTGACCAATAGGAGGCAGATTTAAAAGGCTGCTGAATGAAGCTTTATTGAGATTTTGCTCCAGGGCAAACCCTCAGATCAACTGGGCAGGTCCAAGGAGAAGTGAGCGGGTCTGGACCAGACTGAAATTTTTATTGGGATTTAGTAAGGGAGGACTTAGGACAGGAAAGGGGGGTGTTTAGTTTCTCTGGTCCTACTGAGGTTGGCTGGGGGAGCTTGCTAAGATCCAGGATTGGTCTGGAAACCCCGTTTATTGACAGGTGGTTCTGTCAGTGTTGATTGGTGGTTCTTAATCACCTCATACTGACCTAACATCCTGGCCTTTTTGATAATATATGGAAGCAACTTACATTTGGCTACTTCCTGCTGGCTAGGGTCCCTGGGGGAAGGGGACAGTTCAGGTGTTGGCTTGGTAGAGAGGCGACTATAGGGGTGTAGAGGCATCAGGTTGTAGGTCACTCTGGCAATTTCATCTTTGTGGTTTTGGCAAACTTGAGGAGGCAGGGAGCAGTCATTAATAGGAGTCCTATTACTAATATAGGAGTGAGAATGGGAGTCAGCCACATAATGAGGGTTGAGTTTAGCAGCCTGGACAAGGGTCATTTGATTGTTGCTGTTTAAGTCTTTTACCCAAACAAAGGGACTGGGTCGATATTTGTTTCGATCAATTCAGTTTCACTGATATAATAGCAGCATTCTGCTTTCAGGAATAGATAGGTTTCTCCTTTGTCTGCCATCAGGACATCTAGGACTTGAAGGTTCTGTATTAAAACTTGAGCAATAGATATGATTTTCCTTTGTAGGGACGCGAGAGAGGTGGCCGAAACCTCTACCACTTACCCAACTTGTTGTTCAAGCTTCTGAGTAGTGATTACTGCATAACCAAGTCCTCTAGCCCCTAGTCCAGAGATAGTGAGTGAGGAGGCCAGAGAGAGTCCAACTACTACTGTTAGAAAGATGGCCCGTCTTGTCCTGGAAAGGGAGAGAGTAGCAAGTCATATTAATTCAGCCTCACTGTACAGAATTAATTTAGGGATCAAGATGGAAGGAATATAAAAAGCAAAGGGCATGTTAAGGCTTCGATTTTTTGTGAGGGTATCATTGCACCAGAAAAAGAACCCCAGCAGAGCAAAGTTTGGGAAAGAGATTTGAATGATCTGTTCACAGGGTGCTGAATCAGAGGAAGATTAGCAGAAGGGGAAATTCCCTGATGAGTTATGAAAAAGAGGGGCTTCCTTAATGGCTGGAGAGGGGGCCATTGGAGTATGGTTGAGGATTTTGAGAGGAAGATCAATGGGGATCGAGTTAACAGAGTATGATCTAAACCTGCCAGAGGAAGCAGTCTGAAATATTATTAAATTTGGATAAATTGAGAAGATGAAGGCCCTTAACATATTAGGGTCATGCATGAGAAAGGGTCACCTTTAGGAAGGGCAACTGCATCCAGCTGGTGTTGGAGTTCCTTCTCTTGCTCCTGGATGGTTTTGTGAATTTGAGGAAACATTTGTATGTAAGTTCTCCAGATTCTGATAGAGGCTGAGGGGTGCTTGGAAAACCCCAAGAATAAAATTTACCACCAACGCTGGTAGCCCAACTTGGGTCCTGTGGTTCCTAAAGAGTTAATTTGGTGTATGCTTGTTTCTTTTACCAAGGCTGATCTAGGAAGCATTTCTTACATGAATTATAAGGGCACCCAGCATAGGTGTTAATTCAGCCCTTACCAGATTCCTCAGTTTGTTCTAATATGAAGCATAGCATTGCTGCACATAGGTGGGACAAGGGGGCTCAGTTGAATCCAGTAATGTTAAGGGTGACCACCTATTGCAGCCAATGGAAGGACAATCGCCTTGACCCATAAACTGAGATCAGGTGGTACCATCCTGGTGCCATGTCTCTTGGATGTAGAAGAACCATCTGTGGGTTGGATAGAAGCTTGAGAGGAGTAATGATTATTAAAAGCAAGAGAGGGTTGGACAAGAAATCTTGAGTTTGGTGGGCCCCAGTGTGCTGGAAGTTCAGGAGAGAATATTTGGAATAGGCCCTTTTTTTAAGGCAGGAGACATGGTATCAGGGGGAGTGGCCCAAAAGGTTGGGCACCGATAGGGCAGTAAGTATGACCGTACAGGGTGTTGTACAGTCCAATGATAGAGGATGCAGTTCCCGAAGACTGTTTCACCCTGTAGAAGAGGGTCTGATTCAGTTTGTGGCTGTACTGGGATTGAGGCAATGGATGGCCCAGGAAGGCAACAGTCTACATGTTCCCTTAGGAGTTTGTGTAGAAGTATGAGATAGGGCAGGAAGGACACAAGAGGAGAAGGAATGTGTGGAAAGGAATGTGTGGTTGATTAAGAAAGGGCACCCATAGAGTAGCTCAAAGAGGCACAGGCCTGAGGGAGCTCTAGGGCTGCCTGAATTTGGGTGAGGGTCAACGGCAGGAGATTGGGCCAAGACAGCCTGAGTTCAATGGTAAGTTTAGTGAGATGATCCTTGAGAATGCCATTAGCCTTCTCAACCTTTCCAAGGACTAGGATTGGAGAGTGATGTGGAGCTTCCAGTGATGTTGGGGCCTTTGGAGAGAAGTTGAACAACCTGAGAAGTGAAGGCTGGACCGTTGAATGACTGGATGGAGGTGGGAAGTTCAAACCTGGGAATGATCTGCTGGAAGAGGATGGAGGAGATGGTGTTAGCAGTTTCCCTGGAGGTAGGGAAGGCTTCAATCCAACTGTAAGAGAGTGCTGTCCCCCAAGTCACAAGCAGTTATATCCTGTGCCAAGGCTTTCCCAAAGAGGTTGGGACTGTCCCTGAAGCCTTGGGGTAGGACTGTCCATGTCAGTTGTTGAGACCTAATGGATGTAGGGTCTTCCCATATGTAGGCAAAGAGGTAATAAGAGTCAGGATGGAGAGGCACTGTAAAGAAGGCATCTTTAAGATCCATGACAATATAGTGAGTGGTCGAAGAGGGAATATGTGAAAGAAGAGTGTGAGGGTTGAGAACCACCGGGTGGATGGGAATAAGTGCCTCATTAATAAGGTGGAGGTCCCGAATTAAGCAATAGATTCCTGAGGGTTTGCGTACCGGCAATATGGGAGTGTTGCAGGGGGAGTGAAAAGGGATGAGGAGTCCCTGGGCAAGTAACCATACTATGATGGGTTTAAATCTTGTCTTGTGGGTTTTGGAGGTGGAACGTTGGGGACGCAAAGGAAATTTAGTTTGGGGTTTCAGCTAGATATGGACTGGCTTGTGGTGGGAGTCTATGACTGGCTTGGAAGTGTCCCAGACCTGCGGATCCACTAGTTCATGGGGAAATGGCACAGTAATTACTGTCATGTTATTAGAGAGGGTAAGGATTAAAGGCAGAAGAAGATGGGTGGTAGTACTTTTGGGGTGTAGTTGGAAGGTGGCTTCTAGTAGTTGGAGACCATCTCTGTCTAGGAGAGCAACTCGACAACAGGCTGGAATGACCAGAGAAGAGTGTGTGAAAGGGTGTCCCTCAGGGCACAGGTGAGTTCAGCAGTTCGTTTGGGAAGGAGGGTTTGCCTTCAATCCCCATAACCGAGACCTGGGAAGGAAACCGAGTTCCAGTGTGGGCAGGCAAGACAGAATAGGTAGCTCCAGTGTCCACAATGAAATTATGGAGTTACCCACTACCTGCAGCGTTACCCTGGGCTCAGGGAGGTGGATGGGGTTCCTCGAGTCTGGGCTTCTTCAGTTTTCTGTGAACCCCAATAGTTCAAGGAAAGGGACAGCCTGGCTGGTCATACTCCTGCGTTGAAGCACCAGGAACGTGCCAGCCATGGGGCAGTGACTCCTCCAGTGTCCAGTCTGCTTACTGGTGGGGCACGACCTGGAGTGAGGGGCTGTGTGTTTGGGCATTGGCAAGCCCAGGGACCATTGCTACCACATTTGAAGCAAGGATCTGGCAGAGAGGAATCCTGGTTCCCCTGTGAAGCTCTCTCTGGAGCCATAGGCCTCAGGGCCCCCACCAAGGCCTGGGTTTGGAGTGTTCCTTTTTTTTTTTTTTTTTTTGCATTTGAGCCTGCCTGGCTAGTTCAGCCAACCCTTCCCGGGCATTATACACTTCAGAGGCCATTTTCACCAGATCTCAGGTAGGAGTCTGAGGGCCCTCCTCAGCTCCTTTGAGCCTTTTTCTAGTATCATGGGCTGATTGAGTAATGAAATGGGTTGCTAACACTGTAGCCCTGGAGGGAGACTCAGGATCCAGTTTAATATATTTGGTGAGGGTCTCTGTAAGGCGCTTGAGAAATAAGGCTGGATTCTCATCTGAATTCTTGGTGATTTGTCTCATTATCAAAGTTAACCATCTTATTGAAACTGCATGCATGCCTGTATAAGATATTGGACCATGTGAGTGCAGTAACGGCGACCTCGTTGGCCATCTTGATAGTCCCAGGTGGTTTCAATTAGGGGAGTGGCGCTTTCCCTGTGGGGAGAGTCATATCTGTTAGGCGAATTTGATCAGCATTTGGCCTTCTGGATGCTGGCTCGGTCACCCAGGGTAAGGGTGGAGGAAAGAGTGACATAAAGTCATGCACGTAAAATCATAAGTCTGAGAGAGTTATCAGAGTCCATTAATGTAAATAGAAAAGTCAGCATAAAAGAACCCAAGGCGCTATTGAATCTGGGAAATATCTTGAAGTGATAATGGGACGTGAACTGGGACAATCCCTTTGGCCCCTGCCACTTCACTGAGAGGACAAAGGAGCTTTGGGTTAGCTGGTGAGAGGGCCTGTTGAGACCAGGTGTGGGTACTGACAGGAGAAGAGAGGAGTGAGTGGGAAGAGAAGGAAGGGTTGTATCAGTAGTAGAGTTGGGTGGAGGAGCCATGGCTGCAGGAGAGGAGGAGGGTCAGGAGGGGGAGAGGGATGGAGGGGGAGGTCCTGGAGTGGGGGAGGAGGAACTGTGGTAGCAGCAGGAGGAGCAGGGTTGCAGGTGTGGGAGGGGAGGGGGAAGACAGGAAGGTGGGGCTGAGAGCAGCTCCTGTGGATCTGAGAATGAGGAAGGAGATGTAGAACAATGGGAAAGGGATTTGGGATTTTCTCTAGCAAGGAAATCTTGAGCAGTAGACAGGTAGAGCAGAAGGGAGGACAGGAGTGAGTCTCAGAAAGCCTGAATGTGCCTCCAGATGTAAGGGACTTCTGCCCACTTTCCTGACCAGTGACAGAAATTGTCCAATTCAGTGAGGATTTAAAAACAAAAGTTCCTTCTGGGGGCCATTGTAACCTACTGTCTACGTCACACTGGGGCCAGGCCACAGTGGAGTAAGACCAGGGGTTTTGGGCATAGGTTTTGAGTGAGTCCAAATTTGGCAAAAGACAACCCAAAGGAGATTTGAGATCTAAGGAGGACTCCGTGTTTCCCATGACCTTCTGAAATCCTCGGGGGTGGGTGGGAGCAGAAAAAGGTGTCCCAAATTCTGATGGCACTCACCCAAGGAACAGATAATTTTGAGGCGTACCTGCAACCCACCAGGGGCCCAAACGAATTGGAAGGTGTCACACAAGGACTGGGAATTCTCCACAGTTCCTGGGGCCTTGATTGGAATGGTTGGAGGTCTATGGCACGTGCAGACTTACCAATAGACCCTCACCAGACACAAAGGGCTGGAAGGTCAGGGGAAGCAAGGGAACTTACCCCAATCCTGTCGTTCTGAATAAAGGGAGAGGCAAAGGAGTAGCTTAGGAATTTCCTGGTTCCTCTGAAGTGGGGAGAGTGGACCTCAATCCCTTAAGGGAGAGGCCAGAAAATCCCTCCTGGATTTCGGCACCAGATGTATGTTCAGACAGCAGCTAGGAAAGGAGGCAAATTGAAAAGGCTGCTGAACAAGGCTTTATTGAGATTTTGCTCCCCAATGAGACCCTCAGATCAACAGGGCGGGTGGAGGAGAAGTGAGTGGGGCTGGACCAGCCTGAAATTTTTATTGGGCTTAGGGCAGGAAGGGAGGGCTTGGGACAGGAAAAGGGGTTTTGGGGGGCCCATTGTCCTACCAAGGTTGGTCAGGGAAGCTTGCTAAGATCCAGGATTGCTGAGGAGACCATGCTGATAGACAGGTGGTTCTGTGGGCACCTGATTGGTGGTTCTTACATGCACTCAGGTTACTTAATCACCTCAAACCCACCTAACACATATGAATATTAGCTAACACAATATGATATTACTTTTGAAACATGAGTTAAAGAAAGACTGAGAAATTTTAGCTTTTTTTGTGGAAAAGTAGTAAAATGCGTTTGTGTTTCACAATAATAACCTCTAAATAGATTAGGCACTCATTAACTTAAAAATACATTTAAATTGTATCCCACTGTAAAAAGGAACATAAGGCTTTACATATCTTACTGATAACAGCTCCTGTTTTAAACAATAAATGATATACATAAATCCCAAATTCAATTTTTTTGTCCTTATGAGTCTAAAATTACCATACAAGTTTATTTTTTTATTTTTATTTTTATTTTTTTTTCTACTCAGCGTTTATTTTCATTTGAAGAGAGTGAAAATCATATATAAATCACGGACAATACGAGTTCTTGCCTGGCAAATGTCCACATTAATCTGTTAACCTCTAAGTATAGATACAGTATTCTTTAATAGAAAGACAGGGCAATATGGCAGTTAATTTGCAACCAACACTGTAAACTACAGTAGATACAAAGTTTTATATAAATTAATTGCCATTATAAAAAGGCAACTGCTTTCACTAAGAAGGTACAAAAACTGGAAACTTCCATAAATATAATAAGAAGCTAAGTGAAGAAATACCTAACAGACTGTTTTTCCTATATAATATTTGAATATGCAAACTAAGACACCTGTGGCACATTACAGGAAAGTAGGAATAGGACATACACCCCCAACCCAAGCACCCCCACCTGCCCAGACCCACCCTCCCCCCAGGTGGATTTCCCAAACATGGCAAATTCTAGGGTTACAAGGACAGGATGCCACACTGAAGCAGCAAGACGGCCAGCTCCAACCTGCTAGACAAAGAAGGAGCCTTATTGACAGTTGTAAAGCATTAGGCGTCAGTCAGAAACTTGTCAAAAACAGCTGTTGTTGGGTACTGATTGATAATGTTTTCATTCTGAAGGCTGAGATGCTACAGACAGTCGTGGATCTGAGGAGAGGCCCATCCCTGGCGTGCACATGAACACACACACAGACGATGGGAAGTCATTTAACAGATGGCTTAGGAGCACTCAGCCACAGTATCTTAAAGAGACGACATTTTACATTTAATGAACTTGCAGGGAAAGCAAGGCCTAATAATCATTTATTTTTTTCAGAGAAGATGAGCACAACAGGACAAAATAAAAACAGGAATTGTGTAACTGGTCATGGGAATATCAATTCTGTGCTGCTCACAGACTATTACACAGTGCTAAAAATATTCCAGGATAATGTAGACACAATTGTATATTAGTCACTGTGGATATTTTCTGACCCATGCCAAAAACAAAAAAACAAAAAGAAGTTTTAGATGCTTCAAAGGTAATGATTTCAGTAAAATCCATTTCTAAGATTAAAAGCAAAAACTATGTTTGAAAGATGTGAAGGGTCTGAACTATATCATCTGGAGAATTATGGGGTTTTATGACACTGTGTGAGACAGCGTGAGTCAGTGGTATTTGGGTATCGGTCTATGCTGCCTAAAATTACAAACATGTTTTTATTGCTCAGGTGTAGGGAGCAGTTTTCTATCATTTGTCCACTTAGTATTTCAATCAATGGTCAAAAGTCTACAAAATGTGCCAAAGAAGATTTCATCTATGAACTTCAATATCCATAGATTATTCCTGATTTAGAAAAGGTCAAAGGTGGTAAACCTTACTAAAACTGTACATTTATCTCTAGGCAATTTTATCATTTAAATTAAGTGAAAAAAATTCGTTCCAAAGACTGAAGCTAGGCCCTCAAATTATTTATCTGCTGCAGCCCCAGCACATTCTAAGGGCACACTGAAACCCCTGAAAATAGAGGTTTATAATAGAAATACTGATAGACCTTTTAACTAGATGGAGGCTTTAAAAGACTCCATTAAACTATATTAGCACATAATGAATAAATACACAGATGAATCTGTCTTTGTCAAATTCTTGCCAGCTTAAACATTAACCAGTATAAACTATGCTTTGTTTGGCTGTTTTAAAATTTTTATTTTTTAAAAATTATTTTCTCTATTTCAATCAAACATTTCTGGTTTTTAGAAAAAGATAACTACATTACGTTGCAGCTTGGCTTTATGGAGGCTGATTGTTCCACTAAAACATTTGAGGACTTGACCAAATGCAATCAGTGACGTATGCATTGTGCCTAAGTTTCCTAAAACACCCACCAACAACAACAACAAAAAAAACTAGAACAGTGTTTTTGCTCTTAAAAGGGGAAAAGGAGTGTGACCTCAGATAGATCAAGGAAACACTATGCGTCTGGTCTTTAAGTTCTTCAAACCTAATTTTCCTGTGGTAGGATACTCTTTCATAAGAGGATTAATCAAAGTTTTTGGTACTCATTTTTTCACTCATATTCTATAAGGGTGGTATACAAAAAAAAAACTCTAAAAAATAAAAATAAGATAAAAAAAATGAAGAAAACTCAACCCCCAGAGATCTTGAAAATGACATACATAATATTGTGGGGTCCCAGGTACACAATACTCCACTCCCAAGCTCAGGGAAAATTAGTCAAGGTACTGTTGAGTCTTTCTGAGTTCTTCACAAGGGATTTGAGCCATGAATTTCATCCATTTTAGCACAAAGTATAGAAGAGATGCTTAGAACAACAGAAGGAGGAGACATGCGGTGAAGATGATTAATGGTAAACAGAGAATAAATTCTCTCAGTAGTGTGTACTTGTCGTTAATGCCGATGATAATTCACCTGACTTACATAATATTCACTTTGAGAGATGAGAGTCTGAAATAATAAAGGAAAACAGAGACTGAAGTCATGATAGTCTTGATACCAAAATAGAATTAAAATGAGACACTAACATGGGAGGTTCAAGGCCTTCTGGGAACCCGATTTCTTTGCCAGGTTTCACATTCTCATAGCTTCGTGGTCCTTTTCTTCTAACAAATGGAGCAGCTGAGAGAAGCTGTCTTTCAGTGCATCCATGTCATCCAGCCAGCAGGGCTGCAGAATCCAGCGTTTTCCACGAGCAAGTGGTTCAAGTTCAAAATACTTTTTGATCTCTTGTGCTGAGCAAGCCGCTGGCTTGTCTTGATGATTGGCCAATATTAAAAAGGGTAAAGTGCATAATTGTGGGTGCTGAAGAGCTGAGTGCAGTTCATTTCTAGCAGTTTCTAAATCATCCTCTGAAGAGGCACTGTGTAATACAAATATTACCCCTTGAGATCCTTGGTAATAACGGCTCCAGTATTTCCGGATATTATCAGCCCCTCCAAGTTCTTTCACATTCAAGATGGCATTCTGAAATGGCACTGCCTTTATACTAAAACCTGTGGTTGATAGGACGTTCTCGGGACTTTCACTGCAGTTCTGACAATAGACTAGTCTTGCCGGAACCGGTGAGGCCTATGCAAAACCAGGTCATATTCTGGTCGTGCAGGTGGTGGTCCCTTGCAGCAAAGTGCTCTAAAACACAGATAATCCATGTACAGAAACGCCTCAGTTATCCGGAGATCAGACATCCGGCAGCCTAAAGCATCTGGAACGGCTCCGAACCCGGAAAAAAAAGCAGCGTCTCTGGCTGCAAGCGAGCAGCTCCTCTTATTTTTATTTTTCAATTTCAGAGTTTTATTGCATTGCACTAAAGGAACAGCAGGATGGTTATACAATTTTCTCTCTCATTCAGTTTTGAAAATCTAAAGTACTTGCAAATTCTTAAGAATGACTTTACCACCAGATTAAAACAGCAAGCATAATATAACCAATTTCTTAATAAGTAATCTCTTACAAATAAACACATTTAAATAGCTTTAAATGCATTCTTCACAAGTAATTCAGTATATATTTTTATATCACGTTCACTTATGCTTAAGAATTAAAGCAAGTATATTACTCTGATGGAAATATGGAAAAATCTTTCATTCATGCAATATACAGGGATAATATTCAAGTTGAAGGGAAAAATTCTCTCTTCTTGTTTTTGTATATGTATCCATATATAATCATCTACATGATAAATAAGTAAACCTATGAAGTTTCCCACAAGTCAGAAACATTTTTTCAATTCATCAGAATCACCTAATAGCTACATTGAATTTATAATTAAATGGCATTTCAATAAAACCAAAATGGGCCCTACAAGTTCCTATAAACAAAAGTTTTCAATGGACTAAGGACAGTCAGTAATTAATGCAATCATTTGAGGATTATGGCTGTTCCTTAAGGAATGCAAGTTCAAACTTGTCAACACCAAAGGTAATCATTTTATATTAATTTATACATAATTCCATTTAAATTCTTTATCCAAGTACAACATATGAAAACAGTCTTTCCACAAGCAAAAAATGTGGAAACATTTTAAAAAATAAGGAGTCATTTTTTAAAGTAACTGCACAGATTCCATAGGCTACTCTTGGAAACAGGATCTTGCTGGATAGAATCCCCTCATTTGGTGGCTGTTGCATGCACTTAACTGCACCAATTCTTCTGTGTGTTGTTCTAAGAGCTCACCAAAACATAGATCATGTCATACAGGTAGTAAAAAAATGCTAGAAGGTAAAAAGCTAATTTGCACCATCCTTCTTTCTGACAGTATGCTAAAATATCTGCATTCATTATGGTTGTAGGGTCATAGAGTCCCAGTCCACTCATCACTGGTCTACTCATGTACCTCCAAATATGATATGCCAAGAGGGGCATATTGAGACCCAGTGTAAGCCACTCTGCTGCACAAAGAAACGTGACACAGAAGAAAGCATGGATGAGGTACTCTGGAAGTACAAGTGGATTCAGGGTATTACACTGGTCTATTGGATTCTTGTAATCAGTCTTCAGCTCATCTAATGCTATAATGTGCCCAATGTCGAAGAAGATGAGCACGGCTGTGAGCAGCAGAAGGTCGTGAACGTGAACGCCATGGCTGGGAAGACGGAGCTGGCAGCTTCGCTGGTGCCAGCAGAGAAAACCATACAACTTTGGTTTGGAGAACATCAGCTTGATATAGTATTCTTTTACACTCTGTACCTAAAAGACTTGTATACCTGGAAGATATGAACAAATTCAATATACAAAGAAGAGAAATAGCACTATAATTCCATTGACGTTTCTATATTAACCAAATTTAGCTTTTAAAGAAAATTTAGACTTTGGAACAGTTGTTGTTTAACAGTTGTATAAACCTAAATTCCTTCACAATTATTTGTTCTAAAAATTGAAACTTAATAAACACAATGTTATGGGTAAATTAACAATTTAAGAAAAACTTGTCAACTTAACAGGTAGATTACACTTTTAAACTTTGGTTTTTATCATTACATTAATATTTGACCTTAGGAAAAAACTTCAATAGCTTTCACTGATTCTTACACACACACACACACACACACACACACACACACACACACATATATATATATATGCTATACAGACCTCTTTATCACTGAATTTGACCCTATTATTTACTTCATCAAAGAAAGTCTTTTTTATCCAGAATCATTTTCTTTTCCTTCTATTAACTATGGTTCCATGCCTAGAACCTTCAAATTTCCCTTTCCCATCTGTTATCCCCTGTTTTATTCACTTTTTGAAATAATCCTTGTAAATTTCTAAATTTAGACAGATTATTCCATTTTAATGAGAAGAAATACTCTATGTAATTTAGAGAATTCTAATTGAAATACAGTTAAAACTTTTGGAACTCTTTGTATAGAGAATCACATTTGTTTACTATGTCATGAAATTATAATGTTATAAATGTATATAATGTATAATTAGAGTTATATCTGTTGGGACTTAAATTTTGTAACCTTGTTTTCAGTGCTAACAAAGCTATCTAAGCCCTTTTTTATTTATCAATTGATAAAACAACAATAATTGTACCTAGTGAAGTTTAAGGATTAAGAGTACCTCATGTTATATTTAACACTTAGCATTTTAACCTTATAAATTAATCAGATGTCTAATAAACACATTTATGAGTAATCCCATGTCAAATCTAATACACTTATTTTTACCAAGATATCAGACAAGCATATTGAACAGTATTAGCCATTTCTCCCTTGTTGAAGAAAAGTCCTAGAAACAATGGATATTAGACATTCTATAGACATCAATATTTAATAGTTCATTGACCACCTGGAGAGACTTGTGAGGTAAATAATCCTAAAGACATCTTTACTTTCATCTATTTACCCAATTGAGATTGAACCTTCTTTAATCATGTGAATTAAACAATCCATTTCTATTAATTTTTGAGTGCTCATTGTAGGTCTGCCAATTTGGATATCATGTACATGATATACGGACATACACACATAGACATACAACACATAACACAAGTGTGCACACAGAACACAATAGCAAAGGCCTTGTAGCTTGTTGTAGGCAAATCTTCATTGCAATGTTAGAGAAGTTTTAAAAGTTGAATAAAAATACGACTGATCAGGAAAACATTAACCTGGGTGTATAGGATCAAAATTATGAGCTCCCAAAATATGGAACTTAAGGAAATAAAACCAAAGGGTTCTAGAAAACATGACTGCCTGGTAATTAGTAAGGTGCCATACAATTTGCGTTTGGATTTAGTATAGAAGGAGTTCATGTAAAAGACAGGTAGGAGACATTGGTTAGGATCGTAAAAAGTTGGATCCTATGGTTGGGTTAGGTATTGTAATTCCTTACTGTACCCTGAGGGATTGGAGATAAAGGACCCTAGCCTCCTTTCCATTGGGGAGAAGCCACTAAGGGAGAAAGGGAAATGTACCTGGACAACTCCCTCTGACCCTGCTACTTCTCAAAAGGGAAGCAAAGGTGCAGGCTGGGTAGAGGGCGCCAAGCAAGAAGGAGTAGCAGGTGGACATAAAGTAGGTGAGGGAGGTCCCAGAGGGGTCAGAGCAGAAGGTGGAGAACGGAAGGAAGGGGGTCCATCAAGGGGGTCAGGTCTGGGGATTGGGGAGGGTCCTGAATCCCTCACAAGAGATTTGTTGCAGTAGCATGGAGCAAACTGACAAGGCTGTCCTTCCGGGGACAGCAGCAACAAGCATGCTAAAGGGTTGTGTCCTGAACTGGGGTGGGGTGAACCTTCTAGCAGGCACATTCGGAATGGAAGCCTGGAGTCCCTCCATAAAATGGCTCCTAAATCGAAGCCTGAGAGGTTCTGAATAAACTGGCTCCAGACCTAAAATGGCAGATCTGATGCCAATAGTGATCTCATGCCAATACTGTCTCAAAATTAAAAATGAATAGAACTAGAGATGTAGGTCACTAGTAAAGTTCTCCTGGGTTTAATCCTCAGTCCGGAAAAAAATTTTAAAAAAAAGAAAGAAAGAAAGAAAGTAAGTTGCCAGCAGATTTGGAGTCTGTGGAGAGCATGTTTTTGGCTTTTTCACTGATGGAGGGCACCTTCTCACCTAGTCATTACATGGTATAAGGGGCAAATAATGCCTCCCATGACCATATTGAAGCCAGAATTAAGGACAGGCAGTCAATGTAGATAGGTCATAGGGTCGATGGAGAAAATGGAGGCCAGTTGGAGTCCAGAAATTTGGAGACCACCCCTGGAAGACTGAAATGGTAATGCCTCCTGAGCACTTTGTCTACCAGGATTCCTGCCTATACTGCCCTCCTAGAAGGTGGTTCATGAAGCACCCCCTGAACAGACAGGGAGCTGCTAATTAAGGCCCCTGGGATGCAGCTCCCTTCCTGCCCCATCACTCCACCTTGGCCCTTTCAGCCCACCTGCTTCTCACCTTTTGGCCATTCCACCAGCATCTCCTGGGCCTAGTCAGGAAGGAAGAGATAAGGGGGAAGAGAGCAGGAAAACAAAGAAAGTCTAAAATGTCTAAAAGGTGCAGGATGCTCTCACTTCTTGGGATACCAGGATACCACCACCTATGGTGCCCTTCTTTCTCCCAGGAAAAGTCTTTATTAAAAAAGCTCCTTTACATTCTTGCCTTTGCACTTCTCTAATGTTCAGAGTTGAACATTTGAGGAAAAAGAACTCATCAAGATAACCCGGTGATATCCTATTCATGCCCTAAGGACCATAACTCTTTTCTTTTGGTACAAGGGATTGAACTCAGGAGCACTTGACCTCTGAGCCCCATCCCCAGTCTTATTTTGTATGTATGTATGTATGTATGTATTCATTTATTTTAGAGACAGCGTCTCCCTGAGTTGCTTAGCACCTCAAAATTGCTGAGGATGGCTTTGAATTCCCCATTCTCCATCCTCCTGGCTCAGCCTCCAGAGCCACAAGGATTACAAGCCTGCACCACCATGCCCAGCTAGGACCCTAACCCTTAATACCATCACACTGGAGATTAGGTTTCAATGTGTGAATTGGGTGGACACAAGTTCTCAGACCCTAGCACCTACCGCCCAAGATCTCAGCCACCAAGACTGCAAACTACTACAAAATGTCTCTGCTTATTTAAAACAACCCACTCACCTATCTATTTCCATCCCCACACTTGTGAGGAGCAGGACTGGGTTTCTCCATTGATTCTAAAGCCTGGATCAGCTGAGTATGTCCAGGAGATCCAGGTGGGGTCCTCAGGGTCCTGTCTACTGAAGTTGGCTCTTATTCTCTGTGAATCTGCAGACACTGTGAGCCCCACAGTGACATGATTATACCACACCCGAGAAGATGTTTCTCTGTGTGGTGTGTCCCGGAAGAGGCCTTGGAGGCTCAGGAGGTCCAGAGAAGAGATTCTTGTCCTGGTTCCCTGAGAACCTCTCCCTCCAGTAAGGTGTCCCTCGGCCTTGCAGAATTCCCCCTGCAGCCTCCTGACCATCCCCCACTCACTATGGCATCCACATCTTTGATTTTCCTTCTCCCCTCATTGCTCTCCCTAAACTTCTCTGGCTCTTCTACAAAAACCCTCTCATCTTTTCTCATTGTACAAAGGTAGCAAATAATACTCAATGTGTTCCCTCAAATTTTTTCTCTCAGACATTACGAGGCTGGATTTCTCATCACAAATACCTTGGGAGTCCCCCTGTTCGCAACCTCTGTCTGACATGCCCTCCTGGGACACCAGTTTTCCCAGGGGAGATGACCCCCTTGTTTCCATTCACTATATTTAAGGCCAATCAAAGACCTTCATGAATTTTGGGCAAAAGATGACCATTCCATTTGGCCAATTGGGCCACCTGTGGACAGACAAGGTTAACATTAAGCCTGAGGGGACCCAGCTCATGCAGGACTTTCCTTTTGGTGAAGACTGATAGGTGTACCCTTATAGCATTTTCTGAGTTCCTGCGAGCAAGCTTCCATGTTTCAATTCTGCAGAAGCACACTCTATTACCCAAAAGGGTTCACACAATATTTTTTGGATTCTTAATACATTTTAAATTGCTTTAGTGTGGAGCATGTTTGTTTGTGTGAGTGTGTACAGTGCTAAGGACCATATCTACCTCTTTGGCCTGCTAGGCAAGCATTATACCACTGAGATACATACATTCACAGCCCGGTGTGGAATAACTTATATGCAATTAATCTCTTGGGTGTACAATTTTCTCACTCTGAGGTAACATGTAAGACAAGCAAACACCACCACCACAAGTTTTATAAGTTTCTTTCACTTACAGACTTCCTCATACCCCTTTGTAGTCTTTCCTTGCCCTGAATCCTGCTCTAAATCAGTCACCTAATTGCTTGGGTTCCTCTAGTTGTCTTGTCTCAAATATGATGCAAATAAACACTTTAGGAATGGCTCTGTCACGTCACATACTATCTCTGAGATGCAAGCAGATCTCAGATTTTTTCCCTGGGGAGTGGCATTCCTTGTAGGCACATACCACACTTTATCCTTTGACCAGTTGCTCTACATCTGAATGTCTTCCATTTTTTGACCAATTCTAATGAAGCTCTTAGGAACATTGTCAAAAATTATTTATATGGTCACTTGCTGTCATTTCTGTTGAGGAAAGACCTGAGAAGAGAATTGCTGGGTCATATGCCAAGTGTGTGTGGAACCTTTAAGGGAAATATCAAACTCTTCTCCAAAAACTGTCACTCTGCATCCCTACCAGCCATTTATGAGGGTATCAGTTGCTCCATATCCTCTTCAACACTTGGTCTGATGGTTTTAGATCAAATTGTATTTAAACCACGTGTTGGGGGATCTCATTGCAGATGTTTGTTTTGACTTTTAGACTCTGCCTCCATCTTCCATCCTCTCTCTCTCTCTCTCTCTCTCTCTAGCTCTCTCTCTCTCTCTCCCTCTCTCTCTCTCTCTCTCTCTCTCTCTCTCTCTCCCTCTCTCTCTCTCTTATCTCTATATATGTATAAGGTATAATATATACAAACACATACACAGATACACTCCTGAAACTCTTCATTATTTCTCATTATTACTATTATCTTGGTCATTGTCAAAGCCAAGGCCTCTGTAAGATGGTGCCATAAATGGCAGAGACCATGGGGACCTTCACCCTAGCAGACTCCAGATTAGGAAGAAGCACTTGTTGTCCAGTTGACACAAAGGAGCTTATAATAGGACTGAGCTGGGAGGAGCCCAAAGCCCAGCTGAGAACTAGGTGAGGAGAATCAGAGCAGAGAAAGCATCTGCCCAGGCTGGAGCTGGGGCAATGGCTTGGAGGAGAGTACACTGGAAGGGAAACTGAATCCACAGCAGCCTTGCTGATTGGGTGGAGGTCAAGGAGAAGCAGTGCTCTCAGCATGCTGGCAACTCACTTGTGGATAAAGTTGATTATTCCCCAATGTGGCTGAGAAGGACACAACACTGAGCTGTGAGAGCCTATGGGGTTGAGGGTAGGCTACAAGGGCGGTTTGCAGGGAAACCTGAAGGCTGCCTGAAGTTGAGCCCCACACCGGGAAGTCTGGAAAGTCAGGTTGAGCAGGAACTCCTAACTCCTAACTGGCTTCCATTCACCCACACAGGGCTCAGGATTTTTCAGAATCTCCCAGAGGCATCCCTGGACCCCCAGGCACTCATTTCACATCTTTCCAGTGAATAAGTGACTGTAAACTGGACCTTGGTTTTGTGTTGATGGGATATCTACAGAAATGCCTTCAAAAAGAAGGATCAGACTGAGAAGGGAGGGGCCCTCAGAGGATCTCAGAACATGGTCTATAAGAGATTAGGAACTATTGAAGGGCACTCAGTCAGCTATGAAGGTCACAGTCACACCTCCCTGACATTGTGCAGGCAGTTCCCTTGCTCCAGCAAGGTCACCTGTATTTCTCCATCTCTGGAAATCTTCATTCTGCCCCCTCAGAGAAGCCCTCCAGGTTCCTCCAGTTATATACAGCTCTCCCCTCCCCAACACCCTCATGGGACTATGATTGCAAGGGGAGGGAATTAGTGACTCCAGGTGTGAGGAGAGGGGTCCTGGGATTTCAGAGGGGCTGCAGAGCTGTGCAGCACTTTGGGAAGTGCCCAAGGGAAGAAGAGGGGTAAGGCCCTGTCCACTGCACACTGGTCCTATGACCTCTGAGAGTTCAGAGTGACTCTGAACTTTGCAGGGCACCACCCATTTCCCCGCCTCCTCACTGTCAGGTTCAAATACCCCCTGGGCAGAATGCTGCTCTGCATTTCCAGGTGACGTCCAGGAATACAGAAGCAGCCCTGGGAGCTGACCATGTGCCTGCATCGACTTCCTGCCTGGCTCATCCTCGTGGCCTATGGGCTCCTGATGCTCCTCATCCAGGGCCAGGGTGAGGCTGCCATGGGGAGGGTGGTAGAGACCGGGTTGGATCTGCCAAAGTGCACAGAGACAGAGCCTGAGCCTGGAGGGAAGGCACCAGGGCGGGGAGTTGGTAGAGGAGACAGATGAGGGGGATGAGGGGCAGGAGGGTGAGCCAGAGAGGGTCAGAGCTGCCTGAGGAAACCCCCATGGAGGAGTGAGCTAGTGGGAGGGGATTCTGAGGATTCTGAGGAGCACAGTATAGGCAAGTCAGAAGCCTCCTGGCAAAGGAACAGGGCTAGGGACCTTCCCCTCCTGTGTGTGGCTGTGGCTGTAGCTACTACTCACCCTTGGATAATAACAACAGCAATATAAGAGCTTGCTGGTTACAGTTGGCTCTAAGTGTGTTGACCCCTTGGCCAGAGAAGTGCAGGCACCTTCCGCAGGGTCCACAGGCAAGGATGCTGTCCCTGGGGGTTACAGTAGCTGTGGTACCACTTCTCAACGCTGATCTGAATGACTGCTGGGTTCCCTTCACTGACGAAGCCAACCTGGCATGCCTTGGATTGTGTTGTAGAACAAAGGCGAAGTGCTCTGTACCTGCTAGAAGTCTCTAGGCCCTTATCAGAAGCTGCTGGCATGAGAGCACCAAGCCCAGGGAGGGTCACCAGCCCTGGATCCCTCCCCCACCAAAGGCTCCTATTGTGGGTGTTGGACATAGCCCCAACTTTCCCAGTCTAATCTGCACCGAGGAATCCATGGTCCCTTGTCCCCTTTGTACCACCACTGATAGGCTTCCTCCCTTACCTGGGGCCTTAGACAACCAGAACTTTCTCAGAAGAAACATTTTTCTAGCTTCACTGAAAGATTCTATTTTCTTTTTTAAATTTTTTTTTTTACTTATAGGTGGACACAATATCTTTATTTTATATATATGTGGTGCTGAGGATCGCACCCATTTCCTCATGCATGCCAGGCGAGAACTCTTTCTCTGAGCCATAACCCCAGCCCCACCACCACCACACCAAGAATCTGTTTTCAACAGTCTTTTTTCTGGAATTCACATCAAAAAACAAACAAATACAGTCTTTTTCCCACCCAGTCCTGGCTCCTCCACAGGCCCATCTAGGTCTTAAATAGGGTCCAGGTCTTTCACACTACACATCTTTGTCTCTCACCTAAATGGTCACAAACCCATCTTTTCTTGGGTGAACTTTTCCTCATCGGACACGAGGACACTTCACACCACTACATACACACATGGGTGAGATTCCTCCTGCTGTTTCATGCAGGGCTTCTCCTCAAGGAAGCAGCGACATTATGTCATCAGACTGTGAGCAGGATTATTTAGCAGGCTTTGTCCTTTGTAATTACAAATATCAGGCATTAGTGGCCAGTCACCACATGAGTTACATGGACCACAATCCCTCCGGCAAGGCATTGTGTGGAGACAGCATGTTGGTAGGGACAGGAGTGTGTCTTTGGACTTGGAGGGATGCTGGCCAATTTCCTTCTCTGGTCCTGTGAGTGGCTGTTTCCCTGGCCTGACCTGTACCAGGGAGCATCAAACATGCAGATCCTAGGGGGATCTGGTGGGAAAGAGCAGGAGGTTTGGAGTTTTTACTTTTTCTTATGAAAACCAGCCCAGATCTACAACATTCTACAGTAAGATCTTGAGCCTGGTGTAGGGAAGGCCCCAGTGATGTGGGAGCTGTGGAGATGACAACAATAGCAGGAGAACTGTGGACCTGACTGCCCAACTCTCTGCACCCTGAAGCACAGAGAGACTGGGGCATCCTGAGGGCTACACAGCACCCAAGAGTGGGCCCATTCTGGGGTAGAGAGAAGAGTTAAACCCAGCATGCCCAACATCAACCTTTACCAAATATCATGACTTGGACAAGCCAGATATATCTAGGTTGATTTCCACTGGCTCCTTGCCTTGATCCCCAAGCCCATGCAGGACAAGTTTTGTATGGTCTGAACTCATAGCTCCCCTCCATATGTCCGTTTCTCCTTTCATGAATGGTGATTCTTTATGTCATTTCTTGTCCCCTCAAGCATGAGATCCTTGAGGATGGGAAACTTTAGTTCCATTCCCACAGTCCTCCTAGTGCGTGACATGACCTGGCACAGTGAGTGCAATGGACACTCTTTACCCATCAGCCCAAAAGACATTCTGCTGGCAGATGCGAGGGCTGAAGGATGGTGGCAAGTCACAGGAGCCTGGTGAGCCTGGAGGGATAGGCTGTGAGCTGGTCGAGTGACAGTGGTGGTGGGGATAGGGACTAGGGATGAACAGAAAGATTCTGAAGCGAATGTTGACAGATCAGGCTCCTTCCACAAGGCTGAGCTGAGGAGGGCCAACCAGGCCCAGTGCTGCAGGTCAGCAGCTGAGTGGGCAGACCTGAGCCTGAAGTCCATCTCTCTGCCCATAGGCCAGGACTCAGTCAGCCCCATCCGGATCACCCACACGGGGAAGGTGCGGGGCAGTCTCGTCCACGTGAAGGGCACCAATGCGGAGGTTCACACCTTCCTGGGAATTCCCTTTGCCAAGCCACCTGTAGGACCACTGCGCTTTGCAGCCCCTGAACCCCCTGAACCTTGGAGTGGTGTGAGGGATGGGACCTCCCACCCGGCCATGTAAGCTTACCTGGATTCTGGGAAACCTCAGGGCTGGTTTGGGGGTGGGTACCCCAAGCCATGGGCCAGGCTGCAGTGGCTCCTTCATCTAAACTGTACTGCAAGGCCTGGGGCTGTAGACCAATGCTAATGTGTTTTTAGCAACCTAATGCACCGGCTTTGAAACCCAGGCTGTAAATAAATAGATATATAAAAATATATCCCTCTGCATTGGGGCAATTCCCACACTCATTCTTCCAATGCAAGAGTAAACCTGCCGGGCCCCTGCCTCAGGGCTTGGAAACCAAAAGGCATTATCTCCAGGTGGTGAACCACAAGAGCAGAAACACATGTCCCTGGATTTGACTTACTCCAGGTGTTCTCTCCCACCAGGGGAGATGTCTGGGAGAGGGTTGGCTTGGCTCTCTGAACCTATAAAAGACCTTGACTCCAGCAGTCGATGGTGCAGATCCCTGAGGAGGGCAACAGTGGTAGCTCCTTGGGGACACCACACACAGGGCCAAGGGAAAGGGGCCTGTGCTTATAGCTGGAGACTCAGTGGAGGGGTGAGGTTTTCTGAAAGTCTCAAGTTGGGCTGTGGGAAGGCCCATTACCCTTTTGTGAGAACTAACCTCCTTCCACTCAGGCACCACCTGTGTGGGGACACCCATGCTGTTCC
Source organism: Callospermophilus lateralis (assembly GCF_048772815.1). Lineage (NCBI taxonomy): Eukaryota > Metazoa > Chordata > Mammalia > Rodentia > Sciuridae > Callospermophilus > Callospermophilus lateralis. The sequence continues at coordinate 48,859,333 of NC_135322.1, forward strand.
AGGCCTGAGTGGGGATAGTAATAAATAGTGACTGTCAACAGGGGCAGCCAGTGTTTCCCAGACAGGGCCCTAGAGTCAGGATTGCCCAGCCTCAGAAGAAGGTGGAATCAAGTGCTCAACAATCTTGAGGCCTCCCTGGGGGTCTGGAATCCATCCCTGATTCCCCTGAGATTGTGGCCTGGAACTCAGTTGAAATGACTTGAAAGAAGGATCATGTGAGGCCAGGCATCAGGTAAGGCAGGGAGTGAGGTTGTCTGGGATCCAGTCAGGACCTGAGGTCTGAATTGACACTGCTCAGCCCCTGAAATAACTGTATTCCATTGTCACCAGGTGTCTGCAAAATGCAGGTCCAATGAATATACAGGCTCTGAACCTAGGGAGGACAATATTTTCTCCCATCCCCATGTCAGAGGACTGCCTGTACCTCAGCATCTACGCGCCTGCACATGCCTGTGAGGGCTCTAATCTGCCTGTGAGTGTTAAGTCATGGTCAGTTGAAGGGTGGGAGAACATTTTTTTGGGAGAGCATTAGAAGCGGGCTTGGGACATGGTTCAAGGTAGAGAGCTAGCACAATGCTATGAAGGCCTGGGATTGACCCCAATAATACATAACAATACCAAAGACACTGGAAGACACAGGTTCAGCTGGCCACCACTGTGGAGTGAATTAACATGAAAAGTTTCTCACTATCAGCTCCAAGAAGTCCTCTTATGCAAGCAGGAAGCTGACCTAGGCATGGAGTCAAAGAGCCCTGGATGCTCTCAGAGGCCAAATGTTCTAAGCCACTAACCAACTCACCAGCTTGTACCCAGGAGATCCACACAGGTGCACAAATGCTGCACTTTGAGATCACTAAATTCCATGACCATGGATTATATTTGGAGCCAGAGATTAGATGACACTTTAAATTAATGTTCAAGTGAGGTAATCACAGAAACATTAATTTTCTTTTCCTTTCAGAGTAGTTCTGAGAGGAATAAATCCACATTCTGCCTCCTGGTTAGACTCCAAAAGTATGGGAAGCCTGATCTTCCAAATTGAACTTATTGTCACCAGTGCCCTAGGTTTTGAGGTCCTACTAGTGTTCTGTGTGGGTAGCTACACAAGCTAAAGTGCTTTTCAGACTAGGGCTTCAGCCAGAATGGAGTTGGGCAGGGTGGCCACCACATGGTATATCTCCTGATTTCCCAGGTGATGGTCTGGATCCATGGTGGTGGCTTGGTGATGGGCTCAGCTTCCATGTATGATGGTTCTATTCTGGCAGCCATTGAAAATGTACTGGTGGTCATGATTCAGTACCGCCTGGGAGTTCTGGGCTTCTTCAGGTGAGCCTGGGACAGGGATGGTCCATGGGCACTGAGTAGACAGAGGACCATCCAGTGATCATCATCCTTGCATTTCTCAGCACTGGAGACCAGCATGCCACTGGCAACTGGGGCTACCTGGACCAAGTGGCCGCCCTACGATGGGTCCAGCAGAATATCGCCCACTTTGGAGGCAACCCTGATCGAGTCACCATTTTTGGCCAGTCTGCAGGTGGCACTAGTGTGTCCTCACATGTGGTGTCTCCAATGTCCCAAGGACTCTTCCATGGTGCCATCATGGAGAGTGGGGTGGCCCTGATGCCTGGCCTCATCACCAGCTCATCTAAAGATGTCTCCACAGTGAGTATCCTTTACTGCCCACGGCCATATCTGCTGCCTCACCCTTCAACTTCAGAGCCTCTGCCACTCTCTCTGTTCCATGGGAACAAAGACCATGCAGGTGTCTTCGAGACTGGCGACCACCCCAGGGTTTCAGAGGAGCTCAAAAGTTAGAATCCACACACCTCTGCTTCAAGTGATAGATTTTGCTCTGTGTTCTGAAAAGCTGCACCCAGGGGTCCTTATCCTCAGAAAACCCATGTAAGCAGGAGTGATGGCGCCTCTGGCTGACACCTGAGGTTCAGGGAATGTGGAAGAATTTCACACCTGCAGCAGTATAACAGGGTACTGCCGGGTTTCTGTTCTCATGACTAAGAGGCTCAGGGTTTACTCCAGTTGAACTGGGCTGACTGGGCTGCACAAAATAACTACCCAAGAGACACGAATGCCCTTTTCTTTGGGGTCGCTGTGATGCCTCCTCTGACCTTAAGGGTCCACAGGAAGAGAGAGAGCCAAAGCACGTACTGACCACTTTTATTGAGGAGAAGCTATTCACATGAGGCAAGGGGTCAGATTTCAGGGGGCAGAAACTATCTTTATGATGTCCACTGTCAGCAGGTTGACTGACACCTGGGTTGGCCACACCAAAGGGCACAGTAAGAGAAGGGGACACACACAAGGCACTTCCATGGAAGATTCTATCCTAAACAGGGCAAGAGGTTATATTACAAAGGAACAGGTGAGCTTAGCTTCACCCATGGGGCTCTAGCAAGACACGCCCATGCACAAGACACCGACCCTAGAACCCAAGAAGGGTGGGGAAAGCTCTGCCACATTTCTGCAACTGAGCACCTCAGCACCCAGCTGGGGAGTGTGACTCAGTCACATGTAAGGTTCTCCCACAGGGTACACTTTGAGAATTAAGGGCAACCTGAAAGGAGCTGAGATTTAGGCAATACCACCCTTTCCTTACAGATGGTGGCCAACCTGTCTGCCTGTGGGCAAGTAGAGTCAGAGGCCCTGGTGAGCTGCCTGCGGGGCAAGAGTGAACAGGAAATGCTGGCTATTAACAAGGTAAGGATGAATGGACATTAGTGAGGAGACAGGGGTTATGGTGTAAGGAAAGTACAGTGCTTTCTACTGTGGAACAAGGATCTCATTTCCAGGGCTTGGTCTTCTTATATCCTCATAGTCCTGGATGGGAATTGAGATAAAAATATGCTGAACCAGGTGTAAAATCTCTGAATGCATCATGGGTTAGTTAGGATGTGTTGGAGGTAGCTTTGATGTCACTAGAAAAGAGACTCTTCTTCCCATAATCATGGACTTTGTATGCCTCCTTAGCCTTTCAAGATCATTCCTGCTGTGGTGGATGGGGCCTTCCTACCCAGGCACCCCAAGGAGCTTCTGGCCTCTGCTGATTTTCAACCTGTTCCAAGCATCATTGGTGTCAACAATGATGAGTATGGCTGGCTCCTTCCCTTGGTGAGTCCCCTCTACAAAGCTCCATGATACTGTCAGGTGGGAGCGGCTTTAGACTTTGTACCTCCTGGACATCCCACCCCAAACTCTTGACTATCCCTTCACCACACAGCTCTTTGGCCCACCTGAAATCCTGAAAGACATAGACAGAGAGACCGCGCGAGCTATTCTGCAGAGAATATCAGCACAGATGGTGAGACTTCTAGGGTCCTGCACCAGGCAGAGTGCAGTCAGTCACTCTTCCTTTTCAGTAATCCCCAGGAACAAAGATAGATCTATGTGCACCTGTGGGTGGGGCCACCACACAGCTTGACCTCATTGCCCTATTTCCTGACACATGCCAAACCCCAATCCCTACCCTCAAGCTCCTGCCTTCCTGCCCCAGAGATTGCCTAACCTGACTCTCCCTGATCCCCTGGACTAGATGAAGTTGCCTGCCGAATGTGCTGACCTATTGATGGAGGAGTACATGGGAGACAACGAGGACCCCCACACCCTCCGACTCCAGTTCCAGGAGATGATGGCAGACTTCACATTTGTGATGCCTGCACTCCAAGTAGCACATGATCAGAGTGAGTGTATCTGAACCTGAATCCTGGTTTCCTAGGAGACAGCTCAGAGCTGTGGATCCCATGTGAGGACTGGTGTCAGGTGCTGACACGTGTCTTCATCTAGACCCTGTTCCCAGGCACCTGAAGGCCCTCATCTCCATAAATCCTTATGGCTAGAGTAAGAGATAGACATCACACACATTTTACAGAGGAGGGAACTAAGGTAGTGACACTCAAGGGCTTGCTTGTGACCACATAGAGACGAAGTCCAAGATATGTCTTAAAAAAGAGCCTTCCAACAACTCCCTGACCCATTCTGGGCTATCAAACCACATAAAGATTCAAACAGTGCTGGACCTAGCAGTCTTGTCACCAAGAGTGACACATTCTCTACACCCTCCAGGCGCCCATGCTCCTGTCTACTTCTATGAGTTCCAGCATCCGCCCAGCGTCATTAAGTACATAAGGCCTCCACATGCGAAGGCTGCCCATGGTGATGAGTTAGTCTTTGTCTTTGGATCCTACATCCATGGCATCAGAGGTGAGTTGTCCTTGTTCCACACGAGTATTCTCATGGGTACAGGGTGACAATCACTCTCATGGTACAATAAGAGAGAACATGGGATCCAGTGTCTACCATCTTTCAACTCAATGGGTCATTCCAGGGTTAGATTTTTCCCACTCCAGTCTACACTGCTTTCTACCTATTCCCGCCCCAAACATGGTGTCCAGCATAGGAGAAGAGAGGGTTGGGTAAATGCCTAATCATTTCTTAAATGACTTCACAATGTCCAAATAAGGAAACTGCTAGGCCAAGGAGGAGCCCAGTGTTGATTCAGTTAAAGGCTGGGAATAGTAAAGGCAGATTGGACATGCAGAGGGTCTGGCCCTGGGACTGTGGTGATACAGAAGGGGCATAAGCCTGGGGCTGGGGTTGTGAGTATGGCACAGGAGTGAACAGTTGGATGGGGCAGGCCAGGATTTGGATCCTTACTTCCTCCTCCCACAGTTTGGTTCACTGAGGAGGAGAAGCTGCTGAGCAGGAGGATGATGAAGTACTGGGCCAACTTTGCTCGAAATGGGTGAGAAAACCTGAACACTCAGCCTCCCAGGGGGCACGGGCCTTCCACTGCTCGCTTATCTGAGGTTACGCCATTAGCTATTGTGTGTCCTTCATCACGTCCTAGCCCCCTGGAAGACCCACACTGAAAGAAGGTGCTTTTTGGGTGCAGGCCACTGTCTCTTCTCACAGTGGTCCAAGGATGAGCCATAGTGCTGGGCTACCATGGGAGCCAGCTTCTGTAAAGGAAGGGCAACACAGGCCAGGTTGCTCTGCCCTGTGTGGAATGAGAGTAGTGAGAGGTCATTGCTTTCCTCCATCAGGACACCTCTTCCCATTCTCAACACCCCTGTCTGTCTGGATGCCTAGCCTGACCATAATTAGGGTTGAAGGTCAGGTCTGAGTTCAAAGGATCTCAGACTGACCCTCGCCCTGCCCTTCTGGGATGGTATATGCACAGGAACCCCAACGGAGTGGGCCTACCCCACTGGCCAATGTACGTCCAGGACCAGCAGTACCTGCAACTGGACATCCAGCCTGCTGTGGGCCAGGCCCTGAAGGCACACAGGTTTCAGTTCTGGACCAAGACCCTGCCTCAGAAGATCCAGGAGCTAAAGGGGGCTGAGAACAAGCACAAAGAACACTAGCTTCCTTGTCAGGGAGAGAGGGGTGTGCTAGGTGTGATGGTGTCTTCCTGTGGTACCCACACATGCCCTCCCAAGAACCAGGATTGACCTACTCATTCACATAGCTATTCGTCCATACACACCATGGGTCCTCTCTTGTTAGACACACTCAGTAATTCCCAATGCATGCCCACCTTCCTCCTCAACCCACTGTGCCTGAATCTCCTTCCCTACAACCCCATCTATTCCCTCCTCCCAGTTGCCACCCCTCCCATGCTGACAGAGAAGTTTTAGGAAGCAGAGCTGGTATTTTTCTGAACCCCTTGCCCACCTGTCAGCAAGTACCCCATGTTCTCATATCAATGGGACCTCTGTAGAAAACCTGGACACCACAAGCCACAGTGTTTTACTCCATCAGGCTCCTGTAACAACAACAGCAACAGCAACAACAACAACAACTCCAATAATAACCTAGCTCGGCATGGTGGCACATGCCCATAACCCAAGCCACTCAGGAGGCTGAGGGAAAAGAATTACATATGCAGCCCAGGCTGGCCACTTGGGGAGAGCTGAGCGCAAAATAAACTAACAAGTCCTGGGAGAGCAGCTCAGTGGTGGAGTACTTGCCAAGCATGCACAAGGTCCTGGGTTTGATCATAGTACTACCACCAAAATATCAACAAATAAACACAATAAACTGGGTATCTCATAAACAATGCAAATGTGTTGTCTTCTGTGTAGGAGGTGACAAGTCCAGAATCAAGTGCTGGCAGATTTGTTGTCTGGGGAGGTCTTGCTTTGTTTCTAGATGGCACCTTCCCACTATGTCCTCACTTGGCAGAGGGGCAAACAAGTGCTTCTGGGCCTATTTTACAGTTCTTACACCCAGTCCCCTCCCAATGCTTCATCACTTTCAGACTGGCTGGTTTTCTTTCTTTCTTTCTTTCTTTCTTTCTTTCTTTCTTTCTTTCTTTCTTTCTTTCTTTCTTTCTTTCTTTCTTTCCTTCTTTCTCAAACAAAGCCCAGGTTGTAGACTGATTTTATTAGTTATGCATATGTGTGTGTGTGTGTGTGTTGGGGATTGAGCTTAGTGCATTAGAACTGAATGCACTAGAGTTTAGTGCAGGCTAGGCAGGCACTCTACCATCTGAACTCTATCCCCAGGCTGTGGAGACTCGCTTTCAATGTAGGACTGTGCAGCACACAAACTTTCAGGTCAAACACTTAGAGTTCCCACATCTAACACACCCAGGCTACAAACAAAACCAAAGTTCCATATCCCTGAGCCACCTGGAGATTAAGTGTCATCCATTATTAACATTTCAATCTACATACATACTCATCTATTTCTGTCCCAAGGATGTGACAGGCTCCATACTTATGAGAAGCAAGACTTGGCTTTTTCATTGACTTCTGGAGCCTGGGACAGCTGGGTGCGTCCTGGAGAGCCAGGTGGGGTCCTCAGAGTCCTGTCTCCTCAAGTTGCCTCTTATTCTCTATGAGATCTGCAAACACTGTGAACCCCCCACTAACACAATCACAACACAGTTTTCCACCCCACCCCACCCCCACTTGCCCTAATGTCCTGAAGACCCTTCTTCATTCCACATTTTTACTATTAGCCTGGGGACCTACACCAAGAGGTAGACAGCAACTTCCAAATTAGGAAGGAGCACTGTTTCTCAGTTGACATAAAGGAGCTAATAACATGACTATAAACCAGGAGGAGCTGGGAATATCTCAACCTCCACAGCCCTAGCTGTGAACTAGGTCCGGAGAATACAGAGAGAGCATCTGCCTGGACAGGAGCTGGGACAGTGGCTTGGACCACAGTGCATTGGACGGAAAGCTTTGGATCAACAACAGACCTTGCTCTTTAGGTAGAAGTCAAGGAGAAGCCAAGGACACAGCCAGCTGGGAATATTGTCACCCCTAGAAAGACACCAATAAAGACACTTACTATCCTGACATGTAGGAATGAACCCAGGCTAGAATGAAGAAGCCAAGGCCTGTTAGGAGAAGGTACTGAAGGTCATCTGAGGTGGAGCCCACACCCCTTCCTCCAGGAAGTCAGGCAGAGCAGGCACTCCTGTCTCCTGCTGTATTCCCTATGTCCTTGCAGGATTCGAGAAGATTTGACAACTCCTGGTTATGGGCCTGTCTCCCCAGCAGCACGAGTTGCCCAAGAGAGCCCTTCCAGGTCCACAGTGCTAGAACCAGAAAGTCCTCAGAATTTTTGTCAGATGCATAAATGACAGTAAACTCAACCTCAGAGGGAGCTGTCCTCAGGGGAAGCCACATGGTAGGAGGAGGGACAGTGGAGGGGCGTGGGTTCTTAAGAAGTGTCACAGTTGCAGTCACCAGTGTATTTCAACAGAGCAGCCAGGTCCGAATAGGGACAGGTTTACACAAATCCTCAGCCCAGGACTACAAGGACCTTAGAGGGAACTCAGGAAACTATGAATGCTGAAAGGAAGAAGGACTTTCCATTTATACTGGTACAGGCCAGGATGCCCAGCTACCCATGAAGTCTGTAGAGCCACATGGTCGGCTCCCAGGGCTGTTTCTGTGCTGTTGTGGTGGCTCTGCTTCAGATGTCCACACAGAAAAGGACCTGGGCCCAGGTAAAGTTTGGACCCTACAGGGAGGAAGCAGAGCAATGAGTGTTATTGTGCAAGCTGGGCACTGTGGGAGAGCTACTCTTAACACGCAGAGTTCCCAGAGCCAGTGGGTACTGGGCAGGACAAGGCTGTGCCTCTCAGAGCTGCTCTGAGATCTCAGGAACACACTCCTCACCCCTAGAGTCATTAATTTACTGTCCCAGCAGCCACTGGCTCTTTTATTCTACTTTTGTTGCATTATGACCAAAAGACCTGACAAGAACAACATGGAAAAGGAAAAGTTCATTTGGGGCTCATGGTTTCAGAGGGCTCGGTGCATAGACAGCAGGTCCATTGCTTAGGTCTCAAGGAGAGGATGAGTATCATGGTGGAAGGGTGTACTGGAGGAAAGCTGCTCAAGACATCATACCAGGAAGCAGAGAGAGGGAGAAGTCAAGAAGTCTCCAGACTTCAACAAAGACAAAATGCATACCCCCAGTATGAATGGACTTTCCATTCCTGCCTGGTTTCCTCTAAATGACCACAACTCACCCTCTGGGGCACCATGCTTTCCCACTGCCTAACACAGGAGTCACCTCACACTCTTACATGGTGCAGCTTCCTCCAACATCGAGTGGAAAGGATGATGTGCTTGACTTAACAAGTCTCTGATCAGGGACATTTTAGAAGACTTTGTCCATTGCTGTCACAACACAAACCTGGGGCATCTGGGACTGCTGTCTGTGTACATTACATGAAAAGAAATTTCACCCAGTAAGGAAAGGAATTCTGTGTAGGCAGCCTGTTACTGGGAAGAGGTGCATACCACCCATTCCCCCTTTTGGGTACTGAGTGAAACCCCAGGTTGCTTTACCACTGAGCCATGTCCCCCAACCCTTTTTGTTGTATTTTGATACAGCAGCTCACTAAGTTGCTTAGGGCCTTGCTAATTTGCCTAGGCTGGCCTCAGCCTCCTGAGTCGCTGGGATTACAAACATGCATGTGCCTTTTGACTTGGAACATATCACAGTTCATTTTGGGGTATTAAAACAATAGAACTGACCTGACACTGGGTGATGTATAAAGAAAATAGATTTATTTACCTCTGCCCAGGTGACCCTCTCTGGTTCGGTCTTGCTTAACGACTTTTGGCTCTGTATTAACTTGGTAATGGCATGACATTGTAGGACTTTGTGGAAGACAGATCACATGGTGAGAGAGGCAGCAATAGACAGTGAAGAGGAAGACTTGCCTTTTAAAAAAATTTTATTAGTTAATTGATGGACTATTATTTGTTTGTTTGTCTATATGTGGTGGTAAGAATTGAACCCAGTGCCTCCCACACGCTAGTCAAGCGCTCTACCTCTGAGCCACAATCCCAGCCCCAGACTTGCTCTTTTAGAAAAATGCACACTCACCTCAAAGGAATTAATCCACTCCTGTGAGAGTTAATCCACTTGAAAGACTAGCATTAGTCTCTTCACAGGGCTGTCCAGAGCCAATCACTAGGTCCTACTTCTGAAAGGTGCCACCTCATTGGGGTCCTGCCATCCATGATAGCAACCTTTGTGGGGCAAACCATACCCAAACCATACCATTTTGCACCTGCCCCCCAAGGTTCACGTCCTTCTTTCAATGCACAATACAGTCACTCCATGCCTATAGTCCTCAAAGCCTGAAACCTTAGCATCATGGCTACAAAGTGTAAAGTCCCAAGTCCCATCTGAAACTCAAGGCAAATGACTTCCAACAAGTTACATGGTTTCAGGATACAGCCTTGAAACAGGCCCAGGGCAAATATTTCTGTTTCAAAAAAAAAGTATAGCAAGTAGAAAGGGCTCCCAGACCCCCAGCAAGCTGAAAACAACCAAAGAAGACACTAGATCCCCAAACTCCAAGTCCATCCTCCTAGACACAGGGCAGGGTACTGGTCCCCAGGGCCTCGCACAGCCCTGCCCTGGGGTGATGCTGGTTGCAGCCCACATGGCTGCTCTCTTGGGCTGCATGCCATGGCCTGTGGCTTTCCTAGGCTGGCATTGCACACTGCTAGTGACTCTATAATTCTAGGGTCTCAAGAGCAGTAGTCCCACTCTCATGGCCTCACTAGGCATTCTGGTGAAGAATCTTTGTAGTGACTCCACCCCAACAGCAGGGCCTCCAGATCTTTCCTTTGAAACCCCAGGGGAAGCTGCTATGCCAGCAGAGCCCTTGGATTCTCTGCACCTAAAAAATGGCACCACTTGGGCCACCAAGGTCTATTGCTTGCTCCCTTTGGAGCAGCATCAGGAGTCATGCCTGGGCTCTCTTGAACCATGTTTGGACAGACCCAGAGCATTTTGCTAGAAAACAAGGAATAGAATCCTGAGACAATGCTGGGGCCCCTTCCATGGCCTTCAAGGCTCCTGATGGAAGGGCACCTGGAAGATTATTGTAGGCCTCAGGCCTTCTCTCCCATGGTTTTGAAGCAGAGAGCCTGGGTCCTTCCCACCCATGGTACTGTCTTTCCCATCCTCTATATTTTCACCCAATCTCCCATTTTGCTCTTTTGGTGGGCAGACTAGGACATTTCCAGTGTTTTATGCTGTGGTTGCCTTTGTCAAGTATCATTGTGAATCTCAATGAAAGTGACCAAAAATAGCCACATTACTCCTTCTATATTTTGCTTAGAAATATACTCTGAGTCCTCTAGGTCTTCAATCTTTTTTTTTTTACATTTGCACAAAATGTAATATTGTAGAACAGTACTGAGGTTGATTGTTACAGACTATTAAACTCTGTGTATCAAATGGTTATATTTTAGTTATTCATACAGAACATTGGTCCAATAACAAAAATAGAGAACACCATCTGGAAATTTTTCTCATTCAATGTTCAGAGATAAAAGAGTTAACCATTCTTTCCATTATTTTCTGCAGATAAGTCCTTGTTCACACTGAATTCTGAAGGCAATTAAATAGTGGCATTTTTCCAAGCTACTGTATGAATAGGAAGCTGAAGGCCACCACTACACAGCATACTGCAACATAAGGACTTATTCGTTACCAATTCTGGCACATATCCAACATATTCCCAATAGTGCAGTTTTATTTCTGTCCAGGAGGCTGGGTGCCAAGGACTGGATATAAGCTCAGATACATAGAAGCAGCAAGATTACAGTCAACAGACTCTGAAAATTGAAAATGGCAGATGTAGTGAGGCCAGCGATGCCCCAGCCGCATCACCCTTCCAGGCCCAAGGCGGAAAAGGCGTGCACGACCCACAGGCCCTTCTCTAGGTTTTCAATCTTATATTTAGCCTTCCATGGCATCTTTAGGCATGAATACAGTGTAGCCAAGTGTTTGTAGTGATCAAAGGGAGCCTTTCTTCTAATTTCCAAAGATGGTTCCCACTTCCTTCTGAAGCCTCCTTAGGATGGCCTTTACTAAGAATTTTGCTATCAGTATTCAAATCATGACCACTTAACCAATCCCAAGAGGTTATAGCTCCTTCCTAGTCTCTTTGTTGTCTGAACTCTCACCAGGATTTCTGACAATTCTCCTTGTACAGCAGAACAAGACTTTTCTTTCTTTTTCATTCTCCAACTTATTTGTTGTTGTTGTAGAGGGGATTTAACCCCAAGGCACTGAAACACTGAGCCATATCCCCAATCCTTTTATGTTTATTTTATATTTTAAAAATTTATTTATATTTTTTTCTAAAAATAATATGTTTGTTATGTATGACCACAGAATTCATCACAATTCATATGAAACACATAGAGCACAATATTTCCTATCTCTGGTTGTATAGAAAGTAGAGTCACACATTGCTTTCCTAAATCAGAAAATTTTACTGATGCTCAATGTTCCTTCCAGCCTGGCCACCTGGCCTAACCAAATGGGTAGGTAAGGGTAAGGGTGATGGTAAGTCCGAGCTTAGCAGGTTTCAGAATGACCCTAGCCCCACACTGCTGGAAAGGTGTGTGCATAAGAATCTCAATGGTGAAGGCCTGCCCCAATGGCCACTGACCAGCTGTATCTGCAGCTGGTCATCCAGCCTGCTGTGGGCCTGACCCTGAAGGCCTACAGATTGCAGTTCTGGATGAAGACCCTGCCACAGAAGATCCAGGAGCTAAAGAGAGCTGAGGACAAGCCCACAGAACTCTATCTCCCTGTTCAGGGAGGAAGTGATGGGCTACATGCAGGTGGAGTCTCCTGTGTTGTCCTCTGCTTCTTACCCAGGAGCCAGGGTTGGCCCTTTCATTCACAGAGTCATTCATCTGCACTTCATTTGTCCATTCAGCCAACACTGATGATGAATTCACCTCATGATGTTCATTGCCCAGGCTGCCATGGGTCCTCTCTCATTAGATTCACTCAGTCAATCCCCCAGGAAGCTGTGGATGGGTAAGGCCAGTGGATGCCCACTGTCTTCCACTGGGCCTGAATATACTCCCCACTGGGCCTGAGTATACTCCTCCCTTTCTTACCTCATGTCCCCAACTACCTAGACACTCTTCAAAGGAGGGCTAGGCTGTGAGAATGTTGCCCACACCTGAGTGTCAAAATCCCACATCTACTTCTCAGCAAGTCTCATCTCTGACATTGACCTCTAGATAGCCTAGACTAGAAAATCTGTTTACCTAAAGTCCTAGCATCTTGGAACATTCAGACTGCTGTAAGAAATATCTACAACGTGGTTACCTTATAAAGAAAAAAAAACTTTTTCATAGTTTGCAAGGTTATTTCCAAGTCAAGATGCCCAGCCTGGCATGGTGGCACACACCTGTAATCCCCAAAACTCTGACGAAGGAGGATCACAAGTACAGCCTCAGTGATTTACCGAGACCCTCTCTGAAAGTACACTTTCAAAGTCCAAGGACCACACTACACATCGGAATCCCACATGAGAGATTTATTGTCAGTAGCATGGAGCAAACTGACAAGGCTGTCCTTCCTGGGACAGCAGCAACAAGCGTGCTTAGGGGTTGTGTCCTGGGCTGGGGTGGGGTGAACCTTGTAGCAGGCACATTCAGAATCAAAGCCTGGACGTCCCTGAATAAAATGGCTCCTAAATCAAAACTTTGGAGTCCCTATTTAAAAATGGCTCCTGATCGAAAACGGCAGATTTGGTGCCAAAATCTCATGCCAATATACCTCCATTGTTATTTTCATAGATGTGGGGTTATGGGGGGACATGATTTTCTTTCTTTTGTAGTTCTTCCTGCTGGTTAAGGGCACAGATTCTCGCTCCTATTAGCAGGGTCAGGGAGGGTTTTAGGTGGGACCAGAGTCTCTGGAGTTGGAGCAATTGACCATGAGTCAAAGGGCTCCGACTTGGGAGTCAGGGGCTGGTAGTCTTGAAGGAGATGTTGATTGACCAACAGGTGGGTGAATTTGTGTATCTGATCTTGCAGGAACTTCTGTAGGCAATATAACAGGCACGATCAGAAAGAAACATACAGAGGACTAATAGTGGTCCTGTAGGGTGGAGAAGCCAAGGCCACACTAGAATGCACATTTCCCAAGGGACTGTTGACCTAATTGCTGTTTCCTCTTTTCAGACATCAGTGACCAATAGAAGGCAGATTTAAAAGGCTGCTGAAGGAGGATTTTTTTGAGATTTTGCTTCTGGGCAAGACCCTCAAATCTTGAGGGCCTGAGTCCGAGCAGAAGTGAGTGGGGCTGGACCAGAGTGAAATTTTTATTGGGCTTAGGGCAGGAAGGGAGGACTTGGGACAGAAAAAGGGGTTTTTTAGAGTCTCTTGTCCTGCTGGGGTTGGCTGAGGGAGCTTGCCAAGATCCAGGATTGGTCTCGAAACCCTGCTTATTGACAGGTGGTTCTGTCAGTGCCTGATTGGTGGTTCTTTGGTGCACGCGGGTTGCTTAATCACCTCAAACTGACCTAACATCTTGGCCTTTCACCCAAACGAAAGGAGGGTGTCGACATTCTTTTTGATCAATCCAGTTTCACTAATATCATAGCAGCATTCTGCTCTCAGGAATAGACAGGTTTCTCCTTTGTCTGCCATCAGGAGATCTAGGGCTCGAAGGTTGTATAATGAAACTTGAACAAATTATGTGATTTGCCTTTATAGGGAAGCAAGAGAAGCGAACGATGCCTCTACCACTTCCCGAAGTTGTTCAAGCTTCTGGGTAGTGGTTACTGCATAAGCAAGTCCTCCTGCCTCCAGTCTGGAGGCAGTGAGTGAGGGGGCAAGAGAGAGTCCAACAACTACTGTTAGAAAGACAGCCCATCTTATCCTGGAAAGGGAGATAGTAACAAGTCATTTTAATTCAGCCTCACTGTACAGAGTTAATTGAGGGACCAAGATGGAACAAACATAAAAAGCAAAGGACATGTTGAAGATTAGATTATTTTGTTAGGGTACCATTGCACCCAAAAAAACAATCCCGTCAGAGCAAATATTGAAAAAGGGATTTGAATGATCTGGTCACAGGGTGCTGAACCAGAGGCAGTGTAGCAGTTGGGGAAATTCCCTGATGAGTTATGAAAAAGAGGGACTTCCTCAAAGGCTGGAGAGGGGGCCCTTGGGGTATGTTTGAGGTATTGAGAGGAAGATGAATGGGGATCGCAGTTAATGGAGTACGATGCAAACCTGTGCATAGGAAACAGTATGAAATGTCATTAACTTTGGATAAATTGAGAAGATGAAGGCCCTGACATATTAGGGCCATCCCTGAGAAAGGGACAGCTTTAGGATGGGCAACTGCATCCAGCTGGTGTTGGAGTTCCTTCTCTTGCTCCTGGATGGTTATGTGAATTTGAGGGAACACTTGTATATAAGTTCTCCAGATTCTGATAGAGGCTGAGGGGTGCTTGGAAAGCCCCAAGAATAAAATTTACCATCAACACCGGAAGCCCAATTTGGGTCCCATGGTTCCCAAAGAGTTAATTTGGTGTATGCTTGTTTCTCATAGCAAGGCTGATCTAGGAAGCGTTTCTTGCATGAATTATAAGGACACCCGCCATAGGTGTTAGTTCAGCCCTTACCAGATTCCTCAGTTTGGTCTGATATGAAGCATAGCATTGCTGCACATAGGTGGGAAAAGTGGCTCAGTTATATTCAGTAATGTTAAGGGTGACTGCCCTATTACAGCCAATGGAAGGACAATCACCTTGACCCATAAACTGAGAGCAGGTGGTGCCATCCTGGTGCCATGTCTCTTGGATGTAGAAGAAACATCTGTGGGTTGGGTTATAGAAGCTTGAGAGGAGTAATGATTACTAAAAGAAAAAGAGGGTTGGCAAGAAATCTTGAGTTTGGTGGGCCCCAGCGTGCTGGAAGTCCAGGAGTGAACAATTGGAACAGGCACTTTTTTTTTAAGGCAGGAGACGTGGTACCAGGGGGAGTGACTCAAAACCTTGGCAACCACTGGGGTAGTAAGTATGACTGTACGGGGTCCCGTCCAGCGAAATTCCAACGATTGAGGACACAGTTACCAAAGTAAGACTGTGTGTCATCCTGTAGAAGAGGGTTTGATTCAGTTTGTGGCTGTACTGGGATTGAAGCAATGGATGACCCAGGAAGGCAACAGTCTGCATGTTCCCTTAGGAGTTTGTGTAGAAGTATGAAATAGGGCAGGAAGGACACAAGGGGAGAATGAATGAGTGGAAAGCTTTTGTTGATTAAGAAAGGGCACCCACAGTGTAGCTCAAAGGGGCTCAGACCTGAGGGGGCTCTAGGGCTACCCGAATTTGGGTGAGGGCCAACGACAGGAGATTGGGCCAAAACAGCCTGAGTTCAATAGCAAGTTTAGTGAGATGATCTTTGAGAATGCCTTTAGCCCTCTCAACCTTACTCAAGAATTGGGGTCCATAAGAGATGTGGAGCCTCCAAGTGATGTTGAGACCTTTGGAGACTAGTTGAACCACCTGAGAAGTGAAGACTGTGATCTGATTGGATGGAGGTGGGAAGTCTGAACCTGGGAATGATCTGCTCAATGAGGATGAAGGAGATGGTATGAGCAGTTTCCCTGGTGGTAGGGAAGGCTTCTATCCAATTGTAAGAGAGTGCTTGGGGGCAAGTCACAAGCAGTTAGATCCTGTGCCAAGCCTTTCCCAAAGAAGTGAGGACTGTCCCTGAAGCCTTGAGGTAGGATTTTCCATGTCAGCTGTTGAGACCTAAAGGATATAGGGTCTTCCCATATGAAGTCAAAGAGGTAATAAGAGTCAGGATGGAGAGGCACTGTAAAGAAGCCATCTTTAAGATCCAGGACAATATAGTGAGTGTTTGAAAGGGGAACATGCAAAAGAAGAGTGTGAGGGTTGGGAACCACCGGGTGAATGGGAATAACTGCCTCATTAATTAGGCAGAGGTCCTGGACTAAGTGATAGGCTCCTGAGGGTTTGTGTACTGGCAATATGGGAGTGTTGCAGGGGGAGTCAGAAGGGATGAGGAGTCCCTGGGCAAGTAACCAGTCTATGATGGGTTTAAGTCCTTTCCTGTGGGTTTTGGAGATGGGAATTTGGGGAAGCAAAGGAAACTTAATTTGGGGTTTCAGCTAGATACGGACTGGCCTGCAGTGGGAGGCTATGACTGGCTTGGAGGTGACCCAGACCTGGGGATCCACTAGGTCAGTGGGAAATGGCACAGAGGTAATGTCAGGTTATTAGAGTAAGGATTAAAGGCAGAAGAAGATGGGTGGTGGTACTCTAGGAGTATAGTTGGAGGGTGGCTCCTAGAAGTTGTAGATCATCTCTGTCTAGGAGAGAACCTGGACAGGCTGGAGTGACCAGAGAAGAGTGTGTGAAAGGGTGTCCCTCCAGGGCACAGATCAGCTTAGCAGTTCTGTTTGGGAATTAGGGTTTGCCGTCAATCCCCATAACCGAGACCTGGGAAGGAAACAGAGACCCAGTGTGGTCAGACAAGACAGAATAGGTAGCTTCCGTGTCCACAATGAAGGTTATGGACTTACCCACTATCTGCAGTGTTATCCTGGGCTCAGGAAGGGTGATGGGGGTCCTCGAGTCTGGGCTTCTTCAGTCTTCTGTGAACACCAATAGTTCAAGAAAAGGGGCAGCCTGGCTGGTCATACCCATGCGTGGAGTCACCAAAGAAGTGCCAGCCATAGGGCACTTGCTCTTCCAGTATCCTGTCTGCTTACTGGGGTGCCAGGTCTGGAGTGGGGCGCCATGGGTTTGGGCATTGGCAAGCCCAGGGACCATTGCATCCACATTTGAAGCAAGGCTCTGGTGGAGAGGAATCCTGGTTCCCCTGTGAAGCTCTCTCTGGAGCCATAGGCCTCAGGGCCACCACCAAGGTCTGGGTTTAGATTGTTACCTTTTCTGCAATTGAGCCTGCCTGGCTACTTCAGCCACCTCTTCCTGGGCATTACAGATTTCAGAGGCCATTTTCACCAGATCTCAGATAGAAGTCTGAGGGCCCTCCTCAGCTCCTTTGAACTCTTTTCTAGTATCATGGGCTGATTGAGTAATGAAATGGGTTGCTAACACTGTAGCCCTGGAGGGAGACTCAGGATCCAGCTTAGTATATTTGGTGAGGTCCTCTGTAAGGCGCTTGAGAAATAAGGCTAGATTCTCTTCTGGGTCCTGGGTGATTTGTGTCAGCTTATCAAAGTTAATCACCTTATTGAAACTGCATGTATGCCTGTATAAGATATTGGACCATGTGAGTGCAGTCACGGCGACCTCGTTGGCCATCTTGACAGTCCTAGTTGGTTTCAGTTAGGGGAGTGGCGCTTTACCTGTGGGGAGAGTCATATCTGTGAGGTGAATTTGATAGACATGATCTCATGTGTCCTTCTGGATGCTGGCTCACTCATCAGGTAGGGTGGAGGAAAGAATGACATAAAATCATGCCAGGTAAAATCGTAAGTCTGAGAGAGTTATCAAAGTTTCTTAGTATAAGTAAATGAGTCAGTGAATAAGGACCCAAGGTACTTTTGAATCTGGGAATGATCTTGAAGTGATAATGGGACATGTACTTTGGCCCCTGCCACTTCCCTGAGAGGACAAAGGAGCTTTGGGTTAGCTGGTGAGAGGGCCTGTTGAGACCAGGTATGGGTACTGACAGAAGAGAGGAGTGAGTGGGAAGAGAAGGAAGGGTTGTATCAGTAGTAGAGTTGGGTGGAGGATCCATGCTGCAGAAGAGGAAGAGGGTCAGGAGGGGGAGAGGGATGGAGGGGGAGGTCCTGGAGTGGGGGAGGAGGAACTGTGGTAGCAGCAGAAGTGGGAGGGGTACAGGTGTGGGAGGGGAGGGGGAAGACAGGAAGGTGGGGCTGAGAGCAGCTCCTGTGGATCTGAGAATGAGGAAGGAGATGTAGAACAATGAGATAGGCATTTGGGATTTTCTCTAGCAAGGAAATCTTGAGCAGTAGACAGGTAGAGCAGAAGGGAGGACAGGAGTGAGTCTCAGAAAGCCTGAATGTGCCTCCAGATGAAAGGGACTTCTGCCCACTTTCCTGTCCAGTGACAGAAATTGTCCAATTCAGTGAGGATTTTAAAGCAAAAGTTCCTTCTGGGGGTCATTATGACCCACTGTCTAAGTCATACTGGGGCCAGGCCACAGTGGAGTAAGATGAGGGGTTTTCGGCTTAGGTCTTGAGTAAGTCCTAATTTGGCAAAAGACAACCCAAATAGATTTGGGGTCTAAGGAGGATTCGGTGTTTCCCATGACCTTCTGAAACCCTCGGGGGTGGGTGGGAGCAGAAAAAGGTGTCCCAAATTCAGATCGCACTCACCCAAGGAACAGATAAGGTTGAGGCATTCCTGCAACCCACCGGGGGCCCAAACGAATCTGAAGGGGTAACACAAGGACTGCGACATCTCCACAGTTCCTGGGACCTTGAATGGAACCAGTGGGGGTCTATGGTATGTGCGGGACTTACCAACAGCCTCCCTCACCCAACAAAGGGGCTGTAAGATCATGGGAAACGTGGGAACTTACCCCAATCCTGTTGGCCTGGATGAAAGGAGAGGTAAAGGAGTAGCTTAGGAATTTCCTGGTTCCTTTGAAGTGGGGAGAGTGGACCTCAATCCCTTAAGGGAGAGGCCAGAAAATCCCTCCTGGATTTCGGCAGCAGATGTAAGTTCAGACAGCAGTGACCAAAGGAGGAAGATTGAAAAGGCTGCTGAACGAGGCTTTTTTGAGATTTTGCTCCCAAGTGAGACCCTCAGACCAACATGGCAGGTTGAGGAGAAGCAAGTGGGGCTGGACCAGCCTGAAATTTTTATTGGGCTTAGGGCAGGAAGGGTGGACTTGGGACAGGAAAAGGGTTTTTGGAGTTCATTATCCTACTAGGGTTGGCCAGGGGAGCTTGCTAAGATCCTGGATTGGTGAGGAGATCTCACTGATGGGCACCTGATTGGTGGTTCTTACACGGACGCAGGTTGATTAATCACCTCAAACCCACTAACCCATATGAATGTAGCTAACACAATATGTTATTACATTTAAAACGTGAGTTAAAGAAAGGCTGAGAGAATTTAGTTTTTTTGTGGAAAAGTAGAAAAATGCATTTGTGTTTTACAATAATAAATTCTAAAGAGATTAGGCAATCATTAACTTAAAAATACATTTAAATTGTATCCCACTGTAAAAAGGAACAAAATACTTTACATATCTTGTTGATAACAGGTCCAGTTGTCAAGCATTAAATGATATAAATAAATCCCCAATTAAATTTGTTATCCTTAAGAATCTAAAATTACCATACAACTTTAGTTTGGAGAATATCAGCTTGATATAATGTTCTTTTAAACCCTCTATCTTAAAGACTTGTATACCTGGAAGATATGAACACATTTAATATATAAAGAAGAGAAATAGCACCATAATTCCATTGATGTTTTTATATTAACCAAGTTTCGCTTTTAAAGAAAATTTAGACTTTGGAACAGTTGTTGTTTAACAGTTGTATAAACCTAAATTCCTTCAAGATTATTTGCTCTAAAAAGTAAAACTTAATAAACACAATGTTATTGGTAAATAACGTTTTAAGAAATGCTTGTTAGTTTAATATGTAGATTAAATTTTGGTTTATATCAGTACATTAATGTTTGACCTTGGTAAAACCTTCAATAGCTTTCATTGATTCTTTCATATATATATCATTAACCTATACAGACCTCTTTATCACTTATTTTAACCCTCTTATTTGCTTCATCAAATAAAGTCTTTTTTATTCATAATCATTTTCTTTTCCTTCTATTAAATATGGTTCCATGCCTGGAACCTTCTAATTTTCCTTTCCCATCTGTTATCCTCTTTTTTATTCACTTGAAACAATCCTTGTGAATTTCTAAATTTAGTCAGATTACTCCATTTTAATGAGAAGAAATACTCTATGTAATTTAAAGTACTCTAATTGAAACACAGTTAAAACTTTTGGACCTCTTGTATAGAGAATCACATTTGTTTACCATTTCATGAAAATATAATGCTCAAGTATATAGAATTATACATGTTGGAACTTTAAATTTTTAGTAACCTTGTTTTCAGTGATAACAAAGCAATCTTAACCTCTTTTTTTTATTAAAACAACAATAATTTTACCTAGAGGAATTTAAGGACTTAAGAGTACTTTATGTTATATTTAACAGTTAGCATCTTAACCTTACAAATTAATCAGATGTCTAATAACCACATTTATGAGTAATCCCATGTCAAATCTAATTTACTTATTTTTACCAAGTTATCAGACAAGCATATTGAACAGTATTAGCCATTTCTCTCTTGTTGAAGAAAAGTCCTAGAAACAATGGGTATTAGACATTCTATAGACATCAATAGTTAATACTTTTTTGATCACCTGGAGAGACTTGTGAGGTAAATAATCCTAAAGACATCTTTACTTTCATCTATTTACCCAGTTGAGATTGAAACTTCTTAAATCATGTGAATTAAAGGATGCATTTCTATTAATTTATGAGCACTCATTGTACGTCTGCCAATTTGGATATCATGTACATGATATACAGACGTACACACACATAGACATACAACAAATAACACAAGTGTGCACACAGAACACAATAGCAAAGGCCTTGTAGCTTTTTGTAGGCAAATCTTCATTGCAATGTTACAGAGGTTTAAAAAGTTGAACAAAAATAGGACTGAGCAGGAAAACATTAACCTGGGTGTGTAGGATCAAAATCATGAGCTCCCAAAATATGGAACTTAAGGAAAAAACCCAAAGGATCCTAGAAATCATGACTGCCTGGTAATTAGTAAGGTGCCATAAAATATGCTTTGGGGTTTAGTATTGTAGGAGTTCAGACAAAAGACACTTTTACATTTGTTTTCTTTTTCCTAGGGCCTCAGGTCAGTCTCCTACTGAGTCTGCAGGCCTCTTCCATTTACAGTTCAATGTAAGTCTTGACATAAAACAGGAAGAAGCTGGGTAAAACTGCTGTTCCCTAACCCTGCTCCCAAACTCTCCTGCCTTCCTCAGGTTGGAGACAGTTGGATAGGATCATGGAAAGTTGGATCCTATGATTGGGTTAGGTATTGGAATTCCTTACTGTACCCTGAGGGATTGGAGGGGAAGGACCCTAGCCTCCTTTCCACTGGGGAGAAGTCACTAAGGGAGAAAGGGACATGTACCTGGACAACTCCCTCTGACCCTGCTACTTCTCAAAAGGGAAACAAGGGTGCAGGCTGGGTAGAGGGTACCAAGAAAGAAGGAGTAGCAGGTGGACAGAAAGTAGGTGAGGGAGGTCCCAGAGGGGTCAGAGCAGAAAGTGGAGAACGGAAGAAAGGGGGTCCATCAACTGGGTCAGGTCTGGGGATTGGGGAGGGTCCTGAATCCCTCACAAGAGATTTGTTGCAGTAGCATGGAGCAAACTGACAAGGCTGTCCTTCCGGGGACAGCAGCAACAAGCATGCTTAGGGGTTGTGTCCTGGGCTGGGGTGGGGTGAACCTTCTAGCAGGCACATTTGGAATGGAAGCCTGGAGTCCCTAGATAAAATGGCTCCTAAATCGAAGCCTGGGAGGCCCTGAATAGAATGGCTCCAGATCTAAAATGGCAGATCTGATGCCAATAGTGATCTCATGCCAATACTGTCTCAAAATTAAAAATGAATAGAACTAGAGATGTAGTTCACTAGTAAAGTTCTCCTGGGTTTAATCCTCAGTCTGGAAAAAAAGTTAAAAAAAAAAAAAGAAGAAGAAGAAGAAAGAAAGTAAGTAAGTAAGAAGCCAGCAGATTGGGAGTATGAGGGGAGCTTGCTTTCGGCTTTTTCACTTATGGACGGCACCTTCTCACTGAGTCATTACATGGTATAAGGGGCAAATAATGCCTTCCATGACCATATTGAAGCCAGAATTAAGGACAGGCAGTCAATGTAGATAGGTCATAGGATCGATGGAGAAAATGGAGGCCAGTTGGAGTCCAGGAAGTTGGAGACCACCCCTGGGAGACTGGAATGGTAATGCCTCCTGAGCACTTTGTCTACCAGGATTCCTGCCTATACTGCCCTCCTAGAAGGGGGTTCATGAAGCACCTCCTGAACAGACAGGGAGCTGCTAATTAAGGCCCCTGGGATGCAGCTCCCTTCCTGCCCCATCACTCCACATTGGCCCTTCCAGCCCACCTGCTTCTCACCTTTTGGCCATTCCACCAGCATCTCCTGGGCCTAGTCAGGAAGGAAGAGATAAGGGGGAAGAGAGCAGGAAAACAAAGAAAGTCTAAAATGTCTAAAAGGTGCAGGATGCTCTCACTTCTTGGGATACCAGGATACCACCAGCTATGGCCCCATTCTTTCTCCAGGAAAAGTCTTTATTTAAAAAACTCTTTTAAATTCTTGCCTTGGCACTTCTCTAATGTTCAGAGTTGAACAATTGAGGAAGAAGAACTCATCAAGATAACCCAGTGATATCCTATTCATACCCTTAGGACCATAACTCTTTTTCTTTTAGTACCTGGGATTGAAATCAGGAGCACTCAACCACTGAGCCACATCCACAGTCCTATTTTGTATGTATGTATGTTATGTATGTATTTTAGAGACAGCATCTCCCTGAGTTGCTTAGCACCTCAAAATTGCTAAGAATGGCTTTGAATTTTCTATTCTCCATCCTCCTGTCTCAGCCTCCAGAGTCCCTGGGATTACAGGAATGCACCACCACTCCCAGCTAGGACCCTAACCCTTAATACCATCACACTGGAGATTAGGTTTCATTGTGTGAATTGGGTGGACACAAGTTCTCAGACCCTAGCACCTACCGCCCAAGATCTCAGCCACCAAGACTGCAAACTACTACAAAATGTCTCTGCTTATTTTAAACAATCCACTCACCAATCTATTTCCATCCCCACACTTGTGAGGAGCAGGACTGGGTTTCTCCATTGATTCTAAAACCTGGAGCAGCTGAGTATGTCCAGGAGAGCCAGGTGGGGTCCTCAGGGTCCTGTCTCCTCAAATTGGCTCTTATTCCCTGTGAATCTGCAGACACTGTGATCCCCACACTGACATGATTATACCACATCTGAGAAGATGTTTCTGTGTTGTGTGTCCTGGAAGAGTCCTTGGAGGCGCAGGAGGTCTAGAGAAGTGATTCTTGTCCCTCATCCCTGAGAACCTCTCCATCTAGTAAGGTGTCCTTCTGCCTTGCAGAATTCCCCCTGCAGCCTCCTAACCATCCCCCACTCACTATAACATCCCATCATTGATTTTTCTTCTCCCTTCATTGCTGTCCCTAAATTTCTCTGGCCCCTCATATGTACAAAGGTAGCAAATAATGATCATTGTGCCTCTGGGTCCCCTCAAATCTTTTTCTATTAGACATTAAGAGGCTGATTTCTCATCCCAAAGACCTTGAGAGTCCCCCAGTTCCCAACCTCTGACTGACATGCCCTCCTCGGGTACAAGTTACCCAAAGGGAGATGACCCCCTCATTTCCATTCATTATATTTAAGCCCAATCAAAGACTTCATGAATTTTGGGCAAAAGATGACAATTCTGTTTGGCCATTTGGGCCACCAGTGGATAGACAAGGTTAACATTAAGCCAGAAGGGACCCAGCACATAAAGGACTTTCCTTTTGGTGAAGACTCATGGGTGCATCCTTATAGCATTTACTGAGTTCCTGGGAGCAAGCTTCCATGTTTCAATTCTGTAGAAGCACACTCTATTACCCAAAGTGTTTCCCACAATATTTTTTAGATACTTAATAGATTTTTTAAGTTCTTCAGTGTGGAGCATGTGTGTGTGTGTGTGTGTGTGTGTGTGTATACAGTGCTAGGGACCATATCTACCTCCTTGGCCTGCTAGGCAAGCAGTATACCACTGAGCTACATCCATTCACAACCCAGTGTGGAATAACTTATATGCAATTAAATTAATCTCTTGAGTGTACAATTTATTCATTCTGAGATAATATGTAAGATAAGCAAACACCACCACCACAAGTTTTACCAGTTTCTTTCACTTCCTAAACTTCCTCACGCCCCTTTGTAGTCCTCCCTTGCCCTGAATCCTGCTCTAAGGCAGTCACCTAATTGCTTGGGTTCCTCTAGTTGGTCTTGCCCCAAATATGATGCACATGGACACTTTTAGGAATGACTCTGTCACTTCACATACTACTTTTGAGATGCAAGCGGATCTCAGACTCCATTTCCTAAGGAGTGGCATTCCTTGTAGGGACACCCTACCCATTATCCACTGACCAATTAATATACATCTGAGTGTCTTCCATTTTTTGACCAATTCTAATAAAGCTCTTAGGAACATTGACATAAATTATTTATATGGACCCATGCTGTCATTTCTGTTGCAGAGAGACCTGAGAGGAGAATTTCTGAGTCACATAGCAAGTGTGTGTGGAATGTTTAAGAGAAATACCAAACTCTTCTCCACAAAGACTCTGTCACTCTGCATCCCTACCAGCCATTTATGAGGGTACCAGTTGCTCGATATCCTCTTTAACACTTGGTCTGATGGTCTTAGATCAAATTGAATTTAAACCACATGTTGGGGGATCTCATTGCAGATGTTTGTTTGCCTTTTAGACTCTGCTTTCATCTTCCATTATCTATCTATCTCTCTCTCTCTCTCTCTCTCTCTCTCTCTCTCTCTCTCATATCTATATATGTATAAGGTATAATATATACAAATACATACACAGATACACTCCTGAAACTCTTCATCATTTCACATTATCACTATCATCTTGGTCATTGTAAAAGCCAAGGCCTCTGTAAGATAAAGGGCAGGGCCCATGGGGACCTCCACCCTAGCAGACTCCAGATTAGGAAGAAGCACTTGTTGTCCAGTTGACACAAAGGAGCTTATAATAGGACTGAGCTGGGAGGAGCCCAGAGCTCAGCTGAGAACTAGGTGAGGAGAATCAGAGCAGAGAAAGCATCTGCCCAGGCTGGAGCTGGGGCAATGGCTTGGAGGAGAGTACAGTGAAAGGGAAACTGAATCCACAGCAGCCTTGCTGATTGGGTGGAGGTCAAGGAGAAGCAGTGCTCTCAGCATGATGGCTTCTTAGTTGTGGATAAAGCTGATTATTCCCCAATGTGGCTGAGAAGGACACACACTAAGATGTGAGAACCTATGGTGGGGTGGGGGTAGGCTAGCCAAGGATGGTTTGCAGGGAAATCTCTAGGCTGCTGCCTGAAGTTGAGCCCCATACCCCTTCATCAGGGAAGTCAGTTTGAGCAGATCCTCCTAACCCAGACGGGCTTCCATTTACCCACGCAGGGCTCAGGATGATTCAGAATCTCCCAGAGGCATCTAATCCCTGGGAGTTCCCTGGACGGGCAGGCACTTATTTCACATCTTTCTAGTGGATAAGTGACTATAAACTGGACCTTGGTTTTATGTTGTTGGGGTATCTACAGAAATGCCTTCACAAAGAAGGGTCAGACTAAGAAGGGTGAAACCCTCCGAGGATCTCAGAACATGGTCTATAAGAGATTAGGAAGTATTGAAGGGCACCCAGTCACATCTCCTTTCCACTGTGTAAGCAGTTCCCCACACTCCAGCAAGGTCATCTGTATTTCTCCATCTCTGGAAATCTTCATTCTGCACCTCCCAGAGAAGCCCTCCAGGTTCCTCCAGTTACATCCAGCTCTCTGCTCCCTCCTCTCCTCCCCATGGTTGACAGCAAGGACAGGGAATTAGAGACTCCAGGTGTGAGGAAGGGGTCCTGGGATGTCAGAGGGGCTGCAGAGGCTGTGCGGCACCTTGGGAGGTGCCCAAGGGAAGAAGAGGGGTAGGGCCCTGCCCGCTGCACACTGCCCCCATGACCTCTGAGAGTTCAGAATGACTCTCCTGCAGCACACCCCTTGCAGGGCACCTCCCATTTCCCAGACTCCTCACTGTCAGGTTCAAATTCCACCTGGCAGAATGCTACTCTGCAGTTCCAGGTGAAGCCCAGGAATACAGAAGCAGCCCTGGGAGCCGACCATGTGCCTGCATCGACTTTCTGCCTGGCTCATCCTCGTGGCCTATGGGCTCCTGATGCTCCTCATCCAGGGCCAGGGTGAGGCTGCCATGGGGAGGGTGGTAGAGACCGGGTTGGATCTGCCAAAGTGCACAGAGACAGAGCCTGAGCCTGGAGGGAAGGCACCAGGGCGGGGGAGTTGGTAGAGGAGACAGATGAAGGGGATGAGGGGCTGGGGGTGAGCCAGAGAGGGTCAGAGCTGCCTGAGGACACCCCCATGGAGGAGTGAGCTAGTGTGAGGGGTGCTGAGGAGCACAGTATGGGCAAGTGAGAAGCCTCCTGGCAAAGGAACAGGGATAGGGGACCTTTGCCTCCCGTGTGTGGCTGTGCTGTAGCTACTACTCACCCTTGGATAATACCAACAGCAATATAAGAGCTTGCTGGTGACATTTGGCTCTGAGTGTGTTGACCCCTTGGACAGAGAAGTGCTGGCGCCTTCCATAGGCTCCACAGGCAAGGTTACTGGCCCTGGGGGTTACAGTAGTCGTGGTACCACTTCTTAATGCTGATCTGAGTGACTGCTGGGTTCCCTTCACTGGCAGACCCAAGCTGACATGCCTTACATTGTGTTCTAGAACAAAGGCGAAGTGCTCTGTGCCTTCTAGAAGTCTCTAGGCCCTTATCAGAAGGTGCTGGTAAGAGAGTACCATGCCCAGGGAGTGTCAGCAGCCCTGATCCCTCCCACGCCAAAGGCTCCTATTGTGGGTGTTGGACATAGACCCAACTTTCCCAGTCTAATCTGCACTGAGGAATCCATGGTCCCTTGTCCCCTTTGGACCACTACTGATAGGCTTCCTCCCTTACCTGGGGCTGAGAGAACCAGAATTTTCTCAGCAGAAAGACTTTTCTAGCTTCACTGAAAGATTGTATTTTTTTAATATTTATTTTTTTAGTTATAAGTGTACACAATATCTTTATTTTATATTTATGTTGTTCTGAGGATAGAACCCATTGCCTCAGGCACGTCAGGCAAGCACTCTACCTCTGAGCCACAACCCCAGCCCCTCTCCCGAAATCCGAAATATTCTATTTTCAAAAAACTTTTTCTTGAACTCACATACAAAAAAAAAAAAAAAAAAAACACCTGAGTCCTGAGAGGGTATAGATTTGCGTCCCACAGTCTTCTGCCCACCCAGTCCTGGCTCCTCCACAGGCTCATCTAGGTCTTAAATACGGTCCAGGTCTTACACACTACTCATCTTTGTCTCTCACCTAAATGGTCACAAACCCATCTTTTCTGGTGTGACCATTTCCTCATCAGGACACAAGGAAACTTCCCACCACTACATACATACATGGTGAGATTCCTCCTGCTGTTTCATGCAGGGGGCTTCTCCTCAAGGAAGCAGCGACATTATGTCATCAGACTGTGAGCAGGATTAATTAGCAGACTTTGCCCTTTGTAATTACAAATATCAGGCATTAGTGGCCAGTCACCACATGAGTTACATGGACCACAATCCCTCCGGCAAGGCATTGTGTGGAGACAGCATGTTGGTAGGGACAGGAGTGAGTCTTTGGACTTGGAGGGATGCTGGCCAATTTCCTTCTGTGGTCCTGTGAGTGGCTGCTGCCCTGGCCTGACCTGTACCAGGGAGCATCAAACACGCAGATCCTAGGGTATCTGGTGGGAAAGAGGAGGAGGTTTGGAGTTTTTAACTTTTTCTTATGGAAATCAGCTCAGATCTACCACATTCTGGAGTGAAATCTTGAGCCTGGGGAAGGAAAGGCCCCAGTGATATGGGAGCTGGGGAGATGTCAGCAAGAGCAGGAGGACTGTGGACCTGACTGCCACCTACCTGCACCCTGAAGCACAGAGAGGACTGGGACAGCCAGAGAGCTGCACCCACCCAAGAGAAGGCCCATTCTAGGGAAGAGAGAAGATTTAAACCCAGCATGCCCAACATCAACCTTTACCAAATATCATGACTTGGACAAGCCAGATATATCTAGCTTGACTTTTCACTGGCTCCTTGCCTTGATCCCCAAGCCCAGGCAGGACAATTTTTGTATGGTCTGAACTCATAGCTCCCCTCCATATGTCTGTTTCTCCTTTCATGAATGGTGATTCTTTATGTCATTTCTTGTCTTCTCAAGCATGAGATCCTTGAGGATGGGAAAATTTAGTTCCACTCCCACAGTCCTCCTAGTGTGTGACATGACCTGGCACAGTGAGTGCAATGGACATTCTTCCCCATCAGCCCAAAAGATATTTTGCTGGAAGATGCTAGGACTGAAGGATGGTGGCAAGGCACAGGGGTTTGGTGATCCTGGAGGGATAGGCTGTGAGCTGGTCGAGTAATAGTGGTGGTGGGGATAGGGACTAGGGATGGGCAGAAAGATTCTGAAGGAAATGTTGACATATCAGGGTTCCTCCACAAGGCTGAGCTGAGGAGGGCCAACCAGGCCCAGTGCTGCAGGTCAGCAGCTGAGTGGGCAGACCTGAGCCTGAAGTGCATCTCTCTGCCCACAGGCCAGGACTCAGTCAGCCCCATCCGGATCACCCACACTGGGCAGGTGCGCGGCAGTCTTGTCCACGTGAAGGGCACCGATGCGGGTGTCCACACCTTCCTGGGAATTCCCTTTGCCAAGCCACCTGTAGGACCACTGCGCTTTGCAGCCCCTGAACCCCCTGAACCTTGGAGTGGTGTGAGGGATGGGACCTCCCACCCGGCCATGTAAGTTCTCCTGGGGTCTGGAAAACCTCAGGGCTGGGGTGAGGGAGGGTACTCCGAGCCCTGGGCCAGGCTGCAGTGGCTCCTTCATCTAAACTGTACTGCAAGGTCTGGGGCTATGGACCAGTGGTAATGTGTTTTTTGCAAACTAATGCACCATCTTTGAAACCCAGGTCTGAAATGAACAAATATACACAAACATATCCCTCTACATTGGGGAAATTCCCACATTCATTCTTCCAATGCTGGAGTAACTTTGCCAGGCCCCTGCCTCAGAGTGTGGAACCCAAAAGGCATTAGCTCCAGGTGCTGAAAACAGAGCAGAAAATAATGTCCCTGGATTTAGCTTATTTCCGGGGTTCTCTCCCACCACGGGAGATGATTCTGGGAGAAGGTCGGCGTGGCTCTCTGAACCTATAAAAGACCTTGACTCCAGCAGTCGATGCTGCAGATCCCTGAGGAGGGCAACAATGGTGGCTCCTTGGGGACCCCATCCACAGGGCCAAGGGAAAGGGGCATGTGCTTACAGCTGGAGACTCAGTGGAGGGGTGAGGTTTTCTGAGAGTCTCAAGTTGGGCTGTGGGATGCCCCATTACCCTTCTGTGAGAAACTAACCTCCATCCACTCAGATACCAGCTGTGTGGGGACACCTATGCTGTTCCAGGCCTGAGTGGGGATAGTAATAAATAGTGACTGTCAACAGGGGCAGCC
This sequence comes from Callospermophilus lateralis, assembly GCF_048772815.1. NCBI lineage: Eukaryota > Metazoa > Chordata > Mammalia > Rodentia > Sciuridae > Callospermophilus > Callospermophilus lateralis. Next base: position 48,889,098 of record NC_135322.1, read on the forward strand.
AGTGTTTCCCAGACAGGGCCCTAGAGTCAGGATTGCCCAGCCTCAGAAGGAGGTGGAATCAGGTGCTCAACAATCTTGAGGCCTCCCTGGGGGTCTAGGCTCCATCCCAGTTTCCCCCGAGCCTGTGGCCTGGAACTCAGTGGGGAATGACTTGAAAGAAGGATCATGTGAGGCCAGGCATCAGTTAAGGCAGGGAGTGAGGTTGTCTGGGATCCAGTCAGGACCTGACGTCTGAATTGACCACTGCTCAGCCCCTGGAGTAACTGTATTCCGTTGTCACCAGGTGTCTGCAAAATGCAGATGCATTGAATCTAGAGGCTCTGAATCTAGGGAGTACAAACTTGCCTCCCATCCCCATGTCAGAGGACTGCCTGTACCTCAGCATCTACGCGCCTGCACATGCCCGTGAGGGCTCTAACCTGCCTGTGAGTGTTAAGTCATGGTCAGTTGAAGGGTGGGAGAATAATTTGGGGGAAGATGATTAGAAGCGGGATTGGAACATGGTTCAAGGTAGATAGTAGCACAATGCTGTGAAGGCCGCGGATTGAACCCAGGAACTATATAACAAAACCACCGACACTGGAAGTCACAGGTTCAGCTGGCCACCACTGTGGTGTGAACTACCATGAAAAGTTTCTCACTATCAGTTTCCAAGAAGTCCTCTTATGCAGGCAGGAAACTGACCTAGGCATGGAGTCAAAGAGCCCTGGATCCTCTCAGAGGCCAGGTGTTCTAAGCCACTAACCAACTCACCAGCTTGTACCCAGGAGATCCACGCAGGTGCCCACAGCTGCACCTTGAGATCACTAAATTCCATGACCATGGTATATTTTTTGGGCCAGAGATTAGATGACAGTTTAAATTAATGTTCAAGTGGGATAATCACAGAAACATCAATTTTCTTTTCCTTTCAGAGTACTTCTAAGAGGAATAGATCCAAGTTCTGCTTCCTGGTTAGATTCCAAAGTATGGGAGGCCTGATCTTTCAAATTGATCTTACTCTGTCACCAGTACCCTAGGTCATGAGGTCCTATTAGTGTTCTGTGTGGTTAGCTACACAAGTCAAAGGTGTTCAGACTAGGGCTTCACCCAGGATGGAATTGGGCAGGGTGTCCACCACATGGTATATCTCCTGATTTCCCAGGTGATGGTCTGGATCCATGGTGGTGCCTTGGTGATGGGCTCAGCTTCCATGTGTGATGGTTCTATTCTGGCAGCCATTGAAAATGTACTGGTGGTCACTATCCAGTACCGCCTGGGAGTTCTGGGCTTCTTCAGGTGAGCCTGGGACAGGGATGGTCAATGGGCACTGAGTAGACAGAGGACCATCCAGTGATCACCATCCTTGCATTTCTCAGCACTGGAGACCAGCATGCCACTGGCAACTGGGGCTACCTGGACCAAGTGGCTGCCCTACGCTGGGTCCAGCAGAATATCGCTCACTTTGGAGGCAACCCTGATCGGGTCACTATTTTTGGCGAGTCTGCAGGTGGCACTAGTGTGTCTTCACATGTGGTGTCTCCAATGTCCCAAGGACTCTTCCATGGTGCCATCATGGAGAGTGGGGTGGCCCTGCTGCCTGGCCTCATCACGAGCTCATCTAAAGTTGTCTCCACAGTGAGTATCCTTTACTGCCCACAGCCAAATCTGCTGCCTCACCCTTCAACTTCAGAGCCTTTGCCACTCTGTCTGTTCCATGGGAACAAAGACTATGCAGGTGTCTCTGGAACTCCCCACCACCCCTGGGTGTTTTGAGGAGCTCAAAGGTCAGAATCCACACACCCCTGCCTCAAGTGGTTGATTTTGCTCTATGGTGTGCAAAGCTGCATCCAGGGGTCCTCAACCTCAGAAGACACATGGAAGCAGGTGTGATATCTCCTCTGGATGATACCTGAGCTTCAGGGAGGAAGAATTTCACACCTGCAGCAGTATAACAGGGTACACTTTGAGAATTAAGGGCAACCCGAACAAAGCTGAGATTTAGGCAATACCGCCCTTTCTTTACAGATGGTGGCCCACCTGTCTGCCTGTGGGCAAGTAGAGTCAGAGGCCCTGGTGAGCTGCCTGCGGGGCAAGAGTGAACAGGAAATGCTGACTGTTACCAAGGTAGGATGAATGGACATTAGTGAGGAGACAGGGGTCATGGTATATGGAAAATAAAGTGCTTTCCACTGTGGAACAAAGATCTCATTTCAAGGCTTGGTATCCTTGTATCCTCATAAACTTGATTGGCATTTGAGACAAAAATATTCTAAACCAGGTAAGAATCTCTGAATGTTGGTGTGAGCATCATTGTTTGAGTTAGGATGGGTTGGAGGTAGCTCAGGTGTCATTAGAAAACAAACTTTCCTTCCTGTGATCATGTACCTTGAATGCCTCCTTAGGCTTTCAGTGTCATTCCTGCTGTCGTGGATGGAGCCTTCCTACCCAGGCACCCCCAGGAGCTTCTGGCCTCTGCTGATTTTCAACGTGTTCCAAGCATCATTGGTGTCAACAATGATGAGTATGGCTGGCTCCTTCCCATGGTGAGTCCCCTCTCAAAACCCCTACAATAGTGTCAAATGTGAGCTTTAGACCTCGTATATCCTGGTCATCCCACCCCTAATTCTAGACTATTCCTTCACCACACAGCTCATGGGCCCCCCTGAAATCCATAAAGATCTAGACAGAGAGTCCATGCGAGCTGTTCTACAGAAAACATCAGCACAGACGGTAAGACTTCTGGGGTCCTGCACCAGGCAGAGTGCAGTCAGACACTCTGCCTTTTCAGTAATCCCCAGGAACAAAGATTGTTCTATGTGCATTTGTGGGTGGGGCCACCACACAGCTTGACACCATTGCCCTATTTCCTGACATTATAAACCCCAATACCTACCCTCTAGCTCCTGCCTCCCTGCCCCAGACATTGCCTAACCTGACTCTCCCTGATCCCCTGGACTAGATGAGGTTGCCTGCCGAATGTGCTGACCTATTGATGGAGGAGTACATGGGAGACAACGAGGACCCCCACACCCTCCGACTCCAGTTCCAGGAGATGATGGCAGACTTCACGTTTGTGATGCCTGCACTCCAAGTAGCACATGATCAGAGTGAGTGTATCTGTAGCTGAATCCTGGCTTCCTAGGAGACAGCTCAGAGCTGTGGGTCCCAGGTGAGGTCTGGTATCGGGTCCTGACACATGTCTTTATCCAGACCCTGGTCCCAGGCACCTGAAGGCTGTTATCTCAGTAAATCCTTATGAGTAGGGTAAAAGATAGACATCACATTCATTTAACAGAGGAGGAAACTAAGTTAGTGGCACTCAAGGACTTCCCGTGACCACACAGCCAGGAACTTTAAGACATGACTTAACAAAGAGCCTTCCAACTGCCTCTGAACCATTCTGGGCTTCCAAGCCACTGTGAAGATTCAAGCCAGCTTTGGACCTAGCAATCTTGCCACCAAAAGTGACACATCCTGTCCACCCTCCAGGTTCCCATGCTCCTGTCTACTTCTATGAGTTCCAGCATCGTCCCAGCATCTTCAAGAATATCAAGCCACCACATGTGAAGGCTGACCATGGTGATGAAATCATCTTTGTTTTTGGATCCTTCATCAATGGCATTAGAAGTGAGCACTCCTTGTTCCACAGGAGCATTTTCATGACTACAGGGTGGCAATTGCTCTCATTGTACAATGAGAAACTGTGGCTTAGAGAGAACATGGGATTCAGTGTCTAGCATCTTACAACTCAATGGGTCATTCCAGGGTTAGACCTTTCCCAGTCCAATCTATGCACCTTCTATGTGTTCCCACCCCAACAATGGTGTGTTGCATAGGAGAAGAGAGGGTTGGGTAAAAGCCTAATCATTTATTAAATGACTTCATGGTGTCCAAAAGAAGGAAACTGCTAGGCCAAGGAGGAGCCCAGTGTTGATTCAGTTAAAGGCTGGGAGTAGTAAAGGCAGGTTGGGCAAGCAGAGGGCCAGGCCCTGGGACTGTTGTGATAGGGAAGGGACACAAGCCTGGGGCTGGGGTGGTGAGTGTGGCACAGGAGTGGACAGCTGGATGGGGTTGGCCAGGACCCGGACCCTTGCCTTCCTCCTCCCACAGTTGAGCTCACTGAGGAGGAGGAGCTGCTGAACAGGAGGATGATGAAGTACTGGGCCAACTTTGCTCGAAATGGGTGAGGACACCTGCACATCTCAGCCTCCCAGGGACACGGGCCCTCCACTGCTCCCCTTGTCTGAAGTGACACCATTAGCTATTGTGTGTCCTTCATCACATCCAAGCCCCCTCCACAACCAGAAGACCTACACTAAAAAAGGGTGCTTTGTGGTTACAAGTCATTAGTCTCTTCTCTTAGTGGTCTAGAGGGTAAGCCATAGTGCTGGGGTACCATGAAAGCCAGTCTCTCACAGGGAAGGGCAACACAGGCCAGGTTTCCCTGCCCTGTGTGGAATGACACAAGTGAGAAGTTAGTGCTTTCCTACATCAGGATGCATCTCCCCATTCTCAACACCCTTTTCTGCCTGGCTGGCTGCCCTGTCCATAGTTGGGGTGGCAGGTCAGTTCTGAGTTCAACAGAGCTCAGACTGACCCTCACCCCTCCCTGCTGGGAGGGCATGTGCACAGGAACCCCAACGGAGAGGGCCTGCCCCACTGGCCACTGTTCACCCAGGACCAGCAGTACCTGCAGCTGGACATCCAGCCTGCTGTGGGCCAGGCCCTGAAGGCACACAGGCTGCAGTTCTGGACCAAGACCCTGCCTCAGAAGATCCAGGAGCTAAAGGAGGCTGAGGACAAGCACACAGATCTCTAGCTCCCTTGTCAGGAAGAGAGGGGTGTGCTAGGTGTGATGATGTCTTCCTGTGGTGCCCACACATGCCCTCCCAAGAACATGGGTTGACCCACTCATTCACATAGCTATTCGTCCATACACTCCTCCATGGGTCCTCTCTTGTTAGACACATCAGTAATTCCCAGTGCATGCCCACCTTCCTCCTCACCCCACTGTGCCTGAGTCCCTCCTTCCCTTCCTCCCCTCTCCTTCCCTACAACCCCTCCTTCCCCCTCCTCCCGGTTGCCACACCCTCCCATGCTAACAGAGAAGTTTTAGGAAGCAGAACTGGTACTTTTCTGAACCCCTTGCCCACCTCTCAGCAAGTACCCCATGTTCTCATACCAGTGGGTCCTCTTAAGAAAAGCTCCAATGTTTTACTCCATCAGGCTGCTGTGACAACAACAGCAACAGCAACAACAACAACAACTCCAATAATAACCAAGCTCGGCTTGGTGGCACATGCCCACAATCTAAGCCACTCAGGAGGCTGAGGAAAAAGAATTACATATTCAGCCCAGGCTGACCACTTGGGGAGACTCGAGCTCAAAATAAAACAAGTCCCGGGAGAGTAGCTCAGTGGAGTACTTGCTAAGCATGCACAAGGTCCTGGGTTTGATCACAGGGCTACCACCAAAATATCAACAAATAAAAACTGGGTAGCTTATAAACAATACAAATGTGTTGTCTTCTGTGTTGAAGGTGACAAGTCCAGAATCAAGTGTTAGCAGATTTGTTGTCTGGGGAGGTCTTACTTTGGTTTCTAGATGGTACCTTCCCACCATGTCCTCAGTTGGCAGAAGGGGCAAATAAGTTCTCTTGGGCCTATTTTACACTTCCTAAACACAGTCCCCTCCCAATGATTCATCACTTTCAGCCTGGATTTCTTTCTTTTTTTTTCCTGCTTTCCATCTACATGACCACAGCTCACCCTCTGGGGCACCATGCTTTCCCACTTCCTAACACAGGAGTCACCTCACACTCTTACATGGTGCAGCTTCCTGCACCATCGAGTGGAAAGGATGAAGTACTGTTTTTTTTAATGACTTTATTTTTAGTTATTTATTATTTTTATATGGTGCTGAGGAACAAACCCAATGTTTCACTTGTGCTAGGTGAGCACTCTACCACTGAGCCACAACTCCAGCCCACTACAGATGCACACTGTATTAACCAAAGGGGCTCCCATGATATTTTGTAGATTTTTAATAGATTTTTAAACAGCCTTAGCATTGAGTCTGTGTGTGTGTGTGTGTGTGTGTGTGTGTGTATGAGTGCGTACAGAGACCGCACCTACTGCCTTGGCCTGCTAGGCAAGCACTATACCACTGAGCTACATCCATTCACAGCCCAGTGTGGAATAACTTACATGCAATTAAATTAATCTCTTGAGTGTACAATTTACTCACTCTGAGGTAATATGTAAGATAAACAAACACCACCACCACAAGTTTTACCAGTTTCTTTCACTTCCTAAACTTCCTCATACCCTTTTGTAGTACCTCCTTGCCCTGAATCCTGCTCTAAGGCAGTCACCTAATTGCTTGTTCCTCTAGTTGGCCTTGCCCCAAATATGATGCAAATGGACACTTTTAGGAATGGCTCTGTCACTTCTCATACTATTTTTGAGATGCAAGCAGATTCCTTTTCCTGGGGAGTGGCATTCCTTGTAGAATGCTTTATCCATTGACCAGTTGATATACATCTGAGTGTCTTCCATTTTTGACCAATTCTAATGAAGTTCTTAGAGACATTTTCAGAAATTATTTATGTGGACCCATGCTGTCATTTCTGTTGAGGAAAGACCTGAGAGAAGAATTGCTGAGTCATACGGCAAATGTGTGTGGAACATTTAAGGGAAATAAAAAAACTCTTCTCCAAAATGACTCTGTAACTTTGCATCCCTACCAGCCATTTATGAGGGTATCAGTTGCTCCATATCCTCTTCAACACTTAGTCTGATGGTCTTATCAAATTGTTTTTAAACCACGTGTTGGGGGATCTCATTGCAGATGTTTGTTTTGACTTCTAGACTCTGCCTCCAGCTCCCATTCCCCCCCCCCTCATCTCTATATATGTATAAGGTATAATATATAGAGAGAGATGAGATAATATAGATATATTATGAGATAATATAGATAATATATACAAATACATACACAGATACGCTCCTGAAACTCTTCATCATTTCTCATTATTACTGTTATCTTGGTCATTGTCAAAGCCAAGGCCTCTGTAAGATGGTGCCATAAAGGGCAGAGCCCCTGGGGACCTTCACCCTAGCAGACTCCAGATTAGGAAGAAGCACTTGTTGTTCAGTTGACACAAAGGAGCTTATAATAGGACTGAGCTGGGAGGAGCCCAGAGCCCATTAAGAATTAGGTGAGGAGAATCAGAGCAGAGAAAGCATCTGCCCAGGAGAGGCTGGGGCGATGGCTTGGAGCAGAGTGCACTGCAAGAAGAATTGAACCCACAGCAGGTTTGCTGATTGGGTGGAGGTCAAGGAGAAGCAGTGCTCTCAGCATGCTGGCTACTCACTTGTGGATAAAGCTGATTGCTCCCCAAAGTGGCTGTGAAGGACACGACACTATGTTGTGAGAGCCTATAGGGGCGGGGGAAAGCTAGACAAGAATGGTTTGCAGGGGAACTTCTAGGCTGCCTGGCCCCACACCCCTTCATCAGGGAAGTCTGGTTAAGCAGGTCCTCCTAATCCAGACTGGTTTGCATTCACACATGCAGGGTTCAGGAAGTTGAGCCCCACACCTCTTCATCAGAAAATTTAGGTTGATCAGGTCCTCCTAACTCAGACTGGCTTCCATTCCTGGCCCATGCAGGGCTAAGGATCTTTCAGAATCTGTCAGAGGCACCTAAGCTCTGGGAGTTCCCTGGAACAGCAAGCCCAGTCACACGTCCCTGCCACTGTGCAAGCAGTTCCCCTCACTCCAGCAAGGTCACCTGTGTTTCTCCATCTCTGGAAATCTTCATTCTGCACCTCCCAGAGAAGCCCTCCAGGTTCCTCCAGTTACATCCAGCTCTCTGCTCCCTCCTCTCCTCCCCAACACCCTCATGGGCCTGGGTCAGCAAAGACAGGGAATTAGTGACTCCAGGTGTGAGGAGAAAGGTCCTGGGATCTCAGAGGGGCTGCAGAGGCTGTGCGGCACCTTGGGAGGTGCCCAAGGGAAGAAGAGGGGTAGGGCCCTGCCCACTGCACACTGCCCCCACGACCTCTGAGAGTTCAGAGTGACTCTCCTGCAGCACACCCCTTGCAGGGCACCTCCCATTTCCCAGCCTCCTCACTGTCAGGTTCAAATTCCCCCTGGGCAGAATGCTGCTCTGCATTTCCAGGTGAAGCCCAGGAATGCAGGCACATGGTCAGCCCTGGGAGCTGACCATGTGCCTGCATCGACTTCCTGCCTGGCTCATCCTCGTGGCCTATGGGCTCCTGATGCTCCTCATCCAGGGCCAGGGTGAGGCTGCCATGGGGAGGGTGGTAGAGACCAGGTTGGATCTGCCAAAGTGCACAGAGACAGAGCCTGAGCCTAGGGGGAAGGCACCAGGGCGGGGGAGTTGGTAGAGGAGCCAGATGAGGGGGATGAGGGGCAGGAGGGTGAGCCAGAGAGGGTCAGAGCAGCCTGAGGACACCCCCATGGAGGAGTGAGCTAGTGTGAGGGGATTCTGAGGAGCACAGTATGGGCAAGTGAGAAGCCTCCTGGCAATGGAATAGGGATAGGGGACCTTTCCCTCCTGTGTGTGGCTGTGGCTGTAGCTACTACTCACCCTTGGATAATAACAACAGCAATAAGAAGAGCTTGCTGGTTACATTTGGCTCTGAGTGTTTTGACCCCTTGGACAGAGAAGTGCTGACACCTTCCATAGCATCCACAGGCAAGGTTACTGGTCCTGGGGGTTACAGAAGCCTCTTCTCAACGCTGATCTGAATGACTGCTGGGTTCCCATCACTGGCAAACCTGAGCTGACATGCCTTGGATTATGTTATAGAACAAAGGCAATGTGCTCTGTACCTGCTAGAAGTCTCTAGTCCCTTATCAGAAGGTTTAGGCAGGAGAGAACCAAGCCCAGGGAGGGTCACCATATCCTGGATCCCTCCCACACCAAAAGCTCCTATTGTAGGTGTTGGACATAGACCCAACTTTCCCAGTCTAATCTCACAGAGGAATCCTTGTTTGCCTGTCCCACTTAGATCAATACTCACAGGCTTCCTCCCTTATCAGGGGCATAAGAGATCCAGAATTTTATCAGCAAGAAGATTTCTCTACCTTAACTGAAAGATTCTATTTTCAACAGACTTTTTTCAAAAAAAAAAAAAAAAAAAAACCTGAGTCCTGAGAGGGTATAGATTTGTGTCCCACAGTCTTCTGACCACCAAGTCCTGGCTCCTCTACAGGCCCATCTAGGTCTTGAATAGGGTCCAGGTCTTTCACACTACTCATCTTTGTCTCTCACCTAAATGGTCACAAACCCATCTTTTCTGGTGTGACCTTTTCTTCATCTGGACACGGGGACACTTCTCACCACTACATACATACATGGGTGAGATTCCTCCTGCTGTTTCATGCAGGGCTTCTCCTCAAGGAAGCAGCAACATTATGTCATCAGATTGCAAGCAGGAATATTTAGCAGGTTTTGTCCTTTGTAATTACAAATATCAGGCATTAGTGGCCAGTCACCACATGAGTTACATGGACCACGATCCATCTGGCATGGCATTATGTGGAGACAGCATGTTGGTAGGGACAGGAGTGTGTCTTTGGACTTGGAGGGATACTGGCCAATTTCCTTCTCTGGTCCTGTGAGTGGATGCTGCCCTGGCCTGACCTGTACCAGGTAGCATCAAACATGCAGATCCTAGGGGACCTGGTGAGAGAGAGGAGGAGGTTTGGAGTTTTTAACTTTTTCTTATGGAAACCAGCTCAGATGTACCACATTCTAGAGTGAGATCTTGAGCCTAGGGTAGGGAAGGCTCCAGTGATGTGGGAGCTGTGGAGATGTCAGCAATAGCAGGAGAACTGTGAAACTGACTGCCAACTACCTACACCCTGAAGCACAGAGAGAACTGGGACAGTCTGAGGGCTGCACAGCACCCAAGAGTGGGCCCATTCTAGGGTAGAGAGAAGAGTTAAACCCAGCATGTCCAACATCAACCTTTACCAAATATCATGACTTGGACAAGCCAGATATATCTAGGTTGATTTCCATTGGCTCCTTGCCTTGATCCCCAAGCCCATGCAGGACAAGTTTTGTATGGTCTGAACTCATAGCTCCCCTCCATATGTCCGTTTCTCCTTTCATGAATGGTAATTCTTTATGTCATTTCTTGTCTTCTCAAGCATGAGATCCTTGAGGATGGGAAACTTTAGTTCCATTCCCACAGTCCTCCTAGTGCGTGACATGACCTGGCACAGTGAGTGCAATGGACATTCTTCCCCATCAGCCCAAAAGACATTCTGCTGGCAGTTGCTAGGGCTGAAGGATGGTGGCAAGTCACAAGAGCCTGGTGAGCCTGGAGGGATAGGCTGTGAGCTGGTCGAGTGATAGTGGTGGTGGGGATAGGCACTAGGGATGGGCAGAGAAATTCTGAAGTGAATGTTGACAGATCAAGCTCCCTCCACAAGGCTGAGCTGAGGAGGGCCAACCAAGCCCAGTGCTGCAGGTCAGCAGCTGAGTGGGCAGACCAAAGTCTAAAGTGCATCTCTCTGCCCACAGGCCAGGACTTAGTCAGCCCCATCTGGACGACACATACCGGGCAGGTGCGGGGCAGCCTTGTCCATGTGAAGGGCACCAATGTGGGGGTACACACCTTTCTGGGAATTCCCTTTGCCAAGTCACCTGTGGGACCACTGCGCTTTGTAGCCCCTGAGCCCCCTGAACCTTGGAGTGGTGTGAGGGATGGGACCTCCCACCCGGCCATGTAAGCTTACCTGGGATCTGGGAAACCTCAGTTCTGGAGTAGGGGTGGGTACTCCCAGCTCTGGGCCAGACTGCAATGGCTCCTTCATCTAAACTTCACTGCAAGGCCTGGGGCTATAGATCAGTGCTAATGTGTTTTTAGCAACCTAATGCAAACCCAGGCCCTAAATGAACAACTATATTAAAATGTATCCCTCTGCATTTGGAGCAATTCCCACATTCCTTTTTCCAATGCAGGAGTAACTTTGCCAGGCCCCTGCCTCAGGGCTTGGAAACCCAAAGTCATTAGCTCCAGGTGCTGAACACAAGAGCAGAAACACATGTCTCTGGATTTGGCTTATTCCGGGTGTTCTCTCCCACCAGGGGAGGTGAGTCTGGGAGAGGGTCGGCTTGGCTCTCTGAACCTGTAAAAGACCTTGACTCCAGCAGTCGATGCTGCAGATCCTTGAGGAAGGCAACAGTGGGACCCCACCCAGAAGGTCAAGGGACACGTGTATGTGCTCATAGCTTGAGTCTCAGTGGAGGGGTGAGGTTTTCTGAGAGCCTTGAGTGGGCTGTGGGATGCCCCACTACCCTTCTATGACAAACTAACCTGCATCCACTCAGGCACCAGCTGTGTGGGGACACCTATGTTGTTCCAGGCATGAATGGGGACAAGGATAAGTGGTGAATGTCAACACAGGCAGCCAGTGTTTCCCAGAGTTATGATTGCCCAGCCTCAGGGGGAGTGGGACACAAGTGCTCAACAAATTTGAGGCCTCCCTGGAGGTCTGGGATCATCCCTGCTTACCCTGAACCTGTTGCCTGGAACTCAGTGGGAAATTATTTGAAAGAAGGACCATGTGAGGCAAGACATCTGTTAAAGCAGAGAGTGAGGTTGTCTGGGATCGAGTCAGGACCTGAGGTCTGAATTGGCCACTTATCAGTTCTTGGAGTCTCTGTATTCCATTGTCACCAGGTGTCTGCAAAATGCAGATGCATTGAATTTAGAGGCTCTGAACCTAGGGACTATAAACTTGCCTCCCATCCCCATGTCAGAGGACTGCCTGTACCTCAGCATCCATGTGCCTGCACATGCCTGTGAGGGCTCTAACCTTCCGGTGAGTATTTAGCCATGGTCAGTTGAAGAGTGGAATAACATTTCTTTGGGAGAAGATTAGAAGCGGGCTTGGGACATGGTTCAAGGTAAAGAGCTAGCACAATGTTGTGACGGCCTGGGATTGACCCCAAGTACTACATAACAATACCACCAACACTAAAAGTCACAGGTTCAGCTGGCCACTACTGTGAACTACCATGAAAAGTTTCTCACTATCATCTCCAAAAAGGTCTCTTATGCAGGCAGGAAGCTGACCTAGGCATGGAGTCAAAGAGCCCTGGATGCTCTCAGAGGCCAAATGATGGGACCCACTGATCCACTCAACAGCTTGTACCCAAGAGATCCATTCAGGTGCCCAAAGCTGCATTTTGAGATCACTGAATTCCAATATCATGGAAGGTCAGAAATTAGATGACAATTGAAATTAATGTTCAAGTGGGATAATCACAGAAACGTCACTTTTCTTTTCCTTCAGAGTAGTTCTGAGAATAATAGATCCAGGTTTTGATTCATGAGTAGACCCCATAGTATGGGAGACTGGATCTTCCAAATTAAACTTATGTCTCTTACCAGTGTCCCAGTTCATGAGGTCCTGTGTGGTTCTACATGGGAAGTTACACAAAAGCCAAAGTGGTGTTCACACTAGGGATTCAGCTAGAACGGTGGGGCACGGTGGCTACCACATGGTATATCTCCTGATTTCCCAGGTGATGGTCTGGATCCATGGTGGTGCCTTGGTGGTGGGCTCAGCTTCCATGTACGATGGTTCTATTCTGGCAGCCATTGAAAATGTACTGGTGGTCACTGTCCAGTACCACATGGGAGTTCTGAGCTTCTTCAGGTGAGCCTGGGACAGAGATGATCAATGGGGACAGAACAGACAGATGATAGTACAGTGATCACTGTCCCTGTCACTTTTCAGCACTGGACACCAGCATGCCACTGGCAACTGGGGCTACCTGGATCAAATGGCTTCCCTACGCTGGGTCCAGCAGAATATTGCCCACTTTGGAGGCAACCCTGATCGGGTCACCATTTTTGGCGGGTCTGCAGGTGACACTAGTGTGTCCTCACATGTGGTGTCTCCAATGTCCCAAGGACTCTTCCATGGTACCATCATGGAGAGTGGGGTGGCCCTGCTGCCTGGCCTCATCACCAGCTCATCTAAAGTTGTCTCCACAGTGAGTATCCTTTACTACCCGAGGCCAAATCTGGTGCCTCGCCCTTCAACTTTAGAGCCTCTGGTACTCTATTTTATGGGAACAAAAACCATGCAGGTATATCCAGAACTGGCCACCACCCCAGGGTTACTGAGGAACTCAAAGGTCAGAATCCACACACCTCTGCCTCAAGTGGTTGATTTTGCTCTATAGTCTGCAAAGCTGCACCCTGGGGGCCTCATCCTCAGAAGACCCATGTAAGCAGGTGTGATGGCTCCTCTGGTTGACACCTGAGCTTCAGGAAAGGTAGAAGAATTTCATACCTGCAGCAATACATACATGGTACCCTTTGAGAATTATGGGTAACCCAAACACAGCTGAAACCTAAGGCAATACCACACTCCCCACCTCGAGGGATGATTCGTCCCTTTTTTGTTCCTTAACAGATTGTAGCCAACCTGTCTGCCTGTGGGTAAATAGAGTCAGAGGCCCTAGTGAACTGCCTGCAGGGCAAGAGTGAACAGGAAATGCTGGCTATTACCTAGGTAGGGCTGAACAGACTTTAATGAGGAGACAGGGGTTATCATATAAGGAAAATACAATCCTTTCCGCTGTGGAACAAGAATCTCATTTCCAAAGCTTGGTCTTCTTATATCCTCATAGCCCTGGATTGGTAATTGAGACAAAAATATGCTACACCAGGTGTAGATTCTCTGAATGTTGGTGGGAGCATCATTGGTTGAGTTAGGATGAGTTGGAGGTAACTCAGGTGTCATTAGAACAGAGACTTTCCTTCCTGTCATCATGTACCTTGAATGCCCACTTAGACTTTCAGTGTCATTCTTGCTGTGGTGGATGGGGCCTTCCTACCCAGGCACCCCCAGGAGCTTCTGGCCTCTGCTGATTTTCAACCTGTTCCCAGCATCATTGGTGTCAACTGTGATGAGTAGGTGAGGAGACAGGGTTATGGTATAAGGAAAATATAATGGCTGGCTCCTTCCCATGGTGGGTCCCCTCTCAAAACCCCCACAATAGAGTCAGGTGGGAGCGGCTTTAGACATCATAGCTCCTGGTCTTCCCACCCACAACTGTAGACTATCCCTTCACCACACAAGTCATGAGCCCCCCTGAAATCCACAAAGAAATAGACAGAGAGACCATGCGAGCTGTTCTACAGAGAACATCAGCACAGATGGTGAGGCCCCTGGGGTTCTGTGCCAAGCAAGAGTGCAGCCAGACACTCTTCTTTTTCAATGATCCCTAGGAACAAAGATTGATCTATGTGCATGTGTGAGTGGGGACACCCCACAGCTTGACAGATCTGCCCTATTCTATGACACATCCTAGACCCCATCCGCAACATCAAGTGGCTACCTCCCTGAAACTGCTTAACAGGACTCTCCCTGATCCCCTGGACTAGATGAAGTTGCCTGCCGAATGTGCTGACCTATTGATGGAGGAGTACATGGGAGACAATGAGGACCCCCACACCCTCCGACTCCAGTTCCAGGAGATGATGGCAGACTTCATGTTTGTGATGCCCTGACACATGTCTTTATCCAGACCCTGGTCCCAGGTACCTGAAGGCCCTCATCTCTGTGAATACTATGGCTAGAGTAAGAGAGAGACATCACACTCATTTTACAGAGGAGGGGACTAATGTAGTGGCACTCAAGGACTTGCCCATGACCACACAGACAGGAAGTCCAAGATATGACTTAACAAAGAGCCTTCCAACTTCCCCTGATCCATTCTGGGCTTCCCAGCCACTGTGAAGATTCAAGCCAGCTTTGGACCTAGTAATCTTGCTACCAAGAATGACACATCCTGTCCACCCTCCAGGTTCCCAAGCTCCTGTCTACTTCTATGAGTTCCAGATCATCTCAGCATCTTCAAGGACATCAAGCCACCACACGTGAAGGCTGACCATGATGATGAAATCATCTTTGTGCTTGGATCCTACATCAAGGGCATCAGAGGTGAGTTCTCTGTGTTCCACAGGAGCATTCTCATGCTCCTGGTGGCAATCACTCTTATGGTACAATGAGAAACTGGGGCTAAAAGAGAGCATGGGATCCAGTGTCTACCATCTTATAAATCCACAGGTCATCGAGGGTTAGACCTTTCCCACTCCAGTCTATGCTCCTTCCACCTGTCCCAACCCAACCATGGTGTCTAGCATAGGAGAAGAGGGGGGTGGTTAAAGGCATAATTATTTCTTAAATGACTTCACAGTGTCCAAAAGAAGGAAACTTCTAGGCCAAAGAAGAGCCCAGTGTTGATTCAGTTAAAGGCTGGGAGTAGTAAAGGCAATTTGGGCAAGCAGAGGGCCTGGCCCCAGGACTGTTGGAAAAGGGAAAGGACACAAGTCTAGAACCCAGAGACAGGTTCAGCTGGGATGTTGAGTATGGCCAGGAATGAACATCTGGAAGGGGTTGGCCAGGACCTGAACCCTGGCCTTCCTTCTCCCACAGTTGAGCTCTCTGAGGAGGAGGAGCTGTTGAACAGGAGGATGATGAAGTACTGGGCCAACTTTGCTCGAAATGGGTGAGGACACCTGCACATCTCAGCCTCCCAGGGGCCACAGGCCCTCCAGTGCTCCCCTTGTCTGAGGTGACCCCATTAGCAAATGCGTGTCCTTAATCATATCCTAGCCCCCTCTCCAATGGGAAGACCCACACTAAAAGAGGATTCTTTGTGGGTGCATGCCACTGGTCTCTTCTCACAGTGATCCAGAGGGTGAGCCATAGTGCTGGGCTACCATGGGAGCCAGCCTCTCACAGGGAAGGGCAACACAGGCCAGGTTGCTCTGCCCTGTGTGGAATGACATAAGTGAGAGGTCATTACTTTCCTACATCAGGACACCTCTCCCCATTCTCAATACCCCTGTGTGCCTGGCTGGATGCCCTGTTCATAATTGGGGTGGAAAGTCAGGTCTGAGTTCAACAGAGCTCAGATTGACCCTTACACTGCCTTGCTGGGAGGGCATGTACACAGGAATCCCAAGGGAGAGGGCCTACCCCACTGGCCACTGTTCAACCAGGACCAACAGTACCTGCAGCTGGACATCCAGCCTGCTGTGGGCCAGGCCCTGAAGGCACACAGGCTGCAGTTCTGGACCAAGACCCTGCCTCACAAGATCTAGGAGCTAAAGGGGCTGAGGAGAAGCACACAGAGTTCTAGCTCCCTTGTCAGGAAGAGAGGTGTGTGCTAGGTGTGATGGGGTCTTCCTGTGGTGCCCACACATGCCCACCCAAGAAGATGGGTTGACCCACTCATTCACATAGCTATTCGTCCATACACTCCACCATGGGTCCTCTCCTGTTAGACACACTCAGTAATTCCTAAGGAGGCTGTGGATGGGTAAACTAGTTCATGCCCACCTTCCTCCTCACCCCACTGTGCCTGAATCCCTCCCTCCTTCTTCCCCTCTCCTTCCCTACAACCCCTCCTATCCCATCCTCCAAGTTGCCACACCCTCCCATGCTGACAGAGAAGTTTGAGGAAGCAGAGCTGGTACTTTTCTGAACCCCTTGCCCACCTCTCAGCAAGTACCCATGTTCTCATACTGGTGGGACATCTATAGAAAACCTGTACATCAGAACCCCCAGTGTTTTACCCCATCCGGCTGCTGTGACAACAATAGCAACAGCAACAACAACAATTCCAATAATAACCTAATGAGGCATAGTGGCACATGCCCATAACCCAAGCCACTCAGGAGGCTGAGGGAAAAGAATTACATATGCAGCCCAGGCTGGCCACTTGGGGATACCCGAGCTCAAATTAAAATAACTAGTTCCAGGAGAGTAGCCCAGTGGTAGAGAACTTGCCAAGCATGCACAAGGTCTTAGGTTTGATCACAGTGCTACCAACAAGATATAAACAAATAAATACAATAAACTGGGTAGCTTATAAACAATGAAATGTGTTGTCTTCTGTGTTGAAGGTGACAAGTCCAGAATCAAGATGTTAGCCGATTTGTTGTCTGGGGAGGTCTTGCTTTGGTTTCTAGATGGCACCTTCCCACTATGTCCTCACTTGGCAGAAGGGGCAAACAAGTTTTTGGGACTATTTGACAATTCCAAAACCCTGTCCCCTCACAATGATTCATCACTTTCAGACTGACTTTCTTTCTTTTTCAATCAAAGCTCAGGTAGTAGACTGATTTTATTAGTGATGTCTTTTGTATGTGGTTGTGTGTGTGTGTGTGTGTGTGTGTGTGTGTGTGTGTGTGTGTGTTGGGAATTGAACTCAGTGCATTAGAACTGAATGCACTAGAGCTTAGTGCGGGCTAGGCAAGCACTCTACTACCTGAGCTCTATCCCCAGCCCATGGAGACTGGCTTTCAATGTATGAATTTGCAGCACACAAACTTTCAGGCCAAACACTTAGAGTTCCAACATCTAACCCACCCAGGCTACAAACAAAACCAAAGTTCCATATCCCTGAGCCCACCTGGGGATTAAATGTCATCCATCATTAACTTTCAATCTACCTGCATACTCATCTTTTTATATCCCAATGAAGTGACAGGCCCCATACTTATGAGAAGCAGGACTGAGCTTTTCCATTGGCTTCTAGAGCCTGGGCCAGCTGGGTGCATCCTGGAGAGCCAGGTGGGGTCCTCAGGGTCCTGTCTCCTGAAGTTGCCTCTTATTCTCTGTGGCTCTGCAGACACTGTGAGCCCCACACTAACACAATCACAACACAACTGTGAAGATATTTCTCTGTGGGGTGTTTCCTGGAAGAGGTCTTGACATGCCCAGAGGTCCAGACACATAGCAGAAGGGATTCTTGTCACTGGCTCCCTGAGGACCTATACATAAAGAATCTT
Organism: Callospermophilus lateralis; assembly: GCF_048772815.1. Lineage (NCBI taxonomy): Eukaryota > Metazoa > Chordata > Mammalia > Rodentia > Sciuridae > Callospermophilus > Callospermophilus lateralis. The sequence goes on from NC_135322.1 coordinate 48,906,941, forward strand.
TCAGAATTCCCTCTGCAGCCTCCTGATCATCCCCCACTCACTATGGCATCCATGTGTTGGCTTTCTCTCTCACCCCATTGTTGTCCCTAAAGTTTTCTGGACCCTCCAATAGAAACCGTCTCATCTTTTATCTCAGTAATCAAAAGTGCCAAATGAAGCTCAATATATCCTTTTGTTCCTTCAAATCATTTTCTCTCTGTCATGGAAAGGCTGTGTCCCTCACTCCATGGACCTTGAGACTACCCCTATACCCTCCCTCTCACCAACTTGTCTCCCTCTGGCCCTGCCACTTCACAAGAAACTCCCCTCTTTCACCCAGTGCTTTTAAGCCCCACCACAGGGCACCAAGGCCTTTAGAGCTGAAGATGAAGATTGCCATGTTTCCCATCCTGGACACCAGGGGGCAGACGAGGATAGCGGTAAGCCTGGGTGACTGGATCTCTGCAGAGGTGAAAAGACCTTTTAGTTCCTTTTAGTGTACAGGGACTGGTGCATAAAATTCTTCATCTCTGTCCTGCAAACATTCCTTGTGCTCCTGCTGCAAACATGCCCCTGTATGGTTTTCAGTTCTGATCATGCACAGGATGCTTCCCAGAGTGGTTCTGCTCTAGCGTGCCGTCAGTGAAACCACATCCTCAGTGTTTGAGGTCAGCTTGCCAAGCTACTGACTCTCTACCAGGAAGAGAGTCAGATGCTTCAGGGCATAAAACCCCCAACTCATAAGGTCCCCTTCTATCTTCCTTCTATCGCGTACAATATTTAGAGCTTCCTCATAGTGTGTCTACATTCATCATAATGATGATTGGTTTCTAGATGTTGTATAACCTGCTTGCTTATGTATGACTGGAGGATGCATTCTATATCAATTGTATTCACTTCCACATTAAACGAGCTTGCCTGGAGGTTGGCTAAGGTTGTCACCTGCCAGCACTCTCACCAGCTCCCAAAATGTCTATGTGTTGACTCCGCATCTCTACCCACTGCGACTGAGGTAGCTAAGTGACCAACTAAACCATACCAGTGGACTGACCTCCCAAACATAATCACATATAGACATACCATACATAACACAAGTGTGTACACATAACACAATAGCAAAGGCCCTGTAGCTTTTTGAAGGCAAATTTTCAGTGCAATGTTACAGATGTTTTTAAAGTTCAATAAAAATAGGACTGATCAGAAAAACATTAACCTGGGTGTGTAGGATCAAAATCATGGGTTCCAAAAATATGAAATTTAAGAAAAAAAACCCCAAAGAGTCCTAGAAAATATGACCAGCTGGTAATTAGTAAAGTATCACACAATTTACTTTTTGGTTTAGTATAGTATGAGTTCAGGTAAAAGACACTTTTACTTTTTTTTTTTTTTCCTGCCTAGGGCCTTAGATCAGTCTCTTACTGAGCGTGAAGAATTCTTCCACTTACCTTTTAATGTAAGTCCTGACTTAGGTCTGGAAGGAGCTGGGTAAAACTGCTATTCCCTAACCCTGCTCCCAAACTCTCATGCCTTCCTTAGGTAGGAGACAGTTGAATAGGATCATGGACAGTTAGATCCTATGATTGGGTTAGGTATTGGAATTCCTTACTGTACCCTGAGGGATTGGAGGTAAAGGACCCTAGCCTCCTTTCCATTGGGGAGAGGTCACTAAGGCAGAAAGGTAACCCTAACCCTAACCCTAACCCTAAACCTACCCTAACCCTAACCCTAACCCTAGTCCTAGCCCTAGCCCTACCCTAACCCTAACCCCTAACTCTAACCCTAACCCTACCCTAACCCTAACCCTAAACCCTAACCCTAACACTAACCCTAACCCTAACCCTCAACCCTCAACCCTCACCCTCACCCTCACCCTCACCCTAATCTCTAACCCGAACCCTAACCCTAACCCTAACCCCAACCTTAATCCTATCCCTAACCCTAACCCTAAATTCAGAAATACCAGGATACAGCTATGGCCTCCTTCTTTCTCCCAGGAGAAGACTTTTTATTACCACTTTTTTAAAACTACTTTTTAAATAAAACCTCCTTTATATGCTTACCTTGGCACTTCTCTAATGTTCAAACTTAAACACTTGAGGAAGAAGAACTCATCACAATAACCAGTGGTTTCCTATTCATTCCCTAAGGACCCTAACTCTTTTTCTTTTGGTAGCTGGGATTGAACTCAGGGGTGCTCAACCACTGAGCAACATCCCTAGTCCTATTTTGTATTTTATTTTATTTTATTTTTTAGAGACAGAGTCTCACTGAGTTGCTTAGCACCTCAACATTGCTGAGGCTGGCTTTGAATTCCCCATCCTCCATCCTTCTGTCTCAGCCTACAGAGCCACCGGCATTACAGGCATGTGTCACCACACCCAGATAGGAGCTAACTCTTAATACCATTATATTGGAGATTAGATTTCAGTGTGTGAATTAGGTGGACCCAAGTTCACAGACCCTAGCACCTTCCACCCAAGATCTCAGCAACCAACACTGCAAACTACTAGAAAATGTCTCTGCTTATTTAAAACAACCCATTCACCCATTTATTTCCACCCCAGAGAGATGACTTGCCCCACACTTGTGAGAAGCAGGACTGGGTTTTTTCCATTGACCCTATAGCCTGGGCCAGCTGATTATGTACAGGAGAGCCAGGTGGGGTCCTCAGGGTCCTGTCTCCTGAAGTTGGCTCTTACTCTCTGTGAATCTGCAGACACTGTGAGCCCCACAATGACAAGATTATAACACATCTGAGAAGATGTTTCAGTGTGGTGTGTCCTGGAAGAGGCCTTGGAGGCTCAGGAGGTCCAGAGAAGAGATCCTTGTCCCTGGTTCCCTGAGAACCTCTCCATCCATTAAGGTGTCCTTCTCCCTTGCAGAATTCCCCTGCAGCCTCCTGACCATCCCCCACTCACTATGGCATCCACGTCCTTGATTTTCCTTCCCACTCTTTGCTGTCTCTAAACTCTTCTGACTTGTCCTATAAAAACCCTCTCATCTTTTCTCATTGAACACAGGTAGCAAATGATGCTCAATGTGTCTCTGGGTTCCCTCAAATCTTTTTCTATCAGACACTTAGAGGCTGGATTTCTCATCCCAAAGACCTTGGGAGTCCCCCTCTCCCCAACCTCTGACTGACATGCCCTCCTGGGGCACTACTTTTCCCAGGGGAGATGACCTCCTTGTTTCCATTCACTACATTTAAGCCCAAAGACCTTCATGAATTTTGGGCAAAAGATGAAAATTCCATTTTGCCATTTGGGCCACCAGGGCACAGACAAGGTTAACATTAAGCCTGAGGGGGCCCAGTACAGGAAAGACTTTCCTTTTGGTGAAGACTGATGGGTGCATCCTTATAGCATTTACTGAGTTCCTGCGAGCATGCCTCTATGTTTCAGTTCTGCAGAAGCACACTGTATTACCCAAAGGGGCTCCCACAATATTTTGTAGATTTTTAATAGATTTTAAATAGCCTTATTGTTGAGTCTAAGTGTGTGCGTGTGTGTGTGTGTACAGTGTTAGGGACCACACCTACTTCCTTGGCATGCTAGGCAAGCACTATACCACTGAGCTACATCCATTCACAGCCCAGTGTGGAATAACTTATATACAATTAAATTAATCTCTTGTGTGTACAATATACTCACTCTGAGGTAATATGTAAGATAAGCAAACACCACCACCACAAGTTTTACCAGTTTCTTTCACCTCCTAAATTCCTCATGCCCCTTCCTTGCCCTGAATCCTGCTCTAAGGCAGTCACCTAATTGCTTGGGTTTCTTTAGTTTGCCTTGCCCCAAATATGATGCACATGGATACTTTTAGGAATGGCTCTATCAGTTCACATACTATTTTTGAGATGCAAGCAGATCTCAGATTCCTTTTCCTGGGGAGTGGCATTCCTTGTAGGCACACACCACACTTTATCCACTGACCAATTGATTTACATCTGAGTGACTTCCATTTTTTTGACCAATTCTATACATTTTCAGTTTCCAATTCCGAAACTCTTAGGAACATTGTCATAAATTATTTATATGGACCCATGCTGTCATTTCTGTTGAGGAAAGACCTGAGAGGAGAATTGCTGAGTCACATGGCAAGTGTGTACGGAAATTTTACGGGAAATACCAAACTCTTCTCCAAAGACTTTGTCACTTTGCATCCCCTAGAGGGGAACCTCTAGGCTGCCTGAATTTGAGCCCCACATTCCTTCATAGGGAAGCCATTTATGAGGGTATCAGTTGCAGATATTTGTTTTGACTTTTAGACTCTGCCTCCATCTTCCATTCTCTCTCTCTCTCTCTCTCTCTCTCTCTCTTTCATTTCTATATATGTATAAGGTAAAATATATACAAATACATACACAGTTACGTTCCTGAAACTCTTCATCATTTCACATTTACTATTATCTTGGTCATTGTCAAAGCCAAGGCCTCTGTAAGATGGTGCCATAAATGGCAGAGCCCATGGGGACCTCCACCCTAGCAGACTCCAGATTAGGAAGAAGCACTTGTTGTCCAGTTGACACAAAGGAGCTTATAATAGGACTGAGCTGGGAGGAGCCCAAAGCCCAGCTGAGAACTAGGTGAGGAGAATCAGAGCAGAGAAAGCATCTGCCCAGGCTGGAGCTGGGCAATGGCTTGGAGCAGGGTACACTGGAAGGGAAACTGAATCCACAGCAGCCTTGCTGATTGGGTGGAGGTCAAGGAGAAGCAGTGCTCTCAGCATGCTGGCTACTCACTTGTGGATAAAGCTGATTACTCCCCAATGTGGCTGAGAAGGACACAACACTGAGATGTGAGAGCCTATGGGGGGTGGGGGTAGGCTAGCCAAGGATCCTATGCAGGCAAACCTGTACGCTGCCTGAAGTTGAGCCCCACACCCCTTCATCAGGGAAGTCAAGTTGAGCAGATCCTCCTAACCCAGACGGGCTTCCATTCACCCACGCAGGGCTCAGGATGTTTCAGAATCTCCCAGAGGCACCTAATCCCTGGGAGTTCCCTGGACGGGGAGGCACTCATTTCACATCTTTCCAGTGGATAAGTGACTGTAAACTGGACCTTGGTTTTGTGTGGATGGGGTATCTACAGAAATGCCTTCAAAAAGAAGGGTCAGACTGAGAAGGGAGGGGCCCTCAGAGGCTCTCAGAACATGGTCTATAAGAGATCAGGAACTATTGAAGGGCACCCAATCAGCTATGAAGGTCACAGTCACACCTCCCTGCCACTGTGTAAGCAGTTTCCCACATTCCAGCAAGGTCATCTGTATTTCTCCATCTCTGGAAATCTTCATTCTGCACCCCCCAGAGAAGCCTCCCAGGTTCCTCCAGTTACATCCAGCTCTCTGCTCCCTCCTCTCCTTCCCAACACCCTCATGGTTGACAGCAAGGACAGGGAATTAATGACTCCAGGTATGAGGAGAGGGGTCCTGGGATCTCAGAGGGGCTGCAGAGGCTGTGTGGTACCTTGGGAGGTGCCCAAGGGAAGAAGAGGGGTAGGGCCCTGCCCGCTGCACACTGGCTCCATGACCTCTGAGAGTTCAGAGTGACTCTCCTGCAGCACACACCTTGCAGGGCACCACCCATTTCCCAGCCTCCTCACTGTCAGATCCAAATTCCACCTGGGCAGAATGCTGCTCTGCATTTCCAGGTGAAGCCCCAGGAATACAGAAGCAGCCCTGGGAGCCGACCATGTGCCTGCATCGACTTCCTGCCTGGCTCATCCTCGTGGCCTATGGGCTCCTGATGCTCCTCATCCAGGGCCAGGGTGAGGCTGCCATGGGGAGGGTGGTAGAGACCCGGTTGGATCTGCCAAAGTGCACAGACACAGGGCCTGAGCCTGGAGGGAAGGCACCAGGCGGGGGAGTTGGTAGAGGAGCCAGATGAGGGGGATGAGGGGCAGGAGGGTGAGCCAGAGTGGGTCAGAGCTGCCTGAGGACACCCCCATGGAGGAGTGAGCTAGTGTGAGGGGATTCTGAGGAGCACAGTATGGGCAAGTGAGAAGCCTCCTGGCAAAGGAACAGGGATAGATGAGCTTCCCCTCCTGTTTGTGGCTGTGGCTATAGCTACTACTCACACTTGGATAATAACAACAGCAATAAGAAGAGCTTGCTGGTTACATTTGGTTCTGAGTGTGTTGACCCCTTGGCCAGAGAAGTGCTAGCACATTTTGTAGGGTCCATAGGCAAGGTTACTGGCCCTAGTGGATTATAGAAGTCTCTGTACCACTTCTCAAAGCTGATCTGAATGACTGGTGTGTTCACTTTACTCGCGAACCGAAGCTAGCATGCCTTGGATTGTGATCTGGGACAAAGGTGATGTGCTCTATACCTGCTAGAAGTATCTCGGCCCTTATCAGAAGGTGCTGGCATAAGAGAACCATGCCCAGGGAGTGTCAGCAGCTCTGGATCCCTCCCACGTCAAAGGCTCCTACTGTGGGTGTTGGACATAGCCCCAACTTTCCCAGTCTTATCTGCACAGAAGAATCCATGTTCACCTGTCCCCCTTGGACCACTACTGATAAGTTTCCTCCCTTGCCTGGGGCCTGAGAGAACCATAATTTTATCAGCAAGAAGATTTCTTTACCTTCACTGAAAGATTCTATTTTCAACAGTCTTTTTTCTTGAACTCACAATCAAAAAAAAAAAAAAGAAAAAACTCGAGTCCTGAGAGGGTATAGATTTGTGTCCCACACTCTTCTGCCCACCCAGTCCTGGCTCCTCCACAGGCCCATCTAGGACTTGAATAGGGTCCAGGTCTTTCACACTACTCATCTTTGTCTCTCACTTAAATGGTCACAAACCCATCTTTTCTGGTGTGACCTTTTCCTCATCTAGACACGGGGACACTTCCCACCACTACATATATACATGGGTGAAATTCCTCCTGCTGTTTCATGCAGGCCTTGAGCTCAAGGAAGCAGCGACATTATGTCATCAGGATTAATTAGCAGGCTTTGTCCTTTGTAATTACAAAATCAGGCATTAGTGGCCAGTCACCACATGAGTTACATGGACCAAGATCCCTCTGGCAAGGCACTGTGTGGAGACAGCATGTTGGTAGGGACAGGAGAGTGTCTTTGGACTTGGAGAGATGCTGGCCAATTTCCTTCTCTGGTCCTGTGAGTGGCTGCTGCCCTGGCCTGACCTGTACCAGGGAGCATCAAACATGCAGATCCTAGGGGATTTGGTGAGAGAGAGGGGAGGAGGTTTGGAGTTTTTAACTTTTTCTTATGGAAACCAGCTCAGATCTACCACATTCTAGAATGAGAACTTGAATCTGGGGGAAGGAAGGCCCCAGTGATGTGGGAGCTGTGGAGATGTGAACAATAGCAGGAGGACTGTGGACCTGACTGCCAACTGTCTGCACCCTGAAGCACAGAGAGGACTGGGACAGTCTGAGGGCTGCACAGCACCCAAGTGTGGACCCAATCTGCAGAAGAGAGAAGAGTTAAATGCAACAGGCCCAACATCAACCTTTACCCAAATATCATGACTTGGACAAGCCAGATATATCTAGCTTGACTTTCCGTTGCCTCCTTGCTGTGATCCCCAAGCCCAGGCAGGACAAGTTTTGTATTATCTGAACTCATAGCTCCCCTCCATACTTCCGTTTCTCCTTTTATGAATGGTAATTCTTTATGTCATTTCTTGTTTTCTCAAGCATGAGATCCTTGAGGATGGGAAACTTTAGTTCCATTCCCAAGTCCTCACAGGAGCCTGGTGAGCCTGGAGGGATAGGCTCTGAGCTGGTCGAGTGACAGTGGTGGTGGGGATAGGGACTAGGGATGAAGAGAAGATTCTGAAGTGAATGTTGACAGATCAGGGTTCCTCCACAAGGTGGAGCTGAGGAGGGCCAAACAGGCCCAGAGCTGCAGGTCAGCAGCTGATTGATCAGACCTAAGCCTGAAGTGCGTCTCTCTGCCCACAGGCCAGGACTCAGTCAGCCCCATCCGGACGACTCACACTGGGCAGGTGCGGGGCAGCCTCATCCACGTGAAGGGCACCGATGCGGAGGTCCACACCTTCCTGGGAATTCCCTTTGCCAAGCCACCTCTAGGACCACTGCGCTTTGCAGCCCCTGAGCCCCCTGAACCTTGGAGTGGTGTGAGGGATGGGACCTCCCACCCGGCCATGTAAGCTCTCCTGTGAAACCTCAGGGCTGGGGTGGGGGTGGGAAATCTGAGCCCTGGACCAGGCTGCAGTGGCTCCTTCATCTAAACTGCACTGCAAGGCCTGGGGCTGTAGACCAGTGGTAATGTGTTTTTAGCAACCTAATGCACTCGCTTTGAAACCCAGGCCCTAAATGAACAAATATATAAAAATATATCCCTCTGCACTGGGGCAATTCCACATTCATTCTTCCAATGCAAGAGTAACTTTGCCAGGCCCTTGCCTCAGGGCTTGGAAACCAACAGGCATTAGCTCCAGGTGTTGAACACAAGATCAGAAACACCTGTCCCTGGATTTGACTTACTCCAAGTGTTCTCTCCTAACAGGGGAGATGTGTCTGGGAGAGGGTCGGCGTGGGTCTCTGAACCTATAAAAGACCTTGACTCCAGCAGTCGATGCTGCAGATCCCTGAGGAGGGCAATAGTGGTGGCTCCTTGGGGACCCCACCCACAGGGCCAAGGGAAAGGGGCATGTGCTTACAGCTTAAGACTCAGTGGAGGGGTGAGGTTTTCTGAGAGCCTCAAGTTGGGCTGTGGGATGCCCCATTTCCCTTCTGTGAGAACTAACCTCCATCAACTCAGGCACCACCTGTGTGGGGACACCTATGCTGTTCCAGGCCTGAATGGGGACAGAGATAAGTGGTGAATGTCAACACAGGCAGCCAGTGTTTCCCAGACAGGACCCTAGAGTCAGGATTGCCCAGCCTCAGAAGAAGGTGGAATCAAGTGCTCCACAATCTTGAGGCCTCCCTGGGGGTCTGGGATCATCCCTGCTTCCCCCGAGCCTGTGGCCTGGAACTCAGTGGGGAATGACTGGAAAGAAGGATCATGTGAGGCCAGGCATCAGTTAAGGCAGGGAGTGAGGTTGTCTGGGATCCAGTCAGGACCTGAGGTCTGAATTGACCACTGCTCAGCCCCTGGAGTAACTGTATTCCATTGTCACCAGGTGTCTGCAAAATGCAGATATAATGAATACAGAGGCTCTGAACCTACAAAGTATAAACTGGCCTCCCATCCCCATGTCAGAGGACTGCCTGTACCTCAGCATCTACGCGCCTCCACATGCCCGTGAGGGCTCTAACCTGCCTGTGAGTGTTAAGTCATGGTCAGTTGAAGGGTGGGAGAACATTTCTTTGAGAAAAAGATTAGAAGTGGTCTTGGGACATGGTTCAAGGTAGAGAGCTAGCACAATGCTGTGAAGCCCTGGGATTTACCCCAGTACTACATAACAATATCAACGACACTGGAAGACACAGGTTCAGCTGGCCACCACTGTGGTATGGACTACCATGTAAAGTTTCTCACTATCAGCTCCAAGAAGGCCTGTTATTCAGACAGGAAGTTCACCTAGGCATGGAGTCAAAGAGCACTGGAAGCTCTCAGAGGCCAAATGATCTGACCCATTGATCAACTCACGAGCTTCTACCCAGGTGATCCCAATCAGGTGCCCAAAAGCTGCACTTTGAGATCACTAAATTCCACGACCATCGATTACTTTGAGAGCCAGTGATTGGAAGACACTTTAAATTAATGTTCAAGTGAGGTAATCACAGAAACATCAATTTTCTTTTCCTTTCAGAGTAGTTCTGAGAGGAATAGATCCAGGGTCTGAATCCTGGTTAGACCCCAAAGTATGGGAGGCCTGATCTTCCAAATTGAACTTACTCTGTCACCAGTACCCTAGGTTATAAAGTTTTACTAGCATTCTGGGTGAGCAGCTATACAAGCCAAAGTGATGTTCAGACTAGGGGTTCAGCCAGGACGGGAATCGGCACTGTGGCCACCACATGGTATATCTCCTGATTTCCCAGGTGATGGTCTGGATCCATGGTGGTGCCTTGGTGGTGGGCTCAGCTTCCATGTTTGATGGTTCTATTCTGGCAGCCATTGAAAATGTACTGGTGGTCACTATCCAGTACCGCCTGGGAGTTCTGGGCTTCTTCAGGTGAGCCTGGGACAGGGATGGTCAATGGGGCTGAGTAGACAGAGGACCATGCAGTGATCATCATCCTTGCATTTCTCAGCACTGGAGACCAGCATGCCACTGGCAACTGGGGCTACCTGGACCAAGTGGCCGCCCTACGCTGGGTCCAGCAGAATATCGCCCACTTTGGAGGCAACCCTGATCGGGTCACCATTTTTGGCCAGTCTGCAGGTGGCACTAGTGTGTCCTCACATGTGGTGTCTCCAATGTCCCAAGGACTCTTCCATGGTGCCATCATGGAGAGTGGTGTGGCCCTGCTGCCTGGCCTCATCACCAGCTCATCTAAAGATGTCTCCACAGTGAGTATCCTTACTGCCCAAGGCCAAATCTGCTGCCTCACCTTTCAACTTCAGAGCCTCTGCCACTCTCTCTGTTCCATGGGAACAAAGACCATGCAGGTGTCTCTGGAACTTGCCACCACAACAGGGATTCTGAGGAGCTCAAAGGTCAGAATCACACACCTCTGCCTCAGGTAGTTGATTTTGCTCTATTTTGATCTACAAAGCTGTGCGCTGGAGGCCTCATCCTCAGAAGACCCATGTAAGCAGGTGTGATGGCGCCTCTGGCTGACACCTGAGCTTCAGGAAAGGTGGAAGGATTTCATACTTTCTGCAATACACACATGGCTCCCTTTGAGAATTATGGGTAACCTGCACACAGCTGAGACCTTAGGCAGCAACTCCCTCCCTGTCTGGAGGGATGATTCAGCCTCTTTTTGGTGCCTTTACAGATAGTGGCCAACCTGTCTGCCTGTGGGCAAGTAGAGTCAGAGGCCCTGGTGAGCTGCCTGCGGGGCAAGAGTGAACAGGAAATGCTGGCTATTACCAAGGTAGGGCTGAATGAACATTAGTGAGGAGACAGGGGTTATGGTGTAAGGAAAATACAGTGCTTTCTACTGTAGAACTATGATCTCATTTCCAGGGCTTGGTCTTATTGTATCCTCATAGCCCTGGATGGGAATTGAGATAAAAATGCTAAACCATGTGTAAAATCTCTGAATGCATCATGGGTTGAGTTAGGATGTGTTGGAGGTAACTCATGTGTCATTAAAAAAGAGACTTTCCTTCCCGTAATCATGGACTTTGAATGCCCCCTTAGGCCTTCATGATCATTCCTGGTCTGGTGGATGGGGCCTTCCTACCCAGGCACCCCCAGGAGCTTCTGGCCTCTGCTGATTTTCAACCTGTTCCAAGCATCATTGGTGTCAACAATGATGAGTATGGCTGGGGCATTCCCATGGTGAGTCCCCTCTCCAAACCCCACCATAGTGTCAAGTGTGAGCGGCTTTAGACTTTGTAGGTCCTGTTCATCCCACCCCAACTATAGACTTCACTTCACCACACAGATCTTGGGCCCACCTGAAATCCAGAAAGACATAGATAGAGAGACCATGCGAGCTGTTCTACAGAGAATATCAGCACAGACGGTGAGACCCCTGGGGTTCTGGGCCAGGCAGAGTGCAGCCAGTCGCTCTTCCTTTTCTGCAATGACCAGGAACCAAAATTGATCTATGTGATTTGTGGGTGGAACCACTACAAAGCTTGATAGCATTGCCCTATTCCCTGACACATCCTAAACCCCAATCCCTACCCTCTAAATCCTGCCTCCCTGCCCCAGAGATTGCTTAACATGACTCTCCCTGATCCCCTGGACTAGATGAAGTTGCCTGCCGAATGTGCTGACCTATTGATGGAGGAGTACATGGGAGACAACGAGGACCCCCACACCCTCCGACTCCAGTTCCAGGAGATGATGGCAGACTTCATGTTTGTGATGCCTGCACTCCAAGTAGCACATTATCAGAGTGAGTGTATCTGAACCTGAATCCTGCCTTCCTAGGAGAGAGCTCAGAGCTGTGGGTCCCAGGTGAGGTCTGGTGTCAGGTCCTGACACATGTCTTTATCCAGACCCTGGTCCCAGGCACCTGAAGGCCCTCATCTCAGTAAATTCTTATGGCTAGAGTAAGAGATAGACATCACACTCATTTTAGAGAAGAGGGAACAAAGGTAGTAGCAGTCAAGGACTTGCCTGTGACCACACAGCCAGGAAGTCCAAGACATGACTTAACAAAGAGCCTTCCAACTGCCCCTGATCCATTCTGGGCTTCCAAGTCACTGCTAAGATTCAAGTCAGTGTTGGACCTAGCAATCTTGACACCCTGTCCACCCTCCAGGTTCCCAAGCTCCTGTCTACTTCTATGAGTTCCAGCATCGGCCCAGCATGTTTAAGGACATGAGGCCGCCACATGTGAAGGCTGACCATGGTGATGAGTTCATCTTTGTCTTTGGGTCCTATTTTAGTGGCATGAGAGGTGAGTACTCCTTGTTTCACAGGAGCATTCTCATGGTTACAGGGTGGCAATTACTCTCATTGTACAATGAGAATCTGTAGCTTAGAGAGAACATGAGATCCAGTGTCTACCATCTTACAACAACAGATCATTAAGGATTAGACCTTTCCCAGTCCAATCTATGCTCCTTCCACCTGTTACCACCTAACCTTGGTGTCTAGCATAGGAGAAGATGGGGTTGAGTAAAAGCCAAATCATTTCTTAAATGATTTCACAGTGTCCAAAACAAGGAAACTTCTAGGCCAAGGATAGCCCAGTGTTGGGCTGGGAGTAGTAAAGGCAGGTTGGGCAAGCAGAGGACCTGGCCCCAGGACTATTGGGGAAGGGAAGGGACATAAGCCTGGGACTACGGTGGTGATGTGGCACAGGAGTGGACAGCTGGACGGGTTGGCCAGGACCTGGAACCTTGCCTTCCTCCTCCCACAGTGGAGCTCACTGAAGAGGAGGAGCTGCTGAACAAGAGGATGATGAAGTACTGGGCCAACTTTGCTCGAAATGGGTGAGGACCCCTGCACCCCTCAGGCTCCCAGAGGGCACAGGCCCTCCACTGCTCCCCTTTTCTGAGGTGACCCCATTAGCAAATGTGTGTCCCTCACCACATCCTAGCCCCCCCCCCAATGGGAAGACCCACACTAAAAGAGGGTGCTTTGTGGGTACAGGTCACTGGTCTCATCTCACAGTGGTACAAAGGGTGAGCCATAGTGCTGGGCTATGGGTGCTAGCCTCTCACAGGAAAGGGCAACACGGGGCAGGTTTTTCTGCCCTGTGTGGAATGACATAAGTGAGAGGTCATTTCTTTCCTGCATCAGGACACCTCTCCCCATTCTCAACACCTCTGTCTGCCTGACTGACTGCCCTGTCCATAATTGGGGTTGAAGGTCAGTTCTGAGTTCAACAGAGCTCAGACTGACCCTCGCCCTGCCCTGCTGGGAGGGCATGTGCACAGGAACCCCAACGGAGAGGGCCTACCCCACTGGCCACTGTTCGATCAGGACCAGCAGTACCTGCAGCTGAACATCCAGCCTGCTGTGGGCCAGGCCCTGAAGGCACACAGGCTGCAGTTCTTGACCAAGACCCTGCCTCAGAAGATCCAACAGCTAAAGGAGGCTGAGGACAAGCACACAGAGCTCTAGCTTCCTTGTCAGGAACAGAGGGGAGTGCTAGGTTTGATGGGGTCTTCCTGTGGTGCCCACACATGCCCACCCAAGAACCAGGGTTCACCCATTTATTCACATAGCTATTCATCTATACACTCCACCATGGGTCCTCTCCTATTAGACACACTCAGTAATTCCCAAGGAGGCTGTGGATGGGTAATCCAGTTCATGCCCACCTTCTTCCTCACCCCACTGTGCCTGAGTCCCTCCCTCCTTCCTCCCCTCTCCTTCCCTACAACCCCTCCTATCCCATCCTCCCAGTTGCCACACCCTCCCATGCTGTCAGAGAAGTTTGAGGAAGCAGAGCTGGTACTTTTCCAAATCCCTTGCCCACCTCTCAGCAAGTACCCCATGTTCTCATACCAGTGGGACCTCTGTAGAAAACCTGTACACCAGAAGCCTCAGTGTTTCACTCCATCAGGCTCCTGAAACAGCAACAGCAACAGCAACAGCAACAACAACAATAATAGTGTAGTGAGGCACGGTGGCACATGCCCATAATCCAAGCCACTCAGGAGGCTTAGGGAGAAGAACTACATACTCTGCACAGGCTGGCCACTTGGGGAGACCCAAGCTCAAAATAAAATAACTAGTTCCAGGAGAGTAGCCTAGTGGTAGAGTACTTGAGAAGCATGCACAAAGTCCTGGGTTTATCACAGTGCTACCAACAAGATATCAACAAATAAACACAATAAACTGGGTAGCTTATAAACAATGCAAATGTGTTGTCTTCTGTGTTGGAGATGACAAGCCAAGAATCAAGATGTTAGCCGATTTGTTGTGTGGGGAGGTCTTGCTTCGGTTTCTAGATGGCACCTTCCCACCATGTCCTCACTTGGCAGAGGGGCAAACAAGTACTTTTGGGCTTATTTTACAGTTCCTAAACACAGTCCCTTCAAAATGATTCATCACTTTCAGACTGGCTTTCTTTCTTTTTCAATCAAAGCCCAGGTAGTACACTGATTTTATTAGTGATGTATTTTGTATGTGGTTGTGTGTGTTTGTTTGTGTGTATGTGTGTGTGTGTGTGTGTGTGTGTGTGTGTGTGTGTGTGTGTTGAGGATTGAGCTTAGTGCATTAGAACTGAATGCACTAGAGTTTAGAGCGTGCCAGCAAGCACCCTACCAACTGAGCTCTATTCCCAGACCATGGAGACTTGCTTTCACTGTATGAACGTGCAGCACAGAAACTTTCAGGACAAACACTTAGATTCCCACATCTAACCCACCCAGGCTACAAACAAAACCAAAGTTCCATATCCCTGAGCCCACCTGGGGATTAAATGTCATCCTTCATTAACATTTAAATCTACACACACACACATCTCTTTCTGTCCCAAGGAGGTGACAGGCCCCATACTTATGAGAAGCAGGACTGGGCTTTTCCATTGGCTTCTGGAGCCTGGGCCAGCTGGGTGCATCCTGGAGAGCCAGGTGGGGTCCTCTGGGTCCTGTCTCCTCAAGTTGCCTCTTAGTCTCTGTGGCTCTGCAGACACTGTGAGCCCCACACTGACACAATCACAACACAGCTGTGAAGATGTTTCTCTGTGGGGTGTGTCCTGGAAGAGGCCTTGAGATGTCAGGAGGTCCAGACACATAGCAGAAGAGATTCTTGTCCCTGGCTCCCTGAGCATCTCTCGATACAAAATCTTTCAGAATTTCCTCCTCAGCCTCCTGACCATCCCCCACTCACTATGGCATCCACATGATTGACTTTCCCTCTCACCTCATTGTTGTCCCTAAACTTTTCTGGCCCCTCCAATAGAAACCCTCTCATCTTTTATCTCAGTAACCAAAAATGCCAAATGAAGCTCAATATGCCCTTTTGTTCCTCCAAAGCATTTTCTCTCTGTCATGGAAAGGCTGTGTCCCTCACTCCATGAACTCTGGGACTCCCCCTATACCCTCCCTCTCACCAACTTGCCTCCCTCTGGCCCTGACACTTCACAAGAAAGTTCCCTCTTTCACCCAGTGCATTTAAGCCCCACCACAGGGCACCAAGGCCTTTAGGGCTGAAGATGAAGATTGCCATGTTGCCCATACTGGACACTAGGGGGCAGACGAGGGCAACGGTAAGCCTGGGCTGACTGGATCTCTGCAGAGGTGAAAAGACCTTTTAGTTCCTTTTAGTGTACAAGGACTGGTGCATAATCCTTCCACTCTGTGCTGAAAACATTCCTTGTGCTCCTGCTGCAAACATGCCCCTGTATGGTTTTCAATTCTAAGCATGCACAGGATGCTTCCCAGAATGGGTCCTCAGAGTGTTTTCCAGACTTTCAGTAGTTTCAGTAGCTCTTTTGAAGAGCTTTTTTTTTTTTTTTTTTTTTGGGGGGGGGGGTACTGGGGATTGAACTCAGGGGCACTTGACCACTGAGCCACATCCCTAGCCCTATTTTGTATTTTATTAGAGACAGGTCTCACTGAGTTGCTTAGCGTCTCGCTAAATTGCTGAGGCTGGCTTTGAACTTGCAATTTCTTCTCTTTTTTGGGGAGTAGCCTTGCATGTACACATCTGCCACTCTTAATCCAGTTACCAGTTGATGCACATCTGAGTGACTTCCATTTGTCCTCCTCTTCCTTCTTCTTTTTTTCCCCCCTTATTAGTGGAGACTTAACCCATGGGCACTCTAAAACTGATCTACATATGCATCCCTGTTTATTTTAGTTTGAGTTGGGTGTCACTAACTTGCCCAGGCTGGCCTCCATCTTCCAATCCTCATCCTTTGATCTCCTGAGTACCTGAATTGCAATTAGTGTACCATCACACCTGGCTTAGGCTATTATACATAAAACTTGTGGTGGACATTTTCAGAAATCACTTTGTGAACATGTGCTCTTAATTTTTTTTGTTTGTTTGTTTTTCAGTAAAGCCCTGAGATTAGAATCCTTGGGTCAAAACACTGAGATTGAGTGAAACTTGTTTCTTTCTTTCCTTCTTTCTTTCTTTCTTTCGTTCTATTTTTTGATGGGGAGGGTACTGTGGGTTTAACCCAGGGGTGCTTCACTACTGACTACAGCCCAAATCCATTTTCTATTTATTTATTTTTTTATTTTGAGATTGGGTCTTCCAAAGATGCTGAGGGATTTACTAAGTTTCTAAAGCTCACCTTTAACTCAGAATCCTCCTGTGTCTTCCCCTCAAGTTGCTGAGATTATAGGCATGTGACACTGCCCAACTCTGGTTTAAACTTTTAAGGACAATGTGTAGCTATCTTCCAAAATCACGACATCATTTTGTATCTCATCAACCAAATCTGAGTGTGACAGATGCTCCATATTCTAACCAAAACTTGCTTTTAGGGTAGAGGGTCTTAAACCTGATGAGAAGGAATGAGCCTGTACAGGAATTTGTCATTGCAGATATTTTCCTGGATTTTTAGCTTTTGCTTAAATTTTCTCTGATTCTCTCTCTCTCTCTCTCTCTCTCTCTCTCTCTCTCTCTCTCTCCTCTCCTCTCCTCTCCTCTCCTCTCCTCTCCTCTTCTCTTCTCTCCTCTTCTCTTCTCTCAGACTTTCTCTAGATCATTACATATATGTCAGTTTTTCACCCCACCCCACCCCGCACATGCCCTAATGCTCTGAAGACTGTTCTTCATTCCACAGTTTTACTGTTAGCTTGGGGACCTTCACCAAGAGGTAGACAGCAACTTCCAGGTTAGGAAGGAGCACTGTGTTTTTCAGTTGACATAAAGGAGCTAATAACATGACTATAAACCAGGAGGAGCTGGGAATATCTCAACCTCCACAGCCCCAGCTGTGAACTAGGTCCGGAGAATACAGAGAGAGCATCTACCTGGACAGGAGCTGGGACAGTGGCTTGGACCACAGTGCATTGGATGGAAAACTTTGAATCAACAACAGACCTTGCTGTTTAGGTAGAAGTCAAGGAGAAGCCAAGGACTCAGCCACCTGGGAATATTGTCACCCCTAGAAAGACACCAATAAAGACACTTACTATCCTGACGTGTAGGAATGAACCCAGGCTAGAATGAAGAAGCCAAGACCTGTTAGAAGAAGGTACTGAAGGTCATCTGAGGTGGAGCCCACACCCCTTCCTCCAGGAAGTCAGGCAGAGCAGACACTCCTGTCTCCTGCTGTATTCCCTATGTCCTTGCAGGATTCTAGAAGATTTGACATCTCCTGGTTTGGGCCTGTCTCCCCAGCGGCCCCAGATGCCCAAGAGAACCCTCCAGGTCCACAATGCTAGAACCATAAAGTCCTCAGAATGTTTATCAGGTGCATAAATAACAGTAAACTCAGAGGGACCTGTCCTCAGGGGAAGCCACAGGGTAGGGGGAGAGACAGTGGAGGGGGGTGGGTTCTTTAGAAGTGTCACAGTTGCAGTCACCAGTGTATTTCAACAGAGCAGCCAGGACCAATTAGGGACAGGTTTACACAGACCCTCAGACCAGTACTACAAGGACCTTGGAGGGAACTCAGGAAACTATGAATGCTGAGAGGAAGAAGGATTTCCCAGTACCAAGGGCACAGTCACACTGCCCAGTTTGCTCAGGCAGTCCCCTTCATCCCCCAAGGTCATCATTTCTCACCTGTGGGGATCTTCATTTTGTGTCCCCTCAGAGAAGCCCTCCTGGATCCTCCAATTACAGCCCACTGCTCCCTCCTCTCCACCCCAACATCCTCATGGGCCAGTGTTATGGTTTAGAGAGGGGGTGTCCCCCAAAGCTCATGTGTGAGACAATACCAGAAAGTTTAGAGGTGACATGATTGGGTTATGAGAGCCTTAACCCAATCATTGATTAATCCCCTGATGAGGGTTCACTGGATGGTAACTATAGCCATGGAGGGTGGAGCTGGAGGAGGTAGGTCACTGGGGTGGGCCTAGGGTATATATTTTGTCTTTATTGAGTGGATCTCTCTCTCTCTCTCTCTCTCTCTCTCTCTCTCTCTCTCTCTCTCTCTCTCTCTCTCTCTCTCTCCTTCCTGGTATGATGTCTTGAGCAGCTCTTCTTCTCTATACCCTTCACCATGATATTCAGCTTCTCCTTGAGACCTAAGCAATGGACCTGCTGTCTATGGACTGAGAACTCTGAAACCATGAGCTCAAAATGAACTTTTCCTCTTCTGTGTTGTTCTTGTCAGGTCTTTTGAGCACATCATCCAAAAAAAAAAAGTTGATTAAATAGCCCGTGGCTGCTAGGACAGTAAATTAGTAACTCCAGGGGTGACGAGTGGGCTTCTGAGATCTCAGAGCAGATCAGAGGGGCCCTGTCCTGCCCAGTACCCACTGGCTCTACAGTCTCTGTGGGTTCAGAGTGGCTCTCCCGCAGTGCCCATTTTGCAGGACACCACTCATTGCTCTGCCTCCTCCCTGCAGGGTCCAAACTCCACCTGGACCCAGGTCCTTCTCTGTGCTGACCTCTGAAGCACAGCAACCCTAACAGCACAGAAACAGCCCTGGGAGCTGACCATGTGGCTGCACAGACTTCATGGATAGCTGGGCACCATGGCCTGTGGGGTCCTGCTCCTCCTCCTCCACGGCCAGGGTGAGGCTCCAGTTTGGGTTTGGCAGGACCCAGTCTGAGTCCCATCAGCCAAAGTGTGCAGAGGAAGAGACAGAGGCTGTAGGAGGGAGGTACCAGGGAGGAGGAGGCTGGTGGAAATAATAGAGGACAGAGGGGAATGTGCAGCCACCAAGGCTCCCCCAAATGTCCAAGGTGACTCCCCTGAATGGCAGACAGGTTCAGAATTTCTGATTTCACCACCACCAAGGATAAGGCAGGGTATGAGGGGAGACTGAGGAACCCAGAAGAGCAGGGCCACCTTCCCTGTCTCTGGACGGGGCATTCAGGACACTGAGTGCTGGCTGTGCTGGAGCTCCAGCTGCCAATGGGAAAAAATAACATCATCTTAGTAACACTTATCTGCTGCCATTTGGCTCTAGGTCATGCCTTTGGCCAAAGGGGTGACCTGGCCCTCTCAAAGGGGCTCCAGGCAAGGTTACCAGTCTTTGGGGGAAATACAGAAGGCCCAGGCACTGTGTCCTAAAGGGGATCTGGGATGTCACTGGGTTCCTGTCACTTTATGCACTTGAACTAAAAAAGGGTATGGTATGGCCATTAGGGCAAAGGTGATGGGGCTCTGAGCCTACAGGCAGCATCCAGGCCCTCATCAGAAGTCAGGCAAGGTTGGCAGGATGCCTGGGCTGTCCTGGGCCCTTGATCCTTTCCCTTATAGGCTTCTACTGTGGGCCCCTTATCTCCTGCTACTCCTCCCCACTCTGCCCAGGAGGAGTCCACACTCACCTCTCCCCATGGCACACCCACAGAGGGTCTTTCCCACCTCCCTGCTGTTGACCAGGCTCCTCTCAAAAGT
This sequence comes from Callospermophilus lateralis, assembly GCF_048772815.1. Lineage (NCBI taxonomy): Eukaryota > Metazoa > Chordata > Mammalia > Rodentia > Sciuridae > Callospermophilus > Callospermophilus lateralis. The sequence goes on from NC_135322.1 coordinate 48,926,919, forward strand.
CACTAGAACTTTCTAAACAAGGAAAGCTGCCCAATTTCACTGATGGCTGCCATTATAAATAGTGTCTTGGCTTCACCCATCAGAAGTAATCATTAACAAGTCACAGGGGAGCACAGATTTGGGTTCCATTCTCTTCTGTCCCCACCAGTCCTGGCTCCTTCACAGGAACCATCAAGGCCTCAGGGTCTTACGCACAATGCCCAGGACTGTGTGTGTGTGTGTGTGTGTGTGTGTGTGTGTGTGTGTAAGAGAGAGAGAGAGAAAGAAAGAGAGAGAGAGAGAGAGAAAGAGATGGTTTCCATCTCCATGACCACAGCTCACCCTCTGGGGCACCATGCTTTCCCCTTCCTAACACAGGAGTCACCTCACACTCTTACATGGTGCAGCTTCCTCCACCATCAAGTGGAAAGGATGATGTGCTGTTGACTCAACAAGTCTCTGATCAGGGACATTTTAGCAGACTTTGTCCATTCTGTCACAACACACACCTGAGGCATCTGGGATGCTGTCTGTGTACATTACATGAAAAGAAATTTCACCCAATAAGGAATTCTGTGTAGGCAGCCTGTTACTGGGAAGAGGTGCATACCACCCATGCCCCCGTTTGAGTACTGAGTGAAACGCCAGTACTTTACCACTGAGCCATATCTCCCAGCCCTTTTCATTGCATTTTGATACAGCATCTCACTAAGTTGCTTAGGGCCTTGCTAATTTTCTGAAGCTGGCCTCGGCCTCCTGAGTCGCTGGGATTACAGACATGCGTGTGCCTTTTGACTTGGAACATATCTTAGTTCGATCTGGGGTGATAAAACAGTATTACTGACCCAACGCTGGATGATGTAAAAAGGAAATTGATTTATTTAGCTCTGCCCAGGTGACCCTCTCTGGTTTGGTCTTAGTTAACGACATTCAGCTATGTCATAACATGGTAATGGCATGACATCATAGGACTTTGTGGGAGAAAGATCACATGGTGAGAGAGGAAGACTAAATAGACAGGGAAGAGGCAGACTTGCTTATTTTTTTAAAAAATGTTTGTATTAGTCATTGATGGACCTTTATTTATTTCTTTGTTTATATATGGTGCTGGGAATCAAACCCAGTGCCTCACAAATGCTAGTCAAGCGCTCTACCACTGAGCCACAACACCAGCCCCAGACTTCCTCTTTTGGAAAAATTCACTCACCTGAAAGGAATTAACCCACTCCTGTGAGAATTCACTTTGGAAGACTAGCATTAATTACTTCAAAGGGCAGTCCTGAGCCAATCATTAGGTCCTACTTCTGAAAGGTACCATCTCACTGGAGACCTGTCATCCATGATAGGATCCTTTGCAGGGCAAACAATATCCAAACCATACCATTCTGCCCCAGCCCCCCAAGGTTCACTTCCTTCTTTCAATGCAAAATGCAGTCATTGCATGCAAAAGCTGAAGACTTGCCAGCATGACTCCAAAGTGCAAAGTCCCAAGTCCCATCTGAAACTCAAGGCAAATGACTTCCAACAAGTTACATGGTTTCAGGATACATCAGTGAAACAGGCTCAGGGCAAATAGTCCTGTTCCAAAAAGGAGAAATAGAGAGTAGAAAGTTGCAAGTCTGAAAACAACCAAAGAAGACACTAGATCTCCAAACTCCAAGTCCAGCCTCCTAGACACAGGGCAGTGGACTGGTCCCCAGGGCCTTGGGCAGCCCCACTCCTGGGGTGATGCTGCTTGCAGCCCACATAGCTGCTCTCCTGGGCTGCATGCCATGGCCTGTGGATTTCCTAGGCTGGCATTGACACTGCCAGTGACTCTACACTTCTGGGGGTCTCAAGATCAGTGGTCCCACTCTCATGGCCTCACTAGGCATTCTGGTGAAGAATCTTTGCCATGACTCCCCTCCAACAGCAAGGCCTCCAGAACTGTCCTTTGAAACCCAAAGGGAGTCTGTTGTGACAACAGAGCCCTTGGATTCTCTACACCTAAAAAATAGCACCATGTGGGCGTCACCAAGTTCTGTTGCTTGCTCCCTTTGGATCAGCATCAGGAGTCATGCCTGGGCTTTCTTGAACCATGGTTGGACAGACCCAGAGCATTTTGTTAGAAAACAAGGAGCAGAATCCTGAGACAATGCTGGGGTCCCTTCCATGGTCTTCAGGGCTCCGGATGGAAGGGCATCTTGAAGACTATGTGTTGGCCTCAGACCTTCTCTCCCATGGTTTTGAAGCAAAGAGCCTGGCTCCTTCCCACCCATAGTAATCTCTTTCCCATCCTCTATATTCTCACCCAATCTCCCATTTTGTTCTTTAGGTGGGCAGGCTGTGAATTTTCCAGTGTTTTATTCTGTGGTTGCCTTTGTCAAGTATCATTGTAAATCTCAATGAAAATGACCAAAAATAGCCACACAACTCCTTCCATATTTTACTTAGAAATGTTCCCTGAATCCTCTAGGTCTTCAATCTTATATTTGACCTTCCATGATGTCTTTAGGCATGAATACAGTGTAGCCAAGTGTTTGCAGTGATCAAAGGGAGCCTTTCTTTTAATTTCCACAGATGGCTGCCATTTTCTTCTGAAGCCTCCTTAGGATGGTCTTTACTAAGCACATTGCTATCAGCATTCTGAACATGACCACTTAACCAATCCCTAGGAGGTTCTAGCTCCTTCCTAGTCTCTTTGTTGACTGAACTCTCACCAGGATTTCTGACAATTCTCCATTTATAGCAATGCAAGACTTTTCTTTCTTTTTCATTCTACAACTTCTTTTGTTGTTGTTGTACAGGGCCTTTAACCTGAGGGAACTAGACCACTGAGCCATATCCTCAATCTTTTTTATTTTTATTTCATTCTTTAAAAATTTATTTATTTTTTTCTAATTTGATATATATGACAGCAGAATGCATTACAATTCATATGAAATATAGAGCACAAATTTTCCTATCTTTGGTTGTAAAAAAAGAATAGAGTCACACATTGCTTTCCTATATCAGGAAATTTTACCCGTGCTTAATGCCCCTGCCAGGCTGGTCACATGGCCTGCTGAAATGGGTAGGTAAAGGTAAAGGTAAGGGTAAGTCTGAGCTTAGCAGAGTTCAGAGAGACCCTCGCCCAACACAGCTGGAAGGGCATGAGCACTGGAACCCAATGGTGAGAGCCTGCCCCACTGGCCACTGGCCAGCTGTATCTGCACCTGGACATCCAGCCTGCTGTGGGCCTGGCCCTGAAGGCCTACAGATTGCAGTTCTGGACCAAGACCCTGCCTCAGAAGATCCAGGAGCTAAAGGGGGCTGAGGACAAGCACGCAGAGCTCTAGCTCCCTCTTCAGGGAGGGAGGGAAGGGCTACGTGCAAGTAGGATCTGCCTGTGTTTTTCTCAGTTGCTCACCCCGGAACCAAGGTTGGCCCTCTCATTCACAGAGCCATTCATCCACTCTTCATTTGTCCTTCAAGCAACACTGATGAAGAACTCACCTCATGATGGTCATTGCACAGGCTGCCGTGGGTCCTCTCTCATTAGACATACTCAGTCAATCCCCCAGGAAGCTGTGGATGGGTAAGGCCAGTGGATGCCCACCTTCCTCCACTGAGTCTGAATATACTCCCCACTGGGCCTGAGTATACTCCTCCCTTCCTCACCTCACCTCTCCATTTTCTGTCTCCTCTCCTCCAACCACCTAGACACTCTTCAAAGGAGGCTATGCTGTGAGAATGTTGCCCACACCTGAGTGTCAAAATCCCACTTCTACTTCTCAGCAAATCTCATGTATTCTCATCTCTGACATTGACCACCAGACAAACTAGACTAGAAAATCTGTTTACCTAAAGCCCTAGTATCTTGGTACATTCAGACTGCTGTAACAAATACTATCACAAAATGGGCACCTTATAAACCACAGAAAATTATTCAGAGTTTGCAAGGTTATTTCCAAGTCAAGATGCCCAGCCTGGCATGGTGGCACACACCTGTAATCCCAGTAAGTCAGGAGTCTGAGGAAGGAGGATCACAAGTACAAGGCCAGCCTCAGCAACTTACCGAGACCCTCTCTGAAAGGACACTCGCAAAGTCCAAGGACCACACCACACACGGGAATCCTATACGAGAGATTTATTGTCAGTAGCATGGAGCAAACTGACAAGGCTGTCCTTCCTGGGACAGCAGCAACAAGCATGCTTAGGGGTTGCATCATGGGCTGGGGTGGGGTGAACCTTGTAGCAGGCACATTCAGAATTGAAGCCTGGGAGTCCCTAGATAAAATGGCTCCTAAATCAAAACTTGGGAGTCCTTATATAACAATGGCAGATTTGGTGCCAATATCTCATGCCAATATTCCTCCAATTTTGTTTTCATAGATACGGGGTTTGGAGGGGAATGATGGTCTTTCTTCTGTTATTTCTTTCTGCTGCTTAGGGACCCAGGATCTCATTCCTATAAAGGGGGTCAGGGAAGGTTTTAGGTGGGGCCAAAGTCTCTGGAGTTGGAACAATTGACCATGAGTCATAGGGCTCCCTCTTGGGAGTCAGGGCCTAGTAGTCTTGAAGGAGAAGATGTTGATTGACCAACTGTTGGTGAATTTGTGTATCTGATCTTGCAGGAACTTCTGTAGGCAATTTAACAGACATGGTCCTAGTAGGAGAAACATAAAGAGGACTAATAGGGGTCCTGCAAGGGGGAGAGAAGCCAAGGCCACACCAGACTGCACACTCCCCAAGGGCACTGGTGGCCTACTTGCTGTTTCCTCTTTTCTAGCTGCTCTTGTAGTTGTTGATCTTGTCCTTTTACCCCTGACTGGTGGACATAAAACAACACTACTCTGGTAGGTGTAGGTAAAGGCCTCCTTTCTCTGCTGTTAATAGGTTCAATCCATGGCGGTTTTGTAGGACCACTGAGGCTAAGGTGTCCAGTTGATTCTGGAGATATTATAGACTCGGTTACCTATTGGATATTCCCTATCAGCTGATTGGAGAGCTGATGAAAGTGGGAAATGGATGTGGTTATTCCTGATCTTCCTGTGGCTAGGCTTCCTGTAACCCCAGGCTGGCTGGTAGGGAAAGAAATGGAATAGCCTATTTATGTCAAGGGTTCATATGAGCACAGATTTACCAAGGAGCTCTTTAGGCCTAAAAGACCTGCTATTAAATGAGAGAAGCCAAAAATCTCTCTCCAGGAAGTGTGAGGGCTGAGAAGTTGTCCCCATAACAAGGGTAGAGAGGACAAGGACTTTATTTGGGAATATAAATCTTTAACATAGCTAGAGTTATCAGGAATGTAAACACATTTTACAAAGTCAGCATATATTGTCTCTTTTTAAAGTCCATTTTGTAAGGTCAGACAGCAGCGAACAATAGGAAGCAGATTTAAAAGGCTGCTGAAGGAGGATTTTTTGAGATTTTGCTCCTGGGCAAGACCCTCAGATCAACTGGGCAGGTCCGAGGAGAAGTGAACAGGGCCGGACCAGACTGAAATTCTTATTGGGCTTAGGGCAGGAAGGGAGGGCTTGGGACAGAAAAAGCATTTTTTTAAAGTCTCTTGTCCTACTGAGATTGACTGGGGGAGCTTGCTAAGATCCAGGATTGGTCTGGAAACCCCGCTTATTGAAAGGTGGTTCTGTCAATGCCTGATTCATGGTTCTTTGGTGCACTCGGATTCCTTAATCACCTCAAACTGACCTAACATCCTGGACTTTTTGATGATATATGGTGGTGACATTCATCTGGCTACTTACTGCTGCCTAGGGGCACTGGGGGGAATGGGACGGTTCAGGTGTTGGCTTAGTAGAGAGGCGACTGTAGGGGTGTAGGGGCATCAGGTTGTAGGTCACTCTGGCAATTTCACCTTTGCACTTTTGGGCAAACCTGAGGAGGCAGGGAGAAATCACTAATAGAAGTCCTATTACTAATATAGGAGTGAGAATGGGAGTCCGCCATGTAATGAGGGTTGGGTTTAGCCAGCCTGGACAAGGGTCATTTGATTGTTGCTGTTTAAGCCTTTCACCCAAACGATGGAGGGTGTCGACATTCTTTTCGATCAATCCAGTTTCATTGATATAGTAGCAGCATTCTTCTTTCAGGAATAGACAGGTTTCTCCTTTATCTGCCATCAGGACATCTAGGGCTCGAAGGTTCTGTAATGAAACTTGAGCAAATTATGTGATTTGCCTTTGTAGGGAAGCGAGAGAGGCGGCAGAGAGAAGCGGCCAATGCCTCTACTGATTCCCAAAGTTGTTGTTCAAACTTCTGAGCACTGGTTACTGCATAACCAAGTCCTCCTGTGCCCCATCTGGAGGCAGCAAGTGAGGAGTCCTGAGATAATCCAACTACTAGAAAAAGAAAGACGGCCCATCTTGTCCTGGAAAGGGAGGTAGTAACAAGTCATATTCATTCAGCCTCACTGTACAGAGTTAATTGAGGGACCAAGGTGGAAGGAACATAAAAAGCAAAGGGCATGTTGAGGCTTAGATTTTTTGTTAGGGTACCATTGCACTATAAAAAGAAACCCAGTGGAGCAAAGTTTGGGAAAGAGATTCAAATGATTTGGTCACATGGTGCTGAACCTGAGGAAGTTGAGCAGCAAGGGAAATTCCCTGATGAGTTATGAAAAAGAGAGACTTCCTTAAAAGCTGGAGAGAGGGCCATTGGAGTATGGTTGAGGTATTGAGAGGAAGATCAATGGGGATCGCAGTTAACAGAGTACGATTTAAACCTGCCAGAAGAAATGGTCTGAAATATTAACTTTCAATAAATTGAGAAGCTGAAGGCCCTGACATATTAGAACCATCCATGAGAAAGGGACAGCTTTAGGATGGGCAACTGCATCCAGCTGGTGTTGGAGTTCCTTCTCTTGCTCCTGGATGGTTATGTGAATTTGAGGAAACACTTGTATATAAATTCTCCAGATTATGATAGAGGTTGAGGGGTGCTTAGAAAACCCCAAGAATAAAATTTACCATCAACACCAGAAGACCATTTCAGGTCCCATGGTTCCCAAATAGTTAATTTGGTGTTTGCTTGTTTCTCATAGCAAGGCTGATCTAGGAAGCATTTCTTGCATGAAATATATGGGCACCCGCCATAGGTGTCAGACCAGCGCTTACCAGATTCCACAGTTTGGTCTGATATGAAGCATAGCATTGCCGCACATATGTGGGATAGGTGGCTCGGTTTAATCCAGTAATGTTAAGGGTGACCGCCCTATTGCAGCCAATGGAAGGACAATCACCTTGACCCATAAACTGAGAGCAAGTGGTGACATCCTGGTGCCATGTCTCTTGGATATAGAAGAACCATCTTTGGGTTGGGTTAGAAGCTTAAGAGGAGTAATAATTACTAAAAGAAAAAGAGGGTTGGCAAGAAATCTTGAGTTTGGTGGGCCCCAGCGTGCTGGAAGTCTAAGAGTGAACATTTGGAATAGGCCCTTTTTTTAAGGCGGGAGACATGGTATCAGGGGTATTGGCCCAAAAGCTTGGCCACCATTGGGGTAGTAAGTATGACTTTTTGGGGTCCCGTCCAGCAAGGTTCCAATGATTGAGGATGCAGTTCCTAAAGTAAGACTGTGTCACCCTGTAGAAGAGAGTCCGATTAAGTTTGTGACTGTACTGGGATTGAGGCAATGGATGGCCCAGGAAGGCAACAGTTTGTGTGTTCGCTTAGGAGTTTGTGTAGACTATGAGATAGGTCAGGTAGGACACAGGGGAGAAGGAATGAATGGAAAGCTTTTGTTGATTAAGAAAGGGTGCACATAGAGTAGCTCAAAGGGGCTCAGCCTGACTGGGCTGTATGGCTGCCTGAATTTGGGTGAGGGCCAAGGGCAGGAGATTGGGCCAAGACAGCCTGAGTTCAATAGCAAGTGTAGTGAGATGATCCTTGAGAATTCCGTTAGCCCTCTCAATCTTACCCAAAGATTGGGGTAGGAAATGGATATGCAACCTCCAAGTGATATTGAGGTCTTTGGAGACTAGTTGAACCACCTGAGAAGTGAAGACCAGATGGTTGTCTGACTGGATGGAGGCAGGAAGTTTGAACCTGGGAATGATCTGCTCAATGAGGATGGAGGAGATGGTGTCAGCAGTTTCCCTGGAGGTAGGGAAGGCTTCTATCCAACTGTAAGAGAGTGCTATCCCCCAAGTCACAAGCAGTTAGATCCTGTGCCAAGCCTTTCCCAAAGAAGTGAGGACTGTCCCTGAAGCCGTGGGGTAGGACTGTCCATGTCAGCTGTTGAGACCTAAAGGATATAGGGTCTTCGCATGCAAAGGCAAAGAGGTAATAAGAGTCAGGATGGAGAGGCACTGTAAAGAAGGCATCTTTAAGATCCAGGACAATAGAGTGAGTGGTCGAAGGGAGTAGAAGGGGGAATATGCAAAAGAAAAATGTGAGGGTTGGAAACCAGTGGGTGGATGGGAGTAACTGCCTCATTAATTAGGTGAGGTCCTGAACTAAGCGATAGGCTCCTAAGGGTTTGCATACCGGCAATATGAGAGTGTTGCAGGGGGAGTCAGTAGGGATGAGGAGTCCCTGGGCAAGTAACCAGTCTATGATGGGTTTAAGTCCCTCCCTATGGGTTTTGGAGTTGGGAAGCTGGGGACGCAAAAGAAATTTACTTTGGAGTTTCAGCTGGATAGAGACTGGCTTGTGGTGGGAGGCTGTGACTGCTTTGGAGGTGTCCCAGACCTGGGGATCAACTAGGTCAGGGGGTAATGGCACAGTAGGTACTCTCAGGTTATTAGAGAGGGTAAGGATTAGAGGCAGAAGAAGATGGGTGATAGTATTCTTGGGGTGTAGTTGGAGGGTGGCTCCTAGTAGTTGGAGAACATCTCTGTCTAGGAGAAGAACTGGACAGGATGGAATGACCAGAAGAGAGTGTGTGAAACGGTGTCCCTCCAGGGCACAGGTCAGCTTAGCAGTTCAGTTTGGGAAGGAGGGTTTGCTGTCAATCTCCATAACTGAGACCTGGGAAGGAAACAGAGGCCCAGACTGGGCAGGTAAGACAGAATAGGTAGCCCCCATGTCCACAATGAAGGTTATGGACTTAACCACTACCTGGAGCCTTACCCTGGGCTCAGCAAGGTTGATGGGTGTCCTTGAGTCCAGGCTTCTTCAGTCTTCTGCGAACCCCAATAGTTCAAGAGAAGGGACTGCTTGGCTGGTCATACCCATGCATGGAGGTGCCAAGAAAGGGCCAGCCATGGGGAAGTTGCTCTTTCAATGTCCTGACTGCTTACAGGTGGTGCACGGCTTGGAGTGGGGGGCGTGGGTTTGGGCATTGGCAAGCCTAGGGACCATTGCATCCACATTTGAAGGCTCTGGTGGAGAGGAATCCTGTTCCCCAGTGAAGCTCTTGCTGGAGCCATAGGCCTCAGGGTCACCATCAAGGCCTGGGTTTGGAGTGTTCCCTTTTTCTGCTATTGAGCCTGCCTGGATAGTTCAGCCAACTCCTCCTGGGCATTATAATCTTTAAAGGCCATTTCACCAGATCTCAGATAGGGGTCGGAGGGCCCTCCTCAGCTCCTTTGAGCCTTTTCTAGTATCATGGGCTGATTGAGTAATGAAATGGGTTGCTAACACTGTAGCTCCGAAGGGAGACTCAGGATCCAGCTTAGTATATTTGGTGAGAGCCTCTGTAAGGTGGTTGAGAAATAAGGCTGGATTGTCTTCTGGATCCTGAGCGATTTCTCTCAGCTTATTAAAGTTATCCACCTTATTAGAAACTACCTGCTATAAGATATTGGACTATAGGAGTGCAGTGAGGGTGACCTTGTTGGCCATCTTGATAGTATCAGTTGGTTCAGTTAGGGGAGTAGCTGCTTTACCTCGGGGGGAGAGTCATATCTGTTAAACAAATTTGATCAGCATGATCTCGTGCAGCCCCCTGAATGCGGGCTCGCCCATCTGGGGTAAGGGTGGAGGAGACAACTACATAGAAGTCATGCCAGGTAAGATCATAAGTCTTAGAGAGGTATCAGACCTAACACATATGAATGTTAGCTAACACAGTATAATATTACAATTAAAACATGGATTTTAAGAAAGGCTGAGAGATTTTAACTTTTTCGTGGAAAAGTAGCAAAATGCTTTTGTGTTTTACAATATTAATCTTTAAATAGATTAGCTCTCATTAACTTAAAAATACATTTAAATTGTTTCCCACTGTCAAAAGTAAAATAAAACTTTATATCTTACTGATAACAGGTTCAGTTGTACAACATTAAATGATATAAATAAATCCCCAATAAAATTTGTTATCCCTATGATTCTAAAATTACCAAACAACTTTAGTTTGGTGAACACCAGCTTGATATAATATTCTTTAAAACTTTCTACCTTAAAGACTTGCATACCTGGAAGATATGAACACATTTCATATACAAAGAAGAGGAATAGCACCATAATTCCATTGATGTTTTTATATTGACCATGTTTAGCTTTTAAAGAAGACTTAGACTTTGTAACAGTTGTTGTTTAACAGTTGTATTAACCTAAATTCCTTCAAGATTATTGTTCTAAAAAGTAAAACATAATAAACACAATGTTATAGGTAAATTAATGTTTTAAGAAATCCTTGTCATTTTAACACATAGATTAAACTTTGGTTTATATCAGTACATTAATATTTGACCTTAGGGAAAAAAAAAAACTTCATTAGCTTTGACTGATTCTCTCTCTCTCTCTCTCTCTCTCTCTCTCTCTCTCACACACACACACACACACACACACACACACACACACACATCCAACTTATACAGACCTCTTTATCACTTATTTAAACCCTCTTATTTACTTCAACACATAAAGACTTTCTTATCCAGAAATATTTTCTTTTCCTTCTATTAAATATGGTTCCATCCTAAAACCTTCTAATTTCTCTTTCCCATCTGTTAACCCCTTTTACATTCACTTTTTGAAACAACCCTTCTAAATTTCTGAATTTAGACAAATTATTCCATTTTAATGAGAAGAAACACTTTATATTTAAAGTACTTTAATTGAAACACAGTTAAAATTTTTGGACCTCTTTGAATAGAAAATCACATTTGTTTACCATTTCATGAAAATACAATGTTCAAGTATATAGAATTATACCTGTTGGGACTTTAAATTTTTAGTAACCTTGTTTTCAGTGGTGACAAAGCAATTTTAAACTCTTTTTTAATTTTATCAGTTTATGAAAACAACAATAAGGTTACCTAATGGAATTTAAGGACTTAAGAGTACTTTATGTTATATTTAACAGTTAGCATTTTAACTTTGTAGATTAATCAGATGTCTAATAAACACATTTATGAGAAATCCCATGTCAAATCTAACTTACTTATTTTACCAAGATATCAGACAAGTGTATTGAACAGTATTAGCCATTTCTCCCTTGTTGAAGAAAAGTCCTAGAAACAATTAGACATTTTATCGACATCAATATTTTATTCTTTGACCACCTGGAGAGACGTGTGAGGTAAATAATTCTAAAGACATCTTTACTTTCATCTGTTCACCAATTTAGATTGAACTTCTTAAATCAAGTGAATTAAAAGATCCATTTCTATTAATTTATGAGCACTCATTATATGTATGCCAATTTGGATATCGTGTACATGATATATGGACATACACACATATAAACATACAACACATAACACAAGTGTGTACACAGAACACAATAACAAAGGCCTTGTAGCTTTTTGAAGGCAAATCTTCACTGCAATGTTACAGATGTTTAAAAAGTTGAATAAAAATAGGACTGAGCAGAGAAACATTAACCTGGGTATGTAGGATCAAAACATGAGCTCAAAAAATATGGAATTTAAGGAAAAAAAACAAAGAGTCCTAGAAAAAATGATCAGCTTGTAATTAATAAAGTATCATACAATTAACTTTTTGGATTAGTATAGTGTGAGTTCAGGTAAAAGACACTTTTACTTTTTTTTCCCCCCTAGGGCCTCAGATCATTCTCCTACTGCGGCTTCTTCCATTTACATTTCAGGGTAAGTCCTTCCTGACTTAGGTCTGGAAGGAGCTGGGTAAAACTGCTATTCCTTAACCCTGCTCCCAATATCCCCTGCCTTCCTAGGATATGAGACAGTTGGATAGGATCATGGACAGATAGATCCTATGATTAGGTTAGGTATTGAAATTCGTTACTGTACCCTGAAGAATTGGAGGTAAAGGACCCTAGCCTCCTTTCCATTTAGGAGAGGTCACAAAGGGAGAAAGGGACATGTACCTGGACAACTCCCTCTGACCCTGCTACTTCACAAGAGAGAAGCAAAGCTGCAGGCTGGGTAGAGGGGGCCGAGCAAGAACGAGTAACAAGTGAACTGAAAGTAGGTGAGCGAGGTCCCAGAGGAGTCAGAGCAGAAGTTGGAGAATGGTAGGAGAAGGTCTATCAGTGGGTCAAAGTCTGGGTTTTCGGGAGAGTCTTGAGGTCAAGAAAAGAGGGTTTAAAAGCCAGCAGAACCTGGGCTAGAGAACTGGAAGACGAGAGTGATGGTTTGCAAGAAAGAAAAGAGAAGGCCTGAACATAGGGGGATCTCTTTGCATTTCTTCAAGCACTCACAAAATTTAAAAAGTTCCCTAAAAAATGTTGGGATCTAGAGAGCTGTTAAGTGGCCATTGGGAATCATTGTCTAAGGTATAGAGGGGCTAAATTTGGTTCCAGAGACAAATTAGTTTCTGTTCCTTTAAGTCAGGGGTAAGGTGGAGTAAGTCTAAATTTGCTAAAAGGCAACCAAGGGGTATCCAGGGGATGGCAGAGGTGGTTGCACCCATGGCAAGAGAGAGAGAGTTCCTAGGGAGGAACAGAGGTGTCCCTCTGTGTCTTCTCATACTGAATGAGCAAGAGATAACCTCAGGATGGCAGCTGGGGCTAAGGCTCATAGGGGTTTTCAGTGCCTGGCACCAGGGCTTTGAGCCCAAAGAGTAACCAAGACCCAGAGAGAGATCTTCTGCTAGAGGTGAGACCTTCAGACTTTATGGATTCAGTTGATGGTAGGGACCAACTGTAGCTTTCAAAGCCATGGTCGGGGGTGCCCCTGACCAAATGGGAACCCTGGGAATGCCGGATGTTCCACAGTCATTCTTGGGACCAACAGGTTGTTTGAATTCACTAAAGGCAGGTGAACTTCCCCAAATCATCTGGTGGTGGATGAGAAGTCAAGTGCTTAGTGAAATGGAGCATGAGTTCACATTGAGGGTGGCCTAGGATCCAGGATAGGATCCCATAGTAGGTCCCCAAAGGGAGAGCAAGGTCAAGAGCCAACCCAGGTCCCAGAACCAGTGAAAGGACACTCATAAGTCCATGCAAAGTCCAAGGACCACCCCACACACCGGAATCTCACAGGAGGGATTTATTGTCAGTAGCATAGAGCAAACTGGCAATGCTGTCTTTCCTAGGAGAGCAGCATCAAGCATGCTTAGTGGTTGCGTCATGGGCTGGGGTGGGGAGAACCTTTTAGCAGACACATTCAGAATTGAAGCCTGGGAGTCCCTAGATAAAATGGCTCCTGGTCTAAAATGGTGGACATGATGTCAATATTGATCTCATGCCACTACTTTTCAAAACTAAAAATGAATAGAACTAGAGATGTAGTTCAGTAGTAAAATTCTACTGGGTTCAAACCTCAGTCCTGAAAAAAGAAAAAAAAATTAAGATGCCAGCAGATTGGGAGTCTGTGGAGAGCTTGCTTTGGCTTTTTCACTCATGGACGGCACCTTCTCACTGAGTCATTACATGGTATAAGGGACAAATAATGCCTCCCATGACCATATTGAAGCAAGAATTAAAGACAGGCAGTCAAATGTAGATAGGTCATAGGGTCGATGGAGAAAAGGGAGGCCAGTTGGAGTCCAGGAAGTTGGAGACCACCCTGGGAGACTGGAATGGTAATGCCTCCTGAGCACTTTGTCTACCAGGATTCCTGCCTATACTGCCCTCCTAGAAGGGGGTTCATGAAGCACCCCCTGAACAGACAGGGAGCTGCTAATTAAGGCCCCTGGGATGCAGCTCCCTTCCTGCCCCATCACTCCACCTTGGCCCTTCCAGCCCACCTGCTTCTCACTTTTTGGCCATTCCACCAGCATCTCCTGGGCCTAGTCAGGAAGGAAGAGATAAGGGGGAAGAGAGCAGGAAAACAAAGAAAGTCTAAAATGTCTAAAAGGTGCAGGATACTCTCACTTCTTGGCATACCAGGATACCACCATCTATGGCCCCCTTCTACTTTCAGGAGAAGTCTGTATTACTACTTTTTGAATAAAACCTCCTTTATATGCTTGCCTTGGTACTTCTCTAATGTTCAGACTTAAACGTTTGAGGAAGAAGAACTCATCACAATAACTGGTGGTTTCATATTCATCCCCTAAGGATCCTAATTCTTTTTCTTTTGGTACCTGGGATTGAACTCATGGGCACTTGACCATTGAGCCACATTCCCAGTCCTATTTTCTTGTTTAATTTAAAGACAGAGTCTCTTAGTCCCTCAACATTGCTGAGACTGGCTTTGAATTCCCCATCCTCCTATCTCAGACTCAAGAGCCACTGAGATTGCAGGCATGCGCCACCAGGCCCAGCAAGGACCGTAAATCTTAATACCATCATGTTGGAGATTAGGACTCAATGTGTGAATTGGGTGGACACAAGTTTTCACACCCTAGCACTTATAGCCCAAGATCTCAGCAACCAAGATTGCAAACTACTGGAAAATGTGTCTGCCTATTTAAAGCAACCCATTCACCCATCTATTTCCAACCCAGAGAGGTGACAGGCTTCACACATGTGAGAAGCAGAACTGGGTTTTTCCTTTGACCCTCAAGCCTGGGCCAGCTGATTATGTACAGGAGAGCCAGGTGGGGTCCTCAGGGTCCTATATCTTGAAGTTGACTCTTATTCTCTGTGAATCTGCAGACACTGTGAGCCCCACACTGACATGATTATAACACATCTGAGAAGATGTTTCTCTGTGTGGTGTGTCCTGGAAGAGGCCTTGGAGGCTCAGGAGGTCCAGAGAAGAGATTCTTGTCCCTGGTTCCCTGAGAACCTCTCCATCCAGTTAGGTGTCCTTCTGCCTTGCAGAATTCCCCCTGCAGCCTTCTGACCATCCCCCACTCACTATGGCATCCACATCATTGATTTTCCTTCTCCCCTCATTGCTCTCCCTAAACTTCTCTGACCCCTCCTATAAAACCCTCTCATTTTTCTCATTGTACAAAGGTAACAAATAATACTCAATTGCCTCTGGGCTCCCTCAAATCTTTTTCTCTCAGACATTAAGAGGCTGGATTTCTCATTACAAAGACCTTGGGAGTCCCCCTCTCCCCAACCTCTGACTGACATGACCTCCTGGGGCACCACTTTTCCCAGGGGAGATATGCCTTTTTCCATTCACTACATTTAAGCCCCCAAACAAAGACCTTTATGAATTTTGGGCAAAAGATGACAATTCCATTTTGCCATTTGAGCCACCAGGGGACTGACAAGATTACCATTAAGCCTGTTGGGACCCAGCGCAGGAAAGACTTTCCTTTTGGTGAAGACTGATGTGTGCATCCTTATAGCATTTACTGAGTTCCTGCGAGCATGCCTCTATGTTTCAGTTCTGCAGAAGCACACTGTATTACCCAAAGGGGCTCCCACAATATGCTGTAGATTTTTAATAGATTTTTAAGTAACCTTATTATTGAGTATAAGTGTGTGCGTGTGAATGTGTGTGTGTGTGTGTGTGTGTGTGTGTGTGTGTGTGTGTACAGTGCTAGGGACCACACCTACCACCTTGGCCTGCTAGGCAAGCACTATACCACTGAGCTACATCCATTCACAGCCCAGTGAGGAATAACTTATATACAATTAAATTAATCTCTTGGGTATACAATTTACTCACTCTGAGGTAATATTTAAATAAGCAAACACCACCACCACTAGTTTTACCAGTTTCTTTCACTTCCTAAACTTCCTCATGCCCCTTTGTAGTCCTTCCTTGCCCTGAATCCTGCTCTAAGGCAGTCACTTAATTGCTTGGGTTCCTCTAGTTGCCTTGCTCCAAATATGATACAAATGGATACTTTTAGGAATGGCTCTGTCACTTCACATCCTATTTTTGAGACGCAAGCAGATCTCAGATTCCTTTTCCTGGGGAGTGGCATTCCTTGTAGGCACACACCACCCTTTATCCATTGACCAGTTGATATACATCTGAATGTCTTCCATTTTTTGACCAATTCTAATGAAGCTCTTAGGAATGTTTTCAGAAATTATTTATATGGACCCATGCTGTCATTTCTGTTGAGAAAAGATCTGAGAATAGAATTGCTGAGTCACATGGCAAGTGTTTGTGGAACTTTTAAGGGAAATAACAAACTGTTCTCCAAAATGACTCTGTCACTTTGCATCCCTACCAGCCATTTAGGAGGGTATCAGTTGCTCCATATCCTCTTCAACACTTGGTCTTATGGGTCTTAGATTAAATTATATTTAAAGGACCTGTTGGGGGATCTCATGTCTCATGTTTGTTTTGACTTTTAGACTCTGCCTCCATCTTTCATTCTCTCTCTGTCTCTCTCTCTCTCTCTCTCTCTCTCTCTCTCTCTCTCTCTCTCTCTCATCTCTATAGATGTATAAAGTAAAATATATAGAAACGCATACACAGATATGCTCCTGAAACTCTTCATCATTACACGTTATTACTATTATCTTGGTCATTGTCAAAGCCAAGGCCTCTGTAAAATAGTGCCATAAATGGCAGAGTCCATGGGGACCTTCACCCTAGCAGACTCCAGGTTAGGAAGAATCACTTGTTGTCCAGTCGACACAAAGGAGCTTATGATAGGACTGAGCTGGGTGGAGGCCCAAGCCCATCTATGAATTAGATCAGGAGACTCAGGGCAGAGAAAGGATCTGCCCAGGCAGGAGCTGGGGCGATGGCTTGGAGCAGAGTGCCCTGGAAGGGAAACTGAATCCACAGCAGCCTTGCTGATTGGGTGGAGGTTAAGGAGAAGCAGTGCTCTCAGCATGATGGCTACTCATATCTGGATAAAGCTGATTGCTCCCCCAAAGTGGCTGAAAAGGACACAACACTGGGCTGTGAGAGCCTATGGGGGCTAGGAGGAAGCTAGCAAAGGTCAGTTTGCAGGGGAACCTCTAGGCTGCCTGAAGTTGAGCCCCACACCCCTTCATCAGGGAAGTCAGGTTGAGGAGGTCCTCCTAACCCACACTGGCTTCCATTCACCCATGCAGGGCTCAGGATGTTTCAGAATCTCCCAGAGGCACCTAATCCTTGGAAGTTCCCTGGACCAACAGACACCAACAGTTTCACATCTTTCCAGTGGATAAGTGACTGCAAACTGGACCTAGGTCAAATGTTGAGAGGTATCTACAGAAATGTCTTCACAAAGAAGAATCAGACGGACAAGGAAGGGGCCCTCAGAGGTTCTTAGAACATCCTCTATAAGAGATTAGGAACTATTGAAGGGCACCCAGTCAGCTACGAAGGTCACAGTCACACCTCCCTGCCACTGTGCAAGCAGTTCCCCTCACTCCAGCAAGGTCAACTGTATTTCTCCATCTGTGGAAATCTTCATTCTGCACCTCCCAGAGAAGCCCTCCAGGTTCCTCCAGTTACATCCAGCTCTCTGCTCCCTCCTCTCCTCCCCAACACCCTCATGGGCCTGTGACTGCAAGGACAGGGAATTAGTGACTCCAGGTGTGAGGAGAGGGGTCCTGGGATCTCAGAGGGGCTGCAGAGGCTGTGTGGCACCTTGGGAGGTGCCCAAGGGAAGAAGAGGGATAGGGACCTGCCCGCTGCACACTGGCCCTATGACCTCTGAGAGTTCACACTGACTCTCCTGCAGCACACACCTTGCAGGGCACCACCCATTTCCCCGCCTCCTAATTGTCAGGTCCAAATTCCACCTGGCAGAATGCTGCTCTGCATTTCCAGGTGAAGCCCAGGAATACAGAAGCAGCCCTGGGAGCCGACCATGTGCCTGCATCGACTTCCTGCCTGGCTCATCATCGTGGTCTATGGGCTCCTGCTGCTCCTCATCCAGGGCCAGGGTGAGGCTGCCATGGGGAGGGTGGTAGAGACCGGGTTGGATCTGCCAAAGTGCACAGAGACAGAGCCTGAGCCTGGAGGGAAGGCACCAGGGCGGGGGAGTTGGTAGAGGAGACATGAAGGGGATGAGGGGCAGGAGGGTGAGCCAGAGAGGGTCAGAGCTGCCTGAGGACACCCCCATGGAGGAGTGAGCTAGTGTGAGGGGTGCTGAGGAGCACAGTATGGGCAAGTGAGAAGCCTCCTGGCAAAGGAACAGGGATAGGGGACCTTCCTCTTCTGTGTGTGGCTGTGGCTGTAGCTACTACTCACCCTTGGTTAATAACATCAGCAATATAAGAGCTTGCTGGTTACATTTGGCTCTGAATGTTTTGACCCCTTGGCCAGAGAAGTGCTGGCACCTTCTGTAGGATCTAAAGGAAAGGTAACCAGCACTGGGGGTTACAGAAATCCCTGGTACCACTTCTCAAAGCTGATTAGAATGACTGGTAAGTTCCCTTTACTTGCAAACCCAAGCTGGCATGGCTTGGATTGTGTTCTAGAACAAAGGTGAAGTGCTCTGTACCTTCTAGAATTCTCAAGGCCCCTATCATAAAGTGTTGGCAGGAGAGTACCATGCCCAGGGAGTGTCAGCAGCTCTGGATCCCTCACGCTTCTAGTGTGGGTGTTGGACATAGACCCAGCTTTCCCACTCTAATCTGCACAGAGGAATCCATGTCACCTGTCCCACTTAGACCACCACTGACAGGCTTCCTCCCTTACCCAGGGTCTTGGAGAACCAGAATTATCTCAGCAGGAAGATTTTTCTAGCTTCACTGAGAGATTCTATTTAGAAGAGTCTTTTCTTCTTGAACTCCCATCCCAAAAAAAAAAAAAAAAAAAAACTGAGTCACGGGAGGGTATAGAATTCAGTCCCACAGTCTTCTGCCCACCCAGTCCTGGCCCCTCCACAGGCCCATCTAGGTCTTAAATAGGGTCCAGGTCTTACACACTACTCATCTTTGTCTCTCACCTAAATGGTCACATCTTTTCTGGTGTGACCTCTTCCACATCTTGACACAAGGAAACTTCACACCACTATATACATAGTAGAGATTCCTCCTGCTGTTTCATGCAGGGCTTCTCTTAAAGGGAGCAGGTACATAATGTCAACAGACTCCAAGCAGGAATATTTAGCAGGTTCTGTCCTTTGTAGTAAACAAATATCAGGCATTAGTCGCGAGTGGCCACGTGAGTTACATGGACCAAGATCCCATCTGGCAAGGTATTGTGTGGAGACAGCATGTAGGTAGGGACAAGAGTGTGTCTTTAGTCTTGGAGAGATGCTGGCCAATTTCCTTCTCTGGTCCTGTGAGTGCATGCTGCCCTGGCCTGTCTTGTACCAGGTAGCTTCAAAATTCAGATGCTAGTGTACTTTGTGGGAGAGAGGAGGCTGTTTGGAGTTTTTAATTTTTCTTATGGAAACCAGCTCAGATCTGCCAAACTCTAGAGTGAGAACTGGAGCCTGGGGGAGGGAAGGCTCCAGTGATGTGGGAGCTGGGGAGATGTCAGCAATAGCAGGAGGACTGTGGACCTGACTGCCACCTACCTGCACCCTGAAGCACAGAGAGGACTGGGACAGCCAGAGAGCTGCACAGCACCCAGATCAGGCCCATTCTAGGGGTAGAAAGACGAGTTAAACCCAATATGCACAACATCAACTTTTAACAAATATCATGACCTGCACAAACCAGGTATATATAGCTTGACTTTCCACTGCCTCCTTGCCATGATCCTCAACCCCAGGCAGGACAAGATTTGTATGGTCTGAACTCATAGCTCCCCTCCTAATGTCTGTTTCTCCTTACATGAATGATGCTTCTTTATGTCATGTCTTGTCTTCTCAAGCATGAGATCCTTGAGAATGGGAGATTTTAGTTCTATTCCCACAGTTCTAGTGCCTGACATGACCTGGCACAGTGAGTGCAATGGACACTCTTTACCCATCAGCCCAAGAGACATTCTGCTGGCAGTTTCTAGGACTGAAGGATGGTGGCAAGTCACAGGGACCTATTGAGCCTAGAGGGATAGGCTGTGAGCTGGTCGGGTAATAGTGATGGTGGGGATAGGGACAGGGATGGGCAGAAATATTCAGACGTGAATGTTAACAGATCAGAGTCCCTCCACAAGGCTGAGCTGAGGAGGGCCCACCAGGCCACAGTGCTGCAGGTCAGCAGCTGATGGGCAGACCTGAGCCTGAAGTGCCTCTCTCTGCCCACAGGCCAGGATTCAGTCAGCCCCATCCGGACCACCCACACCGGGCAGGTGCGGGGCAGCCTCCTCCATGTGAAGGGCACCGATGCGGAGGTCCACACCTTCCTGGGAATTCCCTTTGCCAAGCCACCTCTAGGACCACTGCGCTTTGCAGCCCCTGAGCCCCCTGAACCTTGGAGTGGTGTGAGGGATGGGACCTCCCACCCAGCCATGTAAGTTCTCCTGGGAAACCTCAGGGCTGGGGTGAGGGTGGGTACTCCGAGCCCTGGGCCAGGCTGCAGTGGCTCCTTCACTGCACTGCAAGGCCTGGGACTGTAGGTCAGTGGTAATGTGTTTTTAGCAACCTAATAAACTGGCTTTGAAACCCAGGCCCTAAGTAAACAAATATATAAAAATATATCCCTCTGCATTGGGACAATTCCCACATTCATTTTTCCAATGCAGAAGTAACTTTTCCAGGCTCCTGCATCAGAGAGTGGAACCCAAAAGGCATTATTAGCTCCAAGTGCTGAACACAGAGCAGAAAATAATGTCCCTGGATTTGGCTTATTCCAGGGGTTCTCTTCCAACCGGGGAGATGATTCTGGGAGAGGGTCGGCGTGGCTCTCTGAACCTATAAAAGACCTTGACTCCAGCAGTCGATGCTACAGATCCCTGAGGAGCGAACAGTGGTGGCTCCTTGGGGAACCCACCCACAGGGCCAAGGGAAAGGGGCATGTGCTTACAGCTCGAGACTCTGTGGAGGGGTGAGGTTTTCTGAGAGCCTTGAGTGGGCTGTGGGATGCCCCATTACCCTTCTGTGAGAACTAACCTCCATCCACTCAGGCACCAGCTGTGTGGGGACACCTATGCTGTTCCAGACCTGAATGGGGACAGCCATAAGTGGTGAATGTCAACACAGACAGCCAGTGTTTCCCAGACAGGGCCCTAGAGTCAGGATTGCCCAGCCTCAGAAGGAGGTGGAATCAAGGGCTCAACAATCTTGAGTCCTCCCTGGGGGTCTGGAATCCATCCCTGCTTCCCCAGAGCCCATGGCCTGGAACTCAGTGGGAAATGACTTGAAAGAAGGATCATGTGAGGCCAGGCATCAGTTAAGGCAGGGAGTGAGGTTGTCTGGGATCGAGTCAGGACCTGAGGTCTGAATTGACCACTGCTCAGCCCCTGAAATAACTGTATTCCATTGTCACCAGGTGTCTGCAAAATGCAGATGCAATGAATACAGAGGCTCTGAACCTAGGGACTATGAACTTGCCTCCCATCCCCATGTCAGAGGACTGCCTGTACCTCAGCATCTACGCGCCTGCACATGCCCGTGAGGGTTCTAACCTGCCTGTGAGTGTTAAGTCATGGTCAGTTGAAGGGTGGGAGAACTTTTTGGGGGAGCATTAGAAGTGGGCTTGGGACATGGTTCAAAGTAGAGAAACTAGCACAACGCTGTGAAGGCCTGGGATTGACCCCAAGTACTACATAACAATACCAACAACACTGGAAGACACAGGTTCAGCTGGCCACCACTGTGGTGTGAACTACCATGAAAAGTTTCTCACTATCAGCTCCAAGAAGGCCTCTTATGCAGGAAGAAAGCTGATCTAGTAAAAGAACCCTGGATGCTCTCAGGGGCCAAATGTTCTGACCCACTGATCAACTCACCAGCTTGTACGAGATCCATTCAGGTGCCCAAAGGTGCACTTTGAGATCACTAAATTCCATGATCATCGATTATTTGGGGGGCCAGAGATTAGATGACACTTTAAATTAATGTTCAAGTGGGATAATCACAGAAACATCAGTTTCCTTTTCCTTTCCGAGTAGTTCTGAGAGGAATACATCCATGTTCTGCTTCCGGGTTTGACTCCAAAGTATGGGAGACCTGATCTTCCAAATTGAACTTACTCTGTCACCAGTATCCTACATCATGAGGTCCTATTCACATTCTGTGTGGGTGTAGCTACACAAGCCAAAGTGGTTTTCAGATGAGGGGTTCAGCCAGGATGGAGTTGGGCGCGGTGGCTACCACATGGTATATCTCCTGATTTCCCAGGTGATGGTCTGGATCCATGGTGGTGCCTTGGTGGTGGGCTCAGCTTCCATGTATGATGGTTCTATTCTGGCAGCCATTGAAAATGTTCTGGTGGTCACTATCCAGTACCGCCTGGGAGTTCTGGGCTTCTTCAGGTGAGCCTGGGACAGGGATGGTCCATGGGGGCTGAGTAGACAGAGGACCATCCAGTGATCATCATCCTTGCATTTCTCAGCACTGGAGACCAGCATGCCACTGGAAACTGGGGCTACCTGGACCAAGTGGCTGCCCTACGCTGGGTCCAGCAGAATATCGCCCACTTTGGAGGCAACCCTGATCGGGTCACCATTTTTGGCGAGTCTGCAGGTGGCACTAGTGTGTCCTCACTTGTGGTGTCTCCAATGTCCCAAGGACTCTTCCATGGTGCCATCATGGAGAGTGGGGTGGCCCTGCTGCCTGACCTTATCACCAGCTCATCTAAAGTTGTTTCCACAGTGAGTATCCTTTACTGCCCAAGGCCAAATCTGGTGCCTTGCCCTTCAACTTCAGAGCCTCTGCCACTCTGTCTGATCCATGGGAATAAAGTCCATCCAGGTGTCTCCAGAACTGGCCACCATCCCAGGGTTTCAGAGGAGCTCAAAGGTCTGAATCCACACACCTCTGCCTCAAGTGTTGATTTTTCTCTATGATCTGCAAAGTTGCACCCTGTGGACCTTATCCTCAGAAGACCCATGGAAGCAGGTGTGATATCTCCTCTGGATGATACCTGAGCTTCAGGAAATGTGGAAGGATTTCACACCTGCAGCATTATACACAGGATACAATTTGATAATTAAGGGCAACCTGCACTCAGCTGAGATTTTGGCAATACTGCCCTTTCTTTACAGATGGTGGCCAACCTGTCTACCTGTGGGCAAGTAGAGTCAGAGGCCCTGGTGAGCTGCCTGCGGGGCAAGAGTGAACAGGAAATGCTGGCTATTAACAAGGTAGGATGAATGGACATTAGTGAGGAGATAGGGGTTATAAGAAAAACACAGTGCTTTCCACTGTGGGAAAATGATCTCATTTCCAAGGCCTGATTTTCTTGTATCCTCATAGCCTTGGATGGGAATTGAGACAACAATATGCTGAACAAGGTATAGAATCTCTGAATGTTGGTCTGAGACTCAAGGGATTAGTTAGGATGGGTTGGAGTTAACTCAGGTATCATTAGAAAAGAGACTTTCTTTCCTGTAATCATGGACTTTGTATGCCTCCTTAGGCCTTCAAGATCATTCCTGCTGTGGTGGATGGGGCCTTCCTACCCAGGCACCCCCAAGAGCTTCTGGCCTCTGCTGATTTTGAACCTGTTCCGAGCATCATTGGTGTCAACAATGATGAGTATGGCTGGATCATTCCCATGGTAAATCCCATCTCCAAATCTCCTCAATAGAGTCAGGTGGAAGTAGCTTCAGACTTTGTAGGTCCTGGTCATCTCACCCACAACTCTAGATTATCTTTTCACCACACAGCTCTTGGGCCCCCCTGAAATCCAGAAAGACCTAGACAGAGAGACCATGCGAGCTGTTCTGCAGAGAATATCAGCACAGACGGTGAGACTCCTTGGGTCCTGCACCAGGCAAGAGTGCAGCCAGACACTCTTCCTTTTCAGTAATCCCCAGGAGCAAAGATTGATCTATGTGCATTTGTGAGTGGGGTCGCCACACAGCTTGAAGCATTGCCCTATTCCCTGACACATCCCAAACCCCAATCCCTACCCTCAAGCTCCTGCCTCCCTGCCCCAGAGACTGCTTAACATGACTCTCCCTGGTCACCTGGACCAGATGATGTTACCTGCCGAATGTGCTGACCTATTGATGAAGGAGTACATGGGAGACAACAAGGACCCTCACACCCTCCGACTCCAGTTCCAGGAGATGATGGCAGACTTCATGTTTGTGATGCCTGCACTCCAAGTAGCACATTATCAGAGTGAGTGTGTCTGAACCTGAATCCTGGCTTCCTAGGAGACAGCTCAGAGCTGTGGGTCCCAGGTGAGGTCTGGTGTCAGGTCCTGACACATGTCTTTATCCAGACCCTGGTCCCAGGCACCTGAAGGCCCTCATCTCAGTAAATCCTTATGGCTAGAGTAAGAGATAGACATCACACACATTTTACAGAGGAGGTAACTAAGATAGTGGCACTCAAGGACTTCCCGTGACCACACAGCCAAGAAGTCCAAGACATGACTTAACAAAGAGCCTTGCAACTGCCCCTGATCCAATCTGGGCTTCCCAGCCACTGTGAAGATTCAAGCCAGAGATGGACCCAGCAATCTTGTCACCAAGAGTGACACATCCTGTCCACCCTCCAGGTTCCCATGCTCCTGTCTACTTTTATGAGTTCCAGCATCCACCCAGCATGTTTAAGGACATGAGGCCACGACATGTGAAGGCTGACCATGCTGACGAGATCCTCTTTGTCTTTGGATCCTTCATCAATGGCATAAGAGGTGAGCACTCCTTATTCCACAGGAGAATTCTCATGACTACAGGGTGACAATTGCTCTCATTGTACAATGAGAAACTGGGGCTAAGAGAGAACATGGGATCCAGTGTCTACCATCTTACAACTCAACAGGTCATTCCAGGGTTAAACCTTTCCAGTCCAATCTATGCTCCTTACCCCTGTTCCCACCCTAAACATGGTGTCTAGCATGGGAGAAGACGAGGTTGGTTTAAAGCCAAATCATTTCATAAATGATTTCACAGTATCCAAAAGAAGGAGACTGGTAGGCCAAGGAGGAGCCCAGTGTTGATTCAGTTAAAAGCTGGGAGGAGTAAAGGCAGGTTGGGCAAGCTGAGGGCCTGGCCCCAGGACTGTTGTGATAGGGAAGGGACATAAGCCTGGGGCTGGGGTGGTGAGTGTGGCACAGGAGTGGACAGCTGGATGGGATTGGCCAGGACCTAGACCCTTGCCTTCCTCCTCCCACAGTTGAGCTCACTGAGGAGGAGGAGCTGCTGAACAGGAGGATGATGAAGTACTGGGCCAACTTTGCTCGAAATGGGTGAGGACACCTGCACATCTCAGCCTCCCAGGGGACACGGGCCCTCCAGTGCTCCCCTTGTCTGAGGTGACCCCATTAGCAAATGTGTGTCCTTAATCACATCCTAGCCCCCTACCCAATGGGAAGACCCACACTAAAAAAGGGTGCTTTGTGGGTGCAAATCACTGGTCTCTTCTCACAGTGGTCCAGAGGGTGAGCCATAGTGTTGGGCTACCATGAGAGCCAGCCTCTCACAGGGAAGGGCAACACAGGCCAGGTTGCTCTGCCCTGTGTGGAATGACAGTAGTGAGAGGTTATTGTTTTCCTATATCAGGACACCTCTCCCCATTCTCAACACCCCCGTCTGCCTGACTGGCTTCCCTGTCCAAAATTGGGGTGGTAGACAGATCTCACTTCAACAGAGCTCACACTGACCCTCACCCTTCCCTGCTGGGAGGGCATGTACATAGGAACCCCAACGGAGAAGGCCTACCCCACTGGCCACTGTTCAACCAGGACCAGCAGTACCTGCAGCTGGACATCCAGCCTGCTGTGGGCCAGGCCCTGAAGGCACACAGGCTGCAGTTCTGGACCAAGACCCTGCCTCAGAAGATCCAGGAGCTAAAGGGAGCTAAGGACAAGCACACAGAGCTCTAGCTTCCTTGTCAGGAAGACAGGGGTGTGCTAGGTGTGATGGGGTCTTCCTGTGGTGCCCACACATGCCCACCAAAGAACCAGGGTTGACACACTTATTCACATAGCTATTTGTCCATACACTTTGCCATGGGTCCTCTTTTGTTAGACACACTCAGTAATTCCCAAGGAGGCTGTGGATGGGTAAGCCAGTTCATGCCCACCTTCTTCCTCATCCCACTATGCCTGAGTCCCTCCCTCCCCTCCTCCCCTCTCCTTCCCTACAATTCCTTCCCCCTCCTCCTGGTTGCCACACCCTCCCATGCTGGCAGAGAAGTTTCAGGAAGCAGAGCTGGTACTTTTCTGAACCCCTTGCCCATGTTCTCATACCAGTGGGACCTCTATAGAAAAGCTGTACACCACAACCCCAAGGTTTTACTCCATCAGGTTGCTGTGACAACAGCAACAGCAACAACAACAACAATAATCTAGTGAAGCACGGTGGCACATGCCTATAATCCAAGTAACTCAAGAGGGTGAGGGAGAAGAATTATATATGCATCCCAGGCTGGCCACTTGTGGAGGCCTGAGCTCAAAATAAAACAAGTCCTGGGAGAGCAGCTCAGTGGTGGAGTACTTGCCAAGCAGGCACAATGTCCTGGGTTTGCTCACAGTGTTACCAACAAAATATAAACAAATAAACACAATAAACTGTGTAGCTGATGAAATATGCGAATGAGTTATCTTCTGTGGAGGAGGTGACAAGTCCAGAATCAAGGGTTAGCAGATTTGTTGTCTGCGGAGATCTTGCTTTGGTTTCTAGATGGCACCTTCCCACTATGTCCTCACTTGGAAGAAGGGGCAAACAAGTTCTCTTGAGCCTCTTTGTCAGTTCCTAAACACAGTCCCCTCCCAATGATTCATCACTTTCAGATTGGCTTTCTTTCTTTCCTGGTTTCCATCTACATGACCACAACTCACCCTCTGGAGTCACCTCACACTCTTACATGGTGCAGCTTCCTCCACCAACGAGTGGAAAGGATGATGTACTGTTGACTTAACAAGTTCAGGGACATTTTAGCAGACTCTGTCCATGACTGTCACAATACAAACCTGAGGCATCTGGGACTGCTGTCTGTGTACATTAAATAAAAAGAAATTTCACCCAGTAAAGAATTCTGTAGGCAACATGTTACTGGGAAGAGGTACGTACCACCCATGCCCCCTTTTTGGTACTGAGTGAAATCCAGGGTTGCTTTACCACCAAGTCTATCCCCCAGCCCTTTCCATTGTATTTTGATACAGAATATCACTAAATTGTTTAGGGCTTTGCTAATTTGCTGAGGCTAGCCTCAGCCTCCTGAGTCGCTGGGATTATAGACATGCAGTGCGTGAGGAGTGTGCCTTTTTTTTTTTTTAAGAGAGAGAGAGAGAGAGAGAGAATTTTATTATTTATTTATTTATTTTTTAGTTTTTGGTGGACACAACATCTTTGTTTGTATGTGGTGCTGAGGATCGAACCCGTGCCGCATGCATGCCAGGCGAGCGCGCTACCGCATGAGCCACTTCCTAGCCCCAGGAGTGTGCCTTTTGACTTGGAACATATCTTAGTTCGATTTGGGGTGCTAAACCAGTATAACTGACCTGACACTGGATGATTTTTAAAGGAAACAGATTTATTTAGCTCACAGTTTTAGAGCCTGAAAATCTCTGATCAGCTGACGGTTTCTGGTTCAGTCTTGGTGAGGGACTTTCAACTTGTCATAACATGATAATGGCATGACATCATAGGATTTTGTGGGAGAGAGATCACTTAGTAAGAATGGAAACAATAGACAGGGAAGAGGCTGACTTGCTCTATTTATAAAAACTCACACTCACCTCAAAGGAATTAACCCACTCCTATGAGAACTAATCCACTCTGAAAGACTAGCATTAATCCTTTCACAGGGCAGTCCTGAGCCAATCACTAGGTCCTACTTATGAAAGGTACCACCTCACTGGGGACCTGTCATCCATGATAGGATCCTTTGGGGGGCAAACCCATCCAAACCGTACCATTCTGCCCCCCGCGCCCCTAAGTTCATGTCCTTCTTTCAATACAAAATGCAGTCATTCCATGCCTATAGTCCTCAAAGGCTGAAACCTTGCCAGCATGACTCCAAAGTGCAAAGTCCCAAGTCCCATCTGAAACTCACAGGAAATGACTTCCAACAAGTTACATGGTTTCAGGATACAGCCTTGAAACAGGCACAGGGCAGATAGTCCTGTTTCAAAAAGGAAGAATAACCAGTAGAAAGGACTCCCAGACCCCTAGCAAGTCTGAAAATAACCAAAGAAGACACTAGATCCCCAAACTCCAAGTCCAGCCTCCTAGACACTGGGCAGGGTACTGGTCCCAGGGCCTTGGGCAGCCCCACCCATGGGGTGATGCTGGTTGCAGCCCACATGGCTACTCTCCTGGGCTGCATGCCATGGCCTGTGGCTTTCCTAAGCTGGCATTGACAATACCAGTTCTTCTGTACTTCTGGGTCTCAAGAGCAGTGGTCCCACTCTCATGGCCTCACTAGGCATTCTGGTGAAGAATCTTTGCAGTGACTGCACTCCAACAGCAGGGCCTCCAGAACTTTCCTTTGAAACCCTAGGGGAAGCTGTTGTGACAGCAGAGCCCTTGGACCTACAAAATAGCACCAATTGGGCATCACCAAGGTCTGTTGCTTGCTCCCTTTGGAGCAGCATCAGGAGTCATGCCTGGGCTTTGGTGAACCATGCCTGGACAGACCCAGAGCATTTTGCTAGAACACAAGGAGCAGAATCCTGAGACAATGCTGGGGCCCCTTCCATGGTCTTCGGGGCTCTTGATGGAAGGGCACCTGGAAGATTATGTGTAGGCCTCAGGCCTTCTCTCCCATGGTTTTGAAGCAGAGAGTCTGGCTCCCTCCCACCCATAGTAACCTGTTTTACATCCTCTATATTCTCACCCAATCTCCCATTTTGCTCTTTAGGTGGGCAGACTGTGCATTCCCAGTGTTTTAGGGTATGCTTGACTTTGCCAAGAATCATTGTAAATCTCACTGAAAATGACCAAAAATAACCACACAACTCCTTCTACATTTTGCTTAGAAATGTTGTTCCCTGAATCCTCTAGGTCTTCAATGTTATATATGGCCTTCCATGACGTCTTTAAGCTTGAATAAAGTGTAGTCAACTGTTTGCAATGATCAAAGGTAGCCTTTCTTCTAATTTCCACAGATGGCTCCCACTTCCTTCTGAAGCCTCCTTAGGATGGCCTTTACTAAGCACATTGCTATCAGCATTCTGAATATGACCACTTAACCAATCTCTATGATGTTCTAGCTCCTTCTAGTCTCTTTATCATCTGAACTCTCACCAGGAATACTGATAATTCTCCATTTACAGCAGTACAATACTTTTCTTTCTTTTTCATTCTTCAACTTCTTTTGTTGTTGTGTTCAGGGGATTTAACCCCAGGGGACTTAACCACTGAGCCATATCCCCAATTTTTTTTTGAGATAGCATCTTGTAAAGTTTGTAGGGCTTCATTAAGTTGCTGATACTGAGGCTGGCTTTGAACTTGTAATTCTACTGCCTTGGAATTCTGAAGTACTAGAATTACAGACATGCACTTTCAAGCCCAACAACCCAAGACTTTTCTTAACTACTCCCTCAAACTCCTCCAACCTCTGATTGTTAACTAGTTTCAAAGCCACTTCCACAGTTTCAGGTATTGTTTGAGAAACAACACCACACTTGGTACCAATTTTCTGTCTCAGTTTGCTTTGTGTTTCTGTAACAAAATAGCCAACACAGGGTAACTATAAATAAAGTAATTATTTTGCACACAGTTTTAGATATTGAAAATCAAGATCAGGTGGCCCTCTCTGGTCTGCCTCTGTTTTTGTTTTTGGTCTGTTGTTGTGGTTGACACTACTGGGGATGGATCCAAGGATGATCTGACACTGAGCAACATCCCTAGCCCTTTTTGTTTTTCACTTTGACACAGGCTCATGCCAAATTACTGAGCCTGGTCTCAAACGCACAAAACTCCTGCCTCAACCTCCCAAGCCTCTGATATTACTGGAGTGCATCACTTTGCCTGGCTCTGGTCTACCTCTGGAGAGGGCCTTGTAGCTATGTCATAAAGTGGCAAAGACGTGATATAGCAGGAGTTTATGAGATAGATCATACGGCAGGAGCAAAGCAAGAGACTGGAGAGTGGCCAAGCTGCCCTGTTAGAACGTTCTCACTTTCCAGGATATTAATATACTCCTATGAGATCTAATCCACTCCAAAAACCTTAGTCATGATCCAATCACCTTCCGTTATACCCCACCCCTTTATAGTCCACCTCTTCAATGCTGCCACACTGGGAACCAAACTTCCAGCACATGAATCACTGGTGAACAAACCACATCCAAACAATAGCAGAAAGATGATACTAGATTGTCCTCTCTGGAGCCTTTACGTGGCTGCCACGCCTAGCCTCAACCACAGCAGTTGACATATATTGATGCATTAGGATCCACCCTGGGCAGAGCAATAGGAGATCCCTGAGGTTGTTCTTGTCTTTTGTTTTTTCTAATGGAACCTGGCTCAGATCTGCCAATTTCTGCTGAGGCAGACCTTGAGACTGTGAAGGGAAGGTGCAAGACGTGGGAACCACTGCAGGTGGCAACAACATCAGGAGGACAGTGGCCTTATTGAACACCTCCCTGCACAGAGAGAGATGTGGTTGCCCAAGAGCTGCCCAGCACAGAGGGACGAGCCTCATATGAGCCAGATAGGAAAGTTAATGAACCCAATGTGCCCATCAGCCACTTTCAACAAGTATCTGGACTGGCACAACCTAGATTATCTGAAATGCACTCTGTCCTTTGCACCATTGTTCAAAAGCAACCCCAGCTATCACATCATGGGTAAATTTTTCATGAGTTCCTACTGAAAAAAAAAGAAGAGGAAGATTGATATAGATATTACTATGGATATACACTCACTATGGCATCCATGTGATTGACTTTCCGTCTCACCTCATTGTTGTTACTAAACTTTTCTGGCCCCTCCTATAGAAACCCTCTCATCTTTTATCTCGTAATCCAAAGTGCCAGATGAAGCTCAATATATCCTTTTGTTCCTTCAAATCATTTTCTCTCTGTCATAGAAAGGCTGTGTCCCTCACTCCATGGACCCTGGGACTCTCCCTATAACCAACTTGCCCCCACGAGCACCAGTTTTCCCAACAGAGAAATCTCCTCTTTCACCCAGTGCATTTAAGCCCCACCACAGGGCACCAAGGCCTTTAGGGCTAAAGATGAAGATTAATGCCGCAGTCTGGCTGGGCACAATGCAGGAGCCACTTGTCAAAAGAAACTAACTTTATTTTTAGAACCACAGGGTTCAGGGTTCCTGAGGAGCTGTTTTGTTTATCTTGTGTGGTTCTAAAAATAAAGTTAGTTTCTTTTGACAAGTGGCTCCTGCATTGTGCCCAGCCAGACTGCGGCATTTGGTGGCTCGCACGGGGAGCGACTGAGGGTAAGTAAACTGCTCGCCCCTGAGGGCAGGGCGAGAGGATGGGGAGCCATTTTAAGATTCCTCTTTTGTTTTGCTTCATTTTTGTTTTAAGTTGCCTGTCCCTGGAGATGAGTGAGACGGAAGAAAAACCGCTCACTTCTGAGGAAAAACTATTTACGTCTGAGGAACAGATAGGGAGAAAGGACGGATGCACATGTCAGGAGGATAGAAAGGCTATAATGAATTTTTGTTGTTCCATTTTTATTTCATTCTGTCTCGGTTTTGTTTGGCGTCATCTTGTTGGGTTGTATTATAGTAGAAATACGGGATCAGAAACTAGTAAAAAACAAACTGAAAGAGTGTTAAGTAAATTGTTAGAGGAAGAAGGCATCCCAGTAAAATCAAGAGCAGTCAGGGCATACGTTGATACAATGCAAAAATGTAGCCCATGGCTTTTTAAGGAGGAGTTGTTAAATATATCACAATGGAACCATCATGGTGAAGATTTAAAAAGAATAGAAAATAACAGCCCAGGAACTCTGCCAGCTGGCACATTGGCATTGTGGGCATTGGTATCTGGTTTTCTTAGTCCAAAACCTTCAATTCAGACAAAGGTAGAGGAAGGAGAAGACATATTGATTCAAGTAAAAGAGGAGGACTCTCAAGTTAGTCAGAAAGAGGAAAAGATTCAAGTAAAAGAGAAGGTCTTTCGAGCTAATCAGACAGAGAAAGAAAGTTTAGAGCAGAAAAAGCCATCAGGGGGAAAGTTACAAAAGGAGACTGCTACTAAAACCTTTCTATCACCAGAGGGCTTAAGTGTCCAACCAACAGCACCACCTCTACAGGAGACTGCTACTAACACCTTTCTATCACCAGAGGACGTAAGTGTCCAACTGACAAGGCCACCTTCATATGCTGAGAGGCCCCCAACCCCCGCAGTGGATAGTTCAGATCCTGAGACAGGATCTCAAGTATTAACATGCCCTGTATTTGAGGTAGGAGGGCAGCGAATTTACCAGACTTTAAATTTCAAAACAGTGAAGCAGCTAAAAGAGGCTGTAACAACCTATGGTCCTCAAGCACCCTTCACTGTAAGCTTGGTCGAATCCATTACCAACTTGAACATGACGCCAGCAGATTGGGCTAATATGTGTAAAGCTGTGCTAAATGGAGGACAATACCTGTTATGGAAGGTTGCCAATGAGGAATTTTGCAAGGAGACGGCTAGGCGAAATGCAGCAGCTGGTTATCCTCAGAGAAATCTAGATATGTTGTTAGGAAAGGGACCTTATGAGGATCAGCAGCAACAAATTGCATATGATCCTGGTGTATATTTACAAATTGCTGTAGATGCAGTTAAGGCATGGAAGACTTTACAAGGACATGGAGGTTTACAAGGTCAATTATCTAAGATAATACAAGGAACTAATGAATCTTATGCTGAATTTGTACATAGGCTTATTCAAACAGCTACCAGAGTTTTTGGGAATACAGAACAAGCAATGCCATTAATAAAACAACTGGCTTATGACCAAGCGAATCGTTGGTGCAGAGATATCATTAGACCATGGAAACATGAAGATTTAAACACATATATTAAATTATGTAGAGACATTAATGAACAAGAGCAAGTCATGGCAGCTGCAGTAAAACAGGCTTTAGATGCCAGAGACATTAATGAACAAGGGAAAATTGTGGCAGCTGCAGTAAAACAGGCTTTAGATGCCAGAGACATTAATGAACAAGGGAAAATTGTGGCAGCTGCAGTAAAACAGGCTTTAGATTCCAGGCCAAGAACATGCTACAATTGTGAACAAACAGGACATTTTAAAAGGAATTGCCCCATAGGAGGAGGGTTTAACAAAACTAGGTATCAAAGGAGTAGAATACCGGGTATTTGCCCACGATGCCGTAGAGGGAGACATTGGGCTAATGAATGCCGTTCTCAAACCACCATAGAGGGTACTCCATTATCAAAAAATGAACAAGGACCAAGTGTTTATCCACGATATCGTGGAGAAAGGCATTGGGCTCCATTGCCAAAAAATGGACAGGGGGGCCCAATGCTCCGGGGCCCAAAACCACAAATATACGGAGCACTGGAGGAACCCAGCAACCCCATCAGGGTAGTGCCCAGGACACATTGTCCATCAGATCCCTCATCAGACAAACCAGAGGGAGCGCAGGGTTGGACATCTGCGCCTCCGCCAGATCAGTACTAACTCCAGAGATGGGAGTTCAAATCATTCCCACAGGGGTGAAAGGACCTCTTCCCAAAGGAACAGTAGGCTTATTATTGGGACGCAGCTCTTCTACTCTAAAAGGACTTATGATAAGTCCTGGGGCAATTGATCCCGATTATGAAGGTGAAATAAAAATTATAGCCAGTTCTCCAAATGGTATATCAGTAATTTCACCAGGAGATAGAATAGCACAGTTACTAATAATACCAAGCCTACATGATAAATTTTCCAGTCGTGCTATAGAAAGAGGTTCCAAGGGATTAGGCTCCACAGGTGTAGATTGGGCTATGCTGTCTTTAAATTTAGATTCTCGCCCCATGCTAAAACTAAATATTCAAGGACATGAATTTAATGGGCTACTGGATACAGGTGCAGACCTTAGCATCATCTCTCGTCAAGAATGGCCAAAACATTGGCCATTACAACAAGCCACTCAAACGCTTCGAGGCCTAGGAGTGGCGACTAATCCCCATAGAAGTGCAATGGTATTAGATTGGAAGGATCCTGAAGGATGTGAAGGAACTATACAGCCATATGTATTGGATCATCTTCCTATAAATTTATGGGGACGAGATGTCCTAGATCAATTAGGTTTGACATTAACAAATAACATCAACCAAAATGCACCCACTATTATGACTAGACAAGGTTTTAGGAAAGGAAAAAGATTAGGAAAACAAGAACAAGGTATAGCAGCACCAATACAAATAGATCAAGGAACAGACAGACATGGGTTGGATTTTCAGAAAGGGCCACTGAGACAATAAAAATTACTTGGAAATCAGAAAGACCAGTATGGGTTCCTCAGTGGCCCCTGACTAAAGAAAAGATACTAGCAGCCCATGATCTGGTCAAACAACAATTAGCAGAAGGACATATACAACCTTCTGTATCTCCCCATAATACTCCCATTTTTGTCATCAAAAAGAAATCTGGTAAATGGAGATTATTGCAAGATTTAAGAGCCATTAATAATGAGATGGTTATTATGGGACCTGCTCAATCGGGGATTCCTCAATTGTCTGCTTTGCCAAAAACTTGGTATGTTTTAGTTATAGATATTAAAGATTGGTTTTTTTCAATTCCAATTCATCCTGAGGATAGTCCACGTTTTGCATTTACTATCCCTGCACTGAATCATGAAGGTCCTGATCAGAGATATGAATGGAAAGTACTCCCTCAAGGGATGGCTAATAGCCCAACTATGTGTCAAATTTATGTTAACAAAGCAATCCAACCACTTAGAAATCAAAATCCTGAACTACAAATATTTCACTATATGGATGATGTATTATTAGCACACAAAGCTAAAAACACATTGCTGGACTGTTATGCCACACTTACAAACTTATTAAAAAATTATAATCTAGAGATAGCAATAGATAAAGTACAATTAAATTTTCCAATTAATTATTTAGGAGTTCTATTATCCTCAACCATGATCCGTCCACCAAAAATTCAAATACGAGTAGATCAACTCAAATCACTTAATGACTTTCAAAAGTTATTAGGAGACATAAATTGGATAAGGCCTTATCTAGGTATACCAACAGGAGAGTTGGGACCTTTATTTGATATCCTAAAAGGTCCATCAGATCCAAATTCACCCCGAATGTTAACGCCTGAAGCAAGAAAGGCATTAAAAATCATTGAAACATATATGGAAAATATGCACTTGGATAGAATTGATATAAGTTTGCCTTTATTATTTATTGTACTACCAACAAAAAATATTCCTACAGGAGTATTTTGGCAAGAAGGCCCATTATTATGGATACATTTATCTTATTCTCCTAACACTATTCTTACTAGGTATCCTGAGGCTGTAGGACAATTAATACTCAAAGGAATAAAAGCAGCAAAGGGAGTGTTTGGAATTTCTCCCAATAAAATTATTACTCCATATACTATGAATCAAATTGATGAGTTAGCTAATGAGTTAAATACTTGGGCAATAATCATGTGCAAATCTAATGTTTCATTTGATAACCACTTACCATCTAATCCTTTATTGTCTTTTTGGTCATCGCATCCTGTAATTTTTCCAAAAATGACAAGAAAAACACCTATCGGGAATGCTCCAAATATATTCACTGATGGATCAAATAATGGTACAGCAGCAATAGTTACACCTGATCAAACTTTTACATTTTTAGTACCCAAACAATCAGCTCAAAAGGTAGAGCTTAAGGCAGTATTACAGGCTTTTGTGATGTTTAAAAATTCTGTATTTAATTTATTTTCCGATAGTCAGTATATAGTTAATGCTATAGTATCCCTTGAAGATGCTGGTAGGATTTCCCCTTCCTCTACTGTTTTCTTTTTGCTTTCCACTATACAAAGTCTAATCTGGGACAGAAAAAATCCATTCTTTATAGGACATATCAGGGCACATACAGGATTGCCTGGAGCCCTTAGTTTGGGCAATGATTTAGCAGATAAAACAACACATGACATACATATTTTCTCTACACTAGAAGAAGCTATAAATTTTCATAAAAAGTTCCATGTCAATGCTAATACTTTACAAAAGCGTTTTAAAATAACTAAGGAACAAGCTAGACAAATAATAAAACAATGTCAAAATTGTGTGACCTTTTTACCACAAGTTAATCTTGGAGTCAATCCTAAAGGATTGATACCTAACCATATTTGGCAGATGGACG
This sequence comes from Callospermophilus lateralis, assembly GCF_048772815.1. NCBI lineage: Eukaryota > Metazoa > Chordata > Mammalia > Rodentia > Sciuridae > Callospermophilus > Callospermophilus lateralis. Next base: position 48,963,293 of record NC_135322.1, read on the forward strand.
TCACACACTTGCCAGAATTTGGAAAATTAAAATATTTGCATGTTACAGTTGATACATCTTCTGGATTTTTGATGGGCTCCCTTCATGCCGGAGAAAAAACTAAAGATGTTATAGCTCATTGCTTACAAAATTTTGCCACTGTGGGCGTTCCAAAACAGTTAAAAACAGATAATGCCCCTGGTTATACTTCTACCTCTTTTAAACAATTTTGCTCATCATTTGGCATTACTCATATAACAGGAATCCCATACAATCCACAGGGACAAGGCATAGTTGAAAGAGCTCATCAAACTATTAAAATGTACTTATTAAAGCAAAAAGAAGGAATTGGGAAGGGGTATATATTCCCCAAAGATAAACTTAAAATAACCCTTTTTACTCTAAACTTTTTAAATTTGGATTCATCAGGGCTTAGTGCTGCGGAAAGGCATATGTGTCCAAAAAATGTATATAAGCCCAAGGTACTTTGGAAGGATATTCTAACAGGACAATGGAAAGGTCCTGACCCAGTAATTGTCTGGAGTCGGGGGTCTGTTTGTGTGTTTCCACAGGGAGAACAGCAGCCGATTTGGATTCCAGAGAGATTAACTAAGGTCCTGACCCAGTGATTGCCTGGAATCGGGGGTCTGTTTATGTGTTTCCACAGGGAGAACAGCAGCTGATTTGGATTCCAGACAGATTAACTAAAGCGATTTCTACAGACCAAAAAGAAGATGTGATATCCAGAACTCCAGTTTGGTTATTCTTACATCTGCGACAGAACCAGAATGCTTTTTTCAATGTCTATTTTATTATTGCCCTTTCCCATATTTTTTTTTTGAGCTCATACAGACCTAGGTTAATGTTTTGCTGATCAGTTCTATTTTTTGACTATAGAGTTTTTAAACATTGCAATGGAGATTTCACCTGTAAAAAGTTATAAGGCCTTTACTATTATGTTATGTGTCGTATGTATTATGTGTGCACACTTGTGTTTTGTGTTTGAATGTACGTATGTCCATATGTCATATATGATGAGCGCTCATGAAAAAATGGATCCAAATAATTTCTTTTTTTTATTCACGTGATTTAAATGGTTTAATTTAAATTGGGTAAACAGCTGTTGAAGATTGTTTTAAAATGTGAACAAAATAGGAGGTTAACAGATCTGTTTGTTTACTTTCACCTTTCCTTTTCATTATATTTAATAATTCTCCTAAAGATAATGTAAATTGTTAAGAAAATTGTTTTCTTTTAATGCCTTCTGGAACGTTACATAATTTTTTCTTTAGCCATTATTGCCAAAATTCCTATCTTCATCCCAGTGCCGGTGAAGACAATGTAAATTGTTAAGAAAATTGTTTTCTTTTAGTGCCTTCTGGAATGTTACATAATTTTTTCTTTAGCCATTATTGCCAGAATTCCTATCTTCAGTGAAGACAATGTAAATTGTTAAGAAAATTGTTTTCTTTTAGTGCCTTCTGGAATGTTATATAATTTTTCTTTAGCCATTATTGTCAGAATTCCTATCTTCATCCCAGTGCATGAAGACAAAGATAAAACCAATCTACAGCTTCTGCAATAGCCATCACTGAACTGCTTGCAGAACTTGCCTGGACTATGTATCACTTATATGCATTGTGAACTCACCTGTATGCATTGTGAACTATCTGTTGGTGCAGCAACTTCTGGTAGTGTTGGGGTATTTATGCTGATGGTGTCATCGGTGGTACAATTTTTCCAAAAGGAGCTGTCTGGCTTGGTGTATCTTCCTCCCTTCTGTTTATCATGATCGTTCAGCTAAAATTTGGGGGCCAACAGAGGTGAGGCAAAGAACCTCACCCCCCCGCTGGTACGAAGACCTCTACACAGGTGTGGCTGTATACTGGACTGGTAGTCAATGACGGGTAAGATCCAATTACTATGGTACCAACCTAAGACAGGAGGCTGACGCCTTGAGGTCAGCTCATCCAATAACAGGTAAGGACCATATGTACTATTGGACAACCTAAGGCAGACACGGTCCCTAAGCCACATGCTTCTTGTTTAAACAGAGAGGGGGAGATGTTGAGAGCCACAGCCGAAGGGGCTCCAGCAAACTTTCAGACTGCCAGCTGATGATTGGCTCACAGCGGCCCCAGCAACACCTAGCTGATTGGCTCCTCTGTGGAGATGCTCATTGAGCTGTTTCCCTACCCTTTCAGACTACCAGCTGATGATTGGCTCACAGCAGCCCCAGCAACATCTAGCAACATCTAGCTGATTGGCTCCTCTGCGGTGATGCTCATTGGGCTGTTTCCCTGCCCTTTCAGACCACGGAGCTGCTCATTGGGGGACTTTTTTGGCTCCGCCCATGCGACCCAGCCAATCGGCCTCAAGAGCAGGAGGATTGTGGGAGGAAGAGGTTGTTGGGGTTGTGGCTTGGGGGAAGCCAGTGGTGGCAGTTGGGCTCTGAGGGTCTTTTCCTGAGGAGCTGTTTTGTTTATCTTGTGTGGTTCTAAAAATAAAGTTAGTTTCTTTTGACAAGTGGCTCCTGCATTGTGCCCAGCCAGACTGCGGCAGATTGCCATGTTGCCCATCCTGAACACCAGGGGGCAGACGAGGATAGCGGTAAGCCTGGGCTGACTGAATCTCTGCAGAGGTGAAAAGACCTTTTAGTTCCTTTTAGTGTACAGGGACTGGTGCATAATCCTTCATCTCTGTGCTGCAAACATTACTTGTGCTCCTGCTGCAAACATGCCCCGGTATGGTTTTCAGTTCTGAGCATGCACAGGATGCTTCCCAGAGTGGGTCCTCAGTATTTTAAGACTTTCAGTAGTTTCAGTAATTCTTTTTAAGAGATTTTTTTGGGTGGTGGGGGGACTGGGGATTGAATTCAGGGGCACTTGACCACTGAGCCACACCCCAGCCCTATTTTGTATTTTGTTAGAGACAGGTCTCACTGAGTTGCTTATTGCCTTGCTAAATTGCTGAGGCTGGCTTTGAACTTGCAATTTCTTCTCCTTTTGGGGAGTGGCCTTGCATGTACACATCTGCCACACTTTATCCAGTTACCAGTTGATGCACATCTGAGTGACTTCCATTTGTCCTCCTCTTCCTCCTCCTCCTCCTCTTCCTCCTATTCTTCCTCCTCCTCCTCCTCCTTCTTCTTCTTTTTTTTCCCCCTTATTAGTGGAGACTTAACCCATAGGCACTCTAAAGCTGATCTACATATCCATCCCTGTTTATTTTAGTTTGAGTTGGGTGTCACTAACTTGGCCAGGCTGGCCTCCAACTTCCAACCCTCATCCTTTGACCTCCTGAGTACCTGAATTGCAATTAGTGTACCATCACACCTGGCTTAGGCTATTATACATAAAACTTGTGGTGGACATTTTCAGAAATCAATTTGTGGACATGTGCTCTGCATTTTTGTTTGTTTGTTTGCTTGTTTGTTTTGTTTTTGGATAAAGCCCTGAGATTAGAATCCTCTGGATCAAAACACTGAGATTGAGTGAAACTTGGTTTTTTTTTTTTTCCTATCTTTCTTTCTTTCTTCCTTTTTATTTTTGGTGGAGAGGGTACTAGGGATGTAACTCAGGGGTGCTTCACTACTGACTACAGCCCCAATCCATTTTCTATTTATTTATTTTTTATTTTGACACTGGGTCTCCCTAAGATGCTGAGGGACTAACTAAGTTTGTAAAGCTCACCTTTAACTCAGAATCCTCTGGTGTCTGCCCCGCAAGTTGCTGAGATTAGAAGCATGTGCCACTGCTCCCAGCTCTGGTTTGAACTTTTAAGGACAATGTCTAGCTATCTCCCAAAATCACAACATCATTTTTTATCTCATCAACCAAATCTGAGTGTGACAAATGCTCCATATTCTCACCAAAACTTGCTTTTAGGGGGTCTTAAACCTGTTGAGATGGGATGGGCCTGTAGCAGCGATTTATCATTGCAGAGATTTTCCTGGATTTTTAGCTTTTGCTTCAGTCTTCTCTGTTTCTCTCATTCTCTCTCTCTCTCTCTCTCTCTCTCTCTCTCTCTCTCTCTCTCTTTTCTTCTCTTCTCTTCTCTTCTCTTCTCTTCTCTCAGACTTTCTCTAGATCATTACATATATGTAAGTTTTTCACCCCACCCCACCCCGCACCTGCCCTAATGCTCTGAAGACTGTTCTTCATTCCATAGTTTACTGTTAGTTTGGGGACCTTCACCAAGAGGTAGACAGCAACTTCCAGGTTAAGAAGGAGCACTGTGTTTTTCAGTTGACATAAAGGAGGTTATATTATGACTATGAACCGGGAGGAGCTAGAATATCTCAGCCTCCCCAGCCCCAGCTATGAACTAGGTCAGAAGAATACAGAGAGAGCATCTGCCTGGACAGGAGCTGGGACAGTGGCTTGGACCATAATGCACTGGACGGAAAACTTTGAGTTAACAACAGACCTTACTGTTTAGGTAGAAGTCAAGGAGAAGCCCAGGACACAGCCACCTAGGAACATTAGCACTCCTAGAAAGACACCAGCAAAGGACACTTGCTATCCTGGTGAGTAGGAATGAACCCAGACTAGAATTAAGAAGCCAAGGCCTGTTATGAGAAGGTACTAAAGGTCATCTGAGGTGGAGCCCCACAGGCAGAACAGGCACTTGTGTCTCCTGCTATATTCACTATGTACTTGCAGGATTCTAGAAGTTTTGGGAGATAGGTTATGGGCCTGTCTCCCCAGCGGCACCAGACGCCCAAGAGAGCCCTTCCAGGTGCACAGTGCTAGAACCAGAAAGTCCGCAGAATGTTTGTCAGGTGCATAAATAACAGTAAACTCAACCTCAGAGGGACCTGTCCTCAGGGGAAGCCACAGGGTAGGGGGAGAGATAGTGGAAGGGGGTGAGGTCTTAAGAAGTGTCACAGTTGCAGTCACCAGTGTATTTCAACAGAGCAACCAGGACCAAATAGGGACAGGTTCACACAGACCCTCAGACCAGCACTACAAGGACCTTGGAGGGAACTCAGGAAACTATGAATGCTGAGAGGAAGAAGGACTTCCCAGTGCCACGGGCACAGTCACACTGCCCAGTTTGCTCAGGCAGTCCCCTTCATCCCCCAAGGTCATCATTTCTCACCTGTGGGGGATCTTCATTTTGTGTCCCCTCAGAGAAGCCCTCCTGGCTCCTCCAATTACAGCTCACTCACTGCTCCCTCCTCTCCACCCAACACCCTCATGGGCCAGTGTTATGGTTTAGAGAGGAGATGTCCCCCAAAGCTCATGTGTGAGACAATTCCAGAAAGTTTAGGGGTGACATGATCGGGTTATGAGACCTTAACCCAATCATTGAATTAATCCCCTGATGAGGGTTCACTGGATGGTAACTGTAGCCATGGAGGGTGGAGCTGGAGGAGGTGGGTCACTCCACCTCCTGGGAGTATGGGGCGGGCCTGGGGGTATGTATTTTGTCTTTGTTGAGTGGAGCTCGCTCTCTCTCTCTGCTTCCTGGTATGATGTCTTGTGCAGCTCTCCTCCACTACACCCTTCCACCATGATATTCAGCTTCTCCTTGAGACCTAAGCAATGGACCCAGCTCTCTATGGACTGAGAACTCTGAAACCATGAGCCCTAAATGAACTTTTCCTCTTTTATGTTGTTCTTATCGAGTCTTTTGAACACAGCAGCAAAAAAAAAGTAGAATAAAACAGCCCGTGGCTGCTAAGACAGTAAATTAGTAACTCCAGGAGTGACCAGTGGGTTCCTGAGATCTCAGAGCAGATCAGAGGGGCCCTGTCCTGCCCAGTACCTACTGGCTCTACAGTCTCTGTGGGTTCAGAGTGGCTCTCCCACAGTGCCCATCTTCCAGGACACCACTCATTGCTCTGCCTCCTCCCTGCAGGGTCCAAACTCCACCTGGACCCAGGTCCTTCTCTGTGCTGACCTCTGAAGCACAGCAACCCGAACAGCACAGAAACAGCCCTGGGAGCTGACCATGTGGCTGCACAGACTTCATGGGTAGCTGGGCACCATGGCCTGTGGGGTCCTGCTGCTCCTCCTCCAAGGCCAGGGTGAGGCTCCAGTTTGGGTTTGGCAGAAGCCAGTCTGGAGTCCCATCAGCCAAAGGGTGAAGAGGAAGAGACTGAGGCTGCAGGAGGGAGGTGCCAGGGAGGAGGAGGCTGGTGGAAATGATAGAGGACAGACGGGAATGTGCAGCTACCCCAGGCTCCTCCAAATGCCCAGGTTGACTCCCCTAAAATGCACACAGGATCAGAATTTCTGATGTCACCAACACCAAGGAGAAGGCCGTGTATGAGAGCAGACTGAGGAACCCTGAAGAGCAGGGCCACCTTCCCTGTCTCTGGACGGGGCATTCAGGACACTGAGTGCTGGCTGTGCTGGAGCTCCAGCTGCCAATGGGAAAAACAGCCACTTAGGAACACCTTCCTGCTGCCATTTGGCTCTAGATCATGCCTTTGACAGAGGGGTGACCTGGCCCTCTCAAAGGGGCTCCAGGCAAGGTTACTTGTGTTTGGGAGAAACACAGAAAGCGCCAGGCACTGTGTCCTCAAAGGGATCTAGGAAGTCACTGGATTCCTGTCACTTTATGCACCTGAACTAAAAAAGGGTATGGCTTGGCCATTAGGGCAAAAGTGAAAGGACTCTGAGCCTACAGGCAGCATCCAGGTCCTAATCAGAAGTTAGGCAAGGTTGGCAGGATGCCTGGGTTGTCCTTGGCCCTTGATCCTCTCCCTAATAGGCTTCTACTGTGGGCCCCCTTATCTCCTGCTACTCCTCCCCACTCTGCCCAGGAGGAGTCCACACTCACCTCTCCCCATGGCACACCCACAGAGGGACTTTCCCACTTCCCTGCTGTTGACCAGGCTCCTCTCAAAAGTCACTAGGACTTTCTAGACAAGGAGAGCTGCCCAATCTCACTGTTGGCTGCCATTATAAATATTGTCTTGGCTTCACCCATCAGAAATAATCATTAACAAGTCACAGGGGAGCACAGATTTGGGTTCCACCCTCTTCTGTCCCCACCAGTCCTGGCTCCTTCACAGAAACCATCAAGGACTCAGGGTCTTACACACAATGCCCAGGACTTTGTGTGTGTGCGTGTGTGTGTGTGTGTGTGTGTGTGTGTGTGAGAGAGAGAGAGAGAGAGAGAGAGAGAGAGATTTTTTTTCTCATGCCTGGTTTCCATCTCCATGACCACAGCTCACCCTCTGGGGCACCATGCTTTCCCCTTCCTAACACAGGAGTCACCTCACACTCTTACATGGTGCAGCTTCCTCCACCATCAAGTGGAAAGGATGATGTGCTGCTGACTTAACAAGGCTCTGATCAGGGACATTTTAGCAGACTTTGTCCATTGCTGTCACTACACCAACCTGAGGCATCTGGGACTGCTGTCTGTGTACATTACATGAAAAGAAATTTCACCCAGTAAGGAATTCTGTGTAGGCAGCCTGTTACTAGGAAGAGGTATGTACCACCCCTGCCCCCTTTTTGGTACTGAGTGAAACCCAGGGTTGCTTTACTACTGAGCCATGTCCCCCAGCCCTTTTCATTGTATTTTGATACAGCATCTCACTAAGTTGCTTAGGGCTTTGCTAATTTTCTGTGGTTGGCCTCAGCCTCCTGAGTCGCTGGGATAACAGACATGCGTGTGCCTTTTGACTTGGAACATATCTTAGTTCAATTTGGGGTGCTAAAACAGAATAATTGACCCAACACTGGATGATGTATAAAGGAAATAGATTTATTTAGCCCTTCCCAGGTGACCCTCTCTGGTTCTGTCTTGGTTAATGATGTTCAGCTATGTTACAACATGGTAATGGCATGACATCATAGGACTTTGTCGGAAAGAGATCACATGGTGAGAGAGGAAGCCTAAATAGATATTGAAGAGGAAGACTTGCTTTTAAAAAAAAAATTATTAGTTATTGATGGACTTTTGTTTGTTTGCTTATATGTGGTGCTGAGAATCGAACCCAGTGCCTCACAAACACTAGGCAGGTGCTCTACCACTGAGCCACACCCCAGCCTCAGACTTGCTTTGTAGAAAAACTCACTCACCTGAAATGAATTAACCCACTCCTGAGAGAGCTAATCCACTCTGAAAGACTAATATTAATCCCTTCACAGGGCAGTCCTGAGCTAATCACTAGGGCCTACTTCTGAAAGTAGGCCCTCCCTCACTGGGGACCTGTCACCCATGATAGGATCCTTTGCGGGGGGAACCATACCAAGCCATATAATTCTGCCCCTGCCCTGCAAGGATCACATCCTTCTTTCAATGCACAATGGAGTCATTCCATGCCTATAGTCCTCAAAGGCTGAAACCTTGCCAGCATGGCTCCAAAGTGTAAAGTCCCAATTCCATCTGAAACTCAAGGCAAGTGTCTTCCAACAAGTTACATGGTTTCAGGATACAGCCTTGAAACAGGCACAGGGCAAATAGTCCTGTTCCAAAAAGGAGAATAGCAAGTAGAAAGGGCTCCCAGACCCCCAGCAAGTCTGAAATCAACCAAAGAAGACACTAGATCTCCAAACTCTAAGTCCAGCCTCCTAGACACAGGGCAGTGTACTGGTCCCCAGGGCCTTGGGCAGCCCCACCCCAATGGCAATGTTGGTTGCAGCCCACATGGCTGCTCTCCTGGGCTTCTTGCCATGACCTGTGGCTTTCCTAGGCTGGCATTGACACTGCCAGTGGCTCTACATTCTGGGATCTCAAGAGCAGTGGTCCCACTCTCATGGCCTCACTAGGCATTCTGGTGAAGAATCTTTGTAGTGACTCCACTCCAACAGAAGGGCCTCCAGAACTGTCCTTTGAAACCCCAGAGGAACTTGTTGTGACAGCAGAGCCCTTGGATTCTCTGCACCTGCAAAATAACACCATGTGGGCATCACCAAGGTCTGTGGCTTGCTCCCTTTAGAGCAGCATCAGGAGTCATGCCTGGGCTTTCATGAACCATGCCTGGACAGACCAGAGCACTTTGCTAGAAAACAAGGAACAGAATCCTGAGACAATGCTGGGGCCCCTTCCATGGTCTTCTGGGCTATTAATGGAAGGGCACCTGGAAGATTATGTGTAGGCCTCAGGCCTTCTCTCCCATGGTTTTGAAGCAGAGAGCCTGGCTTCTTCCCGACTATAGTAATCTCTTTCCCATCCTCTATATTCTCACCCAATCTCCCATTTTGCTCTTTAGGTGGGCAGACTGTGCATTCCCAGTGTTTTAGGGTATGCTTTCCTTTGCCAACTATCATTGTAAATCTCACTGAAAATGACCAAAAATAACCACACAACTCCTTCCATATTTTGCTTAGAAAAGTTCCCTGAATCCTTTCAGTCTTCAATCTTATATTTGGCCTTCCATGTCATTTTTAGGCATGAATACAGTGTAGCCAAGTGTTTGCAGTGATCAAAGGGAGCCTTTCTTCTAATTTCCACAAATGGCTCCCACATCCTTCTGAAGCCTCCTTAGTATTGCGTTTACTAAGCACATTGCTATGAGCATTCTGAATATGACCACTTAACCAATCTCTAGGAGGTTCTAGCTCTTTCCTAGTCTCTTTGTGGTCTGAACTCTCACCAGGATTTCTGACAATTCTCCATGTACAGCAGAACAAGACTTTTCTTTCTTTTTCATTCTACAACTTCTTTTGTTGTTGTTGTACAGGGGCTTTAACCTGAGGGCACTGAACCACTGATCCATTTTCCCAGTCTTTTTATTTTTATTACATTCTTTAAAAATTTATTTATTTTTTTCTAATTTGTTATATATGACAACAGAAAGCATTACAATTCATATGATGCATATAGAGCACAATATTTCATATCTCTGGTTATAAACAGAGTGAAGTCACACATTGCTTTCCTATATCAGGAAATTTTACACAGGGCTAAATGCCCCTGCCAGCCTGTCCAACTGGCCTGCCCACCTGGCCTGCCCAAATGGGATAGATAAAGGTAAAGGTAACCGTAAGTGTGAGGGTTCAGATTGAGCCTCACCCCACACTGCTGGAAGGGCATATGCACTGGAATCCCAACAGTGAGGGCCTGCCCCACTGGCCACTGACCAGCTGTATCTGCACCTGGACATCCAGCCTGCTGTGGGCCTGGCCCTGAAGGCCTACAGATTGCAATTCTGGACCAAGACCCTGCCTCAGAAGATCCAGGAGCTAAAGGGGGCTGATGACAAGCCCACAGAGCTCTAGCTCCCTGTTCAGGGAGGAAGTGATAGGCTACGTGCAGGTGAAGTCTGCCTGTGTTATCCTCTGTTGCTCACCCCGGAGCCAAGATTGGCCCTCTCATTCACAAAGCCATTCGATCACTCTTCATTTGTCCTTCAGGCAACACTAATGAAGAACTCACCTCATGGAGTTCATTGCCCAGGCTGACATGTGCCCTCTCTCATTAGACTCACTCAGTCAATCCCCCCAGAAAGCTGTGGATGGGTAAGCCCAGTGGATGCCCACCTTCTTCCATTGGGCCTGAATATACTCCCAACTGGGCCTGAGTATATTCCTCCCTTTCTCTTCTCCCCTCTCCAGTACTTTCTGTCTCCTCTCCTCCAAGCACTTAGATACTCTTCAAAGGAGGGCTATGCTGTGCGAATGCTGCCCACACCTGAGTGTCAAAATCCCACATCTACTTCTCAGCAAGTCCCATGTATCCTCATCTCTGACATTGACCACTAGACAGACTAGACTAGAAAATCTGTTTACCTAAAGCCCTAGTATCTTGGTGCATTCAGACTGCTGTAACAAATACCATCACAAAATGGGCACCTTATAAACCACAGAAAATTATTCAGAGTTTGCAAGGTTATTTCCAAGTCAAGATGCCCAACCTGGCATGGTAGCACACACCTGTAATCCCAGCAACTCAGGAGTCTGAGGAAGGAGGATCACAAGTACAAGGCCAGCCTCAGCAACTTACCGAGACCATCTCTGAAAGGACACTCGCAAAGTCCAAGAACCACACCACACACCGGAATCCTATGTGAGAGATTTATTGTCAGTAGCATGGAGCAAACTGACAAGGCTGTTCTTCCTGGGACAGCAGCAACAAGCGTGTTTAGGGGTTGGTCATGGGCTGGGGTGGGGTGAACCATTTAGCAGGTACATTCAGAACTGAAGCCTGGGAGTCCCTAGATAAAATGATTCTTAAATCAAAACCTGGGAGTCCTTACATAAAAATGGCTCCCAACCTAAAATGGCAGATTTGGTGCCAATATCTCATGCCAATATTCCCCCATTGTTATTTTCATAGATGTGGGGTTGTGGGGGAGCACGATGGTCTTTCTTCTGTTATTTCTTTTTGCTGCTTAGGGGCACAGAATCTAATTCCTATAAAAGAGGTCAGGGAGGATGTTAGGTGGGGCCAGAGTCTCTGGAGTTGGAGCAATTGACCATGAGTCATAGGGCTCCGTCTTGGGAGTCAGGGGCTAGTAGTCTTGAAGGAGAAGATGTTGATTGACCAACTGTTGGTGAATTTGTGTTTCTGATCTTGCAGGAACTTCTGTAGTCAATTTAACAGGCATGATCCTAGTAGGAGAAACATAAAGATGACTAATAGGGATCCTGCTGGGGAAAGAAGCCAAGGCCACACTGGACTGCACACTCCTCAAGGGAGTGTTGGCCTACTTGCTGTTTCCTCTTTTCTAGCTGCTCTTGTAGTTGTTTTTCTCTTGTTCTTCCTACCCCTGACTGGTGGACATAGAACAACACTGCTCCTGTAGGTATTGGCAGAGGCCTCCTTTCTCTGTTCTTAATACGTCCAGTCCACAGCGGTTTTGTAGGACCACAGAGGCTAAGGAGTCCAGTTGATTTTGGAGAGTTATTATAGACTTGGCTACCTATTGGATATCCCCTATCAGCTGATTGGAAAGCTGATGAAAGTGGGAGATGGATGTGGTTATTCCTGCCCTTCCTGTGGCTAGGCCTGCCATAACCCTAAGTTGGCTTGTAGGGAAACAAATTGAATAGCCTGTTTGTGTCAAGGGCTCATATGAGCACCGACTTACCAAGGAGCTTTTTAGGCCTAGAAGACCTGCTATTAAATGAGAGAAGCCAAAAATCTCTCGCCAAGAGGTGTGAGGAGTGAGAAGTTGTCTCCATAAAAAGGGTGGAGAGGACAAGGCCCTTATTTGGGAATATAAATCTTTAACATAGCCAGAGATATCAGGAATGTAAACACAACATTCAACTTCTTTAAAAATATGTTTTACTTGTAGTTGGACAAAATACCTTTATTTTATGCATTTTTTTTATTTTATGTGGTGATGAGGATCTAACCCAGCTCCTCGCACATGCTAGGCGAGTGCTCTACCACTGAGCCCCAGCCCCAGCCCAACATTTAACTTTAATGTCACAGATGTCCATGCTCTCAAGATGTAGTTAAGCTATTTAATGTCATCTGATCCTGAAAAATATCTCTTTTTGTTACTTAGGGCTTGATAATCATACTAGTGAACTTCAAGCCTACATGTTTAGGTAAGGAATATCTGTAGGCCTTAAAACTAAAAACTTCTGGCTTTGGCAGTTTCTCTAGATTTTTATGAGACATTCTGGCCTAATCATCTCTATTTTTCAGTCTGCAGTCTTATAAGTTCTTGGGGGCGAACAGATGTGTATATCTTAGGTGAAGTGTTCTAGCTCTTAAGCTGATCTTTGCCTTTTTCTTAAATATCATTTTACAAAGTCAGCATATATTGTCTCTTTTTAAAGTCCATGTTTTAAAGTCAGACAGCAGCGACCAATAGGAGGCAGATTTAAAAGGCTGCTGAAGGAGGCTTTATTGAGATTTTGCTCATGGACAAGACCCTCAGATCAACTTGGCAGGTTCAAGGACAGGGGAGTGGGTCTGGACCAGACTGAAATTTTTATTGGGCTTAGGGCAGGAAGGGAGGGCTTGAGAAAGGAAAAGGTGTTTTTTTTTAAGTCTCTTGTCCTACTGGGGTTGACTGGGGGCGCTTGCTAAGATCCAGGATTGGTCTGGAAACCCCGCTTATTGACAGGTGGTTGGGTCAGTGCCTGATTGGTGGTCCTTTGGTGCTCGCGGGTTGCTTAATCACCTCAAGCTAACCTAACATCCTGGCCTTTTTGATGATATAGGGCTTCGACATCTGTCTGGCTACTTCCTGCTGGCTAGGGGCACTGGGGAAGGGGATGGTTCAGGAGTTGTTTTGGTAGGGAGGAGACTGTAGGGGTGTAGGTGCATCAGGTAGTAGGTCACTCTGGCAATTTCACTCATGCACTTTCGGGCAAACCTGGGGAGGAAGGTAGCAATCATTAATAGAAGTCCTATTACTAATATAGGAGTGAGAATGGGAGTCAGCCATGTAATGAGGGTTGAAATTAGCCAGCCTGGCCAAGGGTCATTTGATTGTTGCTGTTTAAGCCTTTCACCCAAACGAAAGGAGGATGTCGGCACTCTTTTCCATCAATCCAGATTCATTGATATAGTAGCAGCATTCTTCCTTCAGGAATAGACCGGTTTCTCCTTTGTCTGCCATCAGAAGATCTAGGGCTTGAAGGTTCTCTAATGAAACTTGAGCAATAGATGTTATTTGCCTTTGTAGTAAGCAAGAGAGGCAACAGTCAGCATGTTCCCTTAGGAGTTTGTGTAGAAATTTGAGATAAAGCAGAAAGGACAGCAGGGGAGAAAGAATGATTGGAAAGCTTTGGTTGATTAATAAAGGGCGCCCATAGAGTAGCTCAAAGGGGTTCAGCTCTGAGGAGGCTCTAGGGCTGCCCGAATTTGGGTGAGGGCCAATGGCAGGAGATTGGGCCCAGACAGCCTGATTTCAATAGCAAGTTTGGTGAGATGATCCTTGAGAAAGCCCTCTCTACCTTACCTAAGGATTTGGGTTGGTAAGGGATGTGGAGTCTCCAAGTGATGTTGAGGTCTTTGGAGACTAGTTGAACCACCTGAGAAGTGAAGGCTGGACCATTGTCTGACTCGAATAAGGCGGGAAGTCTGAACCTGGGAATGATCTGCTCGATGTGGATGGAGGAGGTGGTGTCAGCAGTTTCCCTGGAGGTAGGGAAGGCTTCTATCCAACTGTAAGAGAGTGCTATCCCCCTGGTCACAAGCAGGTAGATCCTGTGCCAAGGCTTGCCCAAAGAAGTGGGGACTGTCCCTCAAGCCTTGGGGTATAACTGTCCATATCAGCTGTTGAGACCTAAAGGATGTAGGGTCTTCGCATAGAAAGGCAAAGAGGTAATAAGAGTAAGGTTGGAGAGGCACTGTAAAGAAGGCATCTTTAAGATCCAGGTCAATAGAGTGAGTGGTTGAAGGGGGTAGAAGGGGAATATGCAAAAGAAAAATGTGAGGGTTGGAAACCAGTGGGTGGATGGGAATAATTGCCTCATTAATTAGGTGGAGATCCTTAACTAAGTGATAGGCTCCTGAGGGTTTGCATACCGGCAATATGGGATTGTTGTAGGGGGAGTCAGTAGGGTTGAGGAGTCCCTGGGAAGGAACCAGTCTATGATGGGTTTAAGACCCTTCCTATGGGTTTTGGAGCTGGGAAGTTGGGGACACGAAGGAAATTTATTTGGAGTTTCAGCTGGATAGAGACTGGCTTGTGGTGGGAGGCTGTGACTGCTTTGGAGGTGTCCCAGACCTGGGGATCAACTAGGTCAGGGGTAATGGCACAGTAGGTACTGTCAGGTTATTAGAGAGGGTAAGGATTAGAGGCAGAAGAAGATGGGTGGTAGTACTCTAAGGGTGTAGTTGGAGGGTGGCTCCTAGTAGTTGGAAAACATCTCTGTCTAGGAGAGGAACCGGACAGGATGGAATGACCAGAAGAGAGTGTGTGAAACGGTGTCCCTCCAGGGCACAGGTCAGCTTAGCAGTTCAGTTTGGGAAGGAGAGTTTGCCGTCAATCCCCATAACTGAGTCCTGGGAAGGAAACAGAGGCCCAGTTTGGGCAAGTAAGACAGAAGAGGTAGCCCCCATGCCCACAACAAAGGGTATGGACTTAGCTGCTACCTGGAACCTTACCCTGGGCTCGGCGAGGGTGATGGGTGTCCTTGAGTCCAGGCTTCTTCACTCTTCTGAGAGTGAAGGGACTGCCTGGCTGGTAATACCCATGCATGGATGTGCCAAAGAAGGGCCAGCCATGGGGCAGTTGCTCTTCCAATGTCCTGTCTGCTTACAGGTGGGGCGTAGCCTAGGCTGGGGTGCCATGGGTTTGGGCATTGTCAAGACCAGTGATCTTTGCATCCACATTTGAAACAAGCCCCTGTGGGAGAGGAATCCTGATTCCCCAATGAAGCTCTCGCAGGAGCCATAGGTCTCAGGGCCACTGCCAAGGCCTGGGTTTGGAGTGTGACCTTTTTCTGCTATTGAGCCTGCCTGGTTAGTTCAGCCAACTCCTCCTGGGCATTATAGTCTTTAAAGGCCATTTCACCAGATCTCAGATAGGGGTCTGAGGGCCCTCCTCAGCTCCTTTGAGCCTTTTTCTAGTATCATTGTCTGATTGAGTAATGAAATGGGTTGCTAACACTGTAGCCCTGGAGGGAGACTCAGGATCCAGCTTAGTATATTTGGTGAGGGCCTCTGTAAGGTGGTTGAGAAATAAGGCTGGATTGTCATCTGGATCCTGGGTGCTTTCTCTCAACTTTTCAAAGTTATCCACCTTATTAGAAACCCCCTGCATGCCTGCTATAAGATATTGGACCATGGGAGTGCAGTGAGGGCGACCTCGTTGGCCATCTTGATAGTACCAGTTGGTTTCAGTTAGGTGAGCAGCTGCTTTACCTCAGGGGAGAGTCATATCTGTTAGACGAATTTGATCAGCATGATCTTGTGCAGCCTGCTGGATGCGGGCTCACTCATCTGGGGTAAGGGTAGAGGAGACAATGACATAGAAGTCATGCCAGGTAAGATCGTAAGTCTGAGAGAGTTATCAGACCTAACACATCTGAATGTTAGCTAACACAGTATAGCATTACAATTAAAACATGGATTTTAAAAAAAGGCTAAGAGATTTTAACTTTTTCATGGAAAAGTAGCAAAATGCTTTTGTGTTTTACAATATTAACCTTTAAATAGATTAGTCTCTCATTAATTTAAAAATATATTTAAATTGTATCCCACTATGAAAAGTAACATAGAACTTATATATCTTATTGATAACAGGATCAGTTGTAGAACATTAAATGATATAAGTAAATCCCCAATAAAATTTGTTATCCTTATAATTCTAAAATTACCATATAAATTTAGTTTGGTGAACACCAGCTTGATATAATATTCTTTTAAACCTTCTACCTTAAAGACTTGCATACCTGAAAGATATAAACACATTTCATAACAAAGAAGAAGAATAGCACCATAATTCCATTGATTTTTTTATATTAACCAAGTTTAGCTTTTAAAGAAAACTTCAACTTTGTAACAGTTGTTGTTTAACAGTTGTATTAACCTAAATTCCTTCAAGATATTTGTTCTAAAGAGTAAAACATGATAAATGCTGGGAGCCATCAGCCAAGTAGGTATGACAATCTCCTTGAGAGCTTACTCCCATGCTGTCTAGTGGAAGGACTTCTGAAAGGTGACCTTGCTCAAGGACCAGGGCGGTTTAGCATAATAGGAGATTAGGGTGTTCCCCCTTTAGAATAGGGCAGTTTAGCATAATAGGAGATTAGGGTGTTCCCCCTTTAGAATAGGGCGTATCCTGCTGCTGAGTTCCTCTTGAGTTCTTAGGGTCAGACAGTATATTTTGGGAGACAGAAGCCCATGTGGAGTGGATTTGGGCAGAGAGTGGATTTGGGCAGAGTAGTGGATTTGGGCAGAAGTGGATTTGGGCAGAGAACGTGGATTCCTCCAGAACGTGTTTGTAGACGGCCGGTGTGAGTTCGGGAAAAAAGAATTGCTGTTTGAATCTACAAGCTGTGTGGAGACTCGTGATTTGTGCCCAGCCAGAGACTGCGGCAGATAAACACAATGTTATACGTAAATTAATGTTTTAAGAAATCCTTGTCATTTTAACACATAGATTGGTTTATATCAGTACATTAATATTTGGCCTTAGGAAAAAAAAACTTCATTAGCTTTGACTGATATTCTTTCTCTCTCTCTCTCTCTCTCTCTCTCTGTTATTTAAACTCTTATTTACCTCATCACATAAAGACTTTCTTATCCAGAAACATTTTCTTTTCCTTCTATTAAATATGGTTCCATTCCTAGAACCTTCCAATTTCTCTTTCCCATCTGTTAACCCCTGTTATATTCACTTTTTGAAACAACCCTTCTAAATTTCTGAATTTAGATAAATTATTCCATTTTAATGAGAAGAAATACTTTCTTATTTAAAGTACTTTAATTGAAACACAGTTAAAATTTTTGGACCTCTTTGAATAGAGAATCACATTTGTTTACCATTTCATGAAAATACAATGTTCAAGTATATAGAATTATACCTGTTGGGACTTTAAATTTTTAGTAACCTTGTTTTCAGTGGTGACAAAGCAATTTTAAACTCTTTTTTAATTTTATCAGTTTATGAAAACAACAATAAGGTTACCTAATGGAATTTAAGGACTTAAGAGTACTTTATGTTATATTTAACAGTTAGCATTTTAACTTTGTAGATTAATCAGATGTCTAATAAACACATTTATGAGGAATCCCATGTCAAATCTAACTTACTTATTTTGACAAGTGTATTGAACAGTATTAGCCATTTCTCCCTTGTTGAAGAAAAGTCCTAGAAACAATTAGACATTTTATCGACATCAATATTTTATTCTTTGACCACCTGGAGAGACGTGTGAGGTAAATAATTCTAAAGACATCTTTACTTTCATCTGTTCACCAATTTAGATTGAACTTCTTAAACCAAGTGAATTAAAAGATCCATTTCTATTAATTTATGAGCACTCATTATATATATGCCAATTTGGATATCATGTACATGATATATGGATGTACACACATATACACATACAACACATAACACAAATGTGCACACATAACACAATAACAAAGGCCTTGTAGCTTTTTGTAGGCAAATCTTCATTGCAATGTTACAGATGTTTTAAAAGTTGAATAAAAATAGGACTGAGCAGGAAAACATTAACCTGTGTGTGTAGGATCAAAACATGAAGTAAAAAAAATATGGAATTTAAGACAAAAAAAAACAGAGTCCTAGAAAAAATGACCGGCTGGTAATTAATAAAGTATCATAGTATTAATAAAGTACCATAGTATAGTATGAATTCAGGTAAAAGACACTTTTTACATTTTTTTCTTCCTAGGGCCTCAGATCATTCTCCTACTGCAGCTTCTTCCATTTACATTTCAGTGTAAGGCCTGACTTAGGTTGGAAGGAGCCTGGTAAAACTGCTGTTCTCTAATGCTGCTCCCCTAGACTCCCCTGCATTCCTAGGGTAGGAGACAGTTAGATAGGATCATGGACAGTGAGATCTTATGATTGGGTTAGGCACTGGAATTCCTTACTCTACCCTGAAGGATTAATCTCTTGAGTGTATAATTTACTCACTCTGAGGTAATATGTAAGATAAGCAAACACCACCACCACAAGTTTTACCAGTTTCTTTCACTTCCTAAACTTCCTCATGCTCCTTTGTAGTCCTTCCTTGCCCTGAATCCTGCTCTAAGGCAGTCACCTAATTGTTTGGGTTCCTCTACTTGCCTTGCCCCAAATAGAATGCAAATGGACACTTTAGGAATGGCTCTGTCACTTCACATACTATTTTTGAGATGCAAGCGGATCTCAGATTCCTTTTCCTGGGGAGTGGCATTCCTTGTAGGCACACACCACACTTTATTCATTGACCAGTTGATATACATCTGAGTGTCTTCCATTTTTTGACCAATTCTAATGAAGCTCTTAGAGACATTTTCAGAAATTATTTATATGGACCCATGCTGTTATTTCTGTTGAGGAAAGACCTGCCTGAGAGTAGAATTGCTGAGTCACATGGAAAGTGTGTGTGGAACTTTTAAGGGAAATACCAAACTTTTCTCCAAAATGACTCTGTCATTTTGCATCCCTACCAGCCATTTATGAGGGTACCAGTTGCTTCATATTCTCTTCAACACTGGTCTTATGGATCTTAGATTAAATTATATTTAAAGGACATGTTGGGGGATCTCATTGCAGATGTTGTTTTGACTTTTAACTCTGCCTCCATCTTTCATTCTCTCTCTCTCTCTCTCTCTCTCTCTCTCTCTCTCTCTCTCTCATCTTTATATATGTATAAGGTATAATACATACAAACACATACACAGATAGGCTGCTGAGACTCTTCTACATTTCACATTATTACTATTATCTTGGTCATTGTCAAAGCCAAGGCCTCTGTAAGATGATGCCATAAATGGCAGAGCCCATAGGGACCTTCACCCTAGCAGACTCCAGATCAGAAGGAAGCACTTGTTGTCCAGTCGACACATAGCAGCTTATAATAGGACTGAGCTGGGAGGAGGTCCAAGCCCATCTATGAATTAGATCAGGAAACTCAAGGCAGAGTAAGCAGCTGCCCAGGCAGGAGCTGGGGCAATGGCTCAGTGCCCTGGAAGGAGAACTGAATCCACAGCAGCCTTGCTGATTGGGTGGAGGTCAAGGAGAAGCAGCTCTCAGAATGCTGGCTACTCATATCTGGATAAAGCTGATTGCTCCCCAAAGTGGTTGAGAAGGACACAACACTGGGCTGTGAGAGCCTATGGGGGCTAGGGAGAAGCAAGCCAAGGACAGTTTGCAGGGGAACCTCTAGGCTGCCTGAAGTTGAGCTCCACACCCCTTCATCATGGAAGTCAGGTTGAGCAGGTTCTCCTAACCCACACTGGCTCCCATTCACCCATGCAGGGCTCAGGATGTTTCAGAATCTTCTAGAGACACCTAATCCCTGGGAGTTCCCTGGACCGGCAGACACTCACTTCACATCTTTCTAGTGGATAAGTGACTGTAAACTGGACCTACATCATATTTGAGAGGTACCTACAGAAATGCCTTCACAAAGAATAATCAGACTGATAAGGGAGGGGCCCTTAGAGGTTCTTAGAACATCCTCTATAAGAAATTAGGAACTACTGAAGGACACCCAGTCAGCTAGGAAGGTCACAGTCACACCTCCCTGCCACTGTGCAAGCAGTTCACTTTACTCCAGCAAGGTCAACTGTATTTCTCCATCTGTGGAAATCTTCATTCTGCCCCCCCCCCCCGCCCCAGAGAAGCCCTCCAGGTTCTTCCAGTTACATCCAGCTCTCTGCTCCCTCCTCTCCTCCCCAACACCCTCATGGGCCTGTGACTGCAAGGACAGGGAATTAGTGACTCCAGGTGTGAGGAGAGGGGTCCTGGGATCTCAGAGGGGCTGCAGAGGCTGTTCAGCACCTTGGGAGGTGCCCAAGGGAAGAAGAGGGGTAGGGCCCTGCCCGCTGCACACTGGCTCCATGACTTCTGAGAGTTCAGAGTGACTCTCCTGCAGCACACACCTTACAGGGCACCACCCATTTCCCCGCCTCCTCACTGTCAGGTCCAAATTCCACCTGGCAGAATGCTGCTCTGCATTTCCAGGTGAAGCCCTGGGAATACAGAAGCAGCCCTGGGAGCCGACCATGTGCCTGCATCGACTTCCTGCCTGGCTCATCATCGTGGCCTATGGGCTCCTGATGCTCCTCATCCAGGGCCAGGGTGAGGCTGCCATGGGGAGGGTGATAGAGACCGGGTTGGATCTGCCAAAGTGCACAGAGACAGAGCCTGAGCCTGGAGGGAAGGCACCAGGGCAGGGGAGTTGGTAGAGGAGCCAGATGAGGGGGATGAGGGGCTGGAGGGTGAGCCAGAGAGGATCAGAGCTGCCTGAGGACACCCCCATGGAGGAGTGAGCTAGTGTGAGGGGTGCTGAGGAGCACAGTATGGGCAAGTGAGAAGCCTCCTGGCAAAGGAACAGGGATAGGGGACCTTCCCCTCCTGTGTGTGGCTGTGCTGTAGCTACTACTCACCCTTGGATAATAACAACAGCAATATAAGAGCTTGCTGGTAACATTTGGCTCTGAGTGTGTTGACCCCTTGGCCAGAGAAATGCTGGCACCTTCTTTAGGTTCCACAGGAAAGGTAACTGGCTCTGAGTTGCTTTTTGCCTTGCTAAATTGCTGAGGCTGGCTTTGAACTTGCAATTTCTTCTCCTTTTGGGGAGTGGCCTTGCATGTACACATCTGCCACACTTTATCCAGTTACCAGTTGATGCACATCTGAGTGACTTCCATTTGTCCTCCTCTTTCTACTCTTCCTCCTACTCTTCCTCCTCCTCCTCCTCCTTCTTCTTCTTTTTTTCCCCCTTATTAGTGGAGACTTAACCCATAGGCACTCTAAAACTGATCTACATATCCATCCCTGTTTATTTTAGTTTGAGTTGGGTGTCACTAACTTGCCCAGGCTGGCCTCCAACTTCCAACCCTCATCCTTTGACCTCCTGAGTACCTGAATTGCAATTAGTGTACCATCACACCTGGCTTAGGCTATTATGCATAAAACTTGTGGTGGACATTTTCAGAAATCAATTTGTGGACATGTGCTCTGCATTTTTGTTTGTTTTTTTGTTTGCTTGTTTGTTTTGTTTTTGGGTAAAGCCCTGAGATTAGAATCCTCTGGATCAAAACACTGAGATTGAGTGAAACTTGTTTTTTTTCCTATCTTTCTTTCTTTCTTCCTTTTTATTTTTGGTGGAGAGGGTAGTGGGGATATAACTCAGGGTAGCTATCTCCCAAAATCACGACATCATTTTTCATCTCATCAACCAAATCTGAGTGTGACAAATGCTCCATATTCTCACCAAAACTTGCCTTTAGGGGGTCTTAAACCTGTTGAGATGGGATGGGCCTGTAGCAGCGATTTATCATTGCAGATATTTTCCTGGATTTTTAGCTTTTGCTTCAGTCTTCTCTGTTTCTCTCATTCTCTCTCTCTCTCTCTCTCTCTCTCTCTCTCTCTCTTTTCTTCTCTTCTCTTCTCTTCTCTTCTCTTCTCTCAGACTTTCTCTAGATCATTACATATATGTAAGTTTTTCACCCCACCCCACCCCGCACCTGCCCTAATGCTCTGAAGACTGTTCTTCATTCCATAGTTTACTGTTAGTTTGGGGACCTTCACCAAGAGGTAGACAGCAACTTCCAGGTTAAGAAGGAGCACTGTGTTTTTCAGTTGACATAAAGGAGGTTATATTATGACTATGAACCGGGAGGAGCTAGAATATCTCAGCCTCCCCAGCCCCAGCTATGAACTAGGTCAGAAGAATACAGAGAGAGCATCTGCCTGGACAGGAGCTGGGACAGTGGCTTGGACCACAGTGCATTGGATGGAAAACTTTGAATCAACAACAGACCTTGCTGTTTACGTAGAAGACAAGGAGAAGCC
Organism: Callospermophilus lateralis; assembly: GCF_048772815.1. Classification (NCBI taxonomy): domain Eukaryota; kingdom Metazoa; phylum Chordata; class Mammalia; order Rodentia; family Sciuridae; genus Callospermophilus; species Callospermophilus lateralis. The sequence goes on from NC_135322.1 coordinate 48,985,632, forward strand.
CAGGACACAGCCACCTAGGAACATTAGCACTCCTAGAAAGACACCAGTAAAGGACACTTGCTATCCTAGTGTGTAGGAATGAACCCAGACTAGAATTAAGAAGCCAAGGCCTGTTATGAGAAGGTACTGAAGGTCATCTGAGGTGGAGCCCCACAGGCAGAACAGGCACCTGTGTCTCCTGCTATATTCACTATGTACTTGCAGGATTCTAGAAGTTTTGGGAGATAGGTTATGGGCCTGTCTCCCCAGCGGCACCAGATGCCCAAGAGAGCCCTTCCAGGTGCACAGTGCTAGAACCAGAAAGTCCGCAGAATGTTTGTCAGGTGCATAAATAACAGTAAACTCAACCTCAGAGGGACCTGTCCTCAGGGGAAGCCACAGGGTAGGGGGAGAGACAGTGGAGGGGGTGGGTTCTTAAGAAGTGTCACAGTTCCAGTCACCAGTGTATTTCAACAGAGCCACCAGGACCAAATAGGGACAGGTTCACACAGACCCTCAGACCAGGATTACAAGGACCTTGGAGGGAACTCAGGAAACTATGAATGCTGAGAGGAAGAAGGACTTCCCAGTACCACGGGCACAGTCACACTGCCCAGTTTGCTCAGGCAGTCCCCTTCATCCCCCAAGGTCATCATTTCTCACCTGTGGGGGATCTTCATTTTGTGTCCCCTCAGAGAAGCCCTCCTGGCTCCTCCAATTACAGCCCACTGCTCCCTCCTCTCCACCCAACACACTCATGGGCCAGTGTTATGGTTTAGAGAGGAGGTGTCCCCCAAAGCTCATGTGTGAGACAATTCCAGAAAGTTTAGGGGTGACATGATTGGGTTATGAGAGCCTTAACCCAATCATTGAATTAATCCCCTGATGAGGGTTCACTGGATGGTAACTATAGCCATGGAGGGTGGAGCTGGAGGAGATGGGTCACTCCACCAACTGGGAGTATGGGGCGGGCCTGGGGGTATGTATTTTGTCTTTGTTGAGTGGAGCTCGCTCTCTCTCTGCTTCCTGGTATGATGTCTTGTGCAGCTCTCCTCCACTACACCCTTCCACCATGATATTCAGCTTCTCCTTGAGACCTAAGCAATGGACCCAGCTCTCTATGGACTGAGAACTCTGAAACCATGAGCCCTAAATGAACTTTTCCTCTTTTATGTTGTTCTTGTTGAGTCTTTTGAACACAGCAGCAAAAAAAAAAAAGTAGAGTAAAATAGCCCGTGGCTGCTAGGACAGTAAATTAGTAACTCCAGGAGTGACGAGTGGGTTCCTGAGATCTCAGAGCAGATCAGAGGGGCCCTGTCCTGCCCAGTACCCACTGGCTCTACAGTCTCTGTGGGTTCAGAGTGGCTCTCCCGCAGTGCCCATGTTGCAGGACACCACTCATTACTCTGCCTCCTCCCTGCAGGGTCCAAACTCCACCTGGGCCCAGGTCCTTCTCTGTGCTGACCTCTGAAGCACAGCAACCCAAACAGCACAGAAACAGCCCTGGGAGCTGACTATGTGGCTGCACAGACTTCATGGGTAGCTGGGCACCATGGCCTGTGGGGTCCTGCTGCTCCTCCTCCAAGGCCAGGGTGAGGCTCCAGTTTGGGTTTGGCAGAAGCCAGTCTGGAGTCCCATCAGCCAAAGGGTGAAGAGGAAGAGACTGAGGCTGCAGGAGGGAGGTGCCAGGGAGGAGGAGGCTGGTGGAAATGATAGAGGACAGACGGGAATGTGCAGCCACCCCAGGCTCCTCCAAATGCCCAGGTTGACTCCCCTAAAATGCACACAGGATCAGAATTTCTGATGTCACCAACACCAAGGAGAAGGCAGGGGATGAGGGGAGACTGAGGAACCCTGAAGAGCAGGGCCAACTTCCCTGTCTCTGGACGGGGCATTCAGGACACTGAGTGCTGGCTGTGCTGGAGCTCCAGCTGCCAATGGGGAAAAACAACATCATCTTAGTAACACTTATCTGCTGCCATTTGGCTCTAGGTCATGCCTTTGGCCAAAGGGGTGACCTGGCCCTCTCAAAGGGGCTCCAGGCAAGGTTACTTGTGTATGGGAGAAATACAGAAGGCCCCAGGCACAGGGTCCTAAAGGGGATCTGGGATGTCACTGGGTTCCTGTCACTTTATGCACCTGAACTAAAAAAGGGTATGGTATGGCCATTAGGGCAAAGGTGATGGGGCTCTGAGCCTACAGGCAGCATCCAGGCCCTCATCAGAAGTTAGGCAAGGTGGCAGAATGCCTGGGCTGTCCTTGGCCCTTGATCCTCTCCCTAATAGGCTTCTAATGTGTGGTCCCACTTATCTCCTGCTACTCCTCCCCACTCTGCCCAGGAGGAGTCCACACTCACCTCTCCCCATGGCACACCCACAGAGGGACTTTCCCACTTCCCTGCTGTTGACCAGGCTCCTCTCAAAAGTCACTAGGACTTTCTAGACAAGGAAAGCTGCCCAACATCACTGATGGCTGCCATTATAAATATTGTCTTGGCTTCACCCATCAGAAATATTCAATAACAAGTCACAGGAGAGCACAGATTTGGGTTCCACCCTCTTCTGTCCCCACCAGTCCTGGCTCCTTCACAGGAACTATCAAGGACTCAGGGTCTTACACACAATGCCCAGGACTTTACTTTATGTGTGTGTGTGTGTGTGTGTGTGTGTGTGTGTGTGCGTGTGTGTGAGAGAGAGAGAGAGAGAGAGAGAAAGAGAGAGAGAGAGAGAGATTTTTTTCTCATGCCTGGTTTCCATCTCCATGACCACAGCTCACCCTCTGGGGCACCATGCTTTCCCCTTCCTAACACAGGAGTCACCTCACACTCTTACATGGTGCAGCTTCCTCCACCATCAAGTGGAAAGGATGATGTGCTGTTGACTCAACAAGTCTCTAATCAGGGACATTTTAGCCGACTTTGTCAATTGCTGTTACAACACCAACCTGAGGAATCTAGACTGCTGTCTGTGTACATTACATGAAAAGAAATTTCACCCAGTAAGGAATTCTGTGTAAGCAGCCTCTTACTGGGAAGGCGTGGGTACTACCCCTGCCCTCTTTTTGGTACTGAGTGAAACCCAGGGTTGTTTTTCTACTGAACCATGTCCCCCAGCCCTTTTCATTGTATTTTGATACAGCATCTCACTAAGTTGCTTAGGGCTTTGCTAATTTTCTGTGGTTGGCCTCAGCCTCCTGAGTCGCTGGGATGACAGACATGCATGTGCCTTTTGACTTGGAACACATCTTAGTTCAATTTGGGATGCTAAAACAGAATAATTGACCCAACACTGGATGATGTATAAAGGAAATAGATTTATTTAGCCCTTCCCAGGTGACCCTCTCTGGTTCTGTCTTGGTTAATGATGTTCAGCTATGTCACAACATGGTAATGGCATGACATCATAGGACTTTGTCAGAAAGAGATCACATGGTGAGAGAGGAAGCCTAAATAGATATTGAAGAGGAAGACTTGCTTTTTAAAAAAAATTATTAGTTATTGATGGACTTTTATTTGTTTGTTTGCTTATATGTGGTGCTGAGAATCGAACCCAGTGCCTCACAAACACTAGGCAAGCGCTCTACCCTGAGCCACAACCCCATCCCCAGACTTGCTCTTGTAGAAAAACTCACTCACCTGAAATGAATTAACCCACTCCTGTGAGAGCTAATACACTCTGAAAGACTAATATTAATCCTTTCACAGGTCAGTCCTGAGCTAATCACTAGAGCCTACTTATGAAAGGTACCACCTCACTGGAGACCTGTCACCATGATAGGATCCTTTGCGGGGGGCAAACCATACCCAAACCATACGATTCTGCCCCTGCCCTGCAAGGATAACATCCTTCTTTCAATGCACAATGGAGTCATTCCATGCCTATAGTCCTCAAAGGCTGAAACCTTGCCAACATGACTCAAGGATGGTGGCAAGTCACAGGGGCCTAGTGAGCCTGGAGGGATAGGCTGTGACGCGATCGAGTGATAGTGGTGGTGGAGATAGGGACAGGGATGGGCAGATAGATTCTGAAGTGAATGTTGACAGATCAGGGTCCCTCCACAAGGCTGAGCTGAGGAGGGCCAACCAGGCCACAGTGATGTAGGTCAGCAGTTGATTGATGAGACCTGAGCCTGAAGTGCTTCTCTCTGCCCACAGGCCAGGACTCAGTCAGCCCCATCCGGACGACTCGCACCGGGCAGGTGCGGGGCAGCCTCATCCATGTGAAGGGCACCGATGCTGGGGTCCACACCTTTCTGGGAATTCCCTTTGCCAAGCCACCTCTAGGACCACTGCGCTTTGCAGCCCCTGTGCCCCCTGAACCTTGGAGTGGTGTGAGGGATGGGACCTCCCACCCGGCCATGTAAGTTCTCCTAGGGTCTGGGGAACCTCAGGACTGGGGTGAGGATGGGTACTACAATCCCTGAGCTAGGCTGCAGTGGCTCCTTCATCTAAACTGCACTGCAAGGCCTGGGGCTGTAGGTCAGTGGTAGTGTGTTTTTAGCAACTTAATGCACCAGCTTTGAAACCCAGGCCCTAAGTAAACAAATATATAGAAATATATATCTCTGCATTGGGGCAATTCCCACATTCATTTTTCCAGTGTAGGAGTAACTTTGCCAGGCCCCTGCCTCAGCAATTGGAACCCAACAGTCATTAGCTCCAGGTACTGAACACAAGGGCAGAAACACATTTCCCTGGATCTAGCTTACTCCAGGTGTTCTCTCCCACCAGGGGAGATGTGTCTGGGAGAGGGTTGGCGTGGGTCTCTGAACCTATAAAAGACCTTGACTCCAGCAGTCGATGCTGCAGATCCCTGAGGAGGGCAACAGTGGTGGCTCCCTAGGGACCCCACCCACAGAGCCAAGGGAAAGGGGCGTGTGCTTACAGCTGGAGACTCAGTGGAGGGGTGAGTTTTCTGAGAGCCTCAAGTTGGACTGTGGGATGCCCCATTACCCTTCTGTAAGAACTAACCTCCATCTACTCAGGCACCAGCAGTGTGGGGACACCTATGCTGTTCCAGGCCTGAATGGGGACAGGGATAAGTGTTGAATGTCAACACAGCCAGCCAGTGTTTCCCAGACAGGGCCCTAGAGGTAGGATTGCCCAGCCTCAGAAGGATTTGGACGCAAGTACTCAACATTATGAGGTCTCCCTGGAGGTCTGGGTTCATCCCTGCTTACCCAGAGCCTGTGGCCTGGAAACCAGTAGGAAATGTCTTGAAAGAAGGATCATGTGAGGCAAGGCATCATTAAAGCAAGGAGTGAGGTTGTCTGGGATTGAGTCAGGACCTGAGGTCTGAATTGACTCCCACAGTCCGGCTGGGCAAATAACTGGGAGGTGACAAGCAACTTGAAGGTTCAAACGGGAACTGCTTTATTGCAGGGCAGCAGGGGTATATATACCTAACCAGTTACACACAGCTTGACTCAATTAGCATTATCCAGATACAGCAATCAGCCAATAAGGAATCTCCACCATCTTAATGGCTCTGTGGCATTGCTTCACAAACCACTCCTCTTGGAAAACTGCCAGGCGCCATCTTGACCTGATTTCAGCCCTCAACATCTCCTCCCTTTTGTTTAATTAAACAACAAGTATGTGGCTTAGGGACCATGCCTGTCTTAGGTTGTCCAATACCACATATGGTCCTTACCCATCATTGGATGGTCTGACCTCAAATCATCAGCCTCCTGTCTTAGGTTGGTACCATTGTAATTGGATCTTACCCGTCTTTGACTACTGGCCCAGCATGATTTAGCCATACTTGTGGATAACAACCATAGTGGTTTTTACACAAACACCATAATCAATCTGTCACAAGCAGAAGGAGGAGGATACAAAATGCCACGATACCAAGCCATATGATGACTCCAGGAGAAAAACCCTTGGAAAAACTGTACCACTGATGACACTGTCAGCAAAGATACCCTGGTACTGTTACAATTATCAATAGATTAGTTCATAATGCATATAAGTGATACACAGTCCAGGTAAGTTCTGTAAGCAGCTCAAAGCAGAGAAATCCATTAATATGTCTATTTTTTTCTTGAAGTAAATATTGATGCAACCGTTTGAACAATTTGTGTGATAGCTATCGCAGAAACTGCAGCAGCAGCAACAGAAACAGCAACAGCTGTGATGATGGTAGCTGTAATTCCTTCTTCCTGTAACTTGCATATGGGTTTGAAGGCATTCCCACAAGTGAGCCTCAAGGTTTTTTACATTTGAAATAGGCCTTAATGGTGCTCATTATTCACTAGCCTCCAGGTGTTGGAGAACCATTGTCGAAGTAGCTAAACTGGAGTTCTGGGTATCAGCTGTTACGGATTTGAGCCAAATCATCTTCTTTTTGGTCTGTAGAAATCGCTTTAGTTAGTCTCTCTGGAATCCAAAGCGGTTGCTGTTCTCCCAGTGGAAACACATAAACACACCCCGACTCCAGACAATCACTGGGTCAGGACCTTTAATGATAATAACTGTAAGCTGATGTAGCTGTGGTAAAAGCTGTAAAATACCAAAGCATCTGAAGGTAAATGCTATCACCATAATTGAAAACTGGAGTTCTGGATGTCCCATGGCAGCACCTGTAGCAAATAGGAAAAAACTGACGTCTCATTAGTTATTAGCATTGGAAACGGCCAAACTTCAAGGGCGCTGACCGAAGCGTCCCCGGGCAGCACCATGGTGGGGAGCAGGAAGAGCCAGTGGCCACCGCCACCACCACCACCACTGGCTAGAAAGCCCCTGCTGCACCACAACCGGCTTGCATACATGGCAGCTGCGCCGCTTCACGCACCCTCTGATAATGAAAAGGTATTAGTAGCAACCTTCCGCTATAACTCCTTCCCTGATAATCCTTCCTCCTCTGAACTTTCTTCCTCTTTCTGACTAGAATTCCTGGGCTTCTATCAACGTATGCCCTTAACTGTTCTTGGTTTTACTGGGGTGCCTCCTTCCTTCAGCAATTTACTTAACACCCTTTCGGTTTGGTTCCCACCAACTTCTGATCCCATATTTCCGTAACAAAGACAACACAATACACCAAGACAAAACAAGACAAAAACACACTGTATCAATCTTCTCCATTTTCTTGAAATGGCCATTCATCCTCTCGCCCTATCTACTTCCTCAGAGGCGAGCACGTTTCCTCCTGTCCTATCTATTTCTAGGGACAGGCAGCTTACCTTGTCACTTACCCCTGGGCGTCCCGGAGTTCCCCTTATGGGCCAACATTTGCCAAAGTCTGGCTGGGCAAATAACCAGGAGGTGACAAGCAACTTGAAGGTTCAAACGGGAACTGCTTTATTGCAGGGCGGCAGGGGTATATATACCTAACCAGTTACACACAGCTTGACTCAATTAGCATTATCCAGATACAGCAATCAGCCAAAAAGGAATCTCCACCATCTTAATGGCATGTGGCATTGCTTCACAAACCACTCCTCTTGGCAAACTGCCAGGCGCCATCTTGACATGATTTCAGCCCTCAACAATTGACCACAGCTCAGCCCCTGAAATAACTGTATTCCATTGTCACCAGGTGTCTGCAAAATGCAGATGCAATGAATATAGAGGCTCTGAACCTAGGGATTATAAACTTGCCTCCCATGCCCATGTCAGAGGACTGCCTGTACCTCAGCATCTACGCGCCTGCACATGCCCGTGAGGGCTCTAATCTGCCTGTGAGTGTTAAGTCGTGGTCAGTTGAAGGGTGGGAGAACATTTTTGGGGAGGGCATTAGAAGCAGGCTTGGGACATGGTTCAAGGTAGAGAGCTAGCGCAATGCTGTGAAGGACTGGGGTTGACCCCAGTAGTACATAACAATATCAACAACACTGGATGACACAGGTTCAGCTGGCCACCACTGTGGAGTGAATTACCATGAAAAGTTCCTCACTATTAGCTCCAAGAAGGCCTCTTATGCAGGCAGGAAGCTGACCTAGGCATGGAGTCAAAGAGCCCTGGATGCTCTCGGAGGCCAAATGTTCTGACCCACTGATCAATTCACCAGCTTGTACTCAGGAGATCCATTCAGGTGCCCAAAGGGTGCACTTTGAGATCACTAAATTCCATGACCATTGATTATTTTGGGGGCCAGAGATTAGATGACATTTTAAATTAATGTTCAAGTGGGATAATGACAGAAACATCAGTTTTCTTTTCCTTTCAGAGTAATTCTGAGAGGAATAGATCCACGTTCCGTTTCCTGGTTAGACTCCAAAGTATGGGAGGCCTGATCTTCCAAATTGAACTTACTCTGTCACCAGTGCCCCAGGTCATGAGGTCCTACTAGCATTCTGTGTGGGTAGCTACACAAGCCAAAGTGGTATTCAGACTAGGGGTACAGCCAGGACCGGATTGGGCAGGGTGGCCACCACATGGTATATCTCCTGATTTCCCAGGTGATGGTCTGGATCCATGGTGGTGCCTTGGTGATGGGCTCAGCTTCCATGTGTGATGGTTCTATTCTGGCAGCCATTGAAAATGTACTGGTGGTCACTGTCCAGTACCGCCTGGGAGTTCTGGGCTTCTTCAGGTGAGCCTGGGACAGGGATGGTCCATGGGGGCTGAGTAGACAGAGGAGCATCCAGTGATCATCATCCTTTCCATCTCTCAGCACTGGAGACCAGCATGCCACTGGCAACTGGGGCTACCTGGACCAAGTGGCCGCCCTACGCTGGGTCCAGCAGAATATCGCCCACTTTGGAGGCAACCCTGATCGGGTCACTATTTTTGGCCAGTCTGCAGGTGGCACTAGTGTGTCCTCACTTGTGGTGTCTCCAATGTCCCAAGGACTCTTCCATGGTGCCATCATGGAGAGTGGGGTGGCCCTGCTGCCTGGCCTCATCACCAGCTCATCTAAAGATGTCTCCACAGTGAGTATCCTTTACTACCCAAGGCCAAATCTGCTGACTCACCCTTTAACTTCAGAGCCTCTGCCACTCTGTCTATTTTATGGGAATAAAAACCATGCAGGTATCTCCAGAACTGGCTACCACCCCAGGGTTTCTGAAGAACTCAAAGGTCAGAATCCACACACATCTGCCTCAAGTGGTTGATTTTACTCTATGTTCTGCAAAGCTGCAACCTGGGGGCCTTGTCTCAGAAGACCCATGTAAGCAGGTGTGATGGCTCCTCTGGCTGACACATGAGCTTCAGGAAATGTGGAAGAATTTCACACCTGCAGCAATAGACACAGGGTATACGTTGAGAATTATGGGTAAACCAAACACCACTGAGACCTTAGGCAACACCTCCCTCCCTGCCTTGAGAAATGATACACTCTTTTTCATGCCTTTACAGATGGTGGCCAACCTGTCTGCCTGTGGGCAAGTAGAGTCAGAGGCCCTGGTGAGCTGCCTGCGGGGCAAGAGTGAACAGGAAATGCTGGCTATTACCAAGGTAGGCTGAATGGAGGTTACTGAGGAGACAGGGGTCATGGTGTAAGGAAAGTACAGTGATTTCTACTGTGGAACAAGGATCTCATTTCCAAGGCTTGGTCTTCTTGTATCCTCATAGCCCTGGATGGGAAATTGAGATGAAAATATGCTAAACCAGGTGTAGAATCCCTGAATGTTGGTGTGAGCATCATTGGTTGAGCTGGGATGGGTTGGAGGTAACTGAGGTGTCATTAGAACAGAGACTTTCCTTCCTGTGATCATGTACCTTGAATGCCCACTTAGACTTTCAGTGTCATTCCTGCTGTGGTGGATGGGGCCTTCCTACCCAGGCACCCCCAGGAGCTTCTGGCCTCTGCTGATTTTCAACCTGTTCCCAGCATCATTGGTGTCAACAATGATGAGTATGGTTGGGTCATTACCATGGTGAGTCCCCTCTCAAAACCCCACGATAGTGTCAGGTGGGAGTGGCTTTAGACGTCATAGCTCCTGGTCTTCCCACCCCCAACTCTAGACTATCCCTTCACCACACAGGGTGTGAGCCCCCCTGAAATCCAGAAAGAAATAGACAGAGAGACCAAGCGAACATTTCTACAGAGAACATCAGCAGAGATGGTGAGGCTCCTGGGGTTCTGTGCCAAGCAAGAGTGCAGCCAGACATCTTCCTTTTCAATGATGTCTAGGAACAAAGATTGATCTATGTGCATTTGTGAGTGGGGTCACCCCACAGCTTCACAGCTTTGCCCTATTCCCTGACACATCTCAGACCCCATCCACAACATCAAGTGGCTACCTCCCTGCCCCAGAGACTGCTTAATATGACTCTCCCTGATCCCCTGGACTAGATGAAGTTGCCTGCCGAATGTGCTGACCTATTGATGGAGGAGTACATGGGAGACAACAAGGACCCCCACACCCTCCAACTTCAGTTCCAGGAGATGATGGCAGACTTCTTTTTTGTGATGCCTGCACTCCAAGTAGCACATGATCAGAGTGAGTGAATCTGTAGCTGAATCCTGGCTTCCTAGGAGACAACTCAGAGCTGTGGGTCCCAGGTGAGGTCTGGTGTCAGATCCTGACAAATGTCTTTATCCAACCCCTGGTCCCAGGCACCTGAAGGCCCTCATCTCCATACATACTTATGGCTAGAATAAGACATAGACATCACACTCATTTTACAGAGGAGAGGACTAAGGTAGTGGCAATCAAGGACTTGCCCGTGACCACACAGACAGGAAGTCCAAGACATGACTTAACAAAGAGTCTTCCAACTGCCCCTGATGCATTCAGGGCTTCCAAGCCACTGTGAAGATTCAAGCCAGCATTGGACCTAGCAATCTTGCCACCAAGAGTGACACATCCTGTCCACCCTCCAGGTTCCCATGCTCCTGTCTACTTCTATGAGTTCCAGCATCGTCCCAGCATCTATAAGAACATCAAGCCACCACATGTGAAGGCTGACCATGGTGATGAAATCATCTTTGTGTTTGGATCCCACATCAATGGTATCAGAGGTGAGCACTCCTTATTCCACAGGAGCATTCTCCTGTGTACATGGTGACAATCACTCTCATGGTACAATGAGCAACTGGGGCTAAGAGAGAGCATGGGATTCAGTGTCTATCATATTACAACTCAACAGGTCATTCCAGAGTTAGACCTTTCCCACTCAAATCTATGCTCCTTCAAACTGTTCCCAACCCAACCATGGTGTCTACCATAGGAGAAGAGGGGGGTGGTTAAAGGAATAATTATTTCTTAAATGACTTCACAATGTCCAAAGAAGGAAACTGCTAGGCCAAAGAAGAGCCCAGTGTTGATTCAGTTAAAGGCTGGGAGTAGTAAAGGCAGGTTGGGCAAGCAGAGGGCCTGGCCCCAGGACTGTTGTAATAGGGGAGGGACACAAGCCTGGGGCTGGGGTGGTGAGTGTGGCACAGGAGTGGACAGCTGGATGGGGTTGGCCAGGACCTAGACCCTTGCCTTCCTTCTCCCACAGTGGAGCTCACTGAGGAGGAGAAGCTGCTGAACAGGAGGATGATGAAGTACTGGGCCAACTTTGCTCGAAATGGGTGAGGACACCTGCACATCTCAGCCTCCCAGGGACACGGGCCCTCCACTGCTCCCCTTGTCTGAGGTGACCCCATTAGCTATTGTGTCTCCTTCATCACGTCCTAGCCCCCTACCCAACAGGATGACCCACACTGAAAGAGGGTGCTTTTTGGGTACAGGTCACTGGTCTCTTCTCACAGTGGTCCAGAGGGTGAGCCATAGTGCTGGGCTACCATGAAAACCAGCCTCTCACAGGGAAGGGCAACACAGGCCAGGTTGCTCTGCCCTGTGTGGAATGAAACAAGTGAGAAGTTAGTGCTTTCCTACATCAGGACACCTCACCCCATTCTCAACACCCCTGCCTGCCTGACTGGATGCCCTGTCCATTATTAGGGTGGAAGGTCAGATTTTAGTTCAACAGAGCTCAGACTGACCCTCATCCTCCCCTGCTGGGAGGGCATGTGCACAGGAACCCCAACGGAGAAGGCCTACCCCACTGGCCACTGTTCGACCAGGACCAGCAGTACCTGCAGCTGGACATCCAGCCTGCTGTGGGCCAGGCCCTGAAGGCACACAGGCTGCAGTTCTGGACCAAGACCCTGCCTCAGAAGATCCAGGAGCTAAAGGGAGATGAGGACAAGCACACAGAGTTCTAGCTCCCTTGTCAGGAAGAGAGGGGTGTGCTAGGTGTGATGGGGTCTTCCTGTGGTGCCCACACATGCCCACCCAAGAACCAGGGTTGACCCACTCATTCACATAGCTATTCATCCATACACTCCGGATGGGTCCTTTCTTGTTAGACACACTCAGTAATTCCCAATGCATGTCCACCTTCCTCCTCACTCCATTATACCTGAGTCCCTCCCTCCATGCCTCCCCTCTCCTTCCCTACAACCCCTTCTAACCCCTCCTCCCAGTTGCCACACCCTCCCATGCTGACAGAGAAGTTTCAGGAAATGGAGCTGCTACTTTTCTGAACCCCTTGCCCACCTCTCAGCAAGTACCCATGTTTACATATTGATGGGACCTCTATAGAAAACCTGTACACCAGAAGCCCCAGTGTTTTACTCCATCAGGCTCCTGTAACAACAACAGCAACAGCAACAACAACAACTTCAATAATAGTATAGTGAGGCACGGTGGCACATGCCCATAGTCCAAGCCACTCAGGAGGCTGAGGGAAAAGAATTACATACTCTGTCCAGTCTGGCCACTAGGGGAAACCTGAGCTCAAAATAAAATAATAAGTCCTGGGAGAGTAGCTCAGTGGTAGAGTACTTGCCAAGCATATACAAGTTCCTGGGTTTGATCACAGTGCTACCAACAAGATATAAATAAATGAGCCCAGTAAACTGGGTAGCTTATAAACAATGCAAATGTGTTGTCTTCTGTATTGGAGGTGACAAGTCCAGAATCAAGTGCTAGCAGTTTTGTTGTCTGGGGAGGTCTTGCTTTGTTTCTAGACGGCACCTTCCCACTATGTCCTCACTTGGCAGGGGGAGAACAAGTTCTCTTGGGCCTATTTCACAGTTCCTACACCCAGTCCACTCCCAATGATTCATCACTTTCAGACTGGCTTGCTTGTTTCCTTGCTTGCTTGCTTGCCTTTTCAATCAAATCTCAGATAGTAGACAGATTTTATTAGTTATGCATTTTGTGTGTGTGTGTGTGTGTGTGTTGGGGACTGAGCTAGTGCATTAGAACTGAATACACTAGAGTTTAGAGCGGGCCAGGCAAGCACTCTACCAACTGAGCTCTATCCCCAGCCCATGGAGACTGGCTTTCAATGTATGAATTTGCAACACACAAACTTTCAGGCCAAACACTTAGATTCCCACATCTAACCCACCCAGGCTACAAACAAAACCAAAGTTCCATATCCCTGAGCCCACCTGGAGATTAAATGTCATCCATTATTAACATTTCAATCTACACACATACTCATCTATTTCTGTCCCAAGGAGATGACTGGCCCCATCCTTATGAGAAGCAGGACTGGGCTTTTCCATTGGCTTCTGGAGCCTGGACCAGCTGGGTGCATCCTGGAGAGCCAGGTGGGGTCCTCAGGGTCCTGTCTCCTGAAGTTCTCATTCTCTGTGGCTCTGCAGACACTGTGAGCCCCACACTGACACAATCACAACACAACTGTGAAGATGTTTCTCTGTGGGGTGTGTCCTGGAAGAGGCCTTGACATGTCAGGAGGTCCAGACACATAGCAGAAGAGATTCTTGTCCCTGGCTCCCTGAGGACCTCTCCATCCAGAATCTTTCAGAATTCCCTCTTCAGCCTCCTGACCATCCCCCACTCACTATGGCATCCAAGTGATTAACTTTCCCTCTCACCTCATTGATGTCCCTAAACTTTTTTGACCCCCTCCTATAGAAAATGTCTCATATTTTATCTCAGTAACCAAAAGTGCCAAATGAAGCTCAATAGCCCTTTTGTTCCTTCAAAGCATTTTCTCTCTGTCATGGAAAGGCTGTGTCCCTCACTCCATGGACCCTGGAGTCCATGGACCCTATACCCTCCCTCTCACCAACTTGCCTCTTTGTGGCACCAGTTTTCCCAGGAAAGAAAGTTCCTTCAACCAGTGCATTTAAGCCCAACCACAGTGCACCATGAGCCTTTAGGGCTCAAGATGAAGATTGCCGTGTTTCCCATCCTGGACACCAGGGGGCAGACGAGGATAGCGGTAAGCCTGGGCTGACTGGATCTAAGCAGAGGTGAAAAGACCTTTTAGTTCCTTTTAGTGTACAGGGACTGGTGCATAATCCTTCCATTCTGTGCTGCAAACATTCATTGTGCTCCTGCTGCAAATATGTCCCTGTATGGTTTTCAGTTCTGAGCATGCACAGGATGCTTCCCAGAGTGGGTCCTCAGAGTGTTTTTCAGACTTTCAGTAGTTTCAGTAGCTCTTTTTAAGAGCTTTTTTTTTTTTGGGGGGGGGGGGGGCGGGGGTGTACTGGGGATTGAACTCAGGAGCACTTGACCACTGAGCCACATTCCTAGTCCTATTTTGTATTTTATTACAGACAGGTCTCACTAAGATGTTTTCGTTGCTAAATCACTGAGGCTGGTTTTGAACTCGAGATCCTCCTGCCTTGACCTCCTGAGCCACTGGGATTATAGGCATGCGCCACCATGTCCAGCTTTAAGAGCTTTATTGTGGATCATTTACATGATTTCAATTCACCAATTTGAGCTGCAAAGTTTGGTAAATGTGAGTAAATGTAGGAGACGTGTGACCAACATCACGTCAGGTTTAGAATAGTTTCAAAACATTCTCATGTGCCCATTTACACTCCATCATCACCCTGACCTCTGCTCCCTGACAAGTGCCTAATTTCTTTCCATTGCCAAAGATTGCCTTTTCTAGAATATCATAGCACAGGAGTCATTTGTGATTACTGTGACACTTGCATAATGATTTTGAGATTCAAGTGGCATTTCTTCCCTTTTATTGCATGTACACATCCGCCACACTTTATTCAGTTACCAGTTGATGCACATCTGAGTGACTTCCATTTGTCCTCCTCCTCCTCCTTCTTTTTTTTTTTTTTCTTTTTTCTTCCTTGTTAGAGGAGACTTAACCCATGGGCACTCTAAAACTGAGGAACTTCTCCATCTCTTTTTATTTTATTTTGAGTTGGGTCTCACTAACTTGCCCAGGCTGGCCTCCAACTTCCAAACCTCATCCTTTGACCTCCTGAGCAGCTGAATTGCAATAAGTGTACCATCAAGCCTGGCTTAGGCTACTTTACATAAACCTTGTGTGGACATTTTCTGAAATCACTTTGTGGACATGTGCTCTTCCCTTTTTTTTTTTTTTTTTTTTTTTTTAGTAAAGCCCTGAGATTAGGATCCTCTGGGCCAAAACACTGAGATTGTGTGCAACTTGTTTTTGTTTTTTTAGGGGGGGTGGGGGGTAACTGAGGATTTATCCTGGGTGCTTCATTACTGACTACAGATCCAATCCATTTTTTATGTATTTATTTTTTTATTTTGAGACTGAGTCTCCCTAAGATGCTGAAGGACTTACTAAGTTTCTAAGTAAGGCTCACCTTAGAAAACAGGTTGCTGGGATTATAGGCATGTGCCACTGCTCCCAACTCTGGGCTGAACATTTAAGGAAAATATCTAGCTATCTTCCAAAATGACTATATCATATTACATCCCATCAAACAAATATGAGGGTGACAGATGCTCCATATTCTCACCAAAACTTGCTTTTATGGGATCTTAAACCTTAAGCCTGTAGCAGCGATCTGTCATTACAGATATTTTCCTGGATTTTTACCTTCTACTTACATCTTGTTTTCTGTGTTTCTCTCTCTCTCTCTCTCTCTCTCTCTCTCTCTCTCTCTCGATATATATATATATATATATGTTTTCCACCCCACTCCATCCTCCACAAGCCCTAATACTCTAAGACTCTTCATTCCAGGGTTTTACTGTTAACTTGGGGACCTTCACCAAGAGGTAGACAGCAAAGTCCAGGTTAGGAAGGAGCACTGTGTTGTCCAGTTGACATAAAGAAGCTTATAACATGACTATGAACCAGGAGGAACTAGAATATCTCAACCTCCACAGCCCCAGCTATAAATTAGGTCAAGAGAATACAGACAGAGAGAGCATCTGCCTGGACAAGAGTTGGGACAGTGGCTTGTACCACAGTGTATTGGATGTAAAATTTGAATCAAGGCAAGGAGAAGCCCAGGACACAGCCAGCTGGGAATATTATCACTCCTAGAAAGACACCAGTAAAGGACACTTGCTATCCTGGTGTGTAGGAATGAACCCAGGCTAGAATGAAGAAGCCAAGGCCTGTTAGGAGAAGGTACTGAAGGTCATCTGAGGTGGAGCCCACACCCCTTCCTCCAGGAAGTCAGGCAGAGCAGGCACTCCTGTCTCCTGCTGTATTCCCTATGTCCTTGCAGGATTCTAGAAGATTTGACATCTCCTGGTTATGGGCCTGTCTCCCCAGCGGCCCCAGATGCCCAAGAGAGCCCTACAGGTCCACAGTGCTAGAACCAGAAAGTCCGCAGAATGTTTGTCAGGTGCATAAATAACAGTAAACTCAACCTCAGAGGGACCTGTCCTCAGGGGAAGCCACAGGGTAGGAGGGGGGACAGTGGAGGGGGGTGGGTTCTTAAGAAGTGTCACAGTTGCAGTCACCAGTGTATTTTCAACAGAGCAACCAGGACAAACAGGGTCAGGTTTACACAGACCCTCAGACCAGGACTTCAAGGACCTTGGAGGGAACTCAGGAAACTGTGAATGCTGAGAGGAAGAAGGACTTCCCAGTACCACGGGCACAGTCACACTTCCCAGTTTGCTCAAGCAGTCCCCTTCATCCCCCAAGGTCATCATTTCTCATGTGGGGGATCTTCATTTTGTGTCCCCTCAGAGAAGCCCTCCTGGCTCCTCCAATTATAGCCCACTGCTCCCTCTTCTCCACCCCAATACCCTCATGGGCCAGTGTTATGGTTTACAGAGGAGGTGTCCCCCAAAGCTCATGTGTGAGACAATACTAGAACGTTTAGAGGTGACATGATTGGGTCATGAGAGCCTTAACCCAATCATTGTTTAATCCCCCATGAGGGTTCACTAGATGGTAACTGTAACCATGGAGGGTGGAGCTGGAGGAGGTGGGTCACTGGGGCAGGCCTGGGGGGTATGTATTTTGTCTTTTTTGAGTGAAGCTCTCTCTCTCTCTGCTTCCTGGTATGATGTCTTGAGCAACTCTCCTCCACTACACCCTTCCACCATGATATTCAGCTTCTCCTTAAGACCTAAGCAATGGATCCAGCTCTCTATGGACTGAACCCTCTGAAACCATGAGCCTCAAATGAATTTTTCCTTCTCTATGTTATTCTTGTCAGGTCTTTTGGGCACAGAAGAAAAATAAAGTAGACTAAAAGAGCCAGTGACTACTAGGACAATAAATTAGTAACTCCAGGGGTGAGGAGTGGGTTCCTGGAATCTCAGAGCAGTTACAGTGGTCATGCAGCACCTTGAGAGCTGACAAAGGAGTGCAGCCCTGTCCTTCCTAGTATCCAATGCCTCTGTGACCTCTGCAAGTTCAGAGTGGCTCTCCTGCAGTGCCCAGCTTGCAGGACATCATTCATTGCTCTGCCTCCTCCCTGCAGGGTCCAAACTCCACCTGGGCGCAGGACCTTCTCTGTGCTGACCTCTGAAGCACAGCAACCACAGCAGCACAGAAACATCCCTGGGAAATGACCGTGTGGCTGCACAGAGTTCAAGGGAAGCTGGGCATCATGGCCTGTGGGCTCCTGCTGCTCCTCCTCCAAGGCCAGGGTAAGGCTCACATCGGGATTGGGGTGTCAGACTCTGTGTCCCTATCAGCCAAATGGTGTAGAGGAAGAGACTGAGGCTGCAGGAAAGTCGGCTGGTGGAAATGATACATGGGGGAGCTGGTGGAAATAGGACAGGACAGAGAGGAATGTGCAGCCACCCTGAGCTCCACCTAATGCCCAGAGTGACTCCCCTGAAGTGCTGACAAGGTCAGAATTCCTGTCACCAACACCAAGGAGAAGGCAGGGTATGAGGGGAGACTAGGAACCCGAAGAGCAGGGCCCCCTTCCCTGTCTCTGGACGGGGCATTCAGGACACTGAGTGCTGGCTGTGCTGGAGCTCCAGCTGCCAATGGGAAAAACAGCCACTTAGGAACACCTTCCTGCTGCCATTTGGCTCTGGGTAATGCCTTTGGCCAGAGGGGTGACCTGCCCATCTCAAAGGTGTTCAAGGCAATGTTACTTATCTTAGGGGAAATACAGAAGGTCCCAGGCAATGTGTCCTAAAGGGGATCTGGGATGTCACTGGATTCTTCTCACCTTACACACCTGACCTAGAAAAAGGGAATGGTTTGGCCACTAGGGCAAAGGTGATGGGGCTCTGAACCTACAGGTAGCATCCAGGCTCTCATCAGATGTTAGGTAAGGTTGGCAGGATGCCTGGGCTGTCCTTGGCTTGATCTTCTCCATAAAAGCCTTCTAATGTGCAGCCTCCCCTTATCTCCTACTATTCCTCCCCACTTTGCCAGGAGGAGTCCACACTCACCTCTCCCCCATGGCACACCCACAGAGGGTCTTTCCCACCTCCCTGCTGTTGACCAGGCTCCTCTCAAAAGTCACTAGAACTTTCTAGACAAGGAAAACTGCCCAATTTCACTGATGGCTGCCATTATAAATAGTGTCTTGGCTTCACCCATCAGAAATATTCATTAACAAGTCACAGGAGAGCACAGATTTGGGTTCCACCCTCTTCTGTCCCCACCAGTCCTGGCTCCTTCACAGGAACCATCAAGGACTCAGGGTCTTACACACAATGCCCAGGACTTTACTTTATGTGTGTGTGTGTGTGTGTGTATGTGTGTGAGAGGGAGAGAGAGAGGGAGATCTTTCTCATGCCTGGTTTCCATCTCCATGACCACAGCTCACCCTCTGGGGCACCATGCTTTCCCCTTCCTAACACAGGAGTCACCTCACACTCTTACATGGTGCAGCTTCCTCCACCATTGAGCGGAAAGGATGATGTGCTGTTGACTCAACAAGTCTCTAATCAGGGACATTTTAGAAGACTTTGTCCATTGCTGTCACAACACCAACCTGAGGAATCTGAGACTGCTGTCTGTGTACATTACATGAAAAGAAATTTCACCCAGTAAGGAATTCTGTGTAGGCAGCCTGTTACTAGGAAGAGGTGTGTACCACCCCTACCCACTTTTTGGTACTGAGTGAAACCCAGGGTTGCTTTACCACTGAGCCATGTCCCCCGGCCCTTTTCATTATATTTTGATACAGCATCTCATTAAGTTGCTTAGGGCTTTGCTAATTTTCTGTAGTTGGCCTCAGCCTCCTGAGTCGCTGGGATTACAGACATGTGGTGCGTGAGGAATGTGCCTTTTGACTTGGAACATATCCTAGTTCGATTTGGGGTGCTAAAACAGAATAACTGACCCAACACTGGATAATGTATAAAGAAAATAGATTTACTTAGCTCACAGCTTTAAAGCCTGAAAATCTCTGCTCAGATGACCTTCTCTAGTAGATCTTCGCGAGGGACTTTCAGCTATGTCATAGCGTGGCAATGGCATGACATAGTAGGACTTTGTAGGAGAGAGATCACATAGCGAGAGAGGAAGCATTAAGACAGGGAAGAGGCCGACTTGCTCTGTTATAAAAACTTATACTCACCTCAAAGGAATTAATCCACTCCTGTGAGATCTAATAATCCACTCTGAAAGACTAACATTAATCCCTTCACAGGGCAGTCCTGAGCCAACCACTATGTCCTACTTCTGAAAGGTACCTCCTCACTGGGGAGAGTCATCCACGATAGGAACCTTTGGGGGTCAAACCATATCCAAACCATACCATTCTGCCCCTACCCACAAGATTCACGTCCTTCTTTCAATACACAATGCAGTCATTGCATGCCTATAGTCCTCAAAGGCTGAAGCCTTGCCAGCATGACTCCAAAGTGCAAAGTCCCAACTCCCATCTGGGACTCAAGGCAAATGACTTCCAACAAGTTACATGGTTTCAGGAAACAGCCTTGAAACAGGCACAGGGCAGATAGTCCTGTTCCAAAAAGGAGAATAGCAAGTAGAAAGGGCTCCCAGACCCCCAGCAAGTCTGAAAACAACCAAAGAAGACACTAGATCTCCAAACTCCGAGTCCAGCCTCCTAGACACAGGGCAGGGTATTGGTCCCCAGGGCCTTGGGCAGCCCCGCCCCTGGGGTGATGCTGGTTGCAGTCCACATGGCTGCTCTCCTGGGCTGCATACCATGGCCTGTGGCTTTCCTAGGCTGGCATTGACACTGCCAGTGACTCTACACTTCTGAGGTCTCAAAAGCAATGGTCCCACTCTCATGGCCTCACTAGGCATTCTGGTGAAGAATCTTTGCCGTAACTCAACTCCAATATCAGGGCCTCCAGAACTTTCCTTTGAAACCCAGGGGAAGCTGTTGTGACAGCAGAGCCCTTGGCATCTCTGTACCTGCAAAATAGCACCACTTGGGTAGCACCAAGGTCTGTTGCTTGCTCCCTTTGGAGCAGCATCACAAGTCATGCCTGGGCTTACTTGAACCATGGTTGGACAGACCCAGAGCATTTTGCTAGAACACAAGGAGCAGAATCCTGGGACAATGCTAGGGCTTCTTCCATGATCTTCGGGGCTCATGATGCAAGGACACCCTGGAAGATTATGTCTCCCATGGTTTTGAAGCAGAGAGCCTGGCTCCTTCCCACCCATAGTTATCTCTTTTGCATCCTCTGTATTCTCACCCAATCTCCCATTTTGCTCTTTAGGGGGGCAGATATGAAATTTCCAATAATTTAAGGTATGCTTTCATTTGCCAACTATCATTGCAAATCTCACTTAAAATGACCAAAAATAACCACACAGCTTCTTCTATATTTTGCTCATAAATGTTGTTCTCTGAATCTTCTAGGTCATCAATGTTATATTTGCCCTTCTGTAACAACTTTATGCATGAATACAATGTAGCCAAGTGTTTGCAATGATCAAAGGGATCCTTTCTTCTAATTTCCACAGATGGCTCCCACTTCCTTCTGAAGCCTCCTTAGGATGGCCTTTACTAAGCACATTGCTATCAGCATTCTGAATATGACCACTTAACCAATCCCTATGATGTTCTAGCTCCTTCCTAGTCTCTTTGTTGTCTGAACTTTCGCCAGGATTACAGAAAATTCTCCATTTACAGCAGTATAAGACTTCTCTTTCTCCTCCTCCTCCTCTTCCTCCTTTTTCCTCTTCTCCTTCTTCTTTTTTGTTCAAGGGGTATAACCCCAGGGGCACTTAACCACTGAGCCATATCCCTAGTCCTTTTTATTTTTTATTTTGATATAGCATCTCACTAAGTTGTTTAGGGCTTCACTAAGTTGCTGGTTCTGAAGCTGGCTTTGAACTTGCAATTCTCCTGCCACGGCCTCCTGAACTGCTGATATTACAACTGTGCACTATTGCACCCAGCAACACAAAACTTTTCTTGACTGCTCCTCCAAACTCCTCCAACCTCTGGCTGTTAACTAGTTCCAAAGCCACTTTCATAGTTTCAGGTATTGCTTTAGTAACAACCCCACTCTTGGTAATAATTTTCTGTCTCAGACTGCTTTGTGTTGCTATAACAAAATAGCCAACACAAGGTAATTATAAATAAAATATAGTTATTTTGCACCCAGTTTTAGATACTAAAAATCAAGATCAGGTGGCCCTCTCTGGTCTGCCTCTGTTTTTGTTTTTGGTCTGTTGTTATGGTTGACACTACTGGGGATGGACCCAAGGATGATCTGCCACTGAGCAACATCCATAGCCCTTTTGCTTTTCACTTTGTCACAGGCTCATGCCAAGTTACTGAACCTGGTCTCAAACACACAAAACTCCTGCCTCAACCTCCCAAGCCTCTGGTATTACTGGAGTGCATCACTTTACCTGGCTCTGTCTACCTCTAGAGAGGGCCTTGTAGCTATGTCATAAAATGGCATAGACATGATGTAGCAGGAGTGTTTATGGGATAGATCATATGGCAGGAGCAAAGCAAGAGACAAGAGTGGCCAGGCTGCTCTGTTAGAACAACCCATTCTCACTTTCCAGAGAATTAATGCTCTCCTATGAGATCTAACCCTAATCATGATCTAATCACCTTCCATTACACCCCACCCCTTTATAGTCCCACCTCCTCAATGTTGCCACACTGGGAACTAAACTTCCAGCACATGAATCACTGGTGAACAAACCACATCCAAACAATAGCAGAAAGATGATACTAGATTGTCCTCTCTGGAGCCTTTACCTGGCTGCCACACCTAGCCTCAACCACAGCAGTTGATACATATTGATACATTAGGATCCACCCTGGGCAGGGCAGCAGGAGATCCCTGAGGTTGTCCTTGTCTTTTGTTTTTTATAATGGAACCTGGCTCAGATCTGCCAATTTCTGCAGAGACGAACGTGAGACTGTGATGGGAAGTTGCAAGAAGTGGGAGCCACTGTAGGTGGCAACAATATCAGGGGGACAGTGCCTCACTGAACACCTCCCTGCACCCTAAGGCACAGAGAAAGATGTGGTTGCCCAAGAGATGCACAGCACAGAGGATGAGCCTCATATGAGCCAGAGAGGAAAGTTAACGAACCCAGTGTGCCCATCAGCTACTTTCAACAAGTATCAGGACTGTCACAACCTAGATTATCTGAAATGCACCCTGTACTTTGCACCATTGTTCGAAAGCAACCCCAGCTTTCACATCTTGGGTAAATTTTTCATGAGTTCCTACTGAAAAAAAAAGAAGAGGAAGATTGATATAGATATTGATATGCATATACACATAAGTAGATCAATAAAGGTATTTCTGCAATACTCTGTGTTTTCACTATAATGAAATATCTACTCAAATGTTCTAATTTATTATACAATGATACTGATACAGTCTTTACTAAAAATCCAGATTCAAATAGGTTCATAATTTGCAATTAGTAGGTCATAATACCAACTTTGAAAAATAATTATATTCCCCCATTTCTTTTTTAGTTTACACACAAAATTCACCTCTTTTCCTCCATGTAAACCTAACCCCACCATACATACCCTCTAGTCTGCTCTCTGTGTCTATGTATGAACTAATTCTGGCCTGTGTCATCAGAATAGAATCAGGAGGCAGTTGAGGAGAGTCACAGTGGGATAGGCAGAAAGTTTCAAGTGAATGTTGACAGATCAGGGTCCCTCCATAGGGCTGAGCTGAGGAGGGCCCACCAGGCTACAGCGCTGTAGGCCAACAGCTGATGGGCAGACCTGAGCCTAAAGCGCATCTCTTTGCCCACAGGCCAGGACTCAGTCAGCCCCATCCAGACCACACACACCAGGCAGGACAGGTGCGGGGCAGCCTCGTCCATGTGAAGGGCTTCGATGCGGGATCCACACCTTCCTGGGAATTCCCTTTGCCAAGCCACCTGTAGGACCACTGCACTTTGCAGCCCCTGAGCCTCCTGAACCTTGGAGTGGTGTGAGGGACAGGATCTTCCATCTGGCCATGTAAGCTCTCCAGAGGTCTGGGAAACCTCAGGGCTAGGTGGGGAAAGGTACCTCCGTGGTTCCTTCATCTAAACTGCTCAGGCAGTTTTCCTCTGCATTGAGAAGATTCTCACATGCGTGTTTCCAATGAGAGAGAATCAGAGGGTAGCAGCTGCTAACTTCCCCAGGCTCCCATCTCAGGCCTTGGCACCCAGAGAGCATTAGTTGCAGAGACACATTTGTCCCAGCTCATGTTTTGACAGAAGTTCTCTGCAACCAGCGGGTGTGTGTCTGGGAGAGTGTCAGTTTGGCTTTAAGAAACTATAAAAGGCCTAGCAGTACATACAGTAGATTCCTGAGGAAGGAGCAACAGTGGCTCATTTGGGATGCCCCCTCTACATTCACTATGCCAGCCCACAGGGCCAGGGGCCAGAGACCAAGGAACAGGTGTAGGTGCTTATAGCTGGAAACTCTGTGGGAGGGATGTGATTCCCTGAGAGTCTCCTCTACCCATTCATGTACCACCTGTGTGGAGACACCTATGACAGGGATTATTTGGTCAACACATGCAGCCAATGTTTCTCAGACAGGCCCCTAGAGTCATGATTGCCCAGCCTCAGGGGGAGTGGGTCGCAAGTGCTCAACAACCTTGAGACCTCCTGGAGGTCTGGGGCTTCATCTCAGCTTCCCCCGAGCCTGTGGCCTGGAACTTGGTGGGAAGAGTCTCTGGAGAAAGATCAAGTGTGAGCAGGGTTGAGGGGGAGTGGGGACTGAGGGTGACTGAGAGCACCCAGACTCACTCTGGACGCCACAGTCTGGTTTTTCCCATGGCACAGCTCCTGGAATAACTGCTATTCTCACATTCTGCAGGATGTGGCTAGGAATACACTGGTTGTGAACCTCTTGAATCTGACCCTCCCTCTCATCCCATGTCAGAGGACTGCCTGTGCCGCAGCATCTACTCACCTGCCCATGCCCATGAGGGCTCTAACCTGCCTGTGAGTGTCAAACCTTGGTCAGCTGCTGGGTGGGAGGACACCTGTTTTGCAAGAAGATTTTTTAAAGATGAGAGTAGCCTGAGCCTCACTGCAGTGTGGACCCTGATAAAAAGACTCTTACTAATAGGTTCAAGAAAACCTTCTTACTTGGGGTGAGTAACTGAGTCCTGGGCATGGGATTATAGAGACCTGGATGTCCTCAGAGGTCTTAGGCTGTGGCCCTAGGGTAGATCCAGTACACAGACAACCCATTTATACCAGGGACAGACAATCAGGAGCTCAAGGACTGCACTTTGACGTCACCCAAATTCCTAAACATTGATTATCTATTGAGCTAATAAAAATGGGGAACATTGGTTAATGTTTATGTGAGACTTTCAGGGAGACACCCCTTTTATTTCCATCTCAAAGGACTTCTGGTAATAATACAGACAGACTTTGATACATGGGAAGACTCAAAGGCATAAGCGATCTTGGATTTCTGAGTGAACCAGAGTCACTTGCCCATAAGAAATATCATGTCACCTGCTGAGGTGCTGCCCATGTGGGTAACTACTCAAAGACTATCAAAAAGTGGTGGATAGTCTAGAGAGCAGCCCAGGGGGGATTTGAGCTGGGTGAGGACTACATGGCGTCTGTCTTGATTTCCAAGATAATAGTATGGATCCATGGTGGTGTCTTGGTGGTGGGCATGGCTTCCATATGATGATGATTCTATTCTGACAGCCATTGAAAATGTGGTGGTGGTCACTATCCAGTACTGCCTGGGTGTTTTGGGCTTCTTCAGGTGAGCCTGGGTCAGGGATAGTCAATGGAGACAGATGATGGTCCAGTGATCCCTGTCCCTGCCACTTTTCAGCACTGAAGACCAGCATGCCACTGGGGCTACCTGGACCAAGTGGACGCCCTATGCTGGGTCCAGCAGAATATCGCCCACTTTGGAGGCAACCCTGATCAGGTCACCATTTTTGGCAAGTCTGCAGGTGGCACTAGTGTGTCCTCACATGAGTGTCTCCAATGTCCCAAGGACTCTTCCATAATGCCATCATGGAGAGTGGGGTGGCACTCTTACCCAAAATCACTTACATCTCATCTGAGGTGGTTTCCATGGTGAGTGCCCTCAACCACCAAAGCCAAGATCCACTGCCTCGCCCCTCACCGTCATAGCCACTTCTACTCTGTCTGTTCAGTGGGGACAACAACAGTTGGGGTATCTTCGAAATTGAATTTGCTCCAGAGATTGCTCAGGGGTTCAAGGGTCACCTTCCACACACATCTACCTGACAGTGGTTGATTTTGCTCTATGGTTGCAAAGCTGCACCCTGGGAGCTCCATCCTAAGAACTATCTAAACAGGTTTGATGGCTCCTCTGGCTGACACCTGAGCTTCAGGGAGGGTAGAACAATTTCATACCTGCAGCAATCCACACACAACACCCTTTGAGAATTAGGGGTCACCTGCACTCATCTGGGGCTTTAGACAACACTTGCCTCCAACCTGGAGGGATGATCCAGACCCTGCCTGGTCCCTTTACAGATGGTGGCCAACCTATCTGCCTGTGGGAAGGTGGAGTCAGGGGCCTTGGTGAGCTGCCTGTGGGGAGCTGCCTGTGGGGCAAGAGCAAAGAGGAAATGCTGGCTATTACCAAGATCAGGCTGAATGGTCATGGGTACTGAGGAATGGCATGGAGACTAAGTGGGGCAGAATGCTCAAGTGCCCTTTAAACTCTTGGGACAGATACCTCATTTCCATACTATTGTCTGCCTTTGAATTGGTGGAACAGGCCTTGAGGAACTACTCATGGTACATTTTAGGGTGGACATTTAGGAGTGAGCCAGTAGAGGTGGAAAGCGCTCAGAGGATATCAGGAATTTTCTAAACCTTGACCTTGCTTCCTGTCATTCCTCAGGCCCTTAAGACCATCTCTCATGTGGTAGATGGGACCTTCCTCCCAGGCATGAGGAACTTCTGGCTTTGGCTGGTTTTCAACATGGTCCCCAGCATCGTTGGTGTCAACAATGATGAATTGAGTTGGCTTCCTGCCACAGTGAGGTCCATCCTCCCACGCCCTGTGTCTGGGAAGCCCTGGGGAGATTTTTACACATTTGTTGCTCCAGGTTCCTCCATCTCTAAATCAAGACTTTCTGCCACCCAGGGCTCAGACACTGCTGACACCCAGAAGGAAATGGACAGAGGGATTGTGCAGTCTATTCTTCAAAGCATGTTGGCACAGTTGGTGAGGTTCCTGGGGTCCTGAAAAAATCAAGAGGACACCAGGATCAGTGGTATATACCTATAACCCAGTGACTCAGCAGACTGGGCAAGAGGATCACAAATTCAATGCTGTCCTCTGCAATTTAGCAAGGCCCTGTCTCAAAAGGGCTGGGGATATAGCTCAGTAATACAGTGCCCCTGGGTTCAATTCCCAGTATTGACAAAAGAAAAAAGAAATAGAGGGCATACCAGATATCCTGCTCATGCAACAAACCCCGGCAAAAAAGATTGACCTGTGTGTTTAATAATATATGAGGTCCCCCACAACTGGGTCCTTTCATCCATTCCCTGTTCATCCGCCTACCCACAGGCCTTTGCCTTCCTTCCCCAGAGCTTGCTTAAAGGACTTGCAATGATCCCCTGTGCTACATGTTGCCTGCTAACTTTGGTGACCTGTTAATGGAGGAGTACATGGGAGACAATGAGGACACCCACACCTTCAGACTCTAACTCACAAAGTGATGATGGACTTAATGTTTGTGATTCCAACACTTCAAGCAGCCCATTATCAGCGTGGCCATATCTTTGCTGATTTCTGGATGCATAGGAATGCAGCTCACAAGTGTGGGTCCCAGGTGAGGTCTCTGGTGTCCTGGTTTCCACATATGTCTTTATCAAACTCTGGAAGCAATATACTTGGTAGCCCTCATATAGAAAATCCTCATGGTTACTGTAAGAGACAGACATCACCTCTATTTGACAAATGAAGAGGCTGATTTAATGGCACTTAGTGATTTCCCCATGAGAACACAGCAAGGAAGTCCAAGTTTATGATTTACCAAGAACCTTTTCTACTACCCCTGGGCCAGCTTGGGGCTCCCCTTTCCACTGTCCAGATTGTATCCAACTTTGGACCTAGATATCTTGAAACATGGGTAAAGCAAGGGAGCTCCAGGTGAGGGGGCCATCACATCACAGCCTGTCTATGCACCCAGGTTCCCATGCCCCTGTCTACATCTACGAGTTCCAGCATTGGCCCAACATCTTCAAGAACATCAAACCGCCCCATGTGAAGGCTGACTGTGATGATGAGATCATCTTTGTCTTTTGATCCCTAAAGGACAGTGAAGGTAAGTCTTCCTCATTCACCAGGAGCTTAGATAGAGCCCTAGCTGGGTCCCCAAGGGATGTCGCTGTAAAGATGAGGAAACTGTAGCTCAGAGAGAGAATAGGATGAGGGATCCACCATATTACAGTTCATAAAGCTGCTTTAGGATTAGAATGTAAGTCCTTTCCACTCCAATCTGTGATCCCTCTACCTGTCCCCACCTTAATCACGGTATCTAGCGTAGGCGGAGAAGGGGTTGGTTAGAGGCATAATCATTTCTAAAATGACACCCCAAGGTCCAAAAGTAGAAGGGAACTACTGGGCCAGGGGTGAGCCAAGAGTGGCTTCAACTAGAGACTGGGATGAGTAAGGGCAGGTTAGGTAAGCACAGGGCCCAGACCCAGGATGGTTAGGGTAGGAAAGGGACTCAGCCTTGGGAACCAGGGACAGGCTACAGCTGGGGTGGTGAGTGTGGCACAGGAGTGGACAGCTGGATGAGGTTGGCCAGGACCTGGACCCTTGTCCTCCTCCTCCTACAGTTGAGCTCACTGAGGAGGAGAGTGCTGAGCAGGAGGATGATAAAATACTGGGCCAAGTTTGCTCGAAATGGGTGAGGACACCTGCACAACTTAGCCTCCCAGGGGACACGGGCCCTTCATCGCTCCCCTTGTCTGAGGTGACCTCATCAGCACATATGTGTCCTTAATCACATCCTAGCCCCCTCCCCAATTTGAAGACACACACTGAAAGAGGGTGCTTTGTGGGTGCAGGTCACTGGTCTCTTCTCACAGTGGTCCAGAGGGTGAGCCATAGTGCTGGGCTACCATGAGAGCCAGCTTCTCACAGGGAAGGGCATCACAGGCCAGGCTTCCCTGCCCTGTGGAGAATGACACTAGTGAGAGGTCATTGCTCTCCTATATCAGGAAACTTTTACCATTCTCAAAGCTCCTGCCAGCCTGACCACCTGGCCTGCCAAAATGGGTTGGTAAGGGTAAGGGTAAGTCTGAGCTTAGCAGAGTTCAGATTGAACCTCACCCTGCCCTCCTGGGAGGGCGTATACACAGGAACCCCAAAGGAGAGGGCCTAACCCACTGGCTATTGTTCCACCAGGACCAGCACTACCTGCATCTGGACATCCAGCCTGCTGTGGGCCAGGCCCTGAAGGCACACAGGCTGCAGTTCTGGACCAAGACCCTGCCTCAGAAGATCCAGGAGCTACAGGGACTGAGGATAAGCACCCAGAACTCTCGCTCCCTTGTCAGGAAGAGATGGATGGGCTGCGTGCAAGTGGGGTCTGCCTGTGTTGTCCTCTCTTGCCCTCCAGAAGCCAGGGTTGACCCTCTCATTCACAGAACCATCCATACACTTTTATCTATCCATTCAGCTAACACTGATAAAGAACTCACCTCATGATGTTCAGTGGGTTCTCTCTTGTTAGATACACTCAGTAAATCCCCCCAGGAAGCTGTGGATGCCCACCTTCCTCCAATGGGCCTGAATATACTCCCCACTGGGCCTAAGTATATTCTTCCCTTTTCCCCCTCCCCTCTCAGTGCTTTCTGTCTCCTCTCCTCCAAGCACCTAGACACTCTTCAAAGGAGGGCTATGCTTTCAAAATGTTGCCCACACCTGAGTGTCAAAATCCCACATCTACTTTTCAGCAAGTCCCATGTATTCTCATCTCTGACATTGACCACTAGACAGACCAGACTAGAAAACTTGTTTACCTAAACCCCTAATCTTGGTACATTCAGACTGCTGTAACAAATATCATCACAAAGTGGGTAGCTTATAATCAACAGAAAATTATTCAGAGTTTGTGAGGTTTTTTCCAAGGTCAAATGCCAGCCAAGCATTGTAGCACACACCTGTAAACTCAGCAACTCAGGAGACTGAGGAAGGAGGATCACAAGTAGGATACCAATATCACCAACTTAGCAAGATCCTGTCTCAAAATTAAAAATGAATAGGACCAGGGATGTAGTTCAGTAATAAAGTTTCCCTGGGTTCAATCCTCAGTACGGAAAGAAAAAGAAAGAAAGTAAGATGCCAGTAGACTGGGAGTCTGTGGAGAGCTTGCTTTTGGATTTTTCACTCATGGACGGCACCTTCTCACTGAGTCATTACATGGTATAAGGGACAAAAAATGCCTCCCATGACCCTTTTGAAGCAAGAATTAAGGACAGGCAGTCAATGTAGATAGGTCATAGGGTCGATGGAGAAAATGGAGGCCAGGTGGAGTCCAGGAAGTTGGAGACCACCCCTGGGAGACTGGAATGGTAATGCCTCCTGAGCACTTTGTCTACCAGGATTCCTGCCTATACTGCCCCCCTAGAAGGGGGTTCATGAAGCACCCCCTGAACAGACAGGGAGCTGCTAATTAAGGCCCCTGGGATGCAGCTCCCTTCCTGCCCCATCACTCCACCTTGGCCCTTCCAGCCCACCTGCTTCTCACCTTTTGGCCATTCCACCAGCATCTCCTGGGCCTAGTCAGGAAGGAAGAGATAAGGGGGAAGAGAGCAGGAAAACAGAAAGTCTAAAAAAAGCAAAAAAAAGAAAGTCTAAAATGTCTAAAAGGTGCAGGTTGCTCTCACTTCCTGGGATACTAGGATACCACCATCTATGTCCCCCTTCTTTCTCCCAGGAGAAGTCTGTATTACTACTTTTTGAATAAAACCTCCTTTATAGGCTTGCCTTGCCACTTCTCTAATGTTCACACTTAAACATTGGTGGAAGAAGAATGCATCACAATAACCGGTGGTTTCCTATTCATTCCCTAAGGACCCTAACTCTTTTGGTACCTGGGATTGAAATCAGGGGCACTCGACCACTGAGCTACATCCCCAGTCCTATTTTGTATTTTTTAGAGACAGAGTCTCTCTGAGCTGCTTAGCACCTCAACATTGCTGGCTTTGAATTCCCCCTCCTCTATCCTCCTGTCTGAGCCTCCAGAGCCACTGGGATTACAGGCATGCACCACCATGCCCAGCTAGGACCCTAAATCTTAATACCATCATATTGGAGATTAGGTTTCAATGTGTGAATTGAGTGGACACAAGTTCTCAGACTGTAGTACCTAAAGCCCAAGATCTCAGCCACCAAGATTGCAAACTACTGGAAAATTTCTCTGCCAATTTAAAACAACCCACTCACCCATCTGTTTCCATCCCCGACTTGTGGGAAGCATGACTGGGTTTTTCCATTGACCCTAAAGCCTGGACCAACTGAGTATGTCCAGGAGAGCCTGAGGTATGTCCTCGAGGTCCTATCTCCTGAAGTTGGCTCTTATTCTCTGTGAATCTACAGACACTGTGAGCCCCACACTGACAAGATTACAACACATCTAAGAAGATGCTTCTCTGTATGGTGTGTCCTGGAAGAGGCCTTGGAGACTCAGGAGGTCCAGAGAAGAGATTCTTGTCCCTGGTCCCCTGAGAACCTCTCCATCTAGTAAGGTGTCCCTCTGTCTTGCAGAATTCCCCTGCAGCCTCCTGACCATCCCCCACTCACTATGGCATCCATATCATTGATTTTCCTTCTCCCCTCATTGCTCTCCCTTAACTTCTCTGGCCCCTCCTATGAAAACCCCCTCATCTTTTCTCACTGTACAAAGGTAGCAAATAATGCTCAATGTGTCTCTGGGTTCCCTCAAATCTTTTTCTCTCAGACATTCAGAGGCTGGATTTCTCATCACAAAGAACTTGGGAGCCCCCCACTCCCCAACCTCTGACTGACATGCCCTCCTGGGGCACCACTTTTCCCAGGGGAGATGACCCCCTTATTTCCATTGACTACATTTAAGCCCAAACAAAGACCTTTATGAATTTTGGGCAAAAGATGACAATTCCATTTTGCCATTTGAGCCACCAGGGGACAGACAAGGTTAACATTAAGCCTGCAAGGACCCAGCACAGGAAAGACTTTCCTTTTGGTGAAGACTGATGGGTGCATCCTTATAGCATTTACTGAGTTCCAGTAAGCATGCCTCTATGTTTCAGTTCTGCAGAAGCACACTGTATTATCCAAAGGGGCTCCATTATATTTTGTAGATTTTTAATAGCTTTTTAAATTGCTTTAGTGTGGAGTGTGTGTGTGTGTGTGTGTGTGTGTGTGTGTGTGTACAGTGCTAGGGACCACACCTACCTCCTTGGCCTGCTAGGCAAACACTATACCACTGAGCTACATCCATTCACAGCCCAGTGTGGAATAACTTATATGCAATTAAATTAATCTCTTGATTGTACAATTTACTCACTCTGAGGTAATATGTAAGATAAGCAAACACTACCACCACAAGTTTTACCAGTTTCTTTCACTTCCTAAACTTCTCATACCCTTTGTAGTTCTTTCTTGCTCTGAATCCTGCTCTAAGGCAGTCACCTAATTGCT
Source organism: Callospermophilus lateralis (assembly GCF_048772815.1). Taxonomy (NCBI): domain Eukaryota; kingdom Metazoa; phylum Chordata; class Mammalia; order Rodentia; family Sciuridae; genus Callospermophilus; species Callospermophilus lateralis. The sequence goes on from NC_135322.1 coordinate 49,017,818, forward strand.
TGTTCCTCTAGTTGGCCTTGCCCCAAATATGATGCAAATGGACATTTTTAGGAATGGCTCTGTCACTTCTCATACTATTTTTGAGATGCAGCAGATCTCAGATTCCTTTTCCTGGGGAGTGGCATTCCTTGTAGGCTCACACCACACTTTAACCATTGACCAGTTGATATACACCTAAGTGTCTTCCATTTTTGACCAATTCTAATGAAGCTCTTAGAGACATTTTCAGAAATTATTTATATGGACCCATGCTGTCATTTCTGTTGAGGAAAGGCCTGAGAGGAGAATTGCTGAGTCATATGGCAAATGTGTGTGGAACATTTAAGGAAAATTAAAAAACTATTCTCCAAAATGACTCTGTCACTTTGCATCCCTACCAGCCATTTATGAGGGTATCAGTTGCTCCATATCCTCTTCAACACTTGGTCTGATGGTCTTAGATCAAATTGTATTTAAAGGACCTGTTGGGGGATCTCATTGCAGATGTTTGTTTTGACTTTTAGACTCTGCTTCCTTCTTCCATCGCCCCCCCATCTCTATATATGTATAAGGTATGATACATACAAACACATACACAGATACACTCATGAAACTCTTCATCATTTCTCATTATTACTATTATCTTGGTCATTGTCAAAGCCAAGGCCTCTGTAAGATGGTGCCATAAATGGCAGAGCCCATGGGGACCTTCACCCTAGCTTAGACTCCAGATTAGGAAGAATCACTTGTTGTCCAGTCGTCACAAAGGAGCTTATAATAGGACTGAGCTGGGAGGAGGCCCAAGGCCATCTATGAATTACATCAGGAGACTCAGGGCAGAGTAAGCATCTGACCAGGAGGGGCTGGGGCGATGGCTTGGAGCAGAGTGCACTGCAAGAAGAATTGAATCCACAGCAGCCTTGTTGATTGGGTGGGGGTCAAAGAGAAGCAGTGCTCTCAGCATGCTGGCTACTCACATCTGGATAAAGCTGATTGCTCCCCAAAGGGGCTGAGAAGGACACAACACTGGGCTGTGAGAGCCTATGGGAGGTGGGGGTAGGACAGTTTGCAGGGGAACCTCTAGGCTGCCTGAAGTTGAGCCCCACACCCCTTCATCAGGGAAGTCAGGTTGAGCAGGTCTCCTAACCCACACTGGCTTCCATTCACCCATGCAGGACTCAGGAACTTGAGTCCCACACTCCTTCATCAGGAAATTCAGGTTGAGCAGATACTGTTAATCCAGACTGGCTTCCATTCCTGGCCCATGCAGGGCTCAGGATCTTTCAGAATCTCCCAGAAGCACCGAAGCTCTGGGAGTTCCCTGGAACAGCAAGCACAGTCACACCTCCCTGCCACAGTGCAAGCAGTTCCCCTCACTCCAGCAAGGTCACCTGAATTTCTCCATCTCTGGAAATCTTCATTCTGTGCCCCCCCAGAGAAGCCCCCCAGGTTCCTCCAGTTACATCCAGCTCTCAGCTCCCTCCTCTCCTTCCCAACACCCTCATGGGCCTGTAACAGCAAGGATGGGAATTAGTGACTCCAGGTGTGAGGAGAGGGGTCCTGGGATCTCAGAGGGACTGCAGAGGCTGTGCGACACCTTGGGAAGTACCCAAGGGAAGAAGAAGGGTAGGGCCCTGCCCGCTGCACACTGGCTCCATGACCTCTGAGAGTTCAGAGTGACTCTCCTGCAGCACACACCTTGCAGGGCACCACCCATTTCCCCGCCTCCTCACTGTCAGGTTCAAATTCCACCTGGGCAGAATGCTGCTCTGCATTTCCAGGTGAAGCCCTGGGAATACAGAAGCAGCCCTGGGAGCCGACCATGTGCCTGCATCGACTTCCTGCCTGGCTCATCCTCGTGGCCTATGGGCTCCTGATGCTCCTCATCCAGGGCCAGGGTGAGGCTGCCATGGGGAGGGTGGTAGAGACCGGGTTGGATCTGCCAAAGTGCACAGAGACAGAGCCTGAGCCTGGAGGGAAGGCACCAGGGCGGGGGAGTTGGTAGAGGAGCCAGATGAGGGGGATGAGGGGCAGGAGGGTGAGCCAGAGAGGGTCAGAGCTGCCTGAGGACACCCCCATGGAGGAGTGAGCTAGTGTGAGGGGATTCTGAGGAGCACAGTATGGGCAAGTGAGAAGCCTCCTGGCAAAGGAACAGGGATAGGGGACTGTTTCCTCCTGTGTGTGTCTGTGGCTATAGCTACTTCTCACACTTGGATAATAACAAGAACAATAAGAGCCTGCTGGTTACATTTGACTCTGAGTGTGTTGACCCCTTGGCCACAGAAGTGCTGGCACCTTCCATCGGGTCCACAGGCAAGGTTACTGGCCTTGGGGGGTTACAGTAGCCCGTGGTACCACTTCTCAATGCTGATTTGAATGACTGCTGGGTTCCTGTCAATGGCAAACCTGAGCTGACATGCCTTGGATTGTGTTCTAGAGCAAAGGTGAAGTGCTCTATATTTTCTAGAAGTTCTAGGCCCTTATCAGAAGGTGTTGGTGGGAGAGAACCATGCCCACGGAGTGTCAGCAACCCTGGATCCCTCCCACCCCAAAGGCTCCAAGTGTGAGTGTTGGACATAGACACAGCTTTCCCAATCTTATCTGCACAGAGAAATCCATGCTAACCTGTCCCCCTTAGACCAACACTGATAGGCTTCCTCCCTTACCTGGGGTCTTAGGGAACCAGAACTTTCTCAGCAGGAAAATTTTTCTTGATTCACTGAAAGATTCTATTTTCAACAGTCTTTTTTCTTGAACTCACATCCAAAGGAAAAAAAAAACTGAGTCATGAAAGGGTATAGAATTGAGTCTCACAGTCTTCTGCCCACCCAGTCCTGGCTCCTCCACAGGCCCATCTAGGTCTTAAATAGGGTCCAGGTCTTTCACACTACTCATCTTTGTCTCTCACCTAAATGGTCACAAACCCATCTTTGCTGGTGTGACCTTTTCCACATATGGACACGAGGACACTTCACACCCCTACATATATACATGGGTGAGATTCCTCCTGCTGTTTTATGCAGGGCTTCTCCTCAAGGAAGCAGCTACATAATGTCACCAGATTGCGAGCAGGAATATTTAGCAGGCTTTGTCCTTTGTAGTGACAAATATCAGGCATTAGTGTCCAGTGACCATGTGAGATACTTGGACCAAGATCCCTCTGGCAAGGCACTGTGTGTAGACAGCATGTTGGTAGGGACAGGAGTGTGTCTTTGGACTTGGAGGGATGCTGGCCAATTTCCTTCTCTGGTCCTGTGAGTGGCTGCTACCCTGGCCTGACCTGTACCAGGTCACAGCAAACAGGCAGATCCTAGAGGACCTGGTGAGAGAGAGGAGGAGGTTTGGAGTTTTTAATTTTTCTTATGGAAACCAGCTCAGATGTACCACATTCTAGAGTGAGATCTTGAGCCTGGGGGAGGGAAGGACCCAGTGATGTGGGAGCTGTGGTGATGACAACAATAGCAGGAGAACTGTCAACCTGACTGCCCAACTCTCTGCACTCTGAAGCACAGAGAGGACTGGGACAGCACCCAAGATTAAAACCATTCTGGGGTAGAGAGAAGAGTTAAATCCAAAGTGCACAACATCAGCTTTTAACAAATGTCATGACTTAGACAAGCCAGGTATATCTAGGTTGACTTTGCATTGCTTTCTTGTCCTGATCCCCAACCCCAGGCAGAACAGGAGTTTTATGATTGAACTCATAGCTCTCCTCCCAAGTCCATCTCTCATTATATGAATGATGCTTCTTTATGTCATTTCTTGTCCCCTCAAGCATGAGATCCTTGAGGATGGGAAACTTTAGTTCCATTCTCACAATCCTCTTAGTGTGTGACATGACCTGGCACAGTGAGTGCAATGGACACTCTTGATCCATCAGCCCAAGAGACATTCTGCTGGCAGTTGCTAGGGCTGAAGGATGGTGGCAAGTCACAGGAGCCTGGTGAGCCTGGAGGGATAGGCTGTGACCCGGTCGATTGATAGTGGTGTTGGGGATAGGGACTAGGGTTGGGCAGAAGTTTCAGAAGCGAATGTTGACAGATCAGGGTTCCTCCACAAGGTGGAGCTGAGGAGAACCAGCCAGGCTACAGTGCTGTTGGTCAGCAGCTTATTGGGCAGACCTGAGCCTGAAGTGCCTCTCTCTACCCACAGGCCAGGAGTCAGTCAGCCCCATCCGGATGACTCACACCGGGCAGGTGCGGGGCAGCCTTATCCATGTGAAGGGCACCGATGCTGGGGTCCACACCTTCCTGGGAATTCCCTTTGCCAAGCCACCTCTAGGAGCACTGCGCTTTGCAGCCCCTGAGCCCCCTGAACCTTGGAGTGGTGTGAGGGATGCGACCTCCCACCCGGCCATGTAAGTTCTCCTGGGGTCTGGGAAACCTCAGGGCTGGGGTGGGGGTGGGTACTCCGAGCCCTGGGCCAGGCTGCAGTGGCTCCTTCATCTAAACTGCACTGAAAGGCCTGGGGCTATAGACCAGTAGTGATGTGTTTTTAGCAACCTAATGCACCGTCTTTGAAACCCAGGCCCTAAATGAACAAATATATAAAAATATATCCCTCTGCATTGGGGCAATTCTCACATTTGTTTTTCCAATGCAAGAGTAACTGCCAGGCCCCTGAATCAGGGCTTAGAAATCCAAAGTCATTAGCTCCAGTTGTTGAACACAAGAGCAGAAACACATGTCCCTGGATCTGGCTTACTCCAGGTGTTCTCTCTCACCAGGGGAGATGAATCTGGGAGAAGGTCGGCTTGGCTCTCTGAACCTATAAAAGACCTTGACTCCAGCAGTCGATGCTGAAGATCCCTGAGGAGGGAGCAGTGATGGCTCCTTGGGGACCCCACCCACAGGGCCAAGGGAAGGTGCATGTGCTTACAGCTGGAGACTCTCTGCAGGGGAAGGTTTTCTGAGAGTCTCAAGTTGGGCTGTGGGATGCCCCATTACCCTTCTATGAGAACTAACCTCCATCTACTCAGGCACCAGCTGTGTGGAGACACTTATGCTTTTCCAGGCCTGAATGCGGACAGAGATAAGTGGTGACAACACAGGCAGCCAGTGTTTCCCAGACAGGGCCCTAGAATCAGGATTGCCCGGCCTCATGAGGAGTAGGACGCAAGTGCTCAACAACCTTGAGGCCTCCTTGGAGGTCTGGGCTCCATCCCAGGATACCCTGAGACTGTGGCTTGGAACAGTCAGGGGGAATGACTTGAAAGAAGGATCATGTGAGGCCAGGCATCAGTTAAGGCAGGGAGTGAGGTTGTCTAGATAGAGTCAGGACCTGAGGTCTGAATTGACCACTGCTCAGCCCCTGAAATAACTGTATTTCATTGTCACCAGGTGTCTGCAAAATGTAGATGCAATGAATACAGAGGCTCTGAACCTAGGGAATAAAAACTTGTCTCTCATCCCCATGTCAGAGGACTGCCTGTACCTCAGCATCTACGCGCCTGCACATGCCCGTGAGGGCTCTAACCTGCCTGTGAGTGTTAAGGCATGGTCAGTTGAAGGGTGGGAGAACATTTGTTTTGAAAGATAATTAGAAGAAAGCTTGTGACATGATTCAATGATAGCTTGCACAGTGTTGTGAGGCCCTGGGATTGACTCCAAGTGCTACATAATATCAACAACACTACTGGAAGACATAGGTTAGCTGGCTACCACTGTGGTGTAAACCAACATGAAAAGTTTCTCACTATCAGCCTCAAGAAGACCTCTTATGCCAGCAGGTAGCTGACCTAGGCATGGAGTAAAAGAGCCCTGGATGCTCTCAGAGGCCAAATGTTGGGACTCACTGATCCATTCACAGCTTGTACCCAGGAGATCCATTCAGGTGCTCAAAGCTGCACTTTGAGATCATTGAATTCAATGACCATGGATTATTTTTCGGACCAGAGATTAGATGACAATTTAAATTAATGTTCAGGTAGGATAATCACAGAAACATCACTTTTCTCTTTAGAGTAGTTCTGAGAATAGTAGATCCAAGGTTTTGATTCATGGGTAGACCCCAAAGTATGGGAGACTTTATCTTCCAAATTAAACTTGTGTCCCTTTCCAGTGTCCCAGTTCATGAGGTCCTACTAGAGTACTGTGTGGGTAGCTACACAGGCCAAAGTGGTTTCAGAGTAGGGGTCAGCCAGGAGGGGTTTGGGGAAGGTAGCTACCACATGGTATATCTCCTGATTTCCCAGGTGATGGTCTGGATCCATGGTGGTGCCTTGGTGGTGGGTTCAGCTTCCATGTATGATGGTTCTATTCTGACAGCCATTGAAAATGTACTGGTGGTCACTGTCCAGTACCGCCTGGGAGTTCTGGGATTTTTCAGGTGAGCCTGGAACAGGGATGGTCAATGGGGGCTGAGTAGACAGAGGACCATCCATGATCATCATCCTTGCATTTCTCAGCACTGGAGACCAGCATGCTACTGGCAACTGGGGCTACCTGGACCAAGTGGCTGCCCTACACTGGGTCCAGCAGAATATTGCCCACTTTGGAGGCAACCCTGATCGAGTCACCATTTTTGGCGAGTCTGCAGGTGGCACTAGTGTGTCCTCACATGTGGTGTCTCCAATGTCCCAAGGACTCTTCCATGGTGCCATCATGGAGAGTGGGGTGGCCCTGCTGCCTGGCCTTATCACCAGCTCATCTAAAGATGTCTCCACAGTGAGTATCCTTTACTACACGAGGCCAAATCTGGTGCCTCGCCCTTCAACTTTAGAGCCTCTGCCACTCTGTGTGTTTTATGGGAACAAAAACCATGCAGGTGTCTCTGGAGCTGGCCACACCCCAGGGATTCTGAGGAGCTCAAAGGTCAGAATCCACACACCTCTGCCTCAAGTGGTTGATTTTGCTCAATGTTCTGTAAAGCTGCACCCCGGGGGCCTCATCTTCAGAAGACCCATGTAAGCAGGTGTGATGGCTCCTTTGGCTGACACCTGAGCTTTAGGAAATGTGGAAGAATTTCACACCTGCAGCAATACACACAGGGTACACTTTGAGAATTATGGGTAACTTAAACACCGCTGAGACCTTAGGCAACACCTCCCTCCCTGCCTTGAGAAATGATCCACTCTTTTTTCATGCCTTTACAGTTGGTAGCCAACCTGTCTGCCTGTGGGCAAGTAGAGTCAGAGGCCCTGGTGAGCTGCCTGCGGGGCAAGAGTGAACAGGAAATGCTGGCTATTACCAAGGTAGGGCTGAATGGACGTTAGTGAGGAGACAGGGGTCATGGTGTAAGGAAAGTACAGTGATTTCTATTGTGGAACAAGGATCTCATTTCCAAGGCTTGGTCTTCTTGTATCCTCATAGCCCTGTATGGGAAATTGAGATGAAAATATGCTACACCAGGTGTAGAATCCCTGAATGTTGGTGTGAGCATCATTGGTTGAGCTGGGATGGGTTGGAGGTAACTCAGTGTCATTAGAACAGAGACTTTCCTTCCTGTGATCATGTACCTTGAATGCCCACTTAGACTTTCAGTGTCATTCCTGCTGTGGTGGATGGGGCCTTCCTACCCAGGCACCCCCAGGAGCTTCTGGCCTCTGCTGATTTTCAACCTGTTCCAAGCATCATTGGTGTCAACAATGATGAGTATGGTTGGGTCGTTACCATGGTGAGTCCCCTCTCAAAACCCCACGATAGTGTCAGGTGGGAGCGGCTTTAGACGTCATAGCTCCTGGTCATCCCACCCCCAACTCTAGACTATCCCTTTACCACACAGGTTGTGAGCCCCCCTGAAATCCACAAAGACATAGACAGAGAGACCATGCGAGCTGTTCTACAGAGAACATCAGCACAAATGGTGAGGCCCCTGGGGTTCTGCCAAGCAAGAGTGCAGTCGGACACTCATCCTTTTCAATGACCCCTAGGAACAAAGATTGATCTATGTGCATTTGTGAGTGGGGTCACCCCACAGCTTCACAGCTTTGCCCTATTCCCTGACACATCTCAGACCCCATCCACAAATCAAGTGGCTATCTCCCTGCCCCAGAGACTGCTTAACATGACTCTCCCTGATCCCCTGGACTAGATGAAGTTACCTGCCGAATGTGCTGACCTATTAATGGAGGAGTACATGGGAGACAACGAGGACTCCCACACCCTCCGACTCCAGTTCCAGGAGATGATGGCAGACTTCTTTTTTGTGGTGCCTGCACTCCAAGTAGCACATGATCAGAGTGAGTGTATCTATAGCTGAATTTGGCTTCCTAAGAGACAGCTCAGAGCTATGGGTCCCAGGTGAGGTCTGGTGTCAAACACATGTCTTTATCCAGACCCTGGTCCCAGGCACCTGAAGGCCCTCATCTCCATACATACTTATGGCTAGAGTAAGACATAGACATCACACTCATTTTACAGAGGAGGGGACTAAGGTAGTGGCAATCAAAGACTTGCCCATGATCACACAGACAGAAAATCCAAGATATGAATTAACAAAGAGTCGTCCAACTGCCCCTGATCCATTCTGGGCATCCAAGCCACTGTGAACATTCAAGCCAGCTTTGGACCTAGCAGTCTTGCTACCAAGAGTGACACATCCTGTCCACCCTCCAGGTTCCCATGCTCCTGTCTACTTCTATGAGTTCCAGCATCGTCCCAGCGTCTTCAAGAACATCAAGCCACCACATGTGAAGGCTGACCATGGTGATGAAATCATTTTTGTGTTTGGATCCTACATCAACGGCATCAGAGGTGAATTCTCCTTGTTCCACAGGAGCATTCTCCTGTGTACATGGTGACAATCACTCTCATGGTACAATGAGAAACTGGGGCTAAGAGAGAGCATGGAATTCAGAGTCTACCATATTACAACTCAACAGGTTATTCCAGGGTTAGACCTTTCCCACTCAAATCTATGCTCCTTCAAACTGTTCCCAACCCAACCATGGTTTCTGGCATAGGAGAAGAAGGGGTGGTTAAAGGCATGATCATTTCTTAAATGACTTCACAGTGTCCAAAAGAAGGAAACTTCTAGGCCAAGGAGGAACCCAGTGTTGATTCAGTTAAAGGCTGGAAAGAGTAAAGGCAGGTTGGGCAAGCAGAGGGCCTGGCCCCAGGGTGTTGTGATAGGGAAGGGACACAAGCCTGGGGCTGGGGTGGTGAGTGTGGCACAGGAGTGGACAGCTGGATGGGGTTAGCCAGGACCTGGACCCTTGCCTTCCTTCTCCCACAGTGGAGCTCACTGAGGAGGAGGAGCTGCTGAACAGGAGGATGATGAAGTACTGGGCCAACTTTGCTCGAAATGGGTGAGGACACCTGCACATCTCAGCCTCCCATGGGGCACGGGCCCTCCACTGCTCCCTTTCTCTGAGGTGACCCCATCAGCAAATGTGTGTCCTTAATCACATCCTAGCACCCTCCTCAACTGGTAGATCCACACTATAAGAGGGTACTTTTTGGATACAGGTCTCTGTGGGTACAGTGGTCCAGAGGGTGAGCCATAGTGCTGGGCTACCATGGGAGCCAGCCTCTCACAGGGAAGGGCAACACAGGCCATATTACTCTGCCCTGTGTGGAATGACAGTAGTGAGAGGTCATTGCTTTCCTACATCAGGACACCTCTCCCGAGTCTCAACACCCCAGTCTGCCTGCCTGGCTGTCCTGTCCATAATTGGGCTGGGAGGTCAGGTCTGAGTTCAACAGAGCTCAGACTGACCCTTACCCTGCCCTGCTGGGAGGGCATGTGCACAGGAACCCCAACGGAGAGGGCCTACCCCACTGGCCACTGTTCGACCAGGACCAGCAGTACCTGCAGCTGAACATCCAGCCTGCTGTGGGCCAGGCCCTGAAGGCACACAGGCTGCAGTTCTGGACCAAGACCCTGCCTCAGAAGATCCAGGAGCTAAAGGAGGCGGAGGACAAGCACACAGAGCTCTAGCTTCCTTGTCAGCAAGGGAGGGGTGTGCTAGGTGTGATGGGGTCTTCCTGTGGTGCCCACACATGCCCACCCATTAAACAGGGTTGACTCACTCATTCACATAGCTATTCATCCATACACTCCGCCATGGGTCCTCTCTTGTTAGACACACTCAGTAATTCCCAAGGAGGCTGTGGATGGGTAATCCAGTGCATGCCCACCTTCCACCTCACCCCACTGTGCCTGAGTCCTTCCCTCTCTTCTTCCCCTCTGCTTCCCTACAACCCCTTCTAACCCCTCCTCCCAGTTGCCACACCCTCCCATGCTGACAGAGAAGTTTCAGGAAGCAGAGCTGGTACTTTTCTGAACCCCTTGCCCACCTCTCAGCAAGTACCCCATGTTCTCATACCAGTGGGACCTCTATAGAAAACCTGGACACCACAAGCCCCAGTGTTTTACTCCATCAGGCTCCTGAACAACAACAGCAACAGCAACAACAACTCCAATAATAATATAGTGAGGCATGGTGGCACATGCCCATAATCCAAGCCACTCAGGAGGCTGAGGGAAAAGAATTACATTCTCTGTCCAGTCTGGCCACTAGGGAAGACCTGAGCTCAAAATATAAGTCCTGGGAGAGTAGCTCAGTGGTAGAGTACTTGCCAAGCATATACAAGGTCCTGGGTTTGATCACAGTACTACCAACAAGATATAAGCAAATAAATACAATAAACTGGGTAGCTCATAAACAATGCAAATGTGTTGTCTTCTGCGTTGGAGGTGACAAGTCCAGAATCAAGTGCTGGCAGATTTGTTGTCTGGGGAGGTCTTGCTTTGTTTCTAGATGGCACCTTCCCACTATGTCCTCACTTGGCAGAAGGGGTGAACAAGCTCTCTTGGGCCTATTTCACAGTTCCTATACCCAATCCACTCCCATTGATTCATCACTTTCAGACTGGCTTGCTTGCTTGCTTGCTTGCTTTTTCAAGCAAATTTCAGTTAGTAGATGGATTTTATTAGTTATACGTGGTGTGCATGTGTGTGTGTGTGTGTGTGTGTGTGTGTGTGTGTGTGTTGGGGATAGAGCTAGTGCATTAGAACTGAATTCACTAGAGTTTAGAGAGTACCAGGCAAGCACTCTACCAACTGAGCTCTATTCCCAGCCCATGGAGACTGGCTTTCAATGAATGAATTTGCAACACAAAAACTTTCAGGCCAAACACTTAGATTCCCACATCTAACCCACCCAGGCTACAAACAAAACCAAAGTTCCATATCCCTGAGCCACCTGGAGATTAAATGTCATCCATTATTAACATTTCAATCTACACACATACTCATCTATTTCTGTCCCAAGGAGGTGACTGTCCCCATATGAGAAGCAGGACTGGGCTTTTCCATTGGCTTCTGGAGCCTGGGCCAGCTGGGTGCATCCTGGAGAGCCAGGTGGGATCCTCAGGGTCCTGTCTCCTGAAGTTGCCTCTTATTCTCTGTGGCTCTGCAGACACTGTGAGCCCCACACTGACACAATCACAACACAGCTGTGAAGATGTTTCTGTGTGGGGTGTGTCCAGGAAGAGGCCTTGACATGTCCGGAGGTCCAGACACATAGCAGAAGAGATTCTTGTCCCTGGCTCCCTGAGGACCTCTCCAACCAGAATCTTTCAGAATTTCATCTGCAGCCTCCTGACCATCCCCCACTCACTATGGCATCCACATGATTGACTTTCCCTCTCACCTCATTTTTGTCCCTAAACTTTTCTGGCCTCTCCAATAGAAACCCTCTCATCTTTGAGAGGGTTTCTATTGGAAACCCTCTCACATGAAGCTCCATATACCCTTTTGTTCCTCCAAAGCATTTCTCTGTCATGGAAAGGCTGTGTCCCTCACTCAATGGTCCATGGGATCCCCCTATCCCCTCCCTCTCTCCAACTTGTCTCCGTGGGGCACCAGTTTTCCCAACAGAGAAACTCCCTTCTTTCACCCAGTGCACTTAAGCCCAACCACAGGGCACCATGCCCTTTAGGGCTAAAGATAAAGATTGCTGTGTTGTCCATTCTGGACACCAGGGGGCAGACGAGGACAGCGGTAAGCCTGGGCTGACTGGATCTCTGCAGAGGTGAAAAGACCTTTTAGTTCCTTATTTGTTTATTTATTTTTTTTTTTACATACATGACAATAGTGCAATGCATTACACTCATTATTACCCATATATAACACAATTTTTCACAACTCTGTATATAAAGTACAGGGACTGGTGCATAATCCTTCTACTCTGTGCTGAAAACATTTATCATGCTCCTACTGCAAACATGCCCCTGTATGGTTTTCAGTTCTGAGCATGCACAGGATACTTCCCAGAGTGGTTCCTCAGAGTATTTTTCAGACTTTCTGTAGTTTCAGTAGCTGTTTTTAAGAGCTTTTTTGGGAGGTGGGGGGCTGGGGGTATTGGGTATTGAACTCAGGGGCACTTGACCACTGAGCCACACCCCTAGCCCTATTTTATATTTTATTAGAGACCGGTCTCACTATGTTGCTTAGCACTTTGCTAAATTACTGAGGCTGGCTTTGAACTTGCAATTTCTTCTCTTTTTATGGAATGGCCTTGCATGTACACATCTGCCACACTTTACCCAGTTACAGTTGATACAATGGGAATCACTTCCATTTTTCCTCCTCCTTATTCTTTTTCCCCCATTATTAGTGGAGAATTAACCCATGAGCACTCTAAAACTGATCTACATATCCATCCCTTTTTATTTTAGGTTGAGCTGGGTCTCACAAACTTGCCCAGGCTGGCCTCCAACTTTCAATCCTCATCCTTTGACTTCCTGAGTACCTGAATTGCAATAAGTGTACCATCACGCCTGGCTTTGGCTATTTTACATAAAACTTGTGTGGAGCGTTTCAAAAATCCCTCTTTTGGACATATGCTTTTTTGTTTTATTTTATTTTGGGTTTTTTTTGTTGTTGTTGTTCTTATTGTTTGTTATTCAGTAAAGCCCTGAGATTAGAATCCTCTGGGCCAAAACACTGAGATTGAGTACAATTTGTTTTTTCTTCTTTCTCTCTCTCTTTCTTTCTTTCTTTTTTGATGGAGAGGGTTCTGAGGATTTATTCCAGAGGTGCTTCACTACTTACCCCAGTCCCAATCCATTTTATAATTATTAATTTTTAAATTTGAGACTGGGTTTGCCAAGGTGCTGAAGGATTTACTAAGTTTCTAAAGCTCACCTTGAACTTGGAATCCTCCTGTGTCTGCCTCCCAAGTTGCTGGATTATAGGCATGTGCCACTGCTCCCAGCTCTGGCTTGAACTTTGAAGGACAATGTCTAGCTATCTCCCAAAATCACGATATCATTTTTTATCTCATCAGCCAAATATGAGGGTGATAGATGCTCCATATTCTCACCAAAACTTGCTTTTAGGGGTTCTTAAACCTGATGAGATGGAATAGCCCTGTAGCAGCGATTTGTCATTACAGATATTTTCCTGGATTTTTAGCTTCCACTTTTATCTTCTTTTCTGGGTTTCTTTCTCTCTCTCTCTCTCTCTCTCTCTCTCTCTCTCTCTCTCTCGATCATTACATATATGTCAGTTTTCCACCCCACCCCTCATATGCCCTAATTCTCTGAAGACTCTTCTTCATTCCACAGTTTTACTGTTAGCTTAGGGACCTTTACCAAGAAGTAGACAGCAACTTCCAGGTAGGAAGGAGCACTGTGTTGTCCAGTGGACATAAAGGAGCTTATAACATGGCTATGAACCGGGAGGAGCTGGAATATCTCAACTTCCACAGTCCCAGCTATAAATTTGGTCAAGAGAATACAGACAGAGAGAGCATCTGCTGGACAGGAGCTGGGACAGTGGCTTGGACCTCAGTGTATTGGACGGAAAACTTTGAATCAACAGCAGACCTTGCTCTTTAGGTAGAAGTCAAGGAGAAGCCCAGGACACAGCCATCTAGGAATATTATCACTCCTAGGAAGTAAAGGACACCAGTAAAGACACTTGATATCCTGGTGTGTAGGAATGAACCCAGGCTAGAATGAAGAAGCCAAGGCCTGTTAGGAGAAGGTACTGAAGGTCATCTGAGGTGGAGCCCCACACTCCTTCCTCCAGGAAGTCAGGCAGAGCAGGCACTCCTGTCTCCTGCTGTATTCACTATGTCCTTGCAGGATTCTAGAAGTTTTGACAACTCCTGGTTATGGGCCTGTCTCCCCAGTGGCACGAGATGCCCAAGAGAGCCCTTCCAGGTTCATAGTACTAGAACCAGAAAGCATAAATAACAGTAAACTCAACCTCAGAGGGACCTGTCCTCAGGGGAAGACTCAGGGTAGGGGTAGAGCAAGTGGAGGGGGGTGGGTTCTTAAGAAGTGTCACAGTTGCAGTCACCAGTGTATTTCAACAGAGCAGCCAGGACCAAATAGGAACAGATTTACACAGACCCTCAGACCAGGACTACAAGGACCTTGGAGGGAACTCAGGAAACTACGAATGCTGAGAGGAAGAAGGACTTTCCAGTACCACGGGCACAGTCACACTGTGAAGTTTGCTCAGGCAGTCCTCTTTATCCCCCAAGGTTATCATTTCTCACCTGTGGGGATCTTGATTTTGCGTCCCCTCAGAGAAGCCCTCCTGGCTCCTCCAATTACAGCTCACTGCTCCCTCCTCTCCACCCAACACCCTCATGGGCCAGTGTTATGGTTTAGAGAGAGGGTGTCCCCCAAAGCTCATGTGTGAGACAATACCAGAAAGTTTAGGGGTGACATGATTGGGTTATGAGAGCCTTAACCCAATCATTGAATTCATCCCCTGATTAGTGTTCACTGGATGGTAACTGTAGCCATGGAGGGTGGAGCTGGAGGAGGTGGGTCACTGGGGGGGCCTTGGGGTTATGCATTTTGTCTTGGTTAAGTGGAGCTCACTCTCTCTCTGCTTCCTGGTATGATGTCTTGAGCAGCTCTCCTCCACTACACTCTTCCACAATGATATTCAGCCTCTCCTTGAGACCTAAGGAATGGACCTGCTATCTATGGTCTGAGCCCTCTGAAACCATGAGCCCCAAATGAACTTTTCCTTTTTATGTTTTCTTGTTTGGTCTTTTGGTCACATTGTGGCCCCCAACCTGCGTGGACAGCTAAACTTAAGGTCGCTTGTGTGAATTTCTTGGGACACCAAAAAAAACACAGACACATAATTTACCTTTAAATTAAGCTTCAGGACTGCTCTTCTGCTCTCAGCCTCAAGCTCCCCAAATGGGAGAGCAAGGAAAATTCACGAGAAGTTGGCAAGAGACAGTGAGAACGTTTGGAAGTGAGCTTTTATTGGGGAACCCATAGTCTTAGAAAGTTCCACCCAAAAAAGGTCAGGAGAGCAGGGTTAGGAGGACAGGTGAGTGTAATTCAACCCAAGGGGCTACAGGATGACATGCTATGTCTGAAGACACGTCCTTTACCTTCAGGACCAGGGCAGGAAGCCCCATTTTAACTACAAGAGTGACAGTCAGAGCCCCTCCGCTCACAGGAAGGAGAATGCGAATCATTCAGCAAGACTGCCTCCCACATATTCCCCTTTTTTCTTTGAAAAGGTAGGTAATGGTTCGCTTTTTCAAGTCCCCGAATCCTTGTTTTGAAAGCTTGCCATCTAAAATTACAATACAAGAGAGAATTGGTAGCAAGGGGAACAATGCAAGAATATACCATGAAGAATGTTTAAGAATGTTTCCAGGATTAAAGCCATTCAATTCTTTTAATATTTGATCAGCTAAAGAAGTAGGATCCAAAAAAATCTATCTTACTCTTTAATATATCTTGAATATGATGATGGAGCTCCAAAAGATCCAAGCTGTTATTATTATTTTGCTAAAATACCCAACAAATAGTTTTTAACCTTCTCCCAATCCCATTGGGAAGCATTGTATTTGGTAGCAGTAACACACACATACTTATAGCTAACATGACATTTAAGTCTTTCCTTGAATTTCAAAGCCGAAAGTTCATTACCAATATTTATGACAGCAGCCTCTGAGGCATTTAGCTTAGACTCAATCCTTTTATCAATATTTATTTGATTATGAAGGGTCTTGGAAGTATTCTGAGCCAAATTATTAAGAAAATTTGCATGTTGAATATTTTGAGATATGGCCACCAAAGCTGTGACCATTAAGCAATAAAAGAAACCAAAGCAACAACTCCCACTATTATGAGACCAAGAGCACGTTTAGGTCTTGCTAGCTGCGTGTGTATTTGTTGTAAGACTTGAAAACAGTATCAGCGTACCACGGCTCTGAAATACTACCTGGCAATAAGACAAAAGAGGGCTGATGGAGTATCAGCATTCCTTTTCCTCTATTATATCTGGCGATACACATTAGTTAAATTACATTTATTACATGTTACAAGATATCTATCATCTTTTCTTTTGACTTTTACCTTTCCAGTAATTGAAATATAAGGAGATTGAACATAGACCTGTAAGCTATAACAAGAACCTACCTTACAGTTCTTGCCTACAAAGTCTGGTAAATATTTGTCAGTAAAATGCAAGAATTCTGAGGCAAAAAAAAAAAAAAAGAATTTAAGCGCCAAACATCTTTCAGAATGCCACCTTTTCTGAAGGTTAAGATATTGCTAACAAATCCTCCAGGAGTCATGGCAGTACTCTTGCACAACTGCGTTTTGTCAATTTTAGGAGACCAGTCCAAAATATATCCTCTATTTCTAGACACCTTATGTTGTATTTGAAAAGTATTTATACAATCCATGCACTTAGGGAAGGTGCTAATTTCTATTGCAGAACAGTTAGGACAATGAGGTATTTGTGGATATTCTGCTATGATGACTCGTTTGTTATGAGGAAGTCCCATTTTAATAACTGATCTGATATAAGGTTTTTGAGTCTCCAGTAACAGTGTTATTAGTTGGTCCAGGTCTCCCAATTGCTGTCTTTTCCTCAAATGACACTTTTAGATAGCCAGCATGTTTATCTTGGGACCAACACAAAGGTAATTGGGCACTATAGCCAGAATAATTAAATCCAGTCACCTGGTTGGGAGTAATATGAGTGTCTGTAAATCCTCTCATCATATATGAGTCATTAGTAAATAGTGGGATGGATTCTACAGTTCACACTTTTGGGTGTACTACAAGTGGATCTGGAAAATATGTCCAATAAGTTTCTCCCTGATTCCCTTTTACCTGACAGCTCAATAGAGCTATTATTGAAGCAAGCATCATCATTGGAGATTCAACTTTTCCTTGCTGTCAAATCATTCATGCAGCCTGCAGCGTCAATTTCTTCAGGTCCTTCCACAAGATTAGCTTCTTCATTCAGTTTCTTGGCGCCATCACTCTTCTTCTCTTCCTTTGAGATTTCTTCTTTTTGAGGGAAGTCTTCTCTGGGTCGATCTTCAGTCTTTTGAATCTTGGTTCTATGTCCTCCATGCCTGATGGCATGTTCAGGTACCCAAATAGGATGAAAAGAACTTTCTGGGAAAATACAAGCATGACCTCTGCCCCACATAATCACTGGTTCTGGTCCTTTCCATTGACCTGTCTGTAAGACCTTCCACCAAACTCAGCCTAAAGGGTCTGTTGCTGTGGAAGACATGTCGTTCAGCTATAGTGTGAACTTCTGAGTCACAACTTAGAAAATTTAAAACAAACAGAACATGAATGAGGTTATTTTAGGGAGTCATAGTCCTATTTCCCCCTTGTGGTTTTTGTAATTGTAGCTTAATAGATAAATGAGCTCATTTTACAATAGCTTGACCTTGAGGGTTATAAGGAATACCTGTTTTATGGTCAGTATGAAACTCTTGGCAAAATTGTTGAAAAGAAGAACTTACATAAGCCAGTGCATTATCAGTTTTAATCTGTTAAGGATATCCTAATATTGCAAAAGCAGCTAAACAATGAGAAATAACATGCTGAGTATTTTATTTTGCAAAGATAAATCTAGATAAGTATCTATAATTACATGTACATAACATTGTTTACCAAATTGAGGAATGTGAGTTACATCAATTTGCCATAATTGATTTGGTTTTAATGCACGGGGATGGTAAAGATGGAGTGTGTATAACACACTGGGAGCAGTGACGTACAATTTGACGAGCTTGTTCTCTGGTAATATTAAATTTTTTACATAAGCTAGAAGCATTTTGATGATGCAAAGAATATGAAACTTGTTCACAGTCATATAAAGATATTTTCTGACAAATAGCAACTAATTTATCAATCTTTACTTGGTGTTAGAGGCCCTGGAAGATTAGTGTGGGACCGTATGTGGCCTATAAAACATAGGTGCCTTTGCATTTTTACTGTTCTTTCCAGGATAGGAAACAAACTGAATAACTCTTGTGATGGTGTATATCCAGTAATTGAAGTTTCAATACTTTTGTAACCCCAACTGCATATAAGCAGAATAAATATTAATGGGCTCATTTGTAATAACATAAATCACAAATGAGAGCTTGTAGTTCTGCTCATTGGGAAGAAGCGTATGAGGTTTGTATTACCTCTGTATGAACATGACTATAAAAACCTGCTTTACCTGAACTTGAGCCATCAGTGAATACTCTTAGTGCACCATTTATTATTGGTTGTGTATGTACAATCCTTGGGAAAATGAATGGCGTTATTAATGTAAATTCAATAATTTTATCATGAGGATAATGACTCTATCTGATCAGGAAAATTAGCAAAGGCTACTTGCCATAAATTAGAAGTTTGAAAAAGCCAATCATTCTGTTGAGCAAAAAATTGAATGATTATAATATAAGGATCCAATCCAACTAGCTGTAAAACTCTTGTTCTGTCCTTTATGACTAATTGAGCAACAAAATCTTGAAAAGGAGTTAATGACTTTTGAGGAGAGTGGGCTAAATGAATCCACTCAATAACTCCCAATGTTTGCCATATTGCCTCCGTAGGAGCATGAGCAGTTGGAAATAACAATAACTATATAGGCTCATGTGGATTATTAATAGCAATTTCAACTTTCCTCAAAGCCATTTTTACCTATGCTGTGAGCTGAGGAGAAGGAGTTGGAAAACGTTTTCTCTGTAATATCTGGAATAAAGGACTTAAATCTGAAGTAGTAAGCTTTAAAGATGGCCTCAGCCAATTAATATCTCCTAATAAGTTTTGAAAATCATTAAGGGTGTGCAGCTCCTTGACTCTTATTTGTAAGTTTTGAGGACGGATTGTATGTCCTTCAATCACATGACCTAGATATTAAAAAGGAGATGTCCGTTGTACCTTCTGAGGTGCTAAGCATAAACCCATTGTTGTGACTGAAGTCTCTAATTGGGCAAAAATTTTTAAAAGTACATCTGAATTAGCATGAGCTAAGAGAATGTCATCCATAAAAAGAATAATATATGCATCAGGGAATTTTTCCTTCACAGGTGTGATTTTTGACATAAGGTAGGACTGTTACACATTTCCTGAGGCAGTGTTTTCCAGCAATATCTTTTAACTAGCTCTTTAAAAATTAATTGCTGGGACACTAAATGCAAACATTTTACAGTCCTCTGGGTGTAAAGGTTTAGAGAAAAACCAATCCTTTAGATCTACTTCTATCAAATTATAATCTAAAGGAATAGCTGTGGGAGAAGGAAGTCCAGATTGTAATGTTCCCATGGGCTCTATAACATGGTTAATAGCTCTAAGGTCTTGTAATAATCGCGAATTACCAGATTTTTTTTAATTACAAAGATGGGTGTGCTCCAGAGGCTAAGCATAGACTCTAAATGACCAGTTTGAAGCTGTTCTTCAACTAATATATGAACTATTTTAAGTTTTTCCCCTGTTAGGGGCTGCTGAATAACCCGGATTGGCTTTTTTGTGAACCAATTAATTTTCTATGTTGTTTTGGGGGTTGGGGAAAAGGTCAAGGCCCCTACTAAAAATTTTGGCTGGGTGTATTAATTAATCTCTGTTGAGGAGATTGGGTCATAAGTAGGTATTCATCCTGTAAGTTTCTCTGAATTTCCATAGGAGTCGGTCCTTGACTAAGTTCCTCAAATGATCTGATAGAATTTGGAGTTACTAATAATAATTCTAACTGCTTAAAATATCCTTACCTCATAGGTTCACCAGTAACATGTCCAAAACATAAGGCTTAAAAATTCCAGTATTACCATCTTAGTTTTCCCAGCAAAGATACTTGGCACCCTGGGCAGGTTGAGAGGTCTGCCCTATGCCTTCTAAATTGGCTGGTGCACTATGTGAAGGCCACTTTGGGAGCCAAAATTGGTGAGATAAAACAGATTTATCTGCCCCAGTTCTACGATACCTCAAAACTTTTTATGATTGATTTTAAGTTCCAGTAGGGGGTGCTCCTGCCAGATTAATTGAGCCTAATACACTCAGTCCGGGAACCCAGAAGTTGAGATTTTAAGCAATCTGTCTGTGGAGCAACAAGGTAAAAGTACTAATTGCGCCAGTATGTCTTTAGTAAAGAGCCGAATGGCATATTCTGATTTTACAGTGAATGTTAGCTCATCTCTAAAATCCGGATCAACAACTTCTGGTATTACTTGTATTCCCTCTTTAAAATTATTTCGTCCCAAAATTAAGCCTATAGTACCTAGGGGTAATGACCTACGGATTCCAGTAGTAACTCGCTATGATCCCATTTGAGGTGTTAAATCTATTACCATGGCTGGTCGTGAAAGTACTGTCTGGGTGGAGCTGACTGGTAATAATGACAATCTGCCATGGTCGGCTGTGATGAAGGCTGTCAAAGCCTTCAAATCTAACTCCTCTTCCGCCCAAATTGTTTGGCGGGCCTGGGGTAAGGCTCGTATTTCATTTTTTGGCCCTGAAAGAGGTGAAGTGAAGTCAGAATGGCCGCCACCATATCTGTTCCTATCCCCCCTAGCCATGCAGCTTTTTATTCCATAATGCTGCCCCCGCAAACCCGGAAAGGTTTCTGCTCTGTTGTGCGGAGATTTGAAGTCTCACACCAAATGCCCAGTCCTATCACAATTAAAACACTGCCCATGAGAATGGCATCTCTGGGATTGGGGCTGAGGTACCTACTTTAAAGACACGGCAGGCAAGTGTAAAACCTTGTAATTGTGTGGGACCAACATCCACACAAATGCGAATGAATTCAGAGATTGTTTCTTTTTTCCAATGAGGTCAGAGGATATCCTGATAAACTTTATGGGCATTTTCATTTAACTATTAATTCAGAAACATTTGAATCCCCGATTGACCTGTTAGCTGCCTGGTACAGGAGTGCTACGAAATCAGAGAATTGGTCTTTCACTCCCTGTTTTATCTGATTGAAAGCTAAATTTGTTTGATCCCTGGAAGATATTTGGAGCCAGGCTCTTTTGGTACATGCAGTGATCTGATCATAAATGGCTAAATCATAATTTAATTGTCTCTCTAGGTCCACAAATGATCTAGTTCCTGTTAATATTTATAAGGGAGCTTCAAAACCTTGTCTCCTGTTTCTCGCAGCCTGTTCCTTCAATACAATAATCAGCCCAGTGAAATCGCCAAAGGAGATAATCACCCCCAGAGAGGCAAACCTTTGCCACTGAAATCCAATCATTTGGGGGTAAAGGCTCCTGGCATAATGAATCGAGCAGGCTTTGCACAAAAGGTGAGTTAGGGCCATAGGTACCCCAAGCACTTTTGAGCTCCTTTAGAGTCTTAAAGGGACCTACAGCGTGCTTGCAGACATGCGGTTTTGTTCGTTAATCTGTTCAAAGACTGGAAAAAGCTGAAAATCTGTAATGTCTTCCCCCACTTCCTGCACTCTTCTAAGGCCACCATTGTAGCGGCCTAAGCATGGCGACCATCAGTTCAGAGTAATTACTGAACCCTGTTCTCCCTCCCTGAGGAGAGCAACTGAATTCAGATGGTGGGTGCCTGCCCAGCTAAATGTAATTTAGCAAAGCCCTCCTCTAGGTCTTCCTCACCTTCGGACTGAGGCCCCTCAGATTGTGACTCTTTTTCATCTGTATATTCCTGTCCGTCTTGCTCCTCTCCATTTTGAATTTGACTCACAGAAATCCAATAGGGACTAGTCTCCTCTCTGGAACACGCCCCTTGATGCTCCTCTAAGCTGCTGAGTTTGTCTGGCTCAGGGGAGACTCAGCTTTTCATTTTAGGTCTTTCCCCAAGGCAGCTTGTCTGTGACTGGCCAAGCTGCACACTGCTAAATTTGACTCCACTCTCAGTCCTGGTGGGGTAAGAGAGAACCGCTTGGAAGCAGCCTCCGGCGGTTTCTGTTGCTTCAGACTCCCTAACTGCTCTCTGAAGCCCTTTCAAGAGGTTCTCAGGGGACCACTGGTCCTGATCTAGGTCATCAAAGAGACACATTTCTAAAGCAATCCAGACCTTTTGAACACTCTCTATTGTACTTTTAGACATCTTAGCCCAGAGACATCCCTTATATAGTTTTCTATCTAGTCTCTCCCAACTATGTAAGTTTGTTATGTCTGTTGACAAAACCATGGGCACACCTCGCTAACCCCGTTCAGGAACTGGGCTAGCTGGGTCCTTTTGATTATTGTTTCCAGAATTGTTAAATACATTTCTTTATCTGAAGACATGGAATGGCCCAGGATAATTCTTTAACGTACTTGGCTCTAAAACTGTCTGCTTCCTCTTTGACCCCTCAAAAAATTATAGTCCACTAAATTTCTATAGCATGCTCTCTCAATCAACCTGGAAATTCACCACCTGGTGGTCCCTTGTTCAGGGCGCCACCTGCTGCCCGCAACCTGCACGAGCAGCTGAACTTAAGGTCACTCCTGTGAAGTTTCTGGGACACCAAATAAAACACAGACACACATTTTACCTTTAAATCAATCTTCAAGACGGCTCCTCCACTCTCGGCCTCAAACTCCCCAAATGGGAGTGCAAGGAAAAGTCACGAGAGGCTGGCAAGAGAGAGAGAGAGAGAGAGAGAGAGAGAGAGAGAGCTCTTTTGGAGCTGAACTTTTATTGGGGGGAACCCTCATTTTAGAAAGTTTCATCCAAAAAAGGTCAGGAGGGACAGGGTTAGCAGGACAGGTGAGTATAATTCGACCCAAGCAGCTGCATAAAGGCACGCCTACATCTGAAGACATGTCCTCTACCTCCAGGACAGGGGCAATGTCCAGGTCACTACAAGAGTGATGGGCAGAGCCTCTCCACTCACAGGAAGGAGAATGAGAATCATTCAGCGAAACTGCCTGCCACATCATATCACTGAAACTAAATTGAAGAAAAGAGCCAGTGGCTGCTAGGACAGTAAATTAGTGACTCCAGGGATGAAGAGTGTGTTCCTGAGATCTCAGAGCACCTCAGAGGGGTACAGCCCTGTCCTGCCCAGTACCCACTGGCTCGGTGACCTCTGTGGATTCAGCATAGCTCTCCTGTAGTGCCCAGGTTTCAGGATACCATTTAGTGCTCCGCCTCCTCCCTGCAATGTCCAAACTCCAACTGGGCCCAGTTCCTGCTCTGAGCTGACCTTTGAAACAAAGAAACCACAGCAGCACAGAAACAGCCCTAGAAGCCTACCATGTGGCTGCACAAACTTCATGGGTAGCTGGGCACCATGGCCTGTGGGGTCCTGCTGCTCCTCCTCCAAGGCCAGGGTGAGGCTCCAGTTTGGGTTTTGGGGGGAAAGTTTGAAGTCTCATCAGCCAAAGGGTGCAGAGGTAGAAACCGAGGCTGTAGGAGGGGGCAGCTGGCAAAAATGATAGAGGACAGAGGGTATGTGCAGCCACCCTGGGCTCCCCTAAATGCCCATCATGGCTTCCCTGAAGTGTAGACAGGGTCAGATTGCCTGAGGACACCAAAACCAAGGAGAAGGCAGGAGATGAGGGGAGACTGAGGAACCCAGAAGAGCAGGGCCCCCTTCCCTGTCTCTGGACGGGGCATTCAGGACACTGAGTGCTGGCTGTGCTGGAGCTCCAGCTGCCAATGGGAAAAACAGCCACTTAGGAACACCTTCCTGCTGCCATTTGGCTCTAGGTCATGCCTTTGGCCAGAGGGGTGACCTGACCTTCTCAAAGGGGCTACAAGCAAGGTTACCTGTCTTAGGGGAAATACAGAAGGCCCCAGGCACTGTGTCCTAAAGGGGATCTGGGATGTCACTGGATTCCTCTCACCTTACACACCTGAACTAATAAAAGGGTATGGTATGACCATTAGGGCAAAGGTGAAGGGGCTCTGAGCCTACAGGCAGCATCCAGGCCCTCATCAGAAGTTAGGCAAGGTTGGCAGGATGCCTGGGCTGTCCTTGGCCCTTGATCCTCTCCCTTATAGGCTTCTAATGTGTGGCCCCCCTTATCTCCTGCTACTCCTCCCCACTCTGCCCAGGAGGAGTCCACACTCACCTCTCCCCATGGCACACCCACAGAGGGTCTTTCCCACCTCCCTGCTGTTGACCAGGCTCCTCTCAAAAGACAATAGGACTTTCTAGACAAGGAAAGCTGCCCAACATCACTGATGGCTGCCATTATAAATATTGTCTTGGCTTCACCCATCAGAAATAATCATTAACAAGTCACAGGGGAGCACAGATTTGGGTTCCACCCTCTTCTGTCCCCACCAGTCCTGGCTCCTTCACAGGAACCATCAAGGACTCAGGGTCTTACACACAATGCCCAGGACTTTAGGTGTGTGTGTGTGTGTGTGTGTGTGTGTGTGTGTGAGAGAGAGAGAGAGAGAGAGAGAGAGAGAGAGAGAGAAGAGAGAGAGAGAGAGAGATTTTTTTCTCATGCCTGGTTTCCATCTCCATGACCACAGCTCACCCTCTGGGGCACCATGCTTTCCCCTTCCTAACACAGGAGTCACCTCACACTCTTACATGGTGCAGCTTCCTCCACCATCGAGTGGAAAGGATGATGTGCTGTTGACTTAACAAGTCTCTGATCAGGGGCATTTTAGCAGACTTTGTCCATTCTGTCACAACACATGCCTGAGGCATCTACGACGGCTGTCTGTGTACATTACATGAAAAAAAAAAAATATATCACCGAGTAAGGAATTCTGTGTAGGCAGCATATTTACTGGGAAGTGGAGCATACTGCACTCGTTCCCCACCCCCCACTTTATTGGTAATGAATGAAACCAGGGGTTGCTTTACCACTGAGCCATATTCCCAGGCCTTTTCATTGTATTTTGAGTTGCTTAGGGGCCTTGCTAATTTTCTGAGGCTGGCCTCAGCCACCTGAGTCTCTGGGATTACAGACATGCGGTGCGTGAGGAGTGTGCCTTTTGACTTGGAACATATCTTAGTTCCATTTGGTTTGCTAAAACAATATAATTGACCTGACATTAGATGATGTATAAAGGAAATAGATTTATTTAGCTCACAGTTTTAGAACCTGAAAATCTCTGATCAGGTGACTCTCTCTGATTCAGGCTTGGTGAGGGATTTTCAGTTGTCATAACATAGCAATGGCATGACATCACAGGACTTCATGGGAAAGAGATCATATGGTGAGAGAGGAACCAATAGACAGGGAAGAAGCAGACTTGCTTTTTAAAAAAATATATTAGTTATTGATGGACCTTTATTTATTTGTTGGTTCATACGTGGTGCTGAGAATCAAACTCAGTGCCTCACACATGCTAGGCAGGCACTCTACCACTGAGCCACAACCCCAGCTCCAGACCTGCTCTTTTATAAAAACTCACACTCACCTCAAAGGAATTAATCCATTCCTGTAAGATCTAATCCACTCTGAAAGACTAGCACTAATCCCTTCACAGGGCAGTCTTTTATTATGTTTTTGTCAATTTTTATTTCCATATGACAGCAGAATGCTTTACAATTTTTATTACACATATCTCTCCTTGTATACATAGTATATTCACATTAATTCATGTCTTTATACCTATACTTTGGATAATCATGATCATCGCATTCCATCATCATTAATAACCCCATGCCCCCTCCCCTCCAACCCTTCTGCCCTATCTAGAGTTCGTCTATTCCTCTTATGCTCCCACTCCCATCCCATTATGAATCAGCCTCCTTATATCAAAGAAAACATTCAGCATTTGTTTTTTTTTGGGGGGGGGGATTGGCTAATTTCACTTAGCATTATCTTCTCTAAATCCATCAATTTACCTGCTAATGCCATGATTTTATTCTCTTTTATTGCTGAATAATATTCCATTGTGTATATATGCCACATTTTTTTATCCATTCAACTATTGAAGGGAATCTAGATTGGTTCCACAGTTGAGCTATTGTGAATTGTGCTGCTATAAACATTGATGTGGCTGTGTCCCTGTAGTATGCTGCTTTTAAGTCCCTTGGGTATAGACTGAGGAAAGGAATAGCTGGGTCAAATTGTGGTTCCATTCCCAATTTTCCAAGAAATCTCCATATTACTTTCCATATTGGCTGCACCAATTTGCAGTCCCACTAGCAGTGTATGAGTGTACCTTTTCCCCCACATCCTCACCAACATTTATTGTTGTCTGTCTTCATAATAGCTGCCATTCTGACTGGAGTGAGATAAAATCTTAGAGTGCTTTTAATTTGCATTTATCTAATTACTAGTGATGATGAACATTTTTTCATGTATTTGTTGATTGATTGTACATCATCTTCTGAGAAGTGTCTCTTCAGGTCCTTGGACCACTTATTGATTGGGTTATTTTTTTTTTTGGTGTTTAGCTTTTTGAGTTATTTATATACCCTAGAGATTAGTGCTCTATCTGATGTGTGAGAGGTAAAAATTTGCTCCCAAGATATAGGCTCTCTATTCACCTCACAGATTGTTTCTTTTACTGAGAAGAAACTTTAGTTTGTGTCCATCATATTTATTGATTCTTGATTTTAATTCTTGCATCACAGGAGTCTTATTAAGGAAGTTGGGGCCTAATCCCACATGATGGAGATTAGGACCTCCTTCTTCTTCTAGTAGATGCAGGGTTGTATTCCTAAGTCCTTGATCCATTTTGAGTTGAGCTTTGTGCATGGTGAGAGATAGGGGTTTAATCTCATTTTGTTGCATGTGGATTTTCAGTTTTCCCAGCACCATATTTTGAAGAGGCTATCTTTTCTCCAATGCATGTTCTTGGAAACTTTGTCTAATATAAGATAATTGTAGTTTTGTGGATTAGTCTCTGTGTCCTCTGTTCTGTACCATGATCTACCAGTCTGTTTTGGTGCCATGCTCTTTTTGTTACTATTGCTCTGTAGTATAGTTTGAGGTCTGGTATAGTGATGCTACATGCTTCGTTCTTCGTGCTAAGGATTTGCTTTAGCTATTCTGGGTCTCTTATTTTTCCAGATGAATATCATGATTGCTTTTTCTATTTCTATGAGAAATGTCATTGGAATTTTGATTGGAACTGCATTAAATCTGTATAGTGCTTGTGGAATTATGGTCATTGTGATAATATTAATTCTGCCTATCCAAGAGCAAGATAGATCTTCCCATCTTCTAAGGTCTTCTTTGATTTCTTTCTTTGGGTTCTGTAATCTTCATTATATAGATCTTTCACCTCTTTCATTAAGTTGATTCCCAAGTATTTTTTTCTTTTGAGGCTATTGAAAATGGGGTAGTTTTCCTCATTTCCCTTTCTGAGGATTTGTCACTGATATACAGAAATGCCTGTGATTTATAGGTATTGCTTTTATATCCTGATACTTTGGTGAATTCATCTACTAATTCTAAAAGTTTTCTGGTGGAACTTTTAGGGCCTTCCAGGTATAGAATCATATCATCAACAAATAGTGCCAATTTGAGTTCTTCTTTTCCTGTGTGTATCCCTTTAATTTCTTTCATCTGTCTAATTGCTCTGGCCAGTGTTTCGAGAACAATGTTAAATAGAAGTGGTTAAAGAGGGCTTCCCTGTCTTGTTCCAGTTTTTAGAGGGAATGCCTTCAATTTTTCTTCATTTAGAATGATGTTGGCCTGGAGCTTAGCATAGATGGCCTTTAAGATGTTGAGATATGTTCTTGTTATCCCTAGTTTTTCTAGTGTTTTGAACATGGAGGGGTGCTGTATTTTGTCAAATGTTTTTTCTCTGTCTATTGAGATAATCATATGATTCTTATCTTTAAGTCTATTGGTGTGATGAATTACATTTATTGATTTCTATATGTTGAACCAAACTTGCATCCCTGGGATGAATCCCCTTGATCAAGGTGCATGATCTTCTGGATGTTTTTGTATTTGATTTGCTAGAATTTTATTAAGAATTTTTGCATCTATGTTCATTAGAGATATTGGTCTGAAGTTTTCTTTTTTTGATGTGTCTTTGCCTGGTTTTGGAATCAGAGTGATATTGGCCTCATAGAATGAGTTTGGAAGTGCTGCCTCTTTTCCTATTTCCTGAAATAAATTGAGAGTATTGATATTAGTTCTTCTTTAAAAGTCTTGTAGAACTTAGCTATGTATCTGTCCAGTCCTGGGCTTTTCTTGGTTGGTAGACTTTTGATGGCATCTGCTATTTCATCACTTTAAATTGATCTGTTGAAATTGTGTATGTCATCCTAATTTAATTTGGGCAAATTATATGACTCTAGAAATTTTTTGATGCCTTCAATATTTTCTATTTTATTGGAATACAAGTTTTTAAAATAATTTCTAACTATCTTCTGTATTTCTGTAGTGTCTATTTTGATATTTCCTTTTTCATCACATATGTTAGTGATTTGAGTTTTCTTTCTCCTTCTCTTTGTTAGCATGGCTAAGGGTCTGTCAATTTTATTTATTTTATACAAAGAACTAACTTTTGGATCTGTCAACTTTTCAATTGTTTCTTTTGTTTCAGTTTCATTGATTTCAGCTCTGATTTTAATTATTTCCTTCTTCTGCTGCTTTTGGTATTGATTTGTTCTTCTTTTTCTAGGGCTTTGAGATGTAGTGTTAAGTCATTTATTGGTTGACTTTGTCTTCTTTTAAGGAATGAACTCCATGTGATGAACTTTCCTCTTAGAACTGCTTTCATAGTGTCCCAGAGATTTTGACATGCTGTATCTGTGTTCTCATGCACCTCTAAAAAAATTTTAATCTCCTCCTTGATATCTTCTGTAACCCATTGTTCATTCAGTAGCATATTATTTTGTCTCCAGGTGTTGGAGTGGATTTTATTTCTTATTTTATCATTGATTTCTAATTTCATTCCATTATGATCTGATAGAATACAGGGTAGTATTTCTACTTCTTTATATTTGCTAAGAGTTGCTTTGTGGCATAGTATATGATCTATTTTAGAGAAGGATCTATGTGGTGCTGAGAAGAAAGTATATTCTCTCATTGAAGGATGTAATATTCTATATACGTCAGTTAAGTCTAAGTTATTGATTGTATTATTGAGTTCTATAGTTTCTTTGTTCAGCTTTTGTGTGGAAGATCTATCTGGTGATGAAAGAGGTGTGTTAAACTCACCCAAAATTATTGTGTTGTGGTCTGTCTGAATCTTGAACTTGAGAAGAGTTTTTTTGATGAACATAACTGCTCCATTTTGGGGGGCATATATATTTACAATTGTTAAATCTTGTTAGTATATGGTTGCCTTGAGCAGTATGTAGTGTCCTTCTTTATCCTTTTTGATTGACTTTAGTTTGAAGTCTACTTTATCTCATATGAGGATGGAAACCCCTGCTTACTTCTGCAGTCCATGTGAGTGGTATGATTTTTCCCAACCCTTAACCTTCAATCTGATAATGTCTTTTTCTATGAGATGAGTCTCTTGGATGCAGCATATTGTTGGGTCTTTTTTTAATCCAGTCTGCTAGTCTATGTCTTTTTTTTTTTAAGAGAGAGCACGCGAGAGAGAGAGAGAGAGAGAGAATTTTTTAATTTTTATT
This sequence comes from Callospermophilus lateralis, assembly GCF_048772815.1. Taxonomy (NCBI): domain Eukaryota; kingdom Metazoa; phylum Chordata; class Mammalia; order Rodentia; family Sciuridae; genus Callospermophilus; species Callospermophilus lateralis. The sequence continues at coordinate 49,047,452 of NC_135322.1, forward strand.
TTTTAGTTTTCATGGATACAACATCTTTATTTTATTTTTATGTGATGCTGAGGATTGAACCCAGCGCCCCACACATGCCAGGCAAGCATGTTACTGCTTGAGCCACCTCCCCAGCCCTAGTCTATGTCTTTTGATTGGTGAGTTTAGGCCATTAATATTCAGGGTTATTATTGAGACATGATTTGTATTCTCAGCCATTCTTATTTATTTTTGGTATTTAATATGACTTTATTTCTCCTTTGATTAGATTTTCCTTTAGTGTAATTTCTCCCTCTGCTGATTTTCATCATTCTTTTTCATTTCCTCTTCTTGGAAAGTTTTGCTGAGGATGTTCAGTAGTGCAAGCTTTTTAGTTGTAAATTCTTTTAACTTTTGTGTATCATGGAAAATTTTTATTTTATCATCAAATCTAAAGCTTAGTTTTGTTGGATATAAGATTCTTGGTTGGTATCCATTTTCTTTCAGAGCTTATTATATGTTGTTTCATGATCTCCTGGCTCTGAGGGTCTAGGTTGAAAAATCTGCTGAGATTCAAATTGGTATGTGATCTGATTCCTCTCTCTTGTGGCTTTTAAGATTCTATCCTTATTCTGAATGCTAAGCATTTTCATTATAATGTGCCTTGTTGTAGATCTGTTGTAATTTTGCACATTTGATGTCTTGTATTTAGTTTTCCAATTCATTCTTCATGCTTGGGAAATTTTCTGAGAAGAGATTGTGCATTCTTTTGGTTTGAAACTCGGTGCCTTCTTCTATCCCAATAACTATTAGATTTGGTTTTTTGATGCTGTCCCATAATTCTTGGATGTTCTGCTCATGATTTCTTACCATCTTCACTGTGTAATCAACTTTATTTTCCAGGATCTATACTTTGTCTTCATTATCTGATGTTTTTTCTTCCAAGTAATCTAGTCTATTGGTTATGCTTTCTATTGAGTTTTTATTTGATTTATTGAATCCTTCATTTCAAGGATTTCTGACTGGTTTTTTTCGGAGTCTCTATCTCTCTCTTAAAGTAATCTTTTGCTACTTGTATTTGCTCTCTTATCTCATTATTGGAGTGATTAATTTTTGCTCATTTTGATCATTCTTTAATTCACAGATCATTTTATTTATGAACCTTCTGAACTCCTTCTCTGACATTTCATCAATTTTGCTGTCTATGGGTTCTGTTATTATAGAATCCTGGTTTCTCTGGGGCACTTTCCTCCCTTTTTTTTTCATGTTGTCTATGTGTCTTCCTTTCTTGCAGTGTGGATCTGAGGTATTACAGTTTCTACCCTACATTCTTGTAGTACCGGTACAGATTCTCTCTACCTCACCTTGATATTGGGCTTCCAGACCCTGCTGCTATCCCTCAATGAATGCTACTGCATCCTGGGTCTGGGTCCTGGGTAAGTTGGAGTGGGTGGATCTGGGCTGCTGGGATTGACCTCCCATGGTAGTCTACTGGTCAAAAGGGATGGTGCTGCACCAGAGGCTAGGCTCTGTCTGGTGTCCGCCCCAGCAGGGGAGGGGTGAACCAGGCCTACTGAAGCCTGGTTCCCCCGTGGGCTGGTGTGGAGGTCTGGGCTAGAACTCAGCTCCCAGTAGTCCACTGGTGGGAAGAGTTGGTCCTGCACCAGAGACCAGGCTCTGGAGAGGGTCTGCCCCACCAGGGGAGGGGTGGATTGGGCCTGCTGTGTACCTGGGCCTGGCAGAGGCTGGTGTGGGTGGATCTGGGCCTCTAGGCTTGACCTCCCCCAGTAGTCTGCTGGACGGAAGGGGTGGTGTTGCACAAAAACTAGGCTCTGGCGGTGTCTGCCTTGCCAGGGGAAGGGTGAACCAGGCCTGCTGAGAGCCTGGATCCCACGTGGGCAAGTGTGGGTGGTCTGGGCTGAATCTCGGCTTCCGGGGTAGTCCACTGGTAAAAAGGGGAGGCCAGTGCCAGAGGCTAGGCTCTGGCGAGTGTCTACTAAACTGAAAATGGTGGACCAGGCCTGCTGTGTGCCTCTGCCCCACAGAGGCCAGTATGGGTGAATCTCCAAAGGGCAGTCTTGAGCCAATAACTAGGTACTACTTCTGAAATGGACCACCACACTGGGGACCATTCATCCATGATAGAAACCTCTGGAAGGTAAATCATATCCAAAACACCATTCTGCCCCTGCCCTGCCCCCAAGTTTTATGTCTTTCTTTCAATGCAAAATGCAGTAATTCCATGCCTATAGTCTTCAAAGGCTGAAACCTTGCCAACATGTCTCCAAAGTGCAAAATTCCAAGTCCCATCTGAAACTCAAGGCAAATGACTTCCAAAGTTACACGGTTTCAGGATACAGCCTTGAAACAGGTACAGGGCAGATAGTCCTGTTGCAAAAAGGAGGAATAGCAAGTAGAAAGGGCTCCCAGACCCCCAGCAAGTCTGAAAACAACCAAAGAAGACACTAGATCTCCAAACTCCAAGTCCAGCCTTCTAGACACAGGGCAGGATACTGGTCCCCAGGGTCTTGGGCAGCCCCACCCCTGGGGTGATGCTGATTGAAGCCCACATAGCTGCTCTCCTGGGCTGCATGCCATGGCCTGTGGCTTTCCTAGGCTGGCTTTGCACACTGCTAGTGGCTCTAAACTTCTGGGGTCTCAAGAGCAGTGGTCCCCCTCTCATGGCCTCACTAGGCATTCTGGTGAAGAATCTTTGCCGTGACTCCACTCCAACAGCAGGACCTCTAGAACTTTCCTTTGAAACCCAGGGGAAGCTGTTGTGACAGCAGAGCCCATGGCATCTCTGTACCTGCAAAATAGCTCCACTTGGGCATCACCAAGGTCTGCTGCTTGCTCCCTTTGGAGCAGCATCAGGAGTCATGCCTGGGCTTTCTTGAACCATGCCTGGACAGACCCAGAGCACTTTGCTAGAAAACAAGGATCAGAATCCTGAGACAATGCTGGGGCCCCTTCCATGGTCTTCAGGGCTCTTGAAGCAAGGGCACCTGCAAGATTATGTGTAAGCCTCAGGTCTTCTCTCCTGTGGTTTTGAAGCAGAGAGCCTGGCTCCTTCCCACCCATAGTAATCTCTTTCCCATCTCCTTTTATTCTCACCCAATCTCCCATTTTGCTCTTTAGGTGGGCAGATTGTGACATATCCAGTATTTTATGCTATGCTTACCTTTGCCAAGTATCATTGTAAATCTCACTGAAAATTACCAAAAATAATCACACAACTCTTCTATATTTTGCTTAGAAATGTTGTTCTCTGAATCCTCTAGATCTTCAATCTTATATTTGACCTTCCATGATGTCTTTAGGCATGAATACAGTGCAGACAAGCGTTTGCAGTGATCAAAAGGAGCCTTTCTTCTAATTTCCACAGATGGCTCCCACTTCCTTCTGAAGCCTCCTTAGGATGGCCTTTACTAAGCACATTGCTATCAGCATTCTGAACATGACCACTTAACCAATCCCTAGGAGGTTCTAGCTCCTTCCTAGTCTCCTTGTCATCTCAACCCTCACCAGGATTACTGACAATTCTCTATTTACATCAGTACAAGACTTTTCTTTCTTTTTCATTCTTAAACTTCTTTTGTTGTTGTTATACAGGAGATTTAAACCCAGGGCATTGAAACACTGAGCCACGCACCCAATCCTTTTTATTTTTTTTTTAATTTTTTTAATATTTATTTATTTTTTATTCTAATTTGTTATGAATGAGAGCATAATTCATTACAATTCATATGACACATATAGAGCACAATTTTTCATATCTCTGGTGGTTCACAAAGTAGAGTCACACATTGCTTTCCTATATCAGGAAATTTTACCCATTCTCAATGCCCCTGCCAGCCTGGCCACCTGGCCTGCCCAAATGGGTAAGGGTAACTCTGAGCTTAACAGGGTTCAGAGTGACCCTCACCCAACACTGCTGGAAGGGCATGTGCAAAGGAACTCCAATGGTAAGGGCCTGCCCCACTGGCCACTGACCACCAGTATCTGCAGCTGGACATCCAGCCTGCTATGGACCTGGCCCTAAAGGCCTACAGATTGCAGTTTTGGACCAAGACCTTTTCTCAGAAGATCCAGGAACTAAGGGGCTTAGGACTTGCATACAGAGCTCTAGCTCGCTGTTCAGGGAGGAAGGGATGGGCTAAGTGCAGGTGGAGTCAGACTGTGTTGTCCTCTGTTTCTCACCCAGGAGCCAGGGTTGGCCCTCTCATTCACAGAGCCATTCATCTACTCTTTATTTGTCCATTCAGCCAACACTGATGAAGAACTCACCTCATGATGTTCATTGCCCCAGGCTGACATGTGTCCTCTCTCATTTGACTCACTCAGTCAATCCCCCAGGAAGCTATGGATGCTAAGCCCAGTAGATGCCCACCGTCCTCCACTGGGCCTAAATATACTCTCCACAAGGCCTGAGTATATTCCTTCCTTCCTCCCTTCCCCTTTCCAATACTTTCTCTCTCCTTTCCTCCAACCACCTAGACACTCTTAAAAGGAGGGCTATGCTTTGACAATGTTCCCCACACCTGAGTGTCAAAATCCCACATCTACTTCTCAGCAAGTCCCATGTATTCTCATCTCTGACATTGGCCACTAGACAGGCTACACTAGAAAAAATGTATCTTGATACATTCAGACTGCTGTAACAAATATCACCACAAAGTGGGTACCTTATAAATAACAGAAAATTATCCAGAGTTTGCAAGGTTATTTCCAAGTCAAGATGCCCAGCCTGGCATGGTGGCACACACCTGTAATCCCAGAAACTCAGGAGCCTGAGGAAGGAGGATCTCAAGTACAAGGCCAGCCACAGCAACATAGCAAGAAACCTCTCTGAAAGGACACTCACAAAGTCCCAGGACCACACCACACACCGGAATCACACGTGATAGATTTATTGTCAGTAGCATGGAACAAACTGATAAGGCTGTTCTTCCTAAGGAGCAGCAACAAGCGTGCTTAGGGGTTGCATCATGGGCTGGGGTGGGGTTAACCTTTTAGCAGGCATATTCAGAATCAAAGCTTGTGAATCCCTGAATAAACTGGCTCCTAAATCAAAACTTAGGAGTACCTAGATAAAAATGGCTCCTGACCTAAAATGGCAGATCTGATGTCAATATCTCATGCCAATAATCCTCCATATTTGTTTTCATTGATAAGGGGGGGGTGCCATGGTCTTTCTCCTTTTGCTTCTTCCTCCTGGTTAGGGACACAGAATCTCATTCCTGTGAAGGGAGTCAGGGAAGTTTAGGTGCCAGACGGAGTCTCTGGAGTTGGAGCAATCAACCATGAGTCATAAGTCTCCCTCTTGGGAGTCAAGGGCTGGTAGTCTGAAGGAGAAGTAGCTGATTGACTGACTAGTTGATGAATTTGTGTATCTGATCTTGCAGGAATTTCTGTAGTCAATTTAACAGGCATGGTCCTAGTAGGAGAAACATAAATAACTACTAGGGGTCCTGCAAGGGGGAGAAGCTAAGGCCACACTTGACTGCACATTCCCCAAGGGTACTCTGGGCCTACTTGCTCTTTCCTCTTTTCTAGCTGCTCTGTAGTTGTTTGATTTGTTCTTCCTACCCCTGACTGGTGGACATAAAACAACACTCCTCCTGTAAGTATAGGCAGAGGTCTCCTTTTTCTGTTATTAATAGGAACAATCCACGGCAGTTTTGTAGGACCACAGAAGCTAAGGAGTCCAGTTGATCCTGCAGGGTTAGTATAGACTCGCTACCTGCTGGATATGCCCTACCAGCTGATCAGAGAGCTGATGTATGTGGTAATGGATGTGGTTATTCCTGCTGTTCCTGTGGCTGGGCCTGCCGTAACCCCAGGCTGGCTTGTAGGGAAAAAAATTTGTGAAATAGCCCGCTTGTGTCAAGGGCTCATGTGAGTAGGGACTTACCAAGGAAATCTTTAGGTCTAAAAGACCTGTATTAAATAAGAGAGGAAAATAATCTCTCACCAGGTTTGTGAGGGCTGAGAAGTTGTTCCCATAACAAGGGTGGAGGGAACAAGGCCTTTATTTGGGAATATAAATCTTGAACATAGCCAGAGTTATCAGGAATGTAAACACAACATTCAACTTTTTAAATTTTTTTTTACTTGTAGTTGGACACAATACCTTTATTTTATCCATTTATTTATTTTACATGGTGCTGAGGATCTAACCCAGCTCCTCGCAGGTGCTAGGCGAGTGCTCTACCACTGAGTCCCAGCCCCAGCCCAGTGTTTAACTGTTAATGTCACAGATGTCCATCCTCTCAAGATGTAGTTAAGCTATTTAATGTCATTGGATTCTGTAAATATCTATTTTTGTTTCTTAGGCTGGATAATCATACTAGCGAACATCAAGCCTACATGTTTAGGTTAGGAACATCTGTAGGCCTTAAAACTAAAAACTTCTGGCTTTGAAAGTTTCTCTTGATCCTTATCAGGCATTCTTGCCTAAGAATCTCTCTTTTGTAGCCTCCAGTCTTACATATTCTTGGAGGCTAACACAAGTGTATATCTTAAGTTACATTTCACTATTATTTTCTTTCTTTTTTAATGCCCAGGAATGGCTATATTTTAGTTTACCTGTTTTTGTTAGGTGTTTAAGATCAAGCTGGTCAAAATTGACTTTGTTTCTATCGATTGTTAAGAGTCAGCTGAGTTCTCAGAGGGGTCACTCCTGGGGAAATTTGAGAGCAGGTCTCAGCTCTGCTAGTGCCCTTTGTGCTAGGATGGGTCCAGGTCTTGCTGACCATGTGGCTTGCCTTAGAAACATCAGGGATGTCTGCCTTCTCCAATGACCCTCCTCTTCATAGAGAGTGCACTGATTGGCTTTTCATTCTCCACTGGTCTCATTAATCTCCCTCATCAGTAGGTTAAGTGGCCCAGAGTTGCAGAGCTCTTTAGAGAAGTTCCTGTTCCCTGGATTCAGACTGACTCAGAGGACAAGAGCCAAATATTGGTTTTCTTGGCCCTTAATTTTTAAGCTTCAATCTTAATCATCCAGCAAGTCAGTCTCACCAGTCTTAAATTAAGAGTACTGGGCTTTAACTTTAGGGTCTATAACTTTACAGTCATTTACCCCTTTTATTAAACTGGGGATAGTATTATCCTATCTGTCCTATAGGTGATGACTTACTATCTTAAATTAACCCAGGTTGTGTGTTCTTGAAGCAATACCTCTGCAAAACATTAACAGGCAACATTTAGACAGTTTATAGGGAAAATACAAAATAAAATCAACAAGATTAATTTTAAAATTAATTTAGTTTGTGTAATAACTATCTTGAATTTTGGCTGAGTTGTATATTGTATCCCCTATTTGAGATCCTAATAATCTTAACAACAAAAATCAAACTTATAAAAAAAAAAAAAAGATGGACACAATATCTTTATTTATTTTTTATGTAGTGCTGAGGATCCAACCCAGGGCCTCACATGTGTAAAGCAAGCTCTCTACTGCTGCGCTATAACCCCAGCCTCCAAAAATCAATCTTTTGAACATAACTTTAAATGAGCTGAAGTTTGGCCTACTTTGAAATAATTCTGATACACAGTCAGGTGGAAGGCAGAGACTTATCTCAGGTAAGGCGGGGCTCCTCATAAATCTTAGGTGCAGTGTTCTACCTCTGAAACTGATCTTTGCCTCTTTCTTAAATATCATTTGAAAGAGTTTACATATGAATGCTAACACAATATGATACTACATTTTAAACACAAATTAAAGAAAGGCTAAGACATTTTAAACTTTTGTGGAAAAGTAGCAAAAATGCTTTTGTGTTTTACAATATTAACCCCTAAATAGATTAGGCTCTCATTAACTTAAAAATACATTTAAATTGTATCCCAGTGTAAAAAGGAACATAAAACTGTATATATCTTATTGATAACAGGTCCAGTTATAAAACAGTATGATATAAATAAATCCCCAATAAAATTGTTATCCTTATGATTCTAAAATTACCATACAACTTTAGTTTGAAGAACACCAGCTTTTCTTTTAAATCTTCTACCTTAAAGACCTATGTGGCTGGAAGATATGAACACATTTAATATACAAAGATAGAGGAATAGCACCACAATCACATTGATGTTTTTATATTAATGAAACAGTTGTTGTTTAACAGCTGTATAACCTAAATTCCTTCAAGATTATTTGTTCTAAAAAGTAAAATGTTATAAGCAGAGTGTTATGGGTCAATTAATATTTTAAGAAATCCTTGTCATTTTAACATGTAGATTAAACTTTGGTTTATTTCAGTACATTAATATTTGGCCTTAGGAAAAAACCTTCAATAGCTTTGACTGATTCTTTTATATATATAAAAGTTTGTGTAAGACCTCTTTATCACTTATTTAAACCTTCTTATTTACTTCATCACATAAAGACTTTCTTACCCAGAAACATTTTCTTTTCCTTCTATTAAATATGGTTCCATACCTAGAACCTTCCAATTTCTCTTTCCCATCTGTTAACCCCTTTTTTATTCACTTTTTGAAACAATCCTTCTAAACTTCTGAATTTAGACAAATTATTCCATTTTAATGAGAAGCAATACTTTATGTTATTTAAAATACTCTAATTGAAACAATTAAAACTTTTGGACCTCTTTGAATAGAGAATAACATTTGTTTACCATTTCATGAAAATACAATGTTCAAGTATATAGAATTTTACCTGTTGGGACCTTAAATTTTTAGTAACCTTGTTTTCAGTGGTGATGAAGCAATTTTAAACCCTTTTTAATTCATCCATTTAAGAAAACAACAATAATGTTAACTAATGGAATTTAAGGAGTTAAGAGTACTTTATGTTATATTTAACAGTTAACATTTTAACCTTATAAATTAATCAGATGTCTAATAAGCACATTTGTGAGTAATCCCATGTCAAATCTAATTTACTTATTTTTACCAAGATATCAGACAAGCATATTGAACAGTACCAGCCATTTCTCCATTGTTGAAAACTTGAAGAAAAGTCCTAGAAACAATGGATATTAGAAATTTTATACACATCAATATTTCATTAGTTCTTTGACCACCTGGAGAGAGGTATGAGGTAAATAATTCTAAAGACATCTTTACTTTCATCTGTTTACCCAATTTAGATTGAACCTTCTTAAATCATGTGAATTAAAGGTTCCATTTCTATTAATTTATGAGCACTCATTATATATCTGCTAATTTGGATATCATATACATGATATACGGACGTACACACATATAGATATACAACACATAACACAAATGTGCACACATAACACAATAACAAAGGCCTTGTAGCTTTTTGTAGGCAAATCTTCATTGCAATGTTACAGATGTTTAAAAAGTTGAATAAAAATAGGACTGAGCAGGAAAACATTCACCTGGGTGTGTAGGATCAAAATCATGAGCTCCAAAAATATGGAATTGAAGAAAAAAAGAGTCCTAGAACAAAAATGACCAGTTGGTAATTAGTTAAGTACCATACAATTTACTTTTTGGTTTAGTATAGTATGATTTCAGGTAAAAGACACTTTTACTTTTTCTGTCTCTATTTTGTTTTTCCCTAGGGCCTTAGATCAGTCTCTCACTGAGCCTACAGGATTCTTCCATTTACATTTCAGTGTAAGCCCTGACTTAGGTCTGGAAGGAGCTGGGTAAAACTGCTGTTCCATAACCCTGCTCCTAAACTCACCTGCCTTCCTCAGGTAGAAGACAGTTGGGCAGGATCATGGAAAGTTGGATCCTATGAGTGGGTTAGGCATTGGAATTCCTTAATGTACACTGAAGGAAGGACCCTAGCCTCCTTTCGATTGGGAAGAGGTCACTAAGGGAGAAAGGGACATGTACCTGGATAACTCCTTCAGACCCTGCTACTTCAAGAAGGGAAGCAAAGGTGTGGGCTGGGTAGAGGGGGATGAGCAAGAACAAGTAGCAGGTGGACTGAAAGGAGGTGAGGGAGGTCCCAGAGGAATCAGGGAAGAGGTGGAGAATGGTAGGGAGTAGGTCCATCGGTGGGTCAAAATCTGGGGTTTCAGGAGGGTCCTGAGGTCGACAAGAGAGGGTGTAAGACACAGCAGAACTTGGGCCAGAGAACAGCAAGAACAGAGGAACAGTTTGTAAGGAAGGAAACTTAAGGCCTGAGCACAGGGGGAACCCTTTCCATTTCCCAGAGCCCTCACAAAATTTAAAAAGATCCCTCAAAACTGTTGGGATCTAGAGTGCCATTATGAGGCCATTTGGAATCATTGTCAAAGGCATAGAGGGACCAAATTTGGTTCCAGAGACAAATTAGTTTCTGTTCCTTTAAGTCCAGGGTAAGGTGGAATGAGTCTAAATTTGCTAAAAGGCAACCCAAGGGGTATCCAGAGGATGGCAGAGGTGGCTGCATCCATAGCAAGAGAGAGTTAGTAGAGAGGAACAGAGGCATCCCTTTGTGTCTTCCCATTCTGAATGAGGAAGAGCTAGCCTCAGGGTAGCTGCTGGTGCTAAGGCCCATAGGGTTTCTTGTTGCCTTGCACCTGGGCTTTGAGCCCAAAGAGTAACCAAGAACCAGAGAGAGATCTTTTGCTAGGGGTGAGCCCTTCTGAGCCTATGGGCCCAGTTAATGGTAGGGACCAACCATAGCTCTGAAAGTCATGGTTGGGAGTGACTCTGACCAAATGGGAACCCTGGGAGCATGGGACATTACAAGGTCACTTCTCCAGACCCCCAGGTAATTTTAATTGACCAAAGACAGAGGAATCAGCCAGTAGTGGATAAGAAAGAAGTCAAACACTCAGTGAAATGGAATGTGAGTTCGAGGTGGGAGTGGCCTAGGACCTAGGATAGGATCCCAAGGCAGCTCAGGTCCCCAAAGGGAGAGCAAGGTCAATGGGAGAGCCAATCCAAGTCAAGGCACCACTGAGAGGACACTCATAAAGTCTACACAGTCCAAGGACCACCTCACACACCAGAATCCCACACCAAAGATTTATTGTCAGTAGCATGGAACAAACTGATAAGGCTGTCCTTCCTGGGACAGCAGCAACAAGCGTGCTTAGGGGTTGCATCATTGGCTGGGGTGGTGTTAACCTTTAGCAGGCACATTCAGAATCAAAGCCTGGGAGTCGCTAGATAAAATGGTTCCTAAACCAAAACTTAGGAGTCCCTAGATAAAAATGGCTCCCGATCTAAAATGGCAGATATGATACCAATATTGATCTCATGCCAATACAGTCTCAAAATTTAAAATGAACAGAACTAGAGATACAGTTCAGTAATAAAGTTTCCCTGGGTTCAATCCTCAGTACTGGGGAAAAAAAAGAAGAAGAAAGAAAGTAAGTAAGATGCCAGCAGATTGGGGGTCCTGGAGAGCTTGTTTTTGGCTTTTTCACTCATAGACGGCATCTTCTCACTGAGTCATTACATGGTATAAGGGAAAAATAATGCCTTCCATGACCATATTGAAGCCAGAATTAAGGACAGGCAGTCAATGTAGATAGGTAATAGGGTCATTGGAGAAAAGGGAGGCCAGTTGGAGTCCAGGAAGTTGGAGACCACCCCTGGGAGACTGGAATGGTAATGCCTCCTGAGCACTCTGTCTACCAGGATTCCTGCCTCTACTGCCCCTCCTAGAAGGGGGTTCATGAAGCACCCCCTGAACAGACAGGGAGCTGCAAATTAAGGTCCCCTGGATGCAGCTCCCATCATTTCCCCATCTCTCCATCTTGGCCCTTCCAGCCCACCTGCTTCTCACCTTTAGGCCATTCCACCAGCATCTCCTGGGCTTCATCAGGAAGAAAGAGATAAGGGGGAAAAGAGCAGGAAAACAAAGAAAGTCTGAAATCTCTAAAAGGTGCAGGATGCTATCACTTCTTGGGGTATCAGGATACCACCATCTATGGCCCCCTTCTTTCTCCCAGGAGAAGTCTGTATTACTACTTTTTGAATAAAACCTCCTTTATATGCTTGCCTTGGCACTTCTCTAATGTTCAGACTTAAACATTGGAGGAAGAAGATCTCCTCAAGTTAACCCAGTGGTATCCTATTCATCTTCTAAGGACCCTAACTCTTTTTCTTTGGTACCTGGGATTGAACTCAGGGGCACTCAACTACTAAGCCACATCCCAAGTCCTATTTTGTTTTTTTGTTTTTGTTTTTTTGTTTTTGTTTTTTTGTTTTTGTTTTTTTGTTTTTGTTTTTGTTTTTGTTTTACTTAGAGACAGAGTTGCTTAGCACATCAACATTGCTGAGGCTGGCTTTGAACTCCCCATCTTCCATCCCCCTCTCTGAGCATCCAGAGCCACTGGGATTACAGGCATGTGCCACAACGCCCAGCTAGGACCCTAACTATTAATACCATCATATTGGTTTCAATGTGTGAACTGGGTGGACACAAGTTTTCAGACCCTAGCATCTACTGAGAAATTATGTGACTCCATTTTTGAAAATAAATAAATAACAGCAGCTTCTACCTCAAGGCCTGTCTTAAGGAAGGGGGCGTGACCCTGGTCCTTGGAGAAACCCACAGAGCACTCCTAAGCACATACCCATCCTGCTGAGTTGTTTGTCTGTAAATAACAGGAGAGATCTGTGGCACCAGGTGTCCCTGACTCAGTTAGACTTGGTGAGGACCAAGAGCAACCCACTAGCAACTACCAATCAGCATGAGACAGGTAAAATAACTGGGATGCCAGATGACCCCCAGTAGTTTATGGTGGTTGATAACATGTTGGGAAACCAAGTAGTTTAGTACATACACCCCTTGTGGCTTAAACCAATCAGTTCAAAGGAACCCCCCTCTTGTACTAACCAATCACCCCTACCCAACTTGTTCCCGCCAGTGAATGTGCTAATCAATGTTAAGAGTTGTTGTTTGATTTTCCCACAGTATGGAATGATTTGCTGTGTGATGTTGTGATGCATAGAGTATCCCCCAAACACCCATAAAATCTCACTGAAAAAAAGACCAGAACTCATTCCCTGGGACAGCTGCGTCGGAAACAGTTGTGAGTCCAGGATCAAGCTTGCAATAAAGACTCTTGTGTGATTGCATCGGATTTGGCTCCTGGAAGTCTGTTGGGGTCCCACGAATCTGGCATTACACTACAACCCAAGATCTCAGCAACCAAGATTGCAAACTACTGGAAAATGTCTCTGCCTATTTAAAACAACCCACGCACCCATCTATTTCCATCCCCACACTTGTGGGAAGCAGGACTGGGTTCTTCCATTGATTCTAAAGCCTGGGCCAGCTGAGTATGTCCAGGAGAGCCAGGTGGCATCCTCAGGGTCCTGTCACCTGAAGTTGGCTCCTACTCTCTGTGAATCTGCAGACACTTTGAGCCCCACACTGACAAGAGTGTAGCACATCTGAGAAGATGCTTCTCTGTGCAGTGTGTCCTGGAAGAGGCCTTGGAGACTCAGGAGGCCCAGAAAAGAGATCCTTGTCCCTGGTTCCCTGAGAACCTCCCCATCCAGTAAGGTGACCTTCTGCCTTGAAGAATTCCCCTGCAGCCTCCTGACCATCCCCCACCCACTATGGCATCCACATCATTGATTTTCCTTCTCCCCTCATTGCTGTCCCTAGACTTCTCTGGCCCCTCCATTCAAAACCCAGTGTGGAATAACTTATATGCAATTAAATTAATCTCTTGAGTGTACAATTTACTCACTCTGAGGTAATATGTAAGATAAGCAAACACCACCACCACAAGTTTTACCAGTTTCTTTCACTTCCTAAATTTCTTCATGCCCCTTTGTAGTCCTTCCTTGCCCTGAATTTTGCTCTAAGGCAGTCACCTTAGTTCTTGAGTTCTTAGTGCTTGAGTTCTTCTAGTTGGCCTTGCCCCAAATATGATGCAAATGGACACTTTTAGGAATGGCTCTGTCACTTCACATACTATTTTTGAGATGCAGCAGATCTCAGATTCCTTTTATTGGGGAGTGGCATTCCTTGTAGGCACACACCACACTTTAATCATTGACCAGTTGATATACCTCTGAGGGACTTCCTTTTTTTGACCAATTCTAATAAAGCTCTTAAGGACATATTCAGAAATTATTTATATGGACCCATGTTGTCATTTCTGTTGAGGAAAGACCTCAGAGGAGAATTGCTGAGTCACATAGCAATTGTATGTGGAACTTTTAAGGGAAATATCAAACTCCTCTCCAAAATGACTCTGTCACTTTGCATCTCTACCAGCCATTTATGAGGGTATCAGTTGCTCCATATCCTCTTCAACACTTGGTCTGATGGTCTTAGATCAAATTGTATTTAAACCATGTGTTGGGGGATCTCATTGCAGATGTTTGTTTTGACTTTTAGACTCAGCTTCCATCTTCCATTCTCTCTCTCTCTCTCTCTCTCTCTCTCTCTCTCTCTCTCTCTCTTTCTCTCTCTCACACACACACACCTCTATCGATGTATAAGGTATAATATATACAAACCCATACATAGAGACTCCTGAGACTCTTCTTTATTTCACATGATTACTATTATCTTGGTTATTGTCACAGCCAAGGCCTCTGTAAGATGGTGCCATAAATGGCGGAGCACATGGGGACTTTTACCCTAGCAGACTCCAGATTAGGAAGAAGCACTATGTTGTCCAGTTCACACAAAGGAACATATAATAGTACTTAACTGGGAGGAGGCCCAAGCTCATGTATGAATTAGATCAGGAGAATAAGAGCAGAGAAAGTATCTGCCCAGGCAGGAGCTGGGGCGATGGCTTGGAGCAGAGGGCACTGGAAGGAGAACTGAATCCACAACAGCCTTGCTGATTGGGTGGAGGTCAAGGAGAAGCAGTGCTCTCAGCATGATGGCTACTCACTTGTGGATAAAGCTGATAACTCCCCAAAGTGGCTGAGAAGGACACAACACTGGGCTGTGAGAGCCTATGGTGGGTGGGGGGAAGCTAGACAAGAATGGTTTGCAGGGGAAACTCTAGGCTGCCTGAAGTTGAGCCTCACACCCCTTCATCAGGGAATTCAGATTGAACAGGTTCTCCTAACCCACACTGGCTTCCATTCACCCATGCAGGGCTCAGGCTTTTTCAAAATCTCCCAGAGGCACCTAATCCCTGGGAGTTCCCTGGACCGGCAGGCAGTCATTTCACATCTTTCCAGTGGATAAGTGACTGTAAACTGGACCTAGGTCATGTGTTTTGGGGTATCTACGGAAATGCCTTCACAAAGACTGGTCAGAATGAGAAAGGAGAGGCCCTCAGAGGCTCTCAGAACATGGCCTATAAGAGATTAGGAACTACTGAAGGGCACCCAGTCAGCTATGAAGGTCACAGTCACACGTCCCTGCCACTGTGCAAGCAGTTCCCCACACTCCAGCAAGGTCACCTTTATTTCTCTATCTCTGGAAATCTTCATTCTGCCCCCTCAGAGAAGCCCCCCAGGTTCCTCCAGTTACATCCAGCTCTCTGCTCCCTCCTCTCCTTCCCAACACCCTCACGGGCCTGTGACTGAAAGGACAGGGAATTAGTGACTCCAGTGTGAGGAGAGGGGTCCTGGGATCTCAGAAGGCTGCAGAGGCTGTGTGGCACCTTGGGAGGTGCCCAAGGGAAGAAGAGGGGTAGGGCCCTGCCCGCTGCACACTGGCCCCATGACCTCTGAGAGTTCAGAGTGACTCTCCTGCAGCACACCCCTTGCAGGGCACCACCCATTTCCCAGCCTCCTCACTGTCAGGTCCAAATTCCCCCTGGCAGAATGCTGCTCTGCATTTTCAGGTGAAGCCCTGGGAATACAGAAGCAGCCCTGGGAGCCGACCATGTGCCTGCGTCGACTTCCTGCCTGGCTCATCCTCGTGGCCTATGGGCTCCTGATGCTCCTCATCCAGGGCCAGGGTGAGGCTGCCATGGGGAGGGTGGTAGAGACCAGGTTGGATCTGCCAAAGTGCACAGAGACAGAGCCTGAGCCTAGGGGGAAGGCACCAGGGCGGGGGAGTTGGTAGAGGAGCCAGATGAAGGGGATGAGGGGCTGGAGGGTGAGCCAGAGAGGGTCAGAGCTACCTGAGGACACCCCCATGGAGGAGTGAGCTAGTGTGAGGGGATTCTGAGGAGAAGAGTATGGGCAAGCCAGAAGCCTCCTGGCAAAGGAACAAGGATAGGGTCCTTTCCCTCCTGTGTGTGGCTGTGGCTGTAGCTACTACTCACCCTTGGATAATAACAACAGCAATATAAGAGCTTGCTGGTTACATTTGGCTCTGAGTGTTTTGACCCCTTAGCTAGAGAAGTGTTGGCACCTTTTGTCGAAGTCGACAGACAAGGTTAATGTCCCTGGGGGATACAGAAGCCCCTGGTACCACTTCTCAAAGCTGATCTGAATGACTGGTGAGTTCCCTTCACTCACGAAGCCGAGCTGGCATGGCTTGGATTGAATTCTAGACAAGGGTGATGTGCTCTGTACCTGCTAGAAGTCTCTAGGCCTTTATCAGAAGGTGTTGGCAGGAGAGTACCATGCCCAGGGAGTGTCAGCAGCCCTGGATCCCTCCCACCCCAATGGCTCCTAGTGTGAGCATTGGACATAGCCCCAACTTTCCCAGTCTAATCTGCACAGAGGAATCCAGGCTCGCCTGTCCCCTTGGACCACCGCTGACAGGCTTCCTCCCTTACCAGGGTCTTTCTCAGAACTTTCTCATCAGGAAGATTTTTCTAGCTTCACTGAAAGATTCTGTTTTCAACAGTCTTTTTTCTTGAACTCACATCCAAAAAAAAACAAACAAAAAAAACCTTAGTCAGGAGAGGGTATAGAATTGAGTCCCACAGTCTTCTGCCCACCCAGTCCTGGCTCCTCCACAGGCCCATCTAGGTCTTAAATAGGGTCCGGGTCTTACACACTCCTCATCTTTGTCTCTCACCTAAATGGTCACAAACCCATCTTTTCTGGTGTGACCTTTTCTTCATCTGGACACGAGGACACTTCCCACCACTACATACATACATGGGTGAGATTCCTCCTGCTGTTTCATGCAGGGCTTCTCCTCAAGGAAGCAGCGACATTATGTCATCAGACTGTGAGCAGGAATATTTAGCAGGCTTTGTCCTTTGTAATTACAAATATCAGGCATTAGTGGCCAGTCACCACATGAGTTACATGGACCATGATCCCTCTGGCACGGCATTATGTGGAGACAGCATGTTAGTAGGGACAGGAGTGTGTCTTTGGACTTGGAGGGATGCTGGCCAATTTCCTTCTCTGGTCCTGTGAGTGGATGCTGCCCTGGCCTGTCCTGCACCAGGAGCATCAAACATGCAGATCTTAGGGGGATCTAGTGGGAGAGAGGAGGAGGTTTGGAGTTTTTAATGTTTTCTTATGAAAACCAGCTCAGATCTACCAAACTCTAGAGTGAGATCTTGAGCCTGGGGAAGGGAAGGCTCCAGTGATGTGGGAGCTGTGGAGATGTGAACAATAGTGGGAGAACTGTGGACCTGACTTCCAACTCTCTGCACCCTGAAGCACAGAGAGGACTGGGACAGCCTGAGGGCTACACAGCACCCAAGAGAAGGCCCATTCTGGGGTAGAGAGAAAGAGTTAGATCCAAGGTGCCCAACATCAATCTTTAACAATTATCATGTATTGGACAAGGTAGATATATCTAATTGACTTTCCATTGCCTCCTTACTCTGAATCCCAGCCCCCGGCAGGACAAGAGTTTTATGATATGAACTCATATCTCC
This sequence comes from Callospermophilus lateralis, assembly GCF_048772815.1. Lineage (NCBI taxonomy): Eukaryota > Metazoa > Chordata > Mammalia > Rodentia > Sciuridae > Callospermophilus > Callospermophilus lateralis. The sequence continues at coordinate 49,065,073 of NC_135322.1, forward strand.
CCTCCCACCATTCATTTCTACTTATATGAATGATGCTTCTTTAGTCATTTCTTGTCCCCTCAAGCATGAGATCCTTGAGGATGAGAAACTTAGATCAATTCCGACAGTCCTCCTAGTGCGTGACATGACCTGGCACAGTGAGTGCAATGGACACTCTTGACCCATCAGCCCAAAAGATATTCTGCTGGCATAAATGGAATGAATGGAACCTGGAACTAAGTGGGGAATGACTTGAAAGAAGGATCATGTGAGGCAAGGCATCAGTTAAAGCAGGGAGTGAGATTGTCTGGGATGGAGTCAGGACCTGAGGTCTGAATTGACCACTGCTCAGCCCCTGGAGTAACTGTATTCCATTGGCACCAGGTGTCTGCAAAATGCAGATGCAAAGAATCTAGGGCTGAAAGATCATGACCTGGTCGAATGATAGTGGTGGTGTGCATAGGGACTAGGGATGGGCAGAAAGTTTCTGAAGCAAATGTTGACAGATCAGGGTCCCTCCACAAGGTGGAGCTGATGAGGGCCAACCAGGCCAAAGTGCTGTGGGCCAGTAGCTGATTGAGCAGACCCAAACCGGACATGCATCTCTCTGCCCACAGCTCAAGACTCAGTCAGCCCCATCCGGACCACCCACACCGGGCAGGTGCGGGGCAGCCTTCTCCATGTGAAGGGCTTCGATGCGGAGGTCCACACCTTCCTGGGAATTCCCTTTGCCAAGCCACCTCTAGGACCACTGCGCTTTGCAGCCCCTGAACCCCCTGAACCGTGGAGTGGTGTGAGGGATGGGACCTCCCACCCGGCCATGTAAGCTTATCTGGGATCTGGGAAACCTCAGGACTGGGGTTGGGGTGGGAATCTGAGCCCTGGGCCAGGCTGCAGTGGCTCCTTCATCTACACTGCACTGCAAGGCCTGGGGCTATAGGTCAGTGGTAATGTGTCTTTAGCAACCTAATGCACCAGCTTTGAAACCCAGGCCCTAAGTAAACAAATATATAGAAATATATCCCTCTGCATTGGGGCAATTCCCACATTCATTTTTCTAATGCAGGAGTAACTTTGCCAGGCTCCTGCCTCAGGGTGTGGAACCCAAAAGGCATTAGCTTCAGGTGCTAAACACAAAAGCAGAAACACATGTCCCTGGATTTGGCTTACTCCAAGTGTTCTCTCCCACCAGGGGAGATGTATCTGAGAGAGGGTCGGCTTGGCTCTCTGAACCTATAAAAGACCTTGACTCTAGCAGTTGATGGTGCATTCTCTGAGGAGGGCAACAGTGGTGGCTCCTTGGGGACCCCACCCACAGGGCCAAGGGAAAGGGGCATGTGCTTACAGCTGGAGACTCAGTGGAGGGGTGAGGTTTTCTGAGAGTCTCAAGTTGGGCTGTGGGATGCCCCATTACCCTTCTGTGAGAAGTAACCTCCATCCACTCAGGCACCACCTGTGTGGGGACACCTATGCTCTTCCAGGCCTGAATGGGGACAGGGATAAGTGGTGATTGTCAACACAGACAGCCATTGTTTCCCAGTCAGGGCCCTAGTCTCAGGATTGCCCAGCCTCAGAAGGAGGTGGAATCAAGTGCTCAACAATCTTGAGGCCTTCCTGGAGGTTTGGGCTCCATCCCAGCTTCCCCTGAGCCTGTGGCCTAGAACTAAGTGGGGAATGACTTGAAAGAAGGATCATGTGAGGCAAGGCATCAGTTAAAGCAGGAGTGAGATTGTCTGGGATGGAGTCAGGACCTGAGGTCTGAATTGACCACTGCTCAGCCCCTGGAGTAACTGTATTCCATTGTCACCAGGTGTCTGCAAAATGCAGATGCAATGAATACAGAGGCTCTCAAACTACAGAGTAAAAACTTGCCTCCCAGCCCCATGTCAGAGGACTGCCTGTACCTCAGCATCTATGCGCCTGTGCATGCCCGTCAGGGATCTAACCTGCCTGTGAGTATTAAGCCATGGTCAGTAAGGGTGGGAGAACAATTTTGGGGAAGATGATTAGAAGCGGGATTGGAACATGGTTCAAGGTAGAGAGCTAGCACAATGCTGTGAAGGCCCGAATGAACCCAGGAACTACATAATAAACCACCAACACTGGAAGTAACAGGTTCAGCAGGCCACCACTGTGGTGTGAACTACCATGAAAAGTTTCTCACTATCAGCTCCAAGAAGGCCTCTTATGCAGGCAGGTAGCTGACCCAGCCATGGAGTCAAAGAAACCTGGATGCTCTCAGAGACCAAATATTCTGACGCACTGATGAACTCACCATCTTGTACCCAGGAGATCCATTCAAGTGCCCAAAGGGTGCATTTGAGATCACTAAATTCCATGACCATGGATTATTTTGGGGGCCAGATATTAGATGACACTTTAAACTAATGTTCAATGGGGTAATCACAGAAACATCAATTTTCTTTCTTTTTTCAGAGTAGTTCTAAGAGGAATACATTCACGTTCTGATTCATAATTAGACCCCAAAGTAAGGGAGGCCTGATCTTCCAAATTGAACTTACTCTGTCAACAGTGCCCTAGGTCATGAAGTCCTGCTAGGATTCTAAGTGGGTAGCTACACAAGCCAAAGTGGTGTTCAGACTAGGGGTTCAGCCAAGACGGGATTTAAGGTAACTACCACATGGTATATCTCCTGATTTCCCAGGTGATGGTCTGGATCCATGGTGGTGCCTTGGTGACGGGCTCAGCTTCCATGAATGATGGTTCTATTCTGGCAGCCATTGAAAATGTACTGGTGGTCACTATTCAGTACCGCCTGGGAGTTCTGGGCTTCTTCAGGTGAGCCTGGGTCAGGGATGGTCAATGAGTAGAGAGAGGACTACAGTCTGAGTAGACAGAAGACATCTATTGATCATCATCCTTTCCATTTCTCAGCACTGGAGACCAGCATGCTACTGGCAACTGGGGTTACCTGGACCAAGTGGCTGCCCTACGCTGGGTCAGGCAGAATATTGCCCACTTTGGAGGCAACCCTGATTGGGTCACCATTTTTGGCGAGTCTGCAGGTGGCGCTAGTGTGTCCTCACATGTGTTGTCTCCAATGTCCCAAGGACTCTTCCGTGGTGCCATCATGGAGAGTGGGGTAGCCCTGCTGCCTGACCTCATCACCAGCTCATCTAAAGATGTCTCCACAGTGAGTATCCTTTTCTACCCACGGCCAAATCTGCTGCCTCATCCTTCAACTTCAGAGCCTCTGCCACTCTGTCTGTTCCATGGGAACAAAGACCATGCAGGTGTTTCCAGAACTGGCCACTACTACAGGGTTTCTGAGGAGCTCAAAGGTCAGAATCCACATACCTCTGGTTGATTTTGTTCTATGTTATGCAAAGCTGCACCCTTGGGGCCTTATCCTCAGAAGACCCATGTAAGCAGGTATGATGGCTCCTCTGGCTGACACATGAGCTTGAGGGAAGGAAGAATTTCACACCTGCAGCAATATACACATGGCACCCTTTGAGAATTATGGGTAACCTGCACACAGCTGAGACCTTAGGCAGCAACCCCCTCCCTGTCTGGAGAGATGATTCAGCCTCTTTTGGGTGCCTTTACAGATGGTGGCCAACCTGTCTGCCTGTGGGCAAGTAGATTCAGAGGCCCTGGTGAGCTGCCTGCGGGGCAAGAGTGAACAGGAAATGCTGGCTATTACCAAGGTAGGGCTGAATGGACGTTAGTGAGGAGACAGGGGTTATGGTATGAGGGAAATACAGTCCTTTCCACTGTGGAACAACTATTTCATTTCCAAAGCTTGGTCTCCTCATATTCTCATAGCCCTGGATAGGAAATTGAGACAAAAATATGCTACACCAAGTGTAGAACCTTTGAATGTTGGTGTGAGCATCATTGGTTGAATTAGGATGGGTTGGAGGTAACTCAGGTGTCATTAGAACAGAGACTTTTCTTCCTGTCATCATGTACCTTGAATGCCCACTTAGACTTTCAGTGTCATTCCTGCTGTGGTGGATGGGGCCTTCCTACCCAGGCACCCCCAGGAGCTCCTGGCCTCTGCTGATTTTCAACCTGTTCCAAGCATCATTGGTGTCAACAATGATGAGTATGGCTGGCTCCTTCCCATGGTGAGTCCCATCTCCAAACCTTCTGGAATGTGTCAGGTTGGAGCAGCTCAAGTCTTGAGAACTCCTGGTCCATCCCACCCCCAACTCTAGACCCTCCTTTCATCACACAGGTCATGGGCCCCCCTGAAATCCAAAAAGAAATAGACAGAGAGACCACACGAGCTGTTCTACAGAGAACAGTAGCACAGATGGTAAGATTCCTGAGGTCCTGTGCCAAGCAAGAGTGCAGCCAGACAACTTCCTTTTCAATGATCCCTAGGAACAAAGATTGATCTATGTGCATTTGTGAGTGGGGTCACCCCACAGCTTCACAGCTTTGCCCTATTCCCTGACACATCCCATATCCCATCTCCAACATAAAGTGGCTGCCTCCCCATCCCAGAAACTGCTTAAACTGAGTCTCCCTGATCACCTGGACTAGATGATGTTACCTGCCGAATGTGCTGACCTATTAATGGAGGAGTACATGGGAGACAACGAGGACCCCCACACCCTCCGACTCCAGTTCCAGGAGATGATGGCAGACTTCATGTTTGTGATGCCTGCACTCCAAGTAGCACTTGATCAGAGTGAGTGTATCTGAACCTGAATCCTGGCTTCCTAGGAGACAGCTCAGAGCTGTGGGTCCCAGGTGAGGTCTGGTGTCAGGTCCTGACACATGTCTTTATCTAGACCCTGGTCCCAGGCACCTGAAGGTCCTCATCTCAGTAAATCCTTATGGCTAGAGTAAGAGATAGACATCACACTCATTTAACAGAGTAGGAGACTAAGGTAGTGGCACTCAAGGACTTGCCTATGACCACACAGCCAGGAAGTCCAAGACATGACTTAACAAAGAGCCTTCTAACTGCCCCTGATCCATTCTGGGCTTCCCAGCCACTGTGAAGATTCAAGCCAGAGATGGACCTAGCAATCTTGTCACCAAGAGTGACACTTCCTGTCCACTCTCCAGGTTCCCATGCTCCTGTCTACCTCTATGAGTTCCAGCATCGGCCCAGCATCTTCAAGAATATCAAGCCACCACATGTGAAGGCTGACCATGGTGATGAAATCATGTTTGTGTTTGGATCCCACATCAATGGCATCAGAGGTGAGCACTCCTTGTTCCACAGGAGCATTCTCCTGCGTACATGGTGGCAATTGCTCTCATCGTACAATGAGAAACTGTGACTTAAAGAGAACATGGGATCCAGTGTCTACCATCTTACAATTCAACAGGTTATTCCAGGGTTAGACCTTTCCCACTCCAATCTATGCTCCTTCCCCCTGTTCCCCCCAAACCATGGTATCTAGTATAGGAAAAGAGGGGGATGATTAAAGGCATAATCATTTCTTAGATGACTTCACAGTGTCCAAAAGAAGGAAACTGCTAGGCCAAGGAGGAGCCCAGTGTTGATTCAGTTAAAGGCTGGGAGTAGTAAAGGCAGGTTGGGCAAGCAGAGGGCCTGGCCCTGGGACTGTTGTGATAGGGAAGGGACACAAGCCTGGGGGGCTAGGGTGGTGAGTGTGGCACAGGAGTGGACAGCTGGATGGGATTGGCCAGGACCTGGACCCTTGCCTTCCTTCTCCCACAGTTGAGCTCACTGAGGAGGAGGAGCTGCTGAACAGGAGGATGATGAAGTACTGGGCCAACTTTGCTCGAAATGGGTGAGGACACCTGCACATCTCAGCCTCCCAGGGGACACGGGCCCTCCACTGCTCCCCTTGTCTGAGGTGACGCCATTAGCAAATGTGTGTCCTTAATCATATCCTAGCCCCCTCCCCAACCAGAAGACCCACACTAAAAAAGGGTGCTTTGTGGGTGCAGATCACTGGTCTCTTCTCACAGTGGTCCAGAGGGTGAGCCATAGTGCTGGGCTACCATGAGAGCCAGTCTCTCACAGGGAAGGGCAACACAGGCCATATTACTCTGCCCTGTGGGGAATGACACTAGTGAGAAGTTAGTGCTTTCCTACATCAGGATGCATCTCCCCATTCTCAACACCCTTTTCTGCCTGGCTGGATGCCCTGTCCATAATTAGGGTGGAAGATCAGATTTTAGTTAAACAGAGCTCAGACTGACCCTCACCCTGCCCTGCTGGGAGGGCATGAACCCCACAGGAACCCCAACGGAGAAGGCCTACCCCATTGGCCACTGTTCGACCAGGACCAGCAGTACCTGCAGCTAGACATCCAGCCTGCTGTGGGCCAGGCCCTGAAGGCCCACAGGCTGCAGTTCTGGACCAAGACCCTGCCTCAGAAGATCCAGGAGCTAAAGGGAGCAGTGGACAAGTACAGAGAGTTCTAGCTCCCTTGTCAGGGAGAGAAGGGTGTGCTAGGTGTGATGGGGTCTTCCTGTGGTGCCCACACATGCCCACCCAAGGACCAGGGTTGACCCACTCATTCACATAGCTATTCGTCCTTACACTCCTCCATGGGTCCTCTCTTGTTAGACACATCAGTAATTCCCAATGCATGCCCACCTTCCTCCTCACCCCACTGTGCCTGAGTCCCTCCCTCCCTTCCTCCCCTCTCCTTCCCTACAACCCCTTCTATCCCCTCCTCCCAGTAGCCACGCCCTCCCATGCTGACAGAGAAGTTTTAGGAAGCAGAGCTGGTACTTTTCTGAACCCCTTGCCCATCGATCTGCAAGTACCCCATGTTCTCATACCGGTGGGACCTCTGTAGAGAACCTGGACACCACAAGCCCCACTGTTTTACTCCATCAGGCTCCTGTAACAACAACAGCAACAGCAACAACAACAACAACTCCAATAATAATCTATTGAGGCATGGTGGTACATGGCCATAACCCAAGCCACTCAGGAGGCTGAGGGAGAAGAATTACATATTCAGTCTAGGCTGGCCACTTGAGGAAACCTGAGCTCAAAATAAAACAACAAGTCCTAGCAGAGTAGCTCAGTGGTAGAGTACTTTCCAAGCATACACAAGGTCCTGCATTTGATCACAGTGCTACCACCAAAATATAAACAAATAAACTCAGTAAACTGGGTAGCTCATAAACAATGCAAATGTGTTATCTTCTGTGTTGAAGGTGACAAGTCCAGAATCAAGTGTTAGCAGATTTGTTGTCTGGGGAGGTCTTGCTTTGGTTTCTAGATGGCACCTTCCCACTATGTCCTCACTTGGCAGAAGGGGCAAACAAGTTCTCTTGAAACTATTTTACAGTCCTAAACCCAGTCCACTCCCAATGATTCATCACTTTCAGACTGGTTTGCTTTCTTTCTTTTCAATCAAAGCCCAGGTAGTAGTAGACTGATTTTATTAGTTATGCATTTTGCGTGTGTGTGTGTGTGTGTGTGTGTATGTGTGTGTGTGCGTGTGTGTGTTGTGGATTGAGCTTAGTGCATTAGAACTGAATGCACTAGAGTTTAGAGTGTGCTAGGCAAATTCTATTCCCAGACCATGGAGACCCGCTTTCAATGTATGAATGTGCAGCACACAAACTTTCAGGCCAAACACTTAGATTCCCACATCTAACCCACCCAGGCTACAAACAAAACCAAAGTTCCATATCCCTGAGCCCACCTGGAGATTAAATGTCATCCATTATTAACATTTCAATCTACACACATACTCATCTATTTCTGTCCCAAGGAGGTGACTGGCCCCATCCTTATGAGAAGCAGGACTGGGCTTTTCCATTGGCTTCTGGAGCCTGAGCTAGCTGGGTGCATCCTGGAGAGCCAGGTGGGGTCCTCAGGGTCCTGTCTCCTGAAGTTGCCTCTTATTCTCTGTGGCTCTGCAGACACTGTGAGCCCCACACTGACACAATCACAACACAGCTGTGAAGATGTTTCTCTGTGGGGTGTGTCCTGGAAGAGGCCTTGACATGTCAGGAGGTCCAGACACAAAGCAGAAGAGATTCTTGTCCCTGGGTCCCTGAAGACCTCTCCATCCAAAATCTTTCAGAATTTCCTCCTCAGCCTCCTGACCATCCCCCACTCACTATGGCATCCATGTGTTGACTTTCCCTTTCACCTCATTGTTGTCCCTAAACTTTTCTGACCCCTCCAATAGAAACCCTCTCATCTTTTATCTCAGTAATCAAAAGTGCCAAATGACCTCCATATACCCTTTTGTTCCTTCAAAGCATTTTCTCTCTGTCATGGAAAGGCTGTGTCCCTCACGCCATGGACCTTGGGACTCCCCCTATATCCTGCCTCTCACCAACTTGCCTCCATGGGGCACTAGTTTTCCCAGGAAAGAAAGTCCCCTCTTTCACCCAGTGCTTTTAAGCCCAACCACAGGGCACCATGAGCCCTTAGGGTGGAAGATGAAAATTGCCATGTTGCCCAGCTTGGACACTAGAGGGCAGACGAGGATAGCGGTAAGCCTGGGTGACTGGATCTCTGCAGAGGTGAAAAGACCTTTTAGTTCCTTTTAGTGTACAGGGACTGGTGCATAATCCTTCCACTCTGTGCTGAAAACATTCGTTGTGCTCCTGCTGCAAACATGCCCCTGTATGGTTTTCAGTTCTGAGCATGCACAGGATGCTTCCCAGAGTGGGTCCTCAGAGTATCTTTGAGACTTTCAGTAGTTTCAATAGCTCTTTTGAAGAGCTATTTTTGGGTGGCGGGGGGGTACTAGGGATTGAACTCAGGGGCACTCGACCACTGAGCCATATCCCTAGTCCTATTTTGTATTTTATTAGAGACAGGTCTCACTGAGTTGTTTTCCTCGCTAAATCGCTGAGGCTGGCTTTGAACTCGAGATCCTCCTACCTCCTGAGCCACTGGGACTACAGGCATGTGACACCATGCCCAGCTTTAAGAGCTTTATTGTGGATCATTTCCATGAATTCAATTCATGCATTTGCGCTGCAAAGTTTGGTAAATTTTAGTAAATGTAGGAGATGTGTGACCAACATCACATCAGGTTTAGAATGCTTCTATAGCTTCAAAAAGTTCTCATGTGCCTATTTACAGTCCATCATCACCCTGACCTCTGCTCCCTGGCAACTGCCTAATTGTTTTCCATTGCCAAAGATTGCCTTTCCTGGAATATCATAGCAAAGGAGTCATTTGTGACTGTGTCACTTGCATAATGATTTTGAGATTCAAGTGGCATTTCTTCACTTTTATTGGGGAGTGGCCTTGCATATACACATCTGCCACACTTTATCCAGTTGCCAGTTGTTGCACATCTGAGTGACTTCCATTTGTCCTCCTCCTCCTCCTTCTTCTTCTTTTTTTTTTTTTTTCCTTCCTTGTTAGTGGAGACTTAACCCATGGGCACTCTAAAACTGAGGTACTTCTCCATCTATTTTCATTTTGAGTTGGGTCTCACTAACTTGCCCAGCCTGGCCTCCAATTTCCAATCCTCCTCCTCCTACCTCGAGAGTACCTGAATTGCAATAAGTGTACCTTCATGCCTGGCTTAGGCTATTTTACATAAAACTTGTGTGGACATTTTCAGAAATCACTTTGTGGACATGTGCTCTTCTTTTTATTTTTATTTTTTTCCCAGAAAAGCCCTGAGATTAGAATCCTTTGGGCCAAAACACTGAGATTGTATACAACTTCTTTTTTCTTTTCTTTGTTTTTTTTTTTTTTTCCTGGGCAGGGGGGAGCTACTGAGAATTTATCCCTGGGGTGCTTCTCTATGGACTACAGACCCAATCCATTTTGTATGTATTTATTTTTTTTATTTTGAGACTGAGTCTCCCTAAAATGCTGAGGGACTTACTAAGTTTCTAAAGCTCATCTTGAACTTGGAATCCCCTGTCTCTGCCTCCCAAGTTGCTGGGATTACAGACATGTGCCTCTGCTCCCAACTCTGGCTTGAACTTTGAAGGACAATGTCTAGCTAACTCCAAAATGACTATATCATTTTTCACCCCATCAAACAAATATGAGGGTGACAGATGGTCCATATTCTCACCAAAACTTGTTCTTATGGGATCTTAAACCTTAAACCTGTAGCAGCGATTTGTCATTACAGATATTTTCCTGGATTTTTACCTTCTACTTTGATCTTCTTCTCTCTCTCTCTCTCCCTCTCTCTCTCTCTCTCTCTCTCTATATATATATATATATATATATATATATATATATGTATGTAAATTTTCCACCCCACCCCCCACATGCCCTAATGCTCTGAAGATTCTTCTTCATTCCACAGTTTTACTGTTAGCTCGGGGACCTTCACCAAGAGGTAGACAGCAACTTCCAGGTTAGGAAGGAGCACTGTTTTGTCCAGTTAACATAAAAGGGCTTATAACATGACTATGAACCGGGAGGAGCTGGGAATATCTCAACCCCCACAGCATCAGCTATGAACTAGGTCAGGAGAATACAGAGAGAGCATCTGCCTGGATGGGAGCTGGGACAGTGGCTTGGACCACAGTGCATTGGACGGAAAACTTTGAATCAAGACAAGGAAAAGCCCAGGACACAGCTACATAGGAATATTATCACTCCTAGAAAGACACAGTAAAGGATACTTGCTATCCTGGCATGTAGGAATGAACCCAGGCTAGAATGAAGAAGCCAAGGCCTGTTAGGAGAAGGTACTGAAGGTCATCTGAGGTGGAGCCCACACCCCTTCCTCCAGGAAGTCAGGCAGAGCAGGCACTCCTGACTCCTGCTGTACTCCCTATGTCCTTGCAGGATTCTAGAAGTTTTGACATCTCCTAGTTATGGACCTGTCTCCCCAGCAGCACAAGTTGTCCAAGAGAGCCCTCCAGGTCCACAGTGCTAGAACCAGAAAGTCCTCAGAGCATTTATCAGGTGCATAAATAACAGTAAACTCAACTCAGAGGGAGCTGTCCTCAGGGGAAGCCACAGGGTAGGGGGAGACCAAGTGGAAGGGGTGGGTTCTTAAGAAGTGTCACAGTTGCAGTCACCAGTGTATTTCAACAGAGCAGCCAGGACCAATTAGGGACAGGTTTACACAGACCCTCAGACCAGCACTACAAGGACCTTGGAGGGAACTCAGGAAACTATGAATGCTGAGAGGAAGAAGGACTTCCCAGTACCACGGGCACAGTCACACTGCCCAGTTTGCTCAGGCAGTCCCCTTCATCCCCCAAGGTCATCATTTCTCACCTGTGGGAGATCTTCATTTTGTGTCCCCTCAGAGAAGCCCTCCTGGCTCCTCCAATTACAGCCCACTGCTCCCTCCTCTCCACCCCAACACCCTCATGGGCCAGTGTTACGGTTTAGAGAGAGGGTGTCCCCCAAAGCTCATGTGTGAGACAATACCAGAAAGTTTAGAGGTGGCATGATCGGGTTATGAGAGCCTTAACCCAATCATTGAATTAATCCCCTGATGAGGGTTCACTGGATGGTAACTGTAGCCATGGAGGGTGGAGCTGGAGGAGGTGGGTCACTGGGGCATGTCTTGGGGTATGAATTTTGTCTTTGTTGAGTGGAGCTCACTCTCTCTCTGCTTCCTGGTATGTCTTGATATGTCTTGAGCAACTCTCCTCCATTACACCCTTCCACCATGATATTCAGCCTCTCCTTGAGACTTAAGCAATGGACCTGCTCTCTATGGACTGAGCCCTCTGAAACCATGAGCCCAAAATGAACTTTTCCTATTCTATGTTGTTCTTGTTAGGTCTTTGGGGCACAGCAGCAAAAAAAAAAAAAAAAAAAAAAAAAAACAGTAGACTAAAAGAGCCATTGGCTGCTAGGACCGTAAATGAATAACTCCAGGGATAAGGAGTGGGTTCCTGGGATCTCAGAGCAGCTGCAGGGGCTGGCAGCACTTGGGACAGAGGAGTGCAGCCCTGTCCTGCCTGGTATCCACTGCCTCTCCTGCTATGCCCAGCTTGCAGGACACCACTCATTGCTCTGCCTCCTCCCTGCCGGGTCCAAACTCCATTTGGGCCCAGTTTCTGCTCTGTCCTGACCTCTGAAGCAGAGCAACCACAGCAGCACAGAAACAGCCCTGGGAGCCGACCATGTGGCTGCACAGACTTCATGGGCAGCTGGGCATCGTGGCCTGTGGGGTCCTGCTGCTCCTCCTCCAAGGCCAGGGTAAGGCTCACATAGGGGTTTAGAATGTCAGACTCTGTGTTCCCATCAGCCAAATGGTGTAGAGGAAAAGACCGAGGCTGCAGGACGGTAGGCACCAAAGAGGGGGGAGCTGATGGAAATGATAGAGGACAGGACAGAGAAAAATGTGCAGCCAACCTGGGCTCCCCCAAATGCCCAGGGTGGCTCCCCTTAAGTGCAGACATGGTCAGTCGGCCTGATGTCACCAACACCAAGGAGAAGGCAGGGGATGAGGGGAGACTGAGGAACCCAGAAGAGCAGGGCCCCCTTCCCTGTCTCTGGACAGGCATTCAGGACACTGAGTGCTGCTGTGCTGGAGTTCCAGCTGCCAATGGGGAAAACAGCCACTTAGGAACACCTTCCTGCTGCCATTTGGCTCTAGGTCATGCCTTTGGCCAGAGGGGTGACCTGGCCCTCTCAAAGGGGTTCCAGGAAAGGTTACTTGTCTTAGGGGAAATACAGAAGGCCCCAGGCACTGTGTCCTAAAGGGGATCTGGGATGTCACTGGATTCCTCTCACCTTACACACCTGACCTAGAAAAAGGGAATGGTTTGGCCACTAGGGCAAAGGTGACGGGGCTCTGAGCCTACAGGCAGCATCCAGGCCCTAATCAGAAGTTAGGCAAGTTTGGCAGGATTCCTGGGCTGTCCTGGGCCCTTGATACCCTCCATAAAAGCCTTCTGCTGTAGGGCCCCCCCTTATCTCCTGCTACTCCTCCTCACTCTGCCCAGGAGGAGTCCACACTCACCTCTCCCCCATGGCACACCCACAGAGGGTCTTTCCCACTTCCCTCTGTTGACCAGCCTCCTCTCAAAAGTCACTAGGACTTTCTAGACAAGGAGAGCTGCTCACTGATGGCTGCCATTATAAATATTGTCTTGGCTTCACCCATCAGAAATAATCATTAACAAGTCACAAGCACAGATTTGGGTTCCACCCTCTTCTGTCCCCACCAGTCCTGGCTCCTTCACAGGAACCATCAAGGCCTCAGGGTCTCACACACAATGCCCAGGACTTTACGTGTGTGTGAGTGTGTGTGTGTGTGTGTGTGTGTGTGTGTGTGTGTGGAGAGAGAGAGAGAGAGAGATTTTATTCTCATGCCTGGTTTCCATCTACATGACCACAGCTCACCCTCTGGGGCACCATGCTTTCCCCTTCCTAACACAGGAGTCACCTCACACTCTTACATGGTGCAGCTTCCTCCACCATCAAGTGGAAAGGATGATGTGCTGCTGACTTAACAAGTCTCTGATCAGGGACATTTTAGAAGACTTTGTCCATTGCTGTCACAACACACACCTGAGGCATCTGGGACTGCTGTCTGTGTACATTACATGAAAAGAAATTTCCCCCAGTAAGGAATTCTGTGTAGGCAGCCTGTTACTGGGAAGAGGTGTGTACCACCCATGCCCCCTTTTTGGTACTGAAAGAAACCTAGAGTTGCTTTGCCACTGAGTCATGTCCCCCAGCCCTTTTCATTGTATTTTGATACAGCATCTCACTAAGTTGCTTAGGGCCTTGCTAATTTGCTGAGGCTGGCCTCAGCCTCCTGAGTCGCTGGGATTATAGACATTCGTTGCGTGAGGAGTGTGCCTTTTGACTTGGAATATATCTTAGTTCGATTTGGTTTGCTAAAACAATATAATTGACCTGACATTGGATGATGTATAAAGGAAATAGATTTATTTAGCTCACAGTTTTAGAGTGTGAAAATCTCTGATCAGGTGACCCTCTCTGGTAGGTCTTGGTGAGGGACTCTCAGGTATGTCATAACATGGCAATGGCATGACATCATAGGACTTTGTGGGAGAGAGATCACATGATGAGAGCAGAAGCAATACACAGGGAAGAGGCAAACTTGTTCTTTTATTAAAAACTCACAGTCACCTCAAAGGAATTAACCCACTCCTGTGAGATATAATCCACTGTGAAAGACTACCTTTAATCCCTCCACAGGGTAGTCCTGAGCCAATCACTAGGTCCTACTTCTGAAAGGTACCACCCCACTGGTGTTTTGTCATCCATGATAGCAACCTTTGGGGGACAAACCATATCCAAACCATACCATTCTGCCCCTGCCCTCCAAGGTTCACATCCTTTTTTCAATGCAAAATGCAGTCATTCCATGCCTGTAGTCCTCAAAGGCTGAAACCTTGTCAGCATGACTCCAAAGTGCAAAGTCCCAAGTCCCATCTGAAATTCAAGGGTAATGACTTCCAACAAGTTACATTGTTTCAGGATACAGCCTTGAAACAGACACAGGGCAGATAGTCCTGTTCCAAAAAGGAAGAATAGCAAGTAGAAAGGGCTCCCAGACCCCCAGCAAGTCTGAAACCAACAAAAGAAGACACTAGATCTCCAAGTCCAGCTCCTAGACACAGGGCAGGGTACTGGTCCCCAGGGCCTTGGACAGCCCCACCCCTGGGGTAATGCTGGTTGCAGCCCACATGGCTGCTCTCCTGGGCTGCATGCCATGGCCTGTGGCTTTCCTAGGCTGGCATTGACTCTGCCAGTGGCTCTACATTCTGAGGTCTCAAGAGCAGTGGTCCCACTCTCATGGCCTCACTAGGCATTCTGGTGAAGAATCTATGCTGTGACTCCACTCCAACAGCAGGGCATCCAGAACTTTCTTTTGAAACCCAGGGGAAGCTGTTGTGACAGCAGAGCCCTTGGATTCTCTGTACCTGCAAAATAGCTCCACTTGGGCATCACCAAGGTCTGTTGCTTACTCCCTTTGGAGCAGCATCAGGAGTCATGCCTGGTTTTTTTGAACCATGGTTGGACAGACCCAGAGCATTTTGCTAGAAAACAAGGAGCAGAATCCTGAGACAATGCTGGGGCTCCTTCCATGGTCTTTGGGGCTCTTGATGCAAGGGCACCCTGGAAGATTGTGATAGCCTCAGGCCTTCTCTCCCATGATTTTGAAGCAGAGAGAGCCTGGCTCCTTCACACCCAGTTATCTCTTTTGCATCCTCTATATTCTCACCCAATTTCCCATTTTGCTCTTTAGGTGAGCAGATATGAAATTTCCAATGTTTTAAGGTATGCTTTCCTTTGCCAACTATCATTGCAAATCTCACTTAAAATGACCAAAAATAACCACATAGTTCCTTCTATATTTTGCTTAGAAATGTTGTTCTCTGAGGGGCTGTGGTTGTAGCTCAGTGGTAGAGTACTTGCCTGGAACATGTGAGGTCCCAGGTTCAATCCTTAGCACCACATAAAAATAAATAAAATAAAGGTATTGTGTGTGTCTACAACTAATAAAAAATTTAAAAAAAGAAAAAAGAAAAGAAATGTTATTCTCTGAATATTCTAGGGCATCAATGTTATATTTGCCCTTCTATAACATCTCTATGCATGAATACAATGTAGCCAAGTGTTTGCAGTGATCAAATGTAGCCTTTCTTCTAATTTCTGACTTGTGGTTCCCACTTCCTTCTGAATCCTCCTTAGGATTGCATTTACTAAGCACATTGCTATCAGCATTCTGAATATGACCATTTAACCAATCTCTATGAGGTTCTAGCTCCTTCCTAGTCTCTTTGTTGACTGAACTCTCACAGGATTACTGATAATTCTCCATTTACAGCAGTATAAGACTTCTCTTTCTTCTCTTCCTCCTCTTCCTCCTTTTTCCTCTTCTTCTTTTTTGTACAGGGAGTATAACTCCAGGGGCACTTAACCACTGAGCCATATCCCCAGTCCTTTTTATTTTTTATTTTGATATAGCATTTTACTAAGTTGTTTAGGGCTTCACTAAGTTACCGATTCTGAAGCTGGCTTTGAACTTGCAATTCTCCTGCCTGGGCCTCCTGAACTGCTGATATTACAACTGTGCACCATCGCACCCAGCAACACAAAACTTTTCTTGACTGCTCCTGCAAACTCCTCCAACCCCTGGCTGTTAACTAGTTCCAAAGCCACTTCCACAGTTTCAGGTATTGTTTTAGTAACAATCCCACTCTTGGTATAATTTTCTGTCTCAGTCTGCTTTGTGTTGCTATAACAAAATAGCCAACAGAAGGTAATTATAAATAAAATAGTTATTTTGCACACAGTTTTAGATACTGAAAATCAAGATCAGGTGGCCCTCTCTGGTCTGCCTCTGTTTTTGTTTTTGGTCTGTTGTTGTGGTTGACACAACATCACCCAAGGATGATCTGCCACTTAGCAACATCCCTAGCCCTTTTTGCTTTTCACTTTGACACAGGCTCATGCCAAGTTACTGAGCCTGGTCTCAAACGCACAAAACTCCGGTCTCAACCTCCCAAGTCTCTGGTTTACTGGAGTGCATCACTTTGCCTGGCTCTGATCTACCTCTGGAAAGAGCCTTGTAGCTATGTCATAAAAAGGCAAAGACATGATATAGCAGGAGTGGTTATGAGATGATCACATGGCAGGAGCAAAGCAAGAGACTGGAGAATGGCCAGGCTGCTCTGTTAGAACAATCCATTTTCATTTTACAGAGAACTAATGCACTCCTGTGATATCTAACCCACTCCAAAAACACTTGCCATGATCCATTCATCTTCTTTTACACCCCACCTCTTTATAGTCCCACTTCCTCAATGCTGCCACACTGGGAACCAAACTTCCAGCACATGAATCACTGGTAAACAAACCATATCCAAACCATACAAGAAAGACATTACTAGATTGTCCTCTCTGGAGCCTGCCATGCCTAGCCTCAACCACAGCAGTTGACACATACTGATGCATTAGGATCCACCCTGGGCAGGGCAGCAGGAGATCCCTGAGGCTGTTCTTGTCTTTGTTTTTTTTCTAATGGAACCTGGCTCAGATCTGTCAGTTTCTGCAGAGGCAAAACGTGAGACTGTGAAGGGAAGTTGCAAGAGAGATAGGAGCCACTTCAGGTGGCAACAACATCAGGGGGACAGTGGCCTTACTGAACACCTCCCTGCACCCTAAGGCACAGAGCAAGATTTGGTTGCCCAAGAGCTACACAGCACAGAGGGACAAGCCTCATATGAGCCAGAGAGGAAAGTTAATGAACCCAATGTGTCCATCAGCCACTTTCAACAAGTATCAGGATTGGCACAACCTAGATTATCTGAAATGCACTCTGTCCTTTGCACCATTGTTTGAAAGCAACCCCAGCTATCACATCATGGGTAAATTTTTCATGAGTTCCTACTGAAAAAAAAAAAAGAGCGGAAGATTGATACAAATATTTATATGGATATACACAAAGATAGGTAGATAGATAAAGGTATTTCTACAATAGTTTAAAGTTTTCATTATAATTAAATATCTACTCAAATGTTTTAATTTATTAGAATGGTAATAAGTTTTATAATTTGCAAAGAGGTAGATTTTAATACCAACTTTGAAAAATAATTACTGCACCATACATTCTATCCATTCAATGACACACATAAGTGGTTTTTAGTTTACACTCAGAGTTCACCTCTTTCCCTCAATGTGAACCTAATCCTACCCTACATACCCTCAGTCTGATCTCTGTGTCTATGGGTAAACTAATTCTGGCCATGTCATCAGAATAGAATCAGGAGGCAATTGTGGAGGGTCACAGTGGGACAGGTAGAAGGTTTGTGAAGCCATTGTTTGCAGATCAGAGTCCCTCCACAAGATGGAGCTAAGGAAGGCCAACCAGGCCACAGTACTATAGGCCAGCAGCTGATTAAGCAGACCAAAGTCTGAAGTGCATCTCTCTGCCCACAGGCCAGGACTCAGTCAGCCCCATCCGGACCACCCACACCGGGCAGGTGTGGGGCAGTCTCCTCCATGTGAAGGGCACCGATGCTGGGGTCCACACCTTCCTGGGAATTCCCTTTGCCAAGCCACCTGTAGGACCACTGCGCTTTGCAGCCCCTGAGCCTCCTGAACCTTGGAGTGGTGTGAGGGATGGAACCTCCCACCCAGCCATGTAAGCTCTCCAGGGGTCTGGGAAACCTCAGGGCTGGGTGGGGCTGGGTACTCCTAGACCTGGGCTCCTTCATCTACACTGCCCAGGCAGTTTTCCTCTGCATTGGGATGATTCTCACATGCATTCTTCCAGTAAGAGTGCTAAGACTCAGAGGGTTGAAGTTGCTAACTTCCCTAGGCTCCTGTCTTTGGCCTTGGCACCCAGAGAACATTAGTTGCAGAGATAGTTTGTCCAGCTCATGTTATGCCAGATGTTCTCTGCAACCAGGGTACGTACATGTGTCTGGGAGAGGGTCAGATTGGCTCTAAGAACCTATAAACTACCCTGATATCAGCAGTACATACTCTAGATTCCTGAAGAGGGAAGCAGTAGTGGCTTCTTTGGGATCTGCCCGCTGCATTCTCTATGCCAGCCCACAGGGCCAGGTGCCAGTGGCCAAGTAACAGGTGCATGTGCTTACACCTGAAGACTCTGTGGTTCCCTGATAGTCTAGACTTGGTCTGTGGGTTGTCCTACTATGTTCTATGGGAAACTAAACTCCATCCATTCTGGCACCACCCATTTGGGGACATCTATACTGTTCCAGACCTGAATGGGGACAGGGATAAGTGGTGAATGTTAACACAGGCAGCCAGTGTTTCCCAGACAGTCCCCTAGAGTCATGATTGCCAAGCCTCAGAAGGAGTTGGATGCAAGTGCTTAACAACCTTGAGGCCTCCCTGGAGGTCTGGACTCCATCCCGGCTTCCCGGAGCCAGAGGCCTTGAACTCAGTGGGAAGGGGCTTTAGAGAAAAATCAAGTATGAACAGGACATCAGGTGTAACAGGGACCCTGAGGGGGTTTCTTGGAAGAAACCTGAATCCAAGTCTGCTTTTGACCACTGTTCACACGCTGGGTTGACTGTCTACCATGGTTGATCACCAGGTGTCTGCAGGATGCCAAAGCAATGAATACACAGTCTCTCAAGCTGTTGAATCTGACCCTGCCTTCCATCCCCATGTCAGAAGACTGCCTGTATCTCAACATCTACACGCCTGCTCATGCCCATGAGGGCTCTAACCTTCCTGTAAGTGTCAGGATGTGATTGACAGGGGAGTGGGAGTACATTTGTTCTATAAGGTTAGAAGGAACAAGATCAGCTTGGGCCCTACTGCAGTATGAACAATGAGGAGAAACCTCTTACTGTCAGATCCAAGAAGGCCTGTTATGCCAGTGGGCCCTGACTTATGCTTGTGTTCAAAGGGCTCTGGCTACTCCCAGAAGTCAGAGACTGTGGCCATTTGGATGGACACCATTCTCATTCAACCAAGTTGTTCCCAGGAGACCCCCTTAATGCAAGGACTACACTAAGGTCACACAAAAAGTGACAGCAATGGATTGTCTTTGAACTCTTGTAGAGAAGAATTTTGATTACTGTTTCTTGGAAATTCTAAGTAGACACCCCTTTTCTTTCCAATTTGCAGAAGATTCAGGATGTAATAGATCCAGGTTTTGGTACATGGGATGTATCACGTACCAATGGGATATTTGGTCTTCCTGATTGAACTTGGGTCATTGACCCATGGCCCAGGTCATGAGGTCTGCTGGAGTTTTGTCTGTGTGGGTAGCTGCATAATTCAAAGCAGTGTCTAATCTATAGGGCAGCCCAGGAGGGGTTTGGACTGGGTGGGAATCATGTAGTATATCTCTTGATTTTCCAGGTGATGGTATGGATCCATGGTGGTGCGCTAGTTATAGGCATGGCATCTATGTACGATGGTTCTATTCTGGCAACCACTGAGGATGTGGTGGTGGTCACTATCCAGTACCGCCTAGGAGTTCTGGGCTTCTTCAGGTGAGCTTGGGGCTGGATTGGTCGACGGAGGCTGAGTAGACAGAGGACCATCCAGTGATAATCATCCTTTCCATTTCTCAGCACTGGAGACCAGCATGCCACTGGCAACTGGGGCTACCTGGACCAAGTGGCCGCCCTACGCTGGGTCCAGCAGAATATTGCCCACTTTGGAGGCAACCCTGATCGCGTCACCATTTTTGGCGAGTCTGCAGGTGGCACTAGTGTGTCCTCACATGTGGTGTCTCCAATGTCCCAAGGACTCTTTCATCGTGCCATCATGGAGAGTGGGGTGGCCCTGCTGCCCAGCCTCATTGCCAGCTCATCTGAAGCAGTTTCCACAGTGAGTGCCCTCAGCCACCAAAGCCCAGACCCACAGCCTCATCCCTCACCTTCAGAGCCACTGCTCCTCTTTCTTCACTGTAGACAACAACAGTTGAGGAACCTTGGGAAGTGCTACCTATCCAGGGTTTGCAAGGGGTTCAAGGGTCAGAATCCACAGACCCCTACCTCATAGTGGTTGAATATATCCTATGATATGTAAAGCTGAACCCTGAACCATGTGAGCAGGTGTGATGGCTCCTCTGGCTGACACCTGAGGTTCAGGGAGGGTAGAACAATTTCACACCTGCAACAATCCACACTCCCTACCCTTTGAAATATTGGTGGTGCCTGCACCCAGCTGAGACCTTGGGCAACATTCCCACTCCTTGCCTGAAGGGATGATCCAGCCCTTTTTTGGTGCCTTTACAGATGGTGGCCAACCTGTCTGACTGTGGGCAGGTAGAGTCAGAGGCCCTGGTGAGCTGCCTTCGAGGCAAGAGCGAAGAGGAAATGCTGGCTATTACCAAGGTCAGGCTAAATGAGCATGGGTGTGGAAGAAGAAGGGATGATAGCTATGGGGCATAATGATTTGGGTGCCTTTCCAACTCCCTGGAACTGTTACTTCACCCAACAGTTATTTCCAGGTATTCTGGAAATGAGGCCTGGATGTAGTAAACCAGGAATAGGATTTCTGGGGGCAGTTATGCGTATCCTGGCCAGACAGGAGCGAAAAGCACTTAGAAGACATCAGAAGTTTTCTAGGACCTGACTGTGCTTCATGACTTTGAATGCCCCCTTCAGGCCTTCAAGATCATTCCCGCTGTGGTAGATGGGGCCTTCCTGCCCAGGCACCCCCAGGAGCTTCTGACTTCTGCTGATTTTCAACCTGTCCCCAGCATCATTGGGGTCAACAATGATGAATATGGCTGGGTCATTCCCTCGGTGAGACCTAGCTCCAAGTTTCTAGGTGTTTGGGGAACACATCCTAAAGTTCCAGGCCAATCTGAACTATAATACACACTCTCCCCTTTCCACCCAGAGCATGGGCACCGCTCACCCCCAGAAGAAAATAGACAGAAGGACTGTGCAGGCTGCTCTGCAGAGAAGAGCAGCACAGATGGTGAGACTCCCAGGGTCCTGCAAAAAAAAAAAAAAAAACGGAGAGTGCTGATCAAGGTGTAGTATCCCTGTAATCCCAGTGACTCAGGAAACTGAAGCAGGAGGACTCCAAGTTCAAGGCCAGCCTTCAGCAACTTGGAAAGACCCTACCTCAAAATAAAAAAATAAGAAAGGCTGGGGATACAGTTCAGTGGTAAAGCATTCAATCACCAGTACCAAAAATATTGAGAGGATACCCCAAGATATCCTTCCCATGAGGCAACTTCCGGCAACAAAGGTTGATCTCTGGGTGCATTTGTGAGTGGGATAACCCAACAGCTTGACAGGTTTGCCTTATGCCCTGACCCATCCCAGATCCCATCTCTCCACCCTTAAGCTGCTGTGTCCCTTCCTCAGTGCCTGCCTAACAGGACTCTCCCCGATCCCTCTGGGCTAGATGTTGCCTGCTGAATTTGGTGACCTGTTGATGGAGGAGTATATGGGGGACAACGAAGACCCAGATACTCTTCAAGGCCAGTTCCAGGAAATGATGGAGGACTTAATGTTTGTGATCCCTGCACTCCAAGTAGCACATTTTCAGCGTGAGTATATCTGTACCTGACTCCTGATGGCCTAGGGCAGCTCAGAGCTCTGGTGTCTGGGGAACAGGAAGATTGTGATGTCTAGGTCCTGAACTAGTCTTTATCAGGCCCCTGATGCCAAGCACTTGATAGCCCTCATCTCAGTAAATCCTGAGGGATAGTATAAGTGACAGACAACTACCCTATTTTATAGGCAAGGAGCCTGAGTTAGTGACTTGCTCAAAATCACACAGCTAGAAAGTCCAAGGCCGTGATTTATTGAAGGCCCTTCAATGGCCTCAACTCTACCCTGGGGTTCCCCATTTCACTGTCCAGGTTAAAGTCATCTTTGGACCTATGTATTTTGTCACCAAGGGTGACTCAGAAGGGAGTTCCAGGTAAGGGGTCACCTTATCACTGCCTGACCACCCCCATTCCCCAGGTTCCCATGCCCCTGTCTACTTCTACGAGTTCCAGCATCGACCTGACTTTTTTAAGGACATCAAGCCACCCCATGTGAAGGCCGACCATGGTGATGAGATTCTCTTTATCTTCAGATCCTTTTTCTGGGGCAAGCAAGGTGAGTCTTTGTTCTCCAGAAAATGTGGACCAGTGGGGTCCACACAAGGAAGCTAAGGCTCAGAAAGAGGATCAGGTGTTCACCATCTCACAGCTCAAAAGATGTCCCTAAATTAGAATCTGAGTTCCACCACTCCAGCTTGTGCTTCCTCAACCTGCCTCACCCCAACCACGGTGTCCATGGTACAGAGGAAGGTACTTAAATGGCATATTTGTTTCTTAGATGACCTCACAGTTTTAGAAGGAAAAAGGGACCCTCTGGATCCAGATGGCCCAGGATCAAGTCAGCTAGAGGCTGAAATGAGTAAGGGCAAGTTGGACACGGGGAAGGGCTATCCCCCAGGGCTATTGGGGTAGGGAAGGTGTATTAGTCAAGCCTTCTGGGATGAAATACCTGAGATACTCAACTTAAAGGAGGAAGATTTTATTTTGGCTCACCATTTCAATGGTTTCAGTTCATGGTCATTTGGTTCCATTGATTCTGGGTCTGTGGAGAGACAGGACATCATGTCAGGGAGTTAGTAGTGGAACAGAGCTGCCCACATCATGACAGTCAGGAGAAAGAATGAAATAGAGACAGGACCAGGAACAAAATATACCTTTAGAGGCATGCCCCTGGTGACCCACCTCTTCAACTAGGTCACATCCATAGAGTTTACAGCACCTCCCAACAGTGCAACCAGCTGCGGGTCAAGCCTTCAACAGATGAGCCTTGGGGGACACTTCAGATCCAACTATAATGGAAGGGCCTTGGATCGATTCAGGCTATGGCTGGGGTTGTGAATGTGGCACAGGCGTGGACAGGGTTGGCCAGGACCTGGACCCTTGCCTTCCTCCTCCCACAGTTGAGCTCACTGAGGAGGAGGAGCTGCTGAGCAGGAGGATGATGAAGTACTGGGCCAACTTTGCTCGAAATGGGTGAGGACACCTGCACACCTCAACCTCCCAAGGGGCACGGGTCCTCCACTGCTCCCCTTGTCTGAGGTGATCTCATTAACACACGTGTGGCCTTAACCACATCCTAGCTCCCTCTCCAACATGAAGGCCTGCTCTGAAAGAGGTTGCTTTGTGGGTGCAGTCACTGCTCTCTTCTCATGGTGACCAGGAGAGGAGCCATAGTGCTGGGTTACCATAAGAGCCAGCCTCTCACAAGGAACGGCCAAACAGACCAGGTTGCCCTGCCCTGTGGAGAACAACACTAGTGAGAGGCCATTACTTTCCTACATCAGGAAAACTTTACCCATTCTCAAAGCCTTGGCCTGCCTGGATGCCTGGCCAGTCCTAAACAGGGATGGGAGGTCAGGTCTGAATTCAACAGAGCTCAGACTGACCCTTGCCTGGCCCTGCTGGGAGGGCATGTGCACAGGAACCCCAACGGAGAGGGCCTACCCCACTGGCCACTGTTCGACCAGGACCAGCAGTACCTGCAGTTGGACATCCAGCCTGCTGTGGGCAAGGCCCTGAAGGCCCACAGGCTACAGTTCTGGACCAAGACCCTGCCTCAGAAGATCCAGGAGCTAAAGGGAGATAAGGTGAAGCACACAGATCTCTAGCTCCCTGTTCAGGGAGGGAGGGAAGGGCTATGTGCAGATGGGATCTGCCTGTAGTGCCCATATACACCCACCAAGGAGCCAGGGTTGACCCCTTCATTCATGTAGCCATTCATCCACTCATTCATCCATTCAGCCAATACTCATGATGTTCATTGCCCAGGCTGCCATGAGTCCTCTTTTGTTAGACACTCAGTCAGTCCCCCCAGGAAGCTGTGAACGGGTAAGCCCAGTGGATGCCCACCTTCCTCCCAGCCACTGAGCTTGAGTTCCTTCCTCCCTACTCCCCTCTCTTTCTTTGTACCCTCTCTGTCCTCTCCTGCAAGTTTCCATACCCTCCCACTTTGAGAGAGATGTTTTATGAAGGGGTGCTGACCTAGGTTTCAGAAACCCTTGCCCACCTCTCAGCAAGTCCCCCATGTTCTCACATCTCAGGAAGCCTAAGAGAAAACCTATACATCAGAAGCTCCAGTGTCTTAGTCCATCAGGCTGCTGTTACAAAAATACAATAATCTAGCCAGACACAGTGGCACAAACCCATAATCCAAGCTACTCAGAAGGCTGAGGAGGAGAATTATCAAGTCCAGACTGGGCAACCTGCGGAGACCCGAGCTCAAAACAAAATAAAAAGGGCCATGGATGTAACTCAGTGGTAGAGTGTTTGCCTAACATGTCAAGGTGCTGGGTTTGATCACTGTACCACTACCAAAATATAAACAAATAAACACAATAAACTGAGTAGCTCATAAACAGTGGAAATTTATTGCTCTCTGTGTTGGAAGTTGTCAAGTTCAAATCCAGATATTAGCAGATTTGTTGTCTGGGGATGTCTTGCTTTGGTTTTTAGATGGCACCTTCTCACTATATCCTCACTTGGCAGAAGTGGCGAATAATCTCTCTTGGCCTCTTTTATACAGTTAGTAAGCCCAATTTATCACAATACTAATGATTTATCATATTGGAGATCATTTTTTCAGCATATAAATTGCAGCACACAAACTTTCAAGGCATACATCTTAGCCACTGAGGTGGGCCCCTCTATTGTCCCTAGAGATTAAATGTCATTCATCATTAACATTTAAATCTACACACACACCCACCTATTTCTGTCCCAAAGAAGTGACTGGCCCCATACTTATGAGAAGCAGGACTGGGCTTTTCCATTGGCTTCTGGAGCCTGGGCCAGCTGGGTGCATCCTTGAGAGCCAGGTGGGGTCCTGAAGTTGCCTCTTATTCTCTGTGGATCTGCAGACACTGTGAACCCCACACTGACACAATCACAACACAGCTGTGAAGATGTTTCCCTGTGGGGTATGTCCTGGAAGAGGCCTTGACATGCTAGGAGGTCCAGACAGGTAGCAGAAGAGATTCTTGTCACTGGCTCCCTGAGGGCCTGTGGGTCCAGAATCTTTCAGAATTTCATCTGCAGCCTCCTGACCATCCCCCACTCACTATGGCATCCACATGATTGACCTTTCCTCTCACCTCATTGATGTCCCTAAACTTTTTTGGCCCCTCCAATAGAAACCCTCTCATCTTTTATCTCAGTAATCAAAAGTGCCAAATGAAGCTCAACATGCCTTTTTGTTCCTCCCAAGCATTTTCTCTCTGTCATGGAAAGGCTATGTCCCTCACTCCATGGACCCTGGAACTCTCCCTATACCTCCCCTATCTCCAACTTGCCTCCATGGGGCGCCAATTTTCCCAAGAAACTAAGTTCCCTCTTTCACCCAGTGCCTTTAAGCCCAACCACAGGGCACCATGCCCTTTAGGGCCGAAGATGAAGATTGCCGTGTTGCCCATACTGGACACTAGGGGGCAGACGAGGACAGCGGTAAGCCTGGGCTGACTGGATCTCTGCAGAGGTGAAAAGACCTTTTTAGTTCCTTTTAGTGTACAGGGACTGGTGCATAATCCTTCCACTCTGTGCTGAAAACATTCATTGTGCTCCTGCTGCAAACATGCCCCTGTATGGTTTTCAGTTCTGAGCATGCACAGGATGCTTCCCAGAGTGGGTGCTCAGAGTATTTTTCAGAATTTCAGTAGTTTCAGTAGCTCTTTTTAAGAGCTTTATTGTGGATCATTTCCATGAATTAAATTCACCCATTTGAGCCTCAAAGTTCGGTAAATTTGAGTAAATGTAGGAGACTATAACCGACACCACATCAGGTTTAGAATGTTTCTTAAGCTCCAAAATGTTCCCACATGCCCATTCACAGTTCGTCATCACACTGACCTCTGCTCCCTGGCAACTGCCTGATCGATTTCCATTACCAAAGATTGCCTTTTCTAGAATATCATAGCACAGGAGTCATTTGTGACTGTGTCACTTGCATAATGACTTTGAGATTCAAGTGGTATTTCTTCCCTTTTATTGGGGAGTGGCCTTGCCTGTACACATCTGCCACACTTTATCCAGTTGCCAGTTGATGCACATCTGAGTGACTTCCATTTGGGGCCTCTATTTAATAAAATTATCTGGACATTTTTAGACATGACTGTGTGTATACACAGGCTTCCGGGTTTTTTTTGGGGGGGCGGGGTGGTAAAGACCTGAGAGGGCCAGGTGCAGTGGTGCATACCTGTAATCCTAGCAACTCAGGAGTCTGAGGCAGGAGGACGGTAAATCTGAGGCCAGTCTAGGCAACTTAGTGAGGCTCTGCCTCAAAATAAAATATAAAAAGGTCTATAGATATAACTCAGAAGTAGAGCATCCCTGGATTTATCTCCAGTACCACTAATAATAATAATAATAATAATAATAATATTTTTAAAAGACCTGAAAGTAATTGCTGAGTCATATGATAAATGTGTGTTTAACTTTTGAAAAATTGTCAAACTGTCTTCCAAAATGACCATATCGTTTTTACTTCCCATCCATCCATATATGAGGGTGCCAATTGCTCCATATCCTCACCATCAGTTTCTTTATGGGTTTTAAATCTGATTATATTGAATGGGTATGTAGCAGTATCTCATTTCCCTAGACTTTTGTTTTGTTTTTTGGTTCTGGTTTGGTTTGGTTTGGTTTGCTAGTAAAGGTTGAACCCAGGGGTGTTTAACCATCAAGCTACATCCCAGTCCTTTTTATTTTTTATTTTGAGACAGGACCTCACTAAGTTGCTGAGGCTGGCTTTGAACATACAATTTTCCTACCCCAGCCTCCTGAGCCAGTGGGATTACGCATGCACCCCTATGCCTGGCTTCCCTAGACTTTGAGACTCTGTCTCCATTTTCTCTGCCCTCTTTTCGCTCCCTCTTTCACTATATATTTGTGTGTTGATACACATGTACACACAAAAGCACACACACACACCCATATACACAGATATACTCCTGAGATGCTTCTTCATTTCATGTTTTTAATGTTATCTTGGCTACCCTCAATACCAGGGTCTCTGTAAGATGGTACCCTAAGTGGCAGAGCACATGGGGACCTTCACCCAGCCGTGGTGTACTTCAGACTCCAGATTAGGAAGAAACATTATGTTGTCTAGCAGACTCGAAGAAGCTTGTAACACACCTCTGAGTGGGAGGAGCCCCACAGCCCAGCTATGAATTAGATCAGGAGAATCAGGGCAGAGAGAGCATCTGCCCAGGCAGGGGCTGGAGTGATGGCTTGGAGCAGAGGGCACTGGAAGGAGAACTGAATCCACAGCAGGCTTGCTGATTGGGTGGAGGTCAAAGAGAAGCAGTGTTCTCAGAATGCTGGCTACTCACATCTGGATAAATGCTGATTGCTCCCCAAAGGTGCTGATAAGGAACCTAGACAGTGCTGGGCTGTGGGAGCCTATGGGAGGCAGGATTGGAATGCAGGGGTGAAAGACAGTTTTCAGGGAACATCTGAGGCTGAGCCCCTAACACTCCTTCCACTAGGAAGTCAGACTTGGCATATGCTCCTGAGCCCAGGCTGGGTTGCCTATATCCTGGCAGGTTTGGGGATAAGTAAGCACTTATTTAATGTTTGTCAAGTGAGTAGCTAAGTGTGCTTTAACTCAGTCTCCCCCATGGATTAGGTCCTCCTTTGTTTTGAGGACATGGTGCACATCTGTAATCACAGCTACTCAGAAGGCTGAGTCAGGAGGATAACAAGTCTGAGACCAGCAAAATCCTGTCTCAAAATAAAATAAAAATGCCTGAAGGTGTGACTCAGTGGCAGAGACCTTGCTTAGTCTGCATGAGGCCCTGAGTTCAATTCCCAGTACCGGGGTTAGGTTAGGGGAAAGTACTGGGTTGCTCTCTACAGATTCACTGGGCAAGGCCACCTCAGGATTCCAACTATCTGATAATGTGCTTTACTACCACTGTAGCTGTAGTTTAAGTAGGCCCCACAGCACTCAAGCCCTTGGCAGATCTCTGTGATGTGCACGTTGCAAATTCTACAGGCATTCAAGGTGCAAAAGTTATAGGGTCATGATAGCTTCCTTCCAGATTTCAAAGAAAAGCCTTTGAAACCAGGCAGAAGTTTGCTGCAGAGTCAGAGTCCCCGCAGGGACTCCCCAGTGGGGAAATGCCTAATGGAGCTGAGAAAATGAAACCAAAGTGGAGACCCATAAAGCCATAAAGGTAGCATGCCACACCAGCCTCGGAAAGCCACCAACATCAGCAGGCAACTGTAAGAGTAGCCATGAGGACTGGCAAAGCCATTCACTCCTGCTGCGATGAGCATAAGATCCAGACTTGGAGACTTCTTAGAATTTAATGCCTACCCTGCTGGGTTTAAGGCTTCCTATGGGCCAT
This sequence comes from Callospermophilus lateralis, assembly GCF_048772815.1. Lineage (NCBI taxonomy): Eukaryota > Metazoa > Chordata > Mammalia > Rodentia > Sciuridae > Callospermophilus > Callospermophilus lateralis. The sequence goes on from NC_135322.1 coordinate 49,093,763, forward strand.
TTACTCCTTTCTGCTTCTCAATTCCTTCCTTTTGCTAAAAGGGACATTTATCCTCTCCCTGTCTTGCCATTACATCTTGGAGGTATGTACTTGTTTTGTTTTTTGATTTTTTTTTTTTTTTTAACAGGAGCTCAGAACTGAAAGAGTTTGCCTTGAATCTTAGGGGAGATTTTACACTTGGATTTTTTAGTAACAGGAACAAGTTAAGACTTTGGAACTCTTGGGGGTGGAAGGAATGTGTTTGCATTGTGAGGGCATGAACTTTTGGGCCACGGATGGAATGCTATGGTATGAATTTTGTTTGTCCCCCTACAAAAAAAAAGTTCACATACTCAAAGTTTGGTCCTTAGTGTGGCAATGGGTGATGACAGACTTTAAGAGGTAGAGCTGGGCGCTTAAGAGGCTTAATCACATGCCTGTAATCCCAGCTGCTGGGGAGGCTGAAACAGGAGGATCACGAGTTCAAAGCCAGCCTCAGCAATGGCAAGGTGCTAAGTAACTCAGTGAGACCCTGTCTCTAAATAAAATACAAAATAGGGCTGGGGATGTGGCTCCGTGGTCGAGTGCCCCTAAGGTCAATCCTGGGTGCCAAAAAAAAAAAGAAAGAAAAAAAAAAGAGAGAGAGAGAGCCTGGTATGAGCTCCTTAGGTTCATTAGGGGCATGTCCTTGGAAGGAATTGCGAGATCCCAGCCTCTCTGAATTTCTGTTTTTCAAGATGTGATCTTTGCCTCTTGCATGTCCTATATATCACTAGGTCCTCATCAGAGCCAAGATAATGTGGGTGTCAAGCCTCTAAACTTCCAGAACTTTGAGCCAAATAAATCTCTGTTGTTTATTTGTTTTTTGTGTATTTTTGTTTTCTTGGCAGTACTGGAGATTGAACCCAGGGCCTCATGCATACTAGGCAAGCAATCTACCATTGGGCTACCTCCCAGTGCCAAATCTCTTTTTCTTACAGAGTTAGTCTGACTCAGGGGGTTCATTATCATAACAGAAAATGAACTAAAACACATACAATTAAATTTTATTTGGCTATAACAAATACTAACACACGCTAGAACTTGGATAAACCTCAATATAAAACATTATGCTAAGTGAAAGAAGTCAGACCTAAGAGGTCATGCATCATATGATTCTTTTTATATAATATATCCAGAATAAATAAATCCATTGAAACAGAAGCAGATTAGTGATTACCAGAGGAAATGGAGAATGATTACTTATTAGCTTACAGGATGTTTTGCTGGAGTGATGAGATTTTAATAATTAGAGAAGTGAGGTAGTTACATAGCATTGGGAATACACTAAACGACACTGAATTGTACCATTGAACTACACCCTCAACCCTTCTTATTTTTTTATTTTGAGACAGGGTCCCACTTAATTGCCCAGAACCTGTGATGTGATCCTCCTGCCTCAGCCTCCCGAGTAGCTGGGATCACAGGCATGTGCCACTGCACCCAGCTCAATTGTCAACTTTTAAAATTTCACCTAAATTTTCTAAAAAAAATCAAATTAGTTTCCTCCACCTGGCATCAGAGCTCAGGCACACCTCTAGCAGAAAGAATGAACAGCAAACCCCTCACCCAGGGGCCTACTGGCCCATTCAGAGTTGCACTCCAAATCATTGGCCACCCTTCCTTCAGGGCATCTTGAGGAACACACAGGGTCTTGTGAGGATCACTGAGGTGGGAGAGCTGAGTTGTTTGTGTTGTTGTTGTTGTTTTTTTTTTTTTTAAGCAAAAATCATTTTACTTTCTCATAGCTTCTGTGGGTCAGGAATTCAGAACTGTTTAGCCTGCTCAGCGTCTCACATGTGCTTGCAGTTAGAAAGAGTTGTGGTTATCTGAAGTCTGGACTGGGACTGCAGGATCCACTTGCAAGATGGCTTATTCACATGGCTGTTGGCCAGAGGCTTCGGTTCCCATGTGTATCTTCAGGGCATGACAGCTAAAATCAGTTTGAGAGGTTCCGATGGTCTGTGTACTTCATTGCTCCAGGCCTGAAGTGAGGCAAAGAATATCATGCAGAAGAACCTACAGAGGAAAGCAGCTCAGCCCATGGCAAATAGGAATTAGAGTAAGAGCTGGGATCTGAACATAGCTGGGCTATCATATTTTGTCCTCTGCAAGGGACTTTCCCAGTTCTGCCCCTGGCTTAATCAGAGCATGAGACATGAAGCTGGTCACCAGCCAAGTGGGATGGACTATGGAGGTTTAAACAACGTCGCCCTTTAAATATCAATGGTGCCAAAGGTCAGGGTGCCAGAGGTTTTATGTTCTGTTGCTTCTTCCCACAATCCATTGTGAGGAGCATGAGGACAGTGGTAAATTCTGGGTCCAGTGCCCTGGTATGGGTGGGCTTTCTGTTTCTGGCATTTACTACCACGGCCACTGGTAAGATACACTGAACAGCACTGGGTCTGAGGAGTGGAAATGTCAGGGTTGGCAGGAAGACCAAGAGAGGAGGGGAGGGAGGTGATTAGGGATGGGGGAGAGTGGGTGGCCAGCTCAGGGAAGGGGCACAGCTTTTAGGGATGCGGAGGTGTGTGCATACAATATGGGTAGGGACTCTGCCTTTGCTGTGTATGTGATCCCCAGAGCAGCCATGTCCAGGGACACAATTGTCCTTTGTTTTAAGGGGACTCAGGATTTATTTTAGTTGGGTATGGTAAGACAAGCAGATGTGCAAAGGGCTGTCACAAAGAAAGAAGTTTATTCACTGTTGCCTAGAAATAGGAGATGCACCATACCCTGCAGGGCCACCCAAGGTGGCAGAGGGAGTGAGAGGAAAATGTGGACATGAACCTTTATTGTTTCCTCAAGCTGGAATAGGTAAGTAGGCTAAGCAGGCTTGGGATGGGCTAGTTTGAATAATTTCAGTAGAGTCTGAAGCATAGAGGCTCTGTCCCAAGTTGTCTGGTGCCTGGCCCTGGAGTGCTCAGGGCTAGTGGATAGTGGCCAGGATTATGAAAGTCCATTGAGGAGGTGGCTGGGGTATGGCTCTGGATAAGCTCTTGTTGAATAACTTGCTTCCCAACATGTTGTGTCCTCTTTAGAAACTGGCTGACCCTGGGAGAGGCAGTCCCTCCAAGGTCAACAAGGCTCCAGATGACAAACATAATACAGAAAATAAAGAATAGAATATAGAAAATAAAGACATGACTATTAGAATTTTTTTAGCAGATGAATAATCTGAGGTTCAAGAGGACAAGTGGGCCCAAGGCCCAAGGCCCCACAGCAAGTCTGGTTTGGTGTGGAGGGTAGCAATAACGATGCCAAGCCAAAAGGAGGAAGTTGGGGGTACTCAAAGGGGTATTCAGAGGGCCCAGCTTGCAGACTGCTGGGAGGTTAACTATGGTGCTGCGTGGCAGTGCTCAGCACAGAGCCTGGAGGAACAGGTGCTCAGAGAGCAAGTGTTTCCTTCATTCTGAGAGAACATCTTTCACCCCATCCTCTCATGGATCCTGCAAACTCACCCCATGGCCTCTGCGTCCTGCCCTCAGAGCCCAAAATCACTGGTCCTGAAGTGGACACCCCGCTGGGCCGTGTGCGAGGCCGGCAGATGGGTGTGAAGGGCACAGATCGCCTCGTGAATGTCTTCCTGGGCATCCCATTTGCTCAGGCACCCCTGGGCCCTCTCCGGTTCTCAGCCCCGCTCCCAGCCCAGCCCTGGGAGGGTGTGCGGGATGCCAGCACTGATCCCCCCATGTGAGTAGCCCAGGCAGGGGTGGCCAAGCAGGCAGGTTGGCAGGGGTCTATCTTCCAGGAGTTATGGGGCTGACCAACTGGCCCTCGGGCTCATCCTTGGCCACAGGTGCCTGCAGGATGTGAAAAGAATGAACAACAGCAGATTTACACTCAATGGAAAACACCAGCTCTTCTCTGTATCTGAGGACTGCCTGTTCCTCAACATCTACAGCCCAGCTGAGACCACTTCAGAGACCAGGAGGCCGGTATACAGCCCAGAGATCCATGTCCACCCTGCCCACCTGCCCATCTGCTCCCAGTTGTTCCCAAACAACCTCGGAGGTCCTGAGGATGCCCTGAGCTAATCCTTGGCAGCTGGGTCCCAGAAGCTGGGGGTCACTGCTCCATGGTTATCTCTGCAGGTCATGGTATGGATCCATGGAGGCTCTCTGGTTGTTGGTTCTGCCACCTCCCAGGATGGATCAGCACTGGCTGCCTATGGGGATGTGGTAGTAGTCACAGTCCAGTACCGCCTTGGGCTCCTTGGCTTCTTCAGGTGAGATGGATAGAATGGCAGAAGGCATTGACTGCGCTGGAAAGTCCACTCATGAGAAGAACTAAGGACCTAGAATAGATGTCCAGGGCCTGAATGGAGAGCCTTGCAACCCTGATGTTTGGGGCAGAGGAGGATATCTCCCTGAGGCTTTACTCTGGGGATGGGCCCAGCCAAAGCTGGAATTGTACATTGAACTTGGTCCCTAGGACTAAATGATATTGGCTTCCTGGACTAGGGCCAGAGTTCCGGAAGGGATTGGATGCAAAGAGCAACAATCCCAGGCAGCCACTTGAGAGCCAGTCCCATCTGACTGCCCTGCTAGGCTTGTCCATACCACATACTGGGTGTACAGGTACCAAGCATGGCTCATAGCCAGGTGACTTTGGGAGCAGAGGAAGGTTCATGATCCTGGTGGCTGATTCAAATAAATCTGCAATGGCTAAGGAAAATGTGTCTGGGGAGTCAGTTTGAGCTAACTACTGCCCCATCCTGCCCCCTAGCACTGGGGACAAGCATGTGCCTGGCAACCAGGGCTTCCTAGATGTGGTGGCTGCTCTACACTGGGTACAGGAAAACATCACCCCCTTTGGGGGTGATGTCAACTGTGTTACCGTCTTTGGTGGATCTGCTGGTGGTGCCATCGTCTCTGCACTCGTGAGTCATCACAGGGAGCTAGCAATTGGGGCCAGGCTGGGAGGGCTACTGTAGCCCCATACCTCTCAGCTCCTGAGCTCTTCTAATAGTCATCAGTCTTCTCCACTGTACCCAGGTCCTGTCTCCGATGGCTACAGGGCTGTTCCACAGAGCCATAGCACAAAGTGGGGTCATCACTCTTCCAGGGCTCATGGAACCCAACCCATGGCCCAAAGCTCAGGTCTGCATTTTCTTTACTCTCTTACTCCATGTGTGCCTCCACACCCTACTTGTGCTGGTCCTAAGGTCTCAGAGTGAGAGATAGTCACTGATGGGGAGCTCCCTGTTGTCAGAGAGGAACAAACCAGGATGAATAACACACAGTACCTGAGGAGGCTCAAAGGAAATGACTATATTCCAGGGGCTGGGCAATCAGGCATGGTTTCCTGGAGGAGGCCACCCCTAAATGGATTATCTCTGGCCCCCTCCCCAGGATGAGATCTTGGGGAGCACACCTCTCCCCAAGGGTGCTTGGGGAACTCTCCATTCCCAGTCACCCTGCTGCTTGAGAGATTTCCATTCAGCCTCTAGATCCCCCCCACCACCACCAGATTCTCACTGACAGCCTTGCAAGGAGTTGCTAGGGGAAGCCAGAGAGTTCTTGAAGGGGAACCGCATGCACTTGCAAAGGCTGCAGGTGTGAGACAGTGATAGGTCCTGGAAGTAGGAAGCCATCAGGTAGGGAATAGGCCATCAGGTAGGGAATAGGACATGTTAGGGAAAAGAGCAGGAAGTGAAGGTGCTGGAGAAGTAGGAGGCGTTGCAGAGACCTCACAGGCTGTGCAATCCAGAGGGCAGGAAGAAGCAGGGCAAAGATGAGTCTGGACTACTTGGAGTGGAAGATGGGCTGAAGGGAGCAACTCTGGAGTCAGGAGGCCCGGGAGATGGTCAAGGAAGAGCCCAGGCAAGAGAGACCATGGTGAGACAGGGCAAGGCCAACAATAGAGACAGGGACAAGGGGAGGCTGGGTCAGTAACCTCACCTGGCCCCAGTTCCCATCTAAGGTAGAAGAGCGGCTGAATACTTTAACCCCTGGTGCAAGATGATTCAGGAACCTCAGCAGGGCACAGTGCCTCTTAACTGGACAACAGGAGCTTCCTGTCAATGGCCTCACCGTGGAGATTTTCTCCACCTCAAACTTTAGGTCCTTCCCTGTCTCCCTTGAAGCTATCCCTAAGAGCCTCACTTCCTACCTGACCCCTGGCCTGCTCCAATCATGGCACCCCCTGCATCCCCAGACTGTGGCCTGATGGAGCTCCTCCCACTCTGCGCCCTACCCCGGTTCTTGTTCCCTACCCAAACTGTATTAACACAGAAAAGAACACAGTTCTCAGAGGGGCAAAGGGCACTAATTCCATCCTCCCTAAACAAGGAATGGCATTTTGATGTCACTGGGGGCCACACAGAGCAGGGATGGGCCTCTCAGGGGTGGTGGCAGGTATCTGGCTAGGCTTAGGCCAGATCTATAACGTAACAGCCCAGTATTCTACAAACACAACCCCTCTAGAGAAGGAGTAGACTGGAAGGATGGGGATGGGGGTGGCTAAGAGAGAGGCGTGACGTGTGTTTCTCCAGAATGTAGCACGCTCCTTGGCTTGCAACTCTGACTCCCTGGCGGAGCTGGTACAATGCCTTCAGCAGAAGAAAGGGCTGGAGCTGATCACCAGTCTGTCGGTATGCAGCCTCTTGGGGGATGGTGACAGACAATAGCACAGAAAAGCTCCTGTCCAGCACCTATTGGAGCAGAGGGGAAGTTACCAATCTGGGGTGAGACTTGGGGCAGCTATCATGAGAGGAAGGAGATGAGGGTCCACCCCAGCCCCAAGGGTAGGCCCTGGCTGCTAGGGAAGACATATGTTTGGAAGCAGTAGTTGCTCCAGGTCTCCTTACTCCCCACTGGACCCTCCATCTCCTCAAGGGTCAGTCACTCAAACATGCATCTGGGTGGCCCTTAGGATTCCCATCCTTTGAGGCTTGGTCCTGACTCAGGGGCCTCCTGCCTTGTTTTCTCCTGCAGAATAATTTGGTCTCTTCCTACACCATTGATGGCTCCTTCTTTCCCCAAAGTCCCCAGGAGCTCATAAATGAGCGGCGATTCCACTCTGTGCCCTTCCTCCTGGGTGTCAACAATCATGAGTTTGGCTGGCTCATTCCCAAGGTGAGTGTCCTCCAGCACCTGTGCCCTTCAGGTCCCTTTCCAGCCAATCTGCTTCTACCCCAATGTCCTCATGACATCCTGTACACTGAGCGCTCCTTTCCTCCCATTTGGTAGGTAAGAAAGCTGAGGCTCAAAAGGTTTAAAGGACTCTCTCAAGGTCACTAAGCTTCATTTTCATAAGGCAAAACATTTCCTTTATGGAGATTAAGCTTTTGCACAAAGTGGTCTAGGCAATTTCGATCCACAGCACTCTCCTGTTGGGATCTTGTCTCTACATTAGGCTCTGTGAGACTGGTTAGTTTGCCTTTATGCCTGAGAGACTGACTACCTAAGACTCTGAGATTTCAGACAGCATCAAGTCATGGGACATGTACTTTCCAGTCCATTCTGCACACAGAACTCCCCACAAAATATCAACATTGTGCTTTCCTCCTGAGCGTCTTATTATATCATTCTCACTTGTCTACTCATCTCTGCAGAACTCTTTTTTGTTTGTTGTGGTGCTGGAGATGGAATTGAAGGCCTTGAATGTGCTAGATAAAGCACTCTACCATTAAGCTACACCCCCAGCCCAACAATTATTTTTAATGGCCGCAAACCTCCCACAAAGAAAGGGTCTCATCTTGTTTCTTCACTTGGGCATTTGGGCAGCTTATAGTTTTCGCTACTGCAGCAAACAGTGCAGTGAACACCTTCACATCCAGCTTTTGTCCTCTAACTTATTCCTTTGCAATCAATCCCCAGGAGGGGCATTGCTAACAGCATGAAAGGTTCTTGTTCTCTTGACACTCAAGGACAAAGACTGTACAAGTTTCCAGGTCAATGTCCCAGACTCTGGCAGACAGCTTGCCGTCACACTATTGACAGGCAGCTGTGAGCACAAAAATGACAGAGTGCCAACCTGGCTGACTCCCAAGACCTGTCCAAGCTTGCCTATGCCCAGGATCTAAGCTGAGGTCATTTCTCAGCCTCAGGGAATCTGAGGGCTGCTCCCTACATCTGGGGCAGGAGCTGATCACCCCCGCCCCTTAGTCATCCACAGTAGCACAGTTGTAAAATTTTCAACAAACTCTGTGTTGACTAAATATCCATGGTAAAAGCTTTAACCATGGAAAGTAATCGATACCTCTCATGGAAACCCCTCCACTTCTTACATAATGCCATTGGCATAGCACTTTCCAAAATTGATATACCAATTTACACTGCCACCAGCAACTTGAATCCACAAGTTTCCTAGTAAACTTACCAGCACTTACAGATCATCATTTTAAAAATATGAGCTTTATTGAGATATCATTTATACACCACAAAAATTCACTCCTATAAAGTCTAGTATTTTAGTATACTTAGTCTAGTTTTTAGTATATTTGCAAAGTTGATGTCACTGCTATCTTCTTTTTTAATATTTTTTAATCGTAGATGGACACAATATCTTCATATTTATTTATTTATTTATTTTATGTGGTATTGCAGATGGAACCCAGGACCTCACGCATACAAGGCAAGCGCTCTACCACTGAGCCACAACCGCACTCCCACCCCCACCCCAGTCACTGCTATCTTATTCCAGAATATTTGCATCGTTCTAAAGAGAAGCCCAGTTCCCATTAGCAGTCACTCCTCATTCCCCCTCCTTCAACCTCTAGCAACCACTAATCTATTTTCTGTCTCTAATCTACTTTCTGTCAAATCTATGGATTTGCCTATTCAGAACATTTCATATAAATGCACACATAAAATATGTGGCTTTTTATGTCTGACTTCTTTCACTAACATGATGTTTTCAAGGTTCATCCATGTGATAGCATGTATCAGTACTTTATTCCTTTTTATGGCTGCAGAGTCAATTATATGGATACAATATACCACATTTTGTTTATCCATTTGTCAGTTGATAGACACTTGGGTTGTTGCCACCTTTTTGGTTATTGTGCATAATTCTGCTACACAAATTTATTCATAAATTTTTGTGCAAATATGTTGTCCATCACTATAAGGAAACACTTGAAGCTGAGTAATTTGTGAAAAGGTTCATTTAGCTTATAGTTTTGGAGGCCGAAAGTCCAAACAACGTGGTGCAGATTCTGATGATGGCCCCATGGCTGGATTACTAATATCAGATTACAACACAATGGTAGGAGTGATCACATGCAAGACAGGAGAGGAGGGGCTCTTTAATAACAACTGATTTTTACAAGAACTCACCAGGAGTCTCATGAGAACTATGTTAATCCTTCCCCACAGCCCCCATGTTCCCAATAACTAGGCCTCAACTCTTAAAGGCCCACTCTTTCCCAATATTGCCATACTGGGGACTGAACTTCCTACACATGAACTTGAGGGGCAGGGTGGAAAGACAGAGACACTCAAACCACATCTACATGATCGCATATATGTTTTAATTTCTCTTGCTTATATATGTAGAAGTGGAATTGCTGGGTCATATGGCAAATATATTTGATCATTTGAAGACCTGCAAGACTGTATTCTAAAGTGACTACACCATTTTCCATTTCCTCCAGCAGTATATAAGGGTTCTAATTTGTCTACATTCTTGTCAACGCTTGTTTTGATTCTCTCATTTTTATTCCAACCACCCTAGTGGGTGTGAAGAGGGTGTGCATTTTCCTAAAGATGTTTGAGTATCCTCTCAGGTATGTATTGGCCTTTGTTTTTTAATGGTGCTAGAGATTGAACTTAGGGCCTTATGCATGCTAGCCAAGTGCTCTACCACTGACTTCTATCCCCAGCCCTATTGGCTATTTTTATACCTTCTCTGGAGAAATGTCTATTCAAATCCTTTGCCCATTTTAAAAATTGGATTATTTGTCTTTTGTTGGTGTTGTTGTTGAGTTGTAAGAGTCTTTATATATATATATTTGTCTAAAGATGGACAGAATTTCTTTATTTTGTTTATTTTTATGTGGTGCTAAGGATCGAACCCAGTGCCTCACGCATGCTAGGCAAGCACTCTGCCTCTGAGCTACAGCCCCAGCCCCAGAGTTGTAAGAGTCTTTTACATATTCTGGATACAAGTTCCTTATCAGACATTATTTGCAAATGTTTTCTTCCACTCTGTGCATTGTCTTTTTACCTTCTTGGTAGTATCCTTTGAAACACTCAAGTGTTTTATCTTATGAAGTTCATATATTTTTTATTTTGTTACTTGTGCTTTTTGTGGCATATCTAAAAAGATGGATTGCCTGATCCAAGATTACAAAGATTTAGCCCTATGTCTTCTCCTGAGAATTTTATAATTTTAGCTCTTACATATAGGTCTATGACTTATTTGAAGTTAATTTTTGAATATGGTTTTAGAGGTTTTGTTGCATATGGTTTCCCAACTGTCCTAATACCATGTTGTTAAAAAAAAATGTCTCTTTCAAAATTGTTATATCTTTGCATAACATAGTGCCACAATATGGATGGTTTAAATGATAGAAAATTACAGTTACAGAGGCTGAAAGTCTGAAATCAAAGTGCCATCAAGTTTGGTTCCCTGGTTCTTCTGAGTGCTGTGAAGGAGAGTGGCTCAGGACCTCTCTCCTAGCTTTGGGTGGGTAGCCATGGTCATACCTTGGCTTGCCGTCCACCCTGTCTTTACATAGTCTTCCCTCTGTACGTGTCTGCCTCTGTGTACAAATTTTTCTGTATACAGGGATACCAATAATTTTCAATGAGATCCCACCCTAATGGTTACCTCTGTAATCATCTTAATTACCCTTTTTTGGAGGGGAGGGGTGTTTGTTTTGTGGCACTGGGGACTGAACCCAGGGGTGCTCTAACCACTGAGCCCCTTTTATTTTTTATTTGGAGACAGGGTCTCTCCAAGTTGACAAGTCTGACCTCAAACTTGTGATCCTCCTGCCTCAGCCTCCTGAGTAGCTGGGACTACAGGCATGCACCATCACACCCAGCTTAATTTAAGTACTTTTGTTAAGACCCTTTTCTCCAAATAAGATCACCTTCTGATCTAACTGAGGCTTAGAAGACACTGTGTACTCATCTGTGAATTCTTCATTCCTATTCTTACAAGATTAACAAAGAACCTAGTAGCAATGAAATGAATTTTAATAACTAACATCTCCATAGTGCTTAATCTCTGTCTGGGCTACTGTGTACACTAACACACTCAGTCTTCATGACAGTCCTGGGAGGCAGGTGTGTTAGTCAGTTTTTCGTCACTATGACAAAAATACTTGACAAGAACAACTTAGAGGAGAAGTTTATTTGGGGTTTGATGGTTTCAGAGGTCTTAGTCCACAGACAGCTGCTGGCTCCATCGCTCTGAGCCTGAGGTGAGGCTGATCATCATGGCAGAAGGGCATGGAGGAGGAAAGCAGAAGCTGGGAAGCAGGAGGAGATGGGCAGGGAAAAGATAAACCCTCCCAGGACCCACAGTGACCTACTTCCTCCAACTAGATCCCACCTGCCAATAATCCATTCAGCTATCAATGAACTAGGAAAGGGGTTGATCCACTGATGAGGTCAGAGCTCTTATGACCCAATCATTACCTTAAAGCCTCACCCTAAACCTTGCTGCTTTGGGGATTATGCTTTTGACACATGAGCTTTCGGAGGCACGATCTGGATGCAAACCACACTAGTAGGTTATTATGATTCTTTGTTTATGGATTAGAAAACTGAGGCACAAAGAATTTAAGTACCTTGTCCCGGGTTGTGTACCTAGTAAGTGGTAGAGCTGAGACTTAAACCCAGGGAGTCAATCTTCAGTGTTCTAAATGATAACTTATATAAAGTTAACATTTGACATTTTTAACTTTGCCTGTAGCTCCTGCTATAGCTCCTGGAAGTCTTAATGTTATTCCATAAAAATATTGAAAAACTTTCTCTCATTTTCTGTGGTACTACCATCAACCACTGCCTGTTGCATGTGATGCTACTGTTCCCAGTCACCATTATCCCCCACACCAATCTGAGGTTTATCTTTTGAGGTCTTTGGACTTGTGGGTTTGTCCATAATGAGTGTATGGACACAGGATTGTGAACACGCTCCTGCCCTGCCCAGAGCTGGGAATGGGGAGGGCTGTGGTCCAGCTGTACTGAGAGGGCCTTGGTTGTCCCCGCAGGCCTGGGGTATTCTGGATAAGATGGAACAGATGAGCCAGGAGGACATGCTAGCCATCTTGAGACGCTTCTTGACTGATTCGGTGAGCAAGAAGCAGGGGGAGGAGGCTGGTAGGTATCTGATCCAGCACAGTCTCAGCTCCTACCCGTCACCCTCACAGATACCCAATCTTCACCAAGCCCCTTGACCCAACTGCTGAATTTTAGTTCCACTGAATGATCCCCTTAGACATGAGTCAATGTGGTTCTCAAAGGAAAATCATCATCACCATCATCATCACTGTCGTTGTCACTGTCACTCCTCCTTAATAAGTAGAACATCCCATGTGCTGGGGACTGTGCTATCCTGAGCACAAGGATAGGCATTCATGTCCTTCATTCATCCCAGCAAATCTGTGAAGTAGGGACTTTTATTATCTCCATTTTATAAATAAGGAAACTGAGGCTCATGGTAGATAAGGGGAAGAGACAGATCTTGAGTCAGCTCTGTCTAACCCCAGAGCCTAAGCTGTTAGATACCACATGGACTTAGGGTCAGACCCCAGCCCTGGTCACTTTCCCAGTTATCCCAACCACTCCAAGTCCATGTCTACTCTTCTGTGCTGGAAACTTCACAAACCTGCCAGGCAAAGATCGCCTTTCAGAGAGGCTCAACCACCCTGTCTAAAGTCACACAGCCAAACAGTGGCCACAGAACTAGGATTTGACTCCAAACCTGAGCTTATCCTACCCAGACACCATCTAGAACTCCCAGAGAAGCAGGAAGACAGGTGGCTGACCCCTGGAATATGAGCTCTGGCATTTGAGGGAACTTATGCTGGAGAGCATAGGGCTTCTTGGGAAGGTCTGTCACAGTTATGGGAACTGAGCAGGCCTGAGCATGACCTCTTGCCCCAGGATGTGCCCCCTGAGATGATGTTCACCATCATAGATGAATACATAGACAATCACTCAGATGCACAAGCCAGACGCCACAGCTTCCAGGAATTGATGGGTGACATCCTTATCTGCATTCCCACCTTGAATTTCTCAAGAAATCTCCAGGGTAAGCCTATCCCTGACCATCTGCCCCACCCTCCCTACTTGAGCCCAGGAGCTGGTTATCACAGGTAAATTACCCTGATGCCCTTTGTCTTACACCCTTCTGCCACTCCCAAAGCCCTCTTTCTCTGGGATGCAGCATCACAGTAGTGAGAGGTATCTCTGGCAGAATACCTTGCAAAGGAGAAAACAGAAGCTCAGAGAGGTACAGTGATTCATCAAAGGTCACCCAGAAGGGCTCTTCACAATCCTCAGGGGTTAATTCAATGTATGAATAATTTTGTCTTCTTTTCATGCTTCTCCTGGGAGACATCTTGCTTCCATCAAGCCCGGCTGCCATTCCCTGACACAGTTCTAGAATAGCTCCAAGTTCTTAACTTGGTGACCTCCAGAAAGATACTGAACTATATTCTGTGCCTGGCTTTCCTCATTTGTAAAACGGGGATAATCTAATTCAAAATTGTTATGAAGATTAAATAACTGATCACACATATAGCTTATGGAGCAGGGACCCAACATCTAGCAGTAGTTCAGTAATGCTTGCTGCTAATCACGTTATCTTCATCATTTCTATGATTAATATTGATGTTTTCACAAGTTTGTGCAGCCAAAGGCAGGCCCTGATCATGTTGTGGGCACCTAACTCCAATCCTGCCCTTTTTCTACAGATTCTGGAGGCTCCGTCTTTTTCTATGAGTTCCAGCATCCACCCAGTTCTTTTGTGAAGATCAAACCAGCCTGGGTCAAGGCTGACCATGGAGCTGAGAGTGCCTTCATGTTTGGGGGTCCTTTCCTCATGGATGAGCGCTCTCTCCTAGGTACGGGCAGACAGACAGACAGACATGCAATTCCTGGGCTGCTGTGCTCCAAGGTTCCAGAGTGGGCTTGTTGGGACAGAGGTCTCCAGCCAGCTGCAGAGACCCTTGGATTCCTTCCATGTCCCTTCTGACCCTGATCCAGGTCTAATTCCCCCATCCCCCAGCCTTTCCAGAGGCCACAGAGGAAGAGAAGCAGCTGAGCCTCACCATGATGGCCCAGTGGACCCACTTCGCCCGAACAGGGTGAGTGAATGAGCATGACTGGCTTTGAACCTGAGATTTGGGGACTGAGACACTCAGATCTGCCCCCAAGAGGGTCAGCACAAAAGGCCTTGGTTCTCATTCATTCCTCTCTCCCAGGGACCCCAATGGCAAAGGGCTACCTGCTTGGCCCCGGTTCAGTAAGTCGGAGCAATACCTGGAGATTGGCCTGGTGCCACGAATCAGGCAAAAGCTAAAGGAGGCCCGAATGCAGTTCTGGACGGAGACGCTCCCCAGGAGGATCCAACAGTGGCACCAACAGCAGAAGAGCAGGAAAGTCTCAGAGGAGCTCTGAGGCAGGCCTGGGCCTTCTAGACTAGGACCAACCCAAAGGTTATCAAAGTTCCAGGAAGGCGGCCTCTTTTTCTGCTCCTGCCAAGACACTTTAATCTAACCTAGGCTATTCTAGGCTCATGTCCCTTAAAACAGCCTCTCCAATCAATCAGCCTCTGCAAGACTGGTGTAGCACTCTTTTGAAATGTCACCAGTCTACTTCCTGCCTCTGGGCCTTCGTACAAGTTCCTGCTTCTCCCTAATCTGTCCTGCCACTGGCTTCATGGCAATTTCCAGCACATTCTTCAAATTCTCTGGAGAACCACTTTCCCCAGGAAGCCTTTCCAGCCTTCCCCAAGCCATGTGGTCCTGAATAGGTGTTCATTAAACCACAGCCTGCCCTAGGTTCACACTGTCTATGTCTGGATCTTTGTCCCCACCAAAGATGGTCTCGGAAATTGAGGATCACCCTGACCTTAATCTGTCATCCATAACAGGATGAGGCAGGATCTAGACCCAGGAGATATTTGGAGGGTAAATGGCAGGCAGAGAATTTGTGAATGATGGTTGTTGGACTTGAACTCAGGCCCCTCAGGGGCCACAGCCATGGTCAGTCCCCCCACAGTCCTGGCCAGGAGGGTGGTTTTCAAAAGCACTTCAGGAGTGTGGAAGTCCTGGGACACCAGGGGGATCCAACCTAGTTGAGATTTTAGCCCCAGAGGCCTCCTATGAAAGCTAAGTCCCCTTCTCTCTGCCACCTGGTTTTGGCTCCTACATAACACAGAACAGAATTCAGCAGAGCAACTGGGCAAACTCACTAGACACAGTCTTCTCCAGTTACAGCCTTGACACTCAGGAGCTGGGATACAAGCTCCCAGCCCTAGTGCCTGGGTTCTTCCCTCTCTTCCCTGAGGGAAGATGAGGCTGGGAGGGTAACTCAGTGGTAGTGTGTTTGGCATGTGTGAAGCCCTGGGTTCAATCCCCAGAACCATTTAAAAAATAAATCTGGATTTTTATATTCTCCCAATGTCTTCCCTTGCCCTACTACCCTATTTTACCTGTTCCAATCCCACACCTACTCTTTCTCAGCCAGACAGAGTTCCTGGCTATTGATGGTTACATGAAAAGCATTTGCAACTAGGACTATTATGTTCTGGGAAAACCCATTTGGGGCAGGAAGGAGAGACACAATGCCAGTGGGGTTCTGAGTCATGCCACTCCCCTGCCAAAAGCTCCCTGTGACTTCCTGTCTCCCTGAGGACAAGTTCACATGGCATTGAAGTTCTCCTGTTCTCAACACCTCCCCTCCACCAGAAAAGTTTTCCCCATGAACTGGTAGAGAGCCGGACCAGTAAACAGGCCCCATGTGTGTTTCTGGAACTCAAAAAGCTGTGAAAACACAGACATAGACCAGTCCAGACTTGGGGGACAGGGAGGAAGGAAGGACACTTAAGCAGAAACCTGAAAAAATCAGAGGGTACTCAATGTGTTGGCCAGAGTAGTAGACTACAGGGGAGAAGTGTGCCTCTAAAGGGGACAGCAGGAGCCGGGGACCAGAGGACAAGATGTGCTGAGGGAATGTAGCTTTGAATAGGTGGAAAGATAATCAAAGATCAGACTGCAAGGGGCTCATAGGCTGTGATGGGGGTGTGGGCTTGAGAGCAACGGGAAGGTTTTAACCAGGGAAAACTTGTGAAGATTTGTCATCTGGAAGAGGGTGCTGGGGTGTAGAGGCTGGGACAAGAAGAGAAGAAAGGGGCCAGTGTGGGCCTGCAGGTAGATAGAGAGGCACTGGTAGCCTCTCTGTCTGAAGACTTTGAGTCTTCAGACAGTCTTAGTGACTGATGGGTCATGAAAGTAAGAGAAGGAAGACTTCCCAGGATCAACCTCCATGAAAGTCAACAGAAGCAGCACTAGGAACCAAGGATCTGATTTTGTGCGGAGTCGTCATCCTCCAGGCCTGAAGGTACAGGCTAAATTGCAGCCGTGGAGGAATCTCATCAGCTTCCGTGTCACCATCACCAGCAGTCCTCTAAGTGTGTGAATCAGCCAGTGAACACTTAGACCCTGACCGCACACAGGGAGAGAGGAGATTGGCTGTCACCACCCCAGCATCTGGGAAAAGTACCCCTACAAACCTGATGCTCTGAGGACTCCAATCCTCTTGTCTCTCTATTCTCTCTTCTCTGGGTCACTGTCACTGAGGCTTACCTACTGCCCTTCTCCTGCCTTTCAGAGTATCCTTGACCAACTGATGTTCCTGACCCAAGGACCCAGCAGCCACACATAACTGAGGGGAGAAAGTCACAGAGTTAGACAAACATGGTCCTGCAGGGCATGGACTGGTGGACCCAGAGAGCCTCCATGTGGTAGGGCCATAGGAAGGACCATATGATGGTTGAGCACCAGGGGGCGTTGCAGCATCAGAAGCATTCACATGAACACAAAAGGGACGTGGGCCAAGCAGATGTTCACAGTGAATGTGCACAAGCCTGTACAAACCCAAGGACAAGCTTAGTACCGCACATCAGCAGTCTCATATATACATGCTCACTGATAGAGTTCCAATCCAAGTTTGACCACTTACTGGACGTGAACATTTGGAAAAGTTCTTTATCCTCTCTGTTACTCAGTGCTCCCATCTGTAGAATGGGGACGATATTGATTCCCTTCACACGTCTGCTGTGAGCATTTGAAGAAACATTGAACATAAAGTATCTAAATGGTGTCTGACACCCAGAAAATGCTCAACAAATGCTCCCTGGTTTAGGTATGGGCACAGACTCCAAAAAAAAAAATCATATGGCAACGTCAACTACCACAAAGGTGAAAAAATGCAAGGATGTTAGGGTGTCATGACTTTCATCTGGGCCTCTTCCACCTAAAAATAACTTTTGGACTTGTGGCTGTCCAGAAGAGTCATCAGGTACAGCCCTATGGCATCCTGAATGGCAGGCTGAGTGCTCTATGGGAACCCCTGACCCTTCCTGGGGGTCTCAGGACAGCCGTGGTCTAAGTCCCTCCCCACTCTGCCTGTAGCCAGCCACATTGGATTTTAGACTTGCCACCTCCCACCTGCATACAGGTTCCCAGCCTAGCCTGCCCAGGCTCTGGGAAGGCAGTTGCAATGACAGAAACTTGTTAGAAGAAGCCATCTCTGCTGCCTGGAAATAGCAGCACCCAGTCCCACCTCTCCCCCTCTCCCTGCCCTGGACCTCAAACCTCGTTCTGATTAGCTCCAGGTCTCTCATGCTGGGGGCATTAATGCCCACTAGAGCATATCCTCAGGTTGGGGTTGCCCCTCCCTACCATCCCTGAGATGGACCCTCCATGATTCCAAGGGCCTTGACCAGGGCCCTAGGGCACAAGGCAAAAGTTGGCTGTAGGAATGGGGTGTGGTCCAGCCACCAGAAGACCTATTGAGCTGTCCTCTGAGCCCAAGCTTACACACATCCATCCCCTAGTTCAGGCCTCTGGGCAGTCCTCCTTACAGATTAAAAAACTGAGACTCAGGAGAGGGGAAGCCTTTTGCCCAAGACCTTGAAGAGAGTCAGACCTCATGCTTATCTTTGTTGACCTCCAAATGGCAAGTCTTTCCCCTTCCAGAATTTGTCCTCCTGTCTAGAGTGGGCTTTCCTGGTGCTGGAGTTGGAGTCTTGGAGTTTGTGATTCTAATTAGTAGCAAGGCCAGCAAAGAAGGCCTGGTTGAGGGTGGGGGATGGCATTGCAAGGCAATAGCCTCAGACTACAGCTGCTCAGCCCTCAGACTTGCCACAGACTTCTCTCACCAAGACCCTGGGGTTGGCCAGGGTGCACAAGGACCACCCCAAGCTGACTTCATGGCCTCAACCCCACTAACAGGGTGTGCAGATGTGGAAGGTGCTGAGGAGTGAAGGGCTAAGTTGAGCCTCCCTCTCCAAGGAGCATCCAGGTGCCCTTCATCCTGATCTCCAGGCCCCATGCCACCCCCAGCACCATCTGAGGCTTCAAGGACTAGAACACTCTGAGCTGACTATGGTTCCACTTGGATGAGGTGAGCACAATGGAAGACAAAGGGCCTCCAGGGCCTCAGAGGAGACCAGGTAACCCTCAGAATAGACCAGACCCACTGGATGCGGTGGCACATGCCTATAATCCCAGCAACTTGGGAGGCTGAGGCAGGAGAATCATGAGTTTTGAAGCCAGCCTCAGCAACAGTGAGACACTAAGCAACTCAGTGAGACTCTGTCTCTAAATCTTAAAAAAAAAAAAAAATGTATAAAAAGGGTTGGGGATGTGGTCAGTGGTTGAGTGCCCCTGAGTTCAATCCCGGGTACCCATAAAAAAAAAGAAAGAAAAGAATAGACCAGATCCAGGGATCTCAGAGCAACAGGGCTGACTAGGTGGCCAGAGTTCCATCACCCCTGGCCATTCCCCGAGGGCTAGAGCCCATCCTTTGTCAGGACCATCCACCAGGGAAGGAGTTGCTAGGAGTTGCTGTCCCAAGGGCTGGAAGCAGTGTGACTAGGGAAAGTCCCTATCAGACTTTGTTTCACTGTGACCCTTATAAGATGGCTAGGACCTGGCCCCTCCCAGACTTCCAGATCCTCATGTATGCCTCAATCCCCAGAATCTCCAGTGTACAGGGCTGTGGTCTGGCCTTCATGTGGCTAGCTTGAGGTACACCTAGGTCTCTGCCTGAGCCTAAGGAGCATTTGAAAAGTGCTAGGTCAGAGTTCTGGGAAACAGACAGCATTGGCTGCAGAGTAGGAGGGCCTTGAAGGTACATGGGACTTCTGAAGCAAGGATTGGGACTGCTCCGTGCTGAGATCTCCTGAAAAATACAGACATGTGGTAGAAATTCCTTGGTTATCTCCCAGTCAGACCAGACACTCCACAAGGGCAGGCTCAGATCTGAGTCTCTCATTCTGAACCCTTAAGCCCAGGCACCTCCAGGCTGTGGGCTAATCCCCATGTGGGAGTTGCTGGGAGCCAGGCTCTGGGCTGGGGCTCTCCATGAGTTTAGGCAGGTCCCTTCTCTCACAGATGATTTAGGTTCCCTATTTACATAATACGGATGGGTAAGTTGGTCTTATGCAAGAAGCTGCAGGGGTCTGGCTCTGTCCCATAGGGATATGCATCCAGAAGGGCACCCTGGAAGGTGATAAACTTGGTTTTGGAGGATAACTAAAAGTTCACCTGTTTGACAATGTAGGGAAGGGCATTCCAGAAAGTGGAAACAGCAGGAACAAAACAACTTTGCCCCCACCCATTTCTTTGGTGTAGTCAGTGGCAAATATATTTCTGTACGATATAGGCCCAATAGTGTACTGCATGCACATTATTTGGTACAATTGCTTTTTGAATCGGTTAAGAGTATAGAAGGGAAAAAACACACTTATACTGTTTTTTGTAACTACAACTTTTCTCTTTAAACAGGAAAATAGCTACAAACTTAGGGGACTAGGGGAACATCAGTGTCTAGGACATGCAGAATGCCTGTAGTCCTGTCCACTATTCTTACCGGTAACTTATCTAACCCTCAGAATTAGCCATTGCTGGCTCCACTTTACAGATGGGACCACTGAAGCTTAGAAATGTACTCTGTGATACGTGGATGGTGAGCAACTAGTTGACTTGAAGTCCCCATCTGTCCCACTCAGAAGTTAATCCCCATTCCACATCTGGGGCTATTTTCCCTCTACCAGAGGAAACTTTTACCCAGAGATTCAGGGAAGTAATATCCTGGCTTTCTTCTGAGAGCTGATTCTTACACCTAAGATAATATTGCATGGGGGACACCTGAACACCATCAAGGTATCCAGCCTATCAGAAATATTTCCCATATGGGCCAGGTGAAAGGTCACTACCTCTGTGGGGAAAGGTGTCAGGAGTGGAGGCACCTGTTGACTATTGGTCGTTAAGGCCCACACAGAACCGGCCAAGAAACTGCACAGCTGGGACGGGGAGTCATTGTGTGACCTGCCCCCAGGCCTGGCAGGTGGACTCACAATTTTGTCTGCCTTCTCCACTTCTCCCTTCCTCTGTCCACTCCATTGTTTGTCCTGTGCTTTGAGTCACATTCTCCATGGGGCTTGGTGCATACAGCTAAGCCTGGGCAACAGAAGAAAGAAACTCCCTCACCTCCTGTAGCCTGAGTTCCATACTCCCAGTAATGTGGCCACAGCCCACAGGGAACCCATCAGAATGAGTCAGTCAAGAGAGGAAAGTAGTCAACAGAGTAGGATGTGGTCCAGGCCAGATGGAGCTACTGGTTGGCCCTAATTGCCTGGGCCTACCCTCCCTATCCTCTCATTTCTACCTCTTTACCTCCCACCCTGACTGCGAACCTCCCCACCCATGTTCATTAATGAAAATTTTTTAAATATAGAAATAATTTTTTTTAAGAATAAAAGAATATCAAGGTCACTGTTGTCCCATCAACAATAGGCCAACCACAGATTCCATTTTGGCATCAATTCTGCTTGTCTATTGTTTTTAGACATCTCTGAAATATTTCGGTAAGTACTTTCCATGGCTAAGCTGGTCCTATCCAACACACAATTTCAGATTCTACTTTTTTCAGATTATTGAACAACATCAGCTTTTTCTCGTGGCCCTCCATATCCTCCAGTTCCAAATCCAGAGAATCAACCGAAGGTACATTAAAAATATTCTTTAAAAAATTATATCTGTACTACACAGATACATACTTTTTTCTTGTCATTACTCCCTAAACAATACAATCTGACAACTATTTGCATAGCATTTGCATTGTATTAGATATTATAGCTGATCTAGCCATGATTTAAAGTATGTTGGGAGGATTTAAAGTATGTTGGAGTATGTGCATAGGTTTTATGAAAATACTACACCATATTATATAGAACTGGAACATCCTTGGATGTTCTACTATCCTTAGAGGTCCTGAACCCATCCTTCAGGGACATCAAGGGACAACTGTACAATTGACAACAACTAAGGCAATAGACCTCACAGAAGTTTAAAGTGATTTATTTTTGTATACCCACTAAACTCTCATTACAAGCCCGGGAGATCAATACTATTCTTATGCTAATTTTGCAGTTGAGGAAAACAGATTCAGAGAAGTTGAGTGATTGGTTCCCACAGCTAAGTAAGTGAGAGCCCTGGGATTCAAACTCAGGCAGTCTGGCTCAGAACCACCACATCAAGCTGGCTGCTACTGTGGAAATTTGTGGAGCATGTTGTTACCAGCTCTGTATCATGTTATATCCTGTAGCTGTAACACCTCTTCTTCACCTATACCCTCCAGATGTGTTGGAGTAAGACTGCTGTCAACAAGACTTTAAGACACTCATTGTGTAAACACAATTTTTTGTGTATTTTGGACAGTCTCACAGACCAAATTTCTCGGTCAAAGGATACATACAGTTGCAGGGCTCTTGCTCCATACCGTTCAACAACTTTACGAGAGGTCAATCATTGGCACACTCGCCATCGGAAGAAGACACCTGCTCTGCCAATAGTGAGGGTATAATAAAGAGAACACACTGATGTTCCAAACTAAGACATCCCAGGACAGGACCCAGAGGATATGAAGTCTCCTAGCCTCATCAACACATGAGATTTTCTAGAAAATGGTCTGAGAAACATGTTCATTATTCCCAGGCCCCTTGGCCATTCTAGGTTTGAAAAGAGAGTCAGGGCAGGGGAGTACCTGAACGAAGGAGAAGGGAGCAGGGAGGCCCTTAAATTCAGAGAGGAAACATGGAAGCTGAGGGGCCAAATGATCAAGTATTCTGCTCCAATCTTAGAACCTACTGTGTGCTCAAAGTTTAGCTCACACTAGCCCAACTTTAAGCCTTTGCACAGATAAGCAAACTGGACAAGGATTGCAGGTAGGTCAGTTTATTGAAGAGCCAAGACCATCTAATGTGACCTGTCATCCCAAGGAAGAGATAATTCTGTGGGCTGGTCAGAAGTTGCTCATAACTCCTCCCTTCCCAGGACCTGCAGATGGGGACTGAGGGAAGATATAAGTGGGACTTCCTGGTGTTGGCAGTCTGCAGTCACAGCTGTTATCTACCATCACTTCGGCCCGAGGCAGGAGCTGGCAGGAGCATGAGGTGGATTCTGGGTTTGAGTCTCACCCTGTGCCTGGTGGTACAGACAGCCCTAGGTAAGACCCTCAACCCTTCCTGAGAGTGTCCACCAGGACAGGTCCCAGCTCAACCTTTCCTGGACAGTGGGGCGGGGGCACTTAGACAAGGTCTAAGCAAATGGAGGGCAGAGTTTCAGGGCACTAATCCACCCACCCACTAGTTGAAAGTCTAAACAAGTCCTTTGGCTTCTCTGAGCCCTAAAACTGCTCTACAAAATGAGAAGGGCATCTCCTGCCTCCCCCGCCACCTCCCTACCCCTGGACAAGTGAAGGGCCTTCCTTCTTTCCCTCCTTCCCTCCTTCCTACTTTCTTCTTCTAAGCAGGAGGCCTGCTTCTGCCTCCCTCTCCCCTACATGGGCCTGCTCAATTCTCCCCACTGTCTTTCTCTTTAAAATTACTATTGTGCTTTTTACTGTGTAAAAAAATATAGCGCATTTAGGTATATTAGGTAACTTTATTTAGGTATGAGACATATACAGCAAGGTGCACATATCTTAATTACACAATATTATATTACATATAAAATAACCACCATCCAGATCAAGATCTAGAACATTCCCAACATCCTACGTACCCATTCCCAATCAATACCTTCAAAGTGAACAACAGTTTGACTTCTGTCATAAATTAGTTTTGTCTGTATAAATGCATATTTTTTTAATTTGAGGGAAACTTTGCTAAAACTGCTTTAAGCATTTTGCTGCCTTTTCTTTTGTCTTTTTGTTACACATTTCTAACATAGCTGTGATATTAGCATGTATATTTTATATGCTGCCCTTTTGTTTTGTTTTGTTTTTTCACTTAAAATCTTATTGAGCTAGGCATGGTGGCACATGTCCATAATCCAAGCTTCTCAGGAAGCTGAGGCAGAAAGATTGCAAGTTCAAGGCTATTCTGGATGACTTAGAGAGATCCTGTCTCAAAACAAAAAATAAAAAGGACAGAGGTATAGCTCAGTGGTAGAGTGTCCCTTGAGTCAATTCCCAGCAACACAAAAAAAAAAAAAAAAATTCAGAAGGTAGTTTATACCTTGAGTTTACAGTTATATTTACTTTACTTCATTCCCAGATATAAATGATCCTTCCATTGTCCACTGGGTTCAGAGCAGTCTTTGTTATGCAGTTATGGTGAAGCAGCCTGTAATCCCAGCTACTTATGAGACTGAGGTAGGAGGATCTCAAGTTCAAAGTCAGCCTGGGCAATTTAGTGAGAACTTCTTCTCAAAGTAGTTCTCACAAAGGAGGAGGATAGAAGATGAAGCTCATAGGTAGAAAGCTCCTGGATTCAACCCCCAGTATGGTAGGGGTGGGGAACAGAACAGTCTCTGTTTTAATATTTCTGACTATTTTCAAAGCACAAGGGTCCAAAAATGAAATTACTGACTAAAAGTATGTGAACTTTTTATATATTTTACCAAATTATTTTCCCAATGCATTGTATCAACTTATTCTTCACCAACAAACAGTGTAGGTGGATGTCCTTTTCTCTGTATCTTCACCAGAACTAGGTGCCATCATTTTTTTCATTTCTCAGCTGGCAGATGAAACTCCAGGTGTTGGTTAGCACAATTCATGACTTCCAATAAGGTAGATAGTGTTTTCATAAGTGCTTCCTTGTCACCTCTGAGTAGCAGAGCTGGGATCAGGGCCACTCCATGGAAGCTCTTATTTGGAGGTTAGAGTACTCAGCCCCATGGTTAGGGGGTGGGAAGTGGACAAACACCACGGGTCAGAGAACAGCTCTGATGTGAAATCTTTCTATGTGACCTTGGGCGAGTTGCTCATTTCAGCAACAGCTTAGTACAATTTGCCCTATGAAAGCTTTGAGGAAATGAGGTGAGATATATAGTGTTGGGCTATAGGAAGGGATCCATAAAGCATAGCTATTAGCTATTCCATCATGAGTGGCCCTGAATTCAGGGAAAATCCAGGTCATATGACAAAAACTGACCTCCTGGCTCTGACCCACAAGTCCACAGACTGGTCACTATCCTTTTCAGGGCTTTCAGACCTCCCCAGGCTCTTCCAGGGCCAATGAGAAGCCTATAGAGTGTTGGAAACTGTAAATGGCGGCACACATAGAGAAGAGGTGAGATGGGCCCTTGCCCTGCTGACCTGTCTCCATGTCCAAAGTGCCACCATTACAGTCACTCCCTTGTGTCCAGATATTGCTTAGGTAAGATCAGAAATGGGGAGACCTCGAGACGTGGGCAGGGAAGAACTTTTTGGCCACCTGCAGCTGGGAGTGTGAGAGTGTGCTCTATCACACCAATCCAAAAATCAATTGCAACAAGATTTCCTGGAGATGTTTGCAAATCTAATTTCCTGATGCAATCCTGAGATTCTCATTCAGAGAGTGTGGAGCATGGCCTAGGAATCTGTATTTTTGCAACAATCCCCACGTGATCCTGACACACCGCAAGGTTTAGTAATTACTTACATCAGATTTGCAGAATAAGGGATGTGAGGCCTAACCAACCGTTGGCAGTAGGAGTGGGACAGGATGAGAGATTAGAAGAGAGGAAAGTACCCAAAGGCAGAAAGAGAGTTGGATTCAACTTGGTCTCTCTCCTATCTATTCCAAGAGCTGGCTATGGTGCCAGCATGCTTGTGTGTGTGTGTGTGTGTGTGTGTGTGTGTGTATGTGCGCGCGCACGCGCATGTGTTATATGTATGTATATTGTAGATGGATACATTGCAACCTATGTATAACTGTACTTGAATACCTGTGTGCATATGTGCATACAGATGTTGTAATGGAAGCTCGAAAGTACGTGAACTTGTCCAAGGTCATGGAAAGTGTCTCACATCAGGGCTCTGCTCTAAACCTGCTGTATTAATTTCTGCATGTTTCTTTGTGAATGAGCTGTGCTCCTGTATACCTAATATGCACAAATTTGGACATACACATGAGTATTAATTCAAGGTTCCATATGAGTGAGAATATGTATGTTTGTGTGTGTGTGTGTGTGTGTGTGTGTGTGTGTGTATGCATATATATAAATTTTTCCCTGAAACAAGACGGGCAAATATTAGTAACAAAAAAAGAGACGTTGCCGTGGCTGGGGTTGTGGCTCAGTGGTAGAGCGCTCACCTGGCATGTGCGAGGCCCTGGGTTCGATCCTCAGCACCACATAAAAGTAAATAAAATAAAGGTATTGACAACTACAACTAAAAAATAAATATTTTAAAAAAGAGAGATGTTGCCATATTAATAGCAGATAAGCAGAAATTAAAGTAAATGACATATTTATTGACATCAAATGATTCAAAGAGAAATAGACATATAAAAAAACATGAAATTTTATGTAACTACCAACATGACTTTGAAATTTTAAATGAGAGAAAAAAATGCTGAGAGAAGTACAAGAAAGTGAACATTGACACAATTGTTAGGAATAGCTTCAAGTTTAGCTGGGTGCAGTAATACATCACTGTAATCCCAGCAATTCAGGAGGCTGAAGTAGAAGGATTGCAAATTCAAGGCCAGACTCAACAGCTTATCAAGACCCTGTCAAAGAAAGAAAGTGGGGAGGAAGTAAAGAAACAAGAGAGAGAGAGAGAGAGAGAGAGAGAGAGAGAGAGACAGGGAGGGGGAGGGGGAGGACACAGAAAGGGAAAGGAAAAGAAGGGAAAGTGGGGGCTGGGGATTTGGCTCAGTGGTAGAGCACCCCCGGATTCAATCCTCAGTACCAAAAAGAAAAAAAAGCTTCAGACTTTTTTATTGAAATGAAAGGCAGTAGCTGGTTCCCATGGCAGAGGGGCCAGGGTTCCATCTGTGGTTGAGAGTGGCCAAGCTGGGATGAGCCTTCTCCCTTCTCTTCCTAGGTACCTTGTACACCAAGAAACCTCTAGTGGTCACCAAATATGGGACCCTCCAAGGAAAGCAGATACTTGTGGGGAAGACGTCCCTCCATGTCTTCCTCGGAGTCCCCTTCTCCAGACCTCCTGTGGGTTCCCGTAGGTTTGCTCCTCCACAGCCCCCGAAGCCCTGGAAAGGAATCAAAGATGCCACTAACTACCCACCTGCGTAAGCCCAAGGACTGTCAGCTGGGAGGTGGGCAGAGCCTGAGGAGGGTGGTGGGTCAGGCTTTGAACAATTCACTGAGACCACAGGCAGGCCTGGGCCCATTCTAGGCCTCGGTTTCCAAACCTGTATAATATGTTGACAGGTCCAAATGGGATTTAAGGCACTGATAATTCTATTCTAGGTTTCTCTCAGGAGAGCTCCAGGCAAGGGGGAGGTGGTCCCTCACTGTATCCTAGGGCCTGCTGGGAAGCTAGGTTTTCTAAATATGTCTGAGGAGCTGTGTGCTCACTCATAGCACAACCCTGAGTTCTCTCCTCTGGAGCTTGATATCCAAGACAAACCCACATGGCACTACCTGTCCTTGCCTGCAGAGGGAGCTTCAAGATGGGGAATGCACAGGCTCAATTTCAGTCCCTGTGTCTTGTGGCCACCTCCTGCAGGGCTCAAGGCCTGAGGAGTCACAAAGCAAGATTGGAACAATAACTGCCCTTTGAAGCAATGGACTTGGTAGTTTATTCAGAACAAGTGTATTTATTGTTTATTGTTTATTCAGAGCATTGAGAAATCTATTGCCCAGAATATTCTATGGCATTCATTAACAATGTTCATCATCAGCTGGTCAAAGTACAAGTTTAGAAAAATGTCTGTTATGAGAACTTGGATGTCAGTTCCTATAACAAAACTACAAATCCCATCCTGGGTGACTGGTTGTTAAGAAGAGGTTCCACTGCTAGAACAGGACCAATCAACCAATGTGGGGCAGAGGTTGTAGCATGCAAGAGGCCCTGAGTTCCATTCCCAGCACAGCAAAACAAAAACATTATCACTATTACTAGAATACTGGGATATTAATTGTGTCAACACTGGCTGGCAAAGTGTGAACATTGGCATTCTAACAATGTTCACAAACATGTTCTAATAAACATTATGAAACATTTGGAGCCCTGAGCATCAGGGGAAGAACATGGAATGACCATTGCTAGAATCCTGAGGATTGGGGCTTAGAGATTAGGGTGTCTATTGCCTAGATATCTAGGCATCCATTGTTGGAACACTGGCCACAAGCTGTTAGAACAAGGGCTGTTTGAAACAGAGTGTCAAATGTAAGAGTCTGTGGATTGCTTAGAAAAAACCTGTAGGGTGGGGGTTAAGGAACAGCAGCCTCTCTAGGAGGATATTGCAGACATAGGGGTTTCTACCAGTGTAGTTACAGCCAAGGTGATAGAAAATGGTCAGATTCCACATTCATTTTAAAGGTAAAATTGATGGGATTTACCAGAAAATTGTTTATGACTCACAAGGAAAGAAGAGAAGCCATGGATAATAATTAGTTTCTAGCCAGAGCAGCCAAGGGAATAGGAGTACCATTTCCCCAAATGGGAAAGAGTGGAGGAAGAGTAGGAGTGGGAAAACACAAGTTCATTTGGGACACATTAAGTCTGGCATGCAGATAGATGTCCATGTGGAAATGTGGAATAGGTGGTTGGATGAAGGGGGCCAGAGGCAAACTGATCATCAGCATGAAAATGGCAGGAGTGTTTTAATAGAGTAAAGCCCTGGGCCTGGATGAGGACAATTTGGTAAAGAACAGTCAGAAAAAAAAGAGAGAGAGAGAGAGAACTGAGGGTTGAGGCCTAGGCACTCTTATGCTGAGACCTGGGAGAAGATGAGGAACCACCAAGGAGGTAGCAGGAAAATCAGGGGAGTGAGGTATTACAAAGATGAAACACTGTTAAAGAACGGGGGGTGGCGGGGATCATGGTCAACCACACTGAAGGCTGCCAGGCCCAGTAAGACAACAGCAGGCATTTAGCAAGATAGAGGTCTTTGGTGACCATGTTGGGAGTGGCTTTGGTGGTAGGATGGGAACAGAACTGACTGTTCTTTACCAAATTGTCCTCTGCTGTTCCTAACCCAGTTCTTGGCTAGAAAGCCCCAACTTTCCTGGTGAGAGGCTGGGTGTGGTCGTTGGACACCAACATTAGCTGCTACCTTAGGAGTCAAGGAAGAGCAAAGACATTCTAAAGTGATAGAGATATGTTACCTGCTGAGGACTTTAGAGAATCTGAGTGGGGCTGGGGTCAAGGGAGAAACCATTGAAAAATTCAACCTGGGGGTGGGGGGTGGGGAAGCTAAAATAGTTGCTGGGGAAGGTGAATGGGAAATGATAGGTTTAGATAAACCAGGTGGAAGTATTGTTTGGAAGGACAGATGAAAGGGGACAGCAATGCTCTAGGGACAGGATAGGAGGAAGAGAAGGAGTAGGCAGCCTGGGTTTCCTGAACTCAATCAAATAGGTCCAGCTCTACCCTAACAAGAATAGAAACCCTAGGGTTTGACCAGAAGGTAGAAAAGTTGAAGCAGCCAGACATCCACACTCTACAAATAGCCACACAATGCAGGACATTGGGCTGGGTGTCAGAACTCAGATAAATCCACTACTGTCCCTGCCCTCAGAGAGTACTTGGTCACTTGGGGAGAAAAACAACCAATGGAAATAACTCCAACAAGTACCACAGGGCTGGTACAAGAGCTGGCCTTAAACATGATTAGAGGTTTGGTGGGCAGGACAGGAGACACTTGGCTGAGGGCGAAGAGGCACCAGGGTTTGAAGTTGGGAGGCAGGCAAGTGGCCATATGTATCTGGAGCCAAGGGTGGCTGGGAAGGAGGTGACTGAATGGGAAGGAGGGCCAGGGTCAGTTTGCTCAAACTTCATCTGAGGGCAGTGGGTAGCCAGGGAAGTTTGAAGAAGGGAAGTGACATGGTCAGACTTGTGGATTTTGTCAACCTTTCTGGCTAGAGTGTAGAGGACAAGGTGGAAAAGCATAAGAGACTGGGGCAGTGTCCAGACCAGAGATTTGATAGCCTCGCCAATGCAACTTCCAGGGGATGGAGGGAACAGGGTATATTCTAAAACTGTTTGGGATGCAGATGGGAAACTGAGGGGGAGTGGGAGTTGAAAAACAGACACCAAGTTTCTCTCTCCACAACACCAGCAATCTCCAACAGGAGCAAGGAGTCACTTCCATCCCAAGATGCAATGGAGAAGGATGGGCCCTGGAGTAACCAACCTATCTCCCAGGCCTGTACCCCAAGACTAGTGGAGGCCTCCAGGGACACACACAGACACACACACACACAGTAGTTGCCTGGATTCTTGTTTTGGTTCTATCCCCTCACTGCAGACACTGGTTGGAAACATTGTACCCACAGGTGCCTTCAGGAGTCCTGGGGACAGATAACTTCCATGTACTTAAACACGGGGAAACAATACAAGTGGCTGCGCTTCAGCGAGGATTGCCTGTACCTGAACGTGTACGCGCCGGTTCACGCACATGGGGACCCGCTGCTGCCGGTGAGCACTCGGTACTCTGCTACCCACTGTCCCACTCTGTTACCCACAGTTCCACTTTGTTACCCACGGTCCCACTCTGACTTGTTTTGTGGGACAAAACCAAGTCCCACAGAAGGCAATGTTGAGACTTGAGACATTCAGTGAATCCAGTGCTGATACCTGGCTCAGGCCTTGGCCTTCTTCGCCCAGGTGATGGTCTGGTTCCCGGGAGGCGCCTTCCTTGTTGGCTCGGCTTCCACTTACGAGGGCTCTGAATTAGCAGCCCGTGAGAAAGTGGTGCTGGTGTTTCTGCAGCACAGACTGGGCATCCTGGGCTTCCTAAGGTGAGCTGCTCCAGTCAGAGAAGGCAGAGACTAGTGGAAGGGGAAGGGCGTGGCCTGTGGGCGGGACCACCGAAGATGGTGGCGAGGGTAGTGCCTAATATTTGCTGAAAGGGGCATAACTCCATACTGTCTCAAAGGGGTGATCCTTCCTCTATGGAAGCAGGTGTGGTTGCAGAATTAGGTCTCAGTGGGGAAAGAAAGCAGGGTGGGGTTCAGGTGGAAGCCCTCTGCATCCTGACCTTCGAAATTTGGGTCCCTGATCGTGAACCCCTGGTGGTCCAGCACCAGTGACAACCAGGCCCGAGGCAACTGGGCGCTGCTGGATCAGATTGAGGCTCTACGCTGGGTTCAGGAGAACATTGAGGCCTTTGGTGGAGACCCAGACAGCGTGACCTTGTTCGGGCAGTCGTCGGGGGCCATGTGCATTTCAGGACTGGTGAGCATGATGTCCTAATGGACCAGCACAAACACAGGCTCCCAGGCTCCATAATTGTAACTTCCACTGGCACGTGCACAGATCTGCATGTACATGAACATACTTGTTTCCAGATCTGCCTTCACTGCTTCCAGGGATACCACTCTTGTCAAAGGTACCACCCCTCTTAGCAAAGGGTGTCTGCTCTGTTCAGGGATAGCACTGATGACAAAACCAAGTCCCACAGAAGGGAATGTTGAGACTTGAGACTCTCAGTGAATCCAGTGCTGATACCCAGCACTTCCTGCCTACCTACTTTCTCCCAGCACTGTATTCCCTGAACAGAGCCCACTATCTGCCCTCTGAGCAGAGCTAGAGTCACAAACCAGGCCTGGAAGTTAGAGCCTGGGTTGGAGAACCAACTTTGACCCTGACTCTGGGGTCTGCTGACCTGGGGTGTGCCTGGAAGCACACAATTCTGTGAAATGAGCAGGGATCATGTAGGGTCTTGCAGGTCACCACTGTAATAATAATACTCAAACACCTGAGCACTTTCTGTGTGCCAGGGACTCTTCTAAGCAGCTTACATATATTCCTTCATTTGAGTCCATTAATAGTTCCAGAAGAAAAGTATTAGAAAAGTATTGTCGTCCTTATTCTACATATAAAGAAACTGAGGCCTAGAGAAATGAAGCAACTTTATGCAAAGTGCACTGGAGAGCAGGGACAGAGTTGGATTTAGATGTGGATTTAGAGGCAGCTCAGTCTGCTGTATGGGACTGAATTAGAAAGAAGTGGGAAAACACTTGGAAGACCAACGAGATAATGGAGGTGGGCGGAAGGATGGAGAGTAAAGGGTGGTGGCAGAATGAGGCACACTGTCACATAGACAGGACTTAAATAGGACTTGGGGATAAGTAGAGGAAATAGGGAAGGTCCCTATTGCTGTATGGATAGTGTGGGTGCGATGACAGTCAGCTGGAGTTTGGATGCAGCAGGTGTGGGGCATATGAATTCTGAGGACAGGATAGGAAGCCAGAAATGTGGTTGTTCTCCAGACTGGGGCAATGGAAAGACACTAAGAGCTATCAATGCAGGTAACTGGGACTGTAGGAACCATAGGGTCTCTCCTTTACCCTCATTTCTAATCCTATAGCAGAGAAAGACTCTTTACCTACACTAGCAGATCCTTTCCCGCAATCTCAGATTCCTTCTGCACAAACCAGAGGCAGGAAGGCATTGGCTTTAGGTCTGTGACTCCAGCCCAGGATTCCTGGCTCCATCTCAGCTGCCTGTCCTCCTTGAGCCCTTTTGGGCTACTCAGCAATGGCCAGATAGGCACCCAAAACAACCTAAGTGGCCTTACTTGTGCATCTCATGGATGCCCTGCTCCTCACCCCTACAGATGTTGTCACCCCTAGCCCAGGGTCTCTTTCATCGGGCCATTTCCCAGAGTGGCACTGTGCTATTCAAAGTCTTCATCACTCGTGACCCATTGAAGGTGGCCAAGGTGGGTATCTCTCTTCCCTCAGGGCTTGGTAATTGGGCAGAATGGGGCATCCCTGAGCACCCATGCTTCTCTCTACAGGAGGTTGCTCACCTGGCTGGCTGCAACCACAACAGCACAAGGATCATAATAGAGTGTCTAAGGTCTCTATCAGGGGCCCAGATGATGCATGTGTCCAGGAAGATGGTAGGTAAAGCATTCTAGCTGCCTGATCTGGCTGCCTGCAAGTTATAGTCACCAGGGAATCTATTTCAAGAGCACATTGAGGAGATTTCTTTAACTCTGATCCCCTCATCTCCCCCACAGAATTTTTTCCACTTGAACTTCCAGAAACAACCTCAAGAGGTAAGCAGGCCACTTTCTGCAACTTGAGTATTTATTGAGCACCTATGGTGTTCCAGGCACTCAGGATATTCAAGGAACTCTTGAAGTCAAGATCCCTCCCTTAGTGGAACTGATGTTCAGTGGAGAGAGACAATAAACCCTATAAATTAATAAATTATTCACCTCCTTAGAAGGTAATAATCAATTGGCCACAAGTGGAGAGGGCAAGGGGGTCAGGCATGGTGGGAGTGATAGAATTTTAAGTACAATAGATAGTGTAGGCCTCATTGCACTTGATCATAGCCAAAAGGCAAAGAAACAATACTGCAGGCCTATGTCAATGAAGTGACATTTTGCAAAGATTTTCAAGAGATGAGAGAGTGAGCAATGTTGACATCTGGGAAAAGCATCACAAATCTGAGTAGCCTGGTTCTGTCTGTCCTGTTCCCTTCTCACACCCACCTTCCTAGAGGTCACCATGGCCATTCCCAGTTTTTTCCCAAAGACCCTAGGCTAGAGAAACCCCTGGAGGAGGACCTGCTGAGCTGGGCACCCAAGATCAGAGCAACCCTGGGAAGACATGTGAGATCACTGGCTGGAAACACCCTGGCTTTGCAGATTATATGGTTCCTGAGCCCTGTGGTGGACGGTGTGGTGTTCCCAGATGACCCTGTGGTGCTTCTGACTCAGGGGCAGGTTTCACCTGTACCCTATCTTCTAGGTGTCAACAATCTGGAGTTCAGTTGGCTCTTGCCTTATGTAAGTGAGTGGGGTAGCAGAGGATGCTTCTTGGAAAGTATTGAGCACCAGGTTAGATCCCAGTAGCCTCTCTGGGGATATACAAGTATTTGCGAACCTCCTGTATTCCCTACACAGGGAGATCTGGCTAGGAATGATGAAGGAGAGGGGAAAGACTTGTGGCCTCTTAGAGGTTTTGAGGGCCCTAAATCCTCACTCAAGTCATAGGTTAGATGGATTATAATGTCTATTCCTGAGCCCCCAGACAACTACAAGTCCTGGGTCTCTCCTTTTCTCCCACATCTGGGTCAATTCCCCAGCTCAGAATGGGCCCTCCTATCCCCACTTCAGCTCTAGATCAGGTGGAAGTGACAGAAAGCAGAGCAGGACAGGATCATGGGCCTTTCCTGGGCTGTGTGCTCTGTCTGAGAATTCTCCATTCAAGATGGGCAAGATCTCAGACGTAACCCACACCTGGGTCCCTGTCTTGGGAGCAGATCATGAAGTTCCCACTAAACCGGTATTCATCGAAGAAAGAAGTTCTCACCAGGCTGCTCTGGATTACCAGCACCCTGTTGGTGAGGAGCCCAGCTGGCAGGGGTGCTCAGTTTGAACAGAGCTGTCACCCCTCTTTTATTCTTTCTTACCTCGTAGGTGCTCTCTGTTAAGAGCCTTCAGCCTGGGTGAGGGTCTTTCTTGGAGGGCCCAAAGGGGTTTGGAATGGGATTAGATAGTTGCCCATGGGCAAGGTCCCTGGGGCATCCTCGGGGTCGTGGGAGGCGGTTCTCATGCAACAAAAACAGGGGTAAAAACAAGCCAAGACGGAGGCCTTCCTGGGAAGCTCCCCATCCCAAAACTCCTGGGGGGCTGAGGCTGGATCCAAGTCACTGGTATGCCCTATCCTCACTCAAGTCATAGGATAGATGGATTATAATGTCCATTCCTGAGCCCCCAGACAACTACAAATCCTGGGTCTCTCCTTTTCTCCCACATCTGGGTCAATTCCCCAGCTCAGAATGGGCCCTCCTGTCCCCACTTCAGCTCTAGATCAGGTGGAAGTGACAGAAAGCAGAGCAGGACAGGATCATGGGCCTTTCCTGGGCTGTGTGCCTAGCTGGCACAACAGGCCTCAGGGTGGGTATGGCCTCCCCACCCAGAATGTCACTAAGGAGCAGATACCACTTGTGGTGGAGGAGTACCTGAACGACACCCCTAAGCATGACTGGAAGGTGTTCAGAAACCATGTGATGGACCTGGCTGGAGATGCCACCTTTGTGTACACCACGCTGCAAGCAGCCCGCTACTACCGGGGTATGGGAGGAGGTATCCCCAAGAATGACCACACTGTTCCCCTCCATTTTCCAACTACACTACTTTCCAACTGAGTTCATCAACTGCTCACCTACCCTCTCTGTACTTCTGGGCTGGTGTAGGACTCCAAGATGCCACAGAGTAGGCAGAGAGCTATCAACTGTACGACAGGAAGGGTTGTTCCCTTCCTTGTTCCCAGAGCAAGGACTCACCCAGCCCTAAGGAGAAAGCAAGTGTGTCTAGGAAGTCTTCCTGGCTGAGAGGACAAGCTTAGGAGCAACTTGACAGTCCTGCCTAAGTTGAATGGAGCTTAGGCATATGTGAGCGAGAGGTCAAAGGTAGGGCTGGAAGACAGATAGTCACCGAAGATCCTTAAATGCCTGGAAAGAATGGGAAGTTCAGAAAAGGAAAGAGGAAGACTTCCATGATCTTTGCCATAATCCTGTGAATTCAATTTTATTGTCCCCATTCTGCAGATGAGCAGTTGCAGCTCAGAGAGGTTGAGACGCTTGCCCAGGGTGTTAGAGCTAACAAGTAGTGCAGACAGGATTCAAACATGCTCTCTTGATTCTGAAGCTGAAGCTCTTTCTCCTTCTTGATACAGTGGGTGGGATACATGGGGTGGATGGGAATCCCAGGCTGGGCTTTTCCTGCAGCCCTCTCTGGTGTCCCCATTCACACAGATGCTGGCTTCCCTGTTTACCTGTACGAGTTTGAGCACCACGCTCCCTCGGGCATAATTGTCAAACCTCGAAATGATGGGGCAGACCACGGGGACGAGATCCGCTTCATCTTTGGGAGCCCATTCTCCAAAGGTGCTAAATTCCTGCCTCGGTATTTATTCCCCCCATGTGTTTATGCAGATCCGCCCCTCCAACGGCTGGCCACAGGGAGCTAGCCAGTTCCTCCTAGGCTCTCCCAAATGAAAGTCTTGTGCATAGCTGAAGGTTGGCACCCCAGCTCTGTCCCAAATACCACATCCCCTTCTGCCTCCAGGCTCATTCACAGATGAAGAGAAGGCACTCAGCCTCCGGATGATGAAATACTGGGCCAACTTTGCCCGCACTGGGTGAGTAGTTTGATCCCCTGACTCATCTGGGTCGTGCTAGACCTGAAGGCTGGCTGCTTTGGGTATTTGCCCCTGCATGTCCCAAAAGAACTGCACAATCAGCTGGACCAGGGTGCCCCTTCCCCCTTGCCTTTTCCCAGTCAGTCACAAGATCCTAAGTGTCTACAGGATGTGATCCTCTGTCACATGACCGACATTCTACACTCACTCTCTTTGTGTACCCATCCCCTGTACTGGGGAGCTGGAATTCAAGGATGTCACAGATGTGCACCCCATGCTCCTATAGTTCACTATATAAAAACAAAAATCAGGCACAATGAGAGCTCTACCAGGTGGAACAGTAGGCACTTGGAGAATATCGAGGAGGTGTCTGATCCAACCTGGGTGGGGAGAGGAGGCTTCAGTTGGAGGTAACAACTATACTGAGCTTTGGCTGCCTCCTGACTATTTTTATATCTCCACTTTCTCCAGTGCCTACCATGATCCTAGACGGGTCTGCCTGAAATATCATTTGACCTCCTTAAAACCCTTTGTGGTTCCCAGGTGCCCCCAGAATAAAGTCCCATACCCTTAGACTGCATGAAAGCCTCTCCATTAATCTTTCCTGTAGCTGGGCTTGGTGGCACACACCTGTAAACTCAGAGACTTGGAAGGCTGAGACAGGAGGATCACAAGTTCAAAGCTAGCCTCAGCAACTTAGCAAGACCCTGTCTCAAGAAAAATTAAAAATTAAAAAAAAAATTAGAACTGGGGATGTAGTTTAGTGCCCCTAGGTTCAATCCCAGCACAAAAGAAAAAGAAAAAGAAATGTGATCCCTTTGCACTTTCCTTCACATACACCCTGTTCTCACCTAACCCTGTACTTGTGCTTCTTCTAAAGCCCTGGTCTTTCATATGTTTAATCCCTGAACATGCTATTCCGTCTGCCAGGAAGCCACACCCCTTCCAACTCTTTCTTAAATATCTGTTTAAACATTGTCTCCATAAAGTCCTCCTAATCTCCAATGCCCAAGGAGAAGGTAAATGAAGGAAGGGTAAGAGGAGATGGAACAAAGGGAGGGGGAAGAATCCTCTCGCCTTTCTCCTCTGGAATAGGAACCCCAATGATGGGAAGTTGCCCTACTGGCCACGCTATGACAAAGATGAAAAGTATCTGCAGCTGAACCTTACCACAGGAGTGGGTGTGAAGCTCAAGGACAAGAAGATGGCCTTCTGGAAGAGACTTCGCCAGTCTCAGAGACCTGAGAAGCAGAAGCAATTCTGAGAGTGACCATAAGGGAGGAAGCCAAAGGGCTTGTCCTATCACCCAGGCCTCCGGGAGAATGGCCATGGGTACACCTAGGGACAAGAGTCCTGCCCACTCAATCTAGGATCTACCACAGCTCCCTACTGCTTCCAGGCCAGAGTTGGAGACTTAGCCTCTTATTTGGGGCTCTGCACCACCCTGTGCAGCCTAACATCCCATGATGCCATGACGGTGCCCCACAGCCTCAGGACAACCTCTTCTCTCCCTTCTCTAAGTACTCCGACCCTTCAAGATCTGCTTGAAGCCACTTATAGGAAGTTCATGCAGACTGCCACAGCCTGTCATTGCATCCCACTTGTCACTTATCATTCATCCTGCTCAACTTCATGCCTGTTCCCACTGGTCTGGAAGCCCTAGGCAGGTTATTTGTGACACACAGCAAAGCTCTGTCAGCTTGAGATCTTCTCCCCTACCCGCACTCATTTCTCCCAGAGCCCCTCCAAAACCTGCACACAAGGCTGATTCTCAATAAAGATGGGTTGACTTGAACCTACAATTTTTCCATCAGTAAAATGGTTGGGTAAAGTGCATGGTGTCTCCACCTAAGCCCTTGGAGAAACAGAGCATTACTGCCTACTCCCTCCCTGGCTGTGCCTGCTAGGGTACACTCAATCAAGGGGAGCTGCAGCAAAGTTGCCTAAGCCAAAAAAAACTTGGCTTGTTTCTTCATTGTCTCAAGCAAATGCCCTCAGGACATGAGGACCAGTCTCACTGTCCTTTTGTTCAGGTCTTAGTGCTACAACCACACTCCTCATTCTCTATTCTCTCCCTTAATCTGACTTGGGCATATCCAAATTTGTCCCACATTTTTTGTTTCTTTTCTGTGAGTGTTTGTGTGTGTGTGTGTTTTCCTAATGGATAGAGGTTCTTGCCCTATTGCCAAATTTGGCCTTGAATTTCTGGTCTTAAGTTATCCTCCTGCTTCAGTCTCCCCAGTAGCTGGGACTACTGGCTTTTTGTGAGTTTTGATGGTGGAAAAAAAAAAAAAATATATATATATATATATATATATATATATATATATATATATATATATAAAATTTACGCTTTAAAAATTTTCTTGTGGTGTTGGAGCCTGACTCACAGTAGGGGACATCCTGACTTTGGAGGTCCTGAGAGACTCACCCTGTGGCCTGCTGGCAGAGCTCCTAGTTTGGTCAAGGTCTTCTTGGGGCTCCTCATTTTTTCCCTGCTATGGCTTGAATATGGCTTATCTCCCTGAAACTCAGGCTAGAGTTTAATCCCCAGTGTGAGATATTAAGTGGGTGGAGATTTAATCAGACTATATAGTGTTTCAAGGTGAGGCTTTTGTGAGGTGATTAGGATTTGAATCCTGGTGGCTTTTTAAGAGGGAGAATAGTCTCTCTCTCTCTCTCTCTCTCTCTCTCTCTCTCTCTCTCTCTCTCTCTCTCTCTCTCCTTCCAGTATCTTTCCCTGTACTGCTTCCGGACTTTGCCAGCAAGAAGGTCATGACCAGATGTGGCCCCTCAACCTTGTACCTCCTGAATCATGAACCAAAATAAACTTTTCTATATAATCTGACCAATCAGTTGTATTGTTATTAGCAACAGAAAACAGATCAATACATCCCCTGAAGAAGATTCACTGATTGACCAAACTCTATTTAGGCTCCCCTGCACTTTTTCAATTAGCCCTTGCTTTGGGGATTCTGTGTTCATCTCTACATTGTCCAATTTTAGGAAGAACACTGCCAAATCAGTTTAATCAGGGACCCCTCCCATTCAATATCTGATCACTTTCCTTATCTAACTGGCTTCCTCATCTCCCAGTTGAAGTCTGAGCACCCTGGCCTGTCTTCAGCAAGAATCCTGTTAGATAGGTTTAGCCAGAACTCCTACCCCATACCCCTGAGGCTTCCTCATTAATTTTTCATCTACAGATCCTACTCTGTTCCTGACTATAATTTCCCACTTACCTATGTATTTGGAGTTGACCCAGTCTCTCTGCCCCACTGCAAACCCCCATTGCAACGGTCCTTATGCCAACTTTGGTGGTCTTGAATAAAATCTGTCTTCCCCAGCTTTAACATGTGTCCTGATTTTCGTAGAGGAAGTACAACTGAGAGGGAGCCAGAGTTCAGTCAGGGTCCAGTCTGACTCATAAAGGACTCTGGGAAACCTTGGGACCTTCCTTAGGAAGGAACATGGAA
Source organism: Callospermophilus lateralis (assembly GCF_048772815.1). NCBI lineage: Eukaryota > Metazoa > Chordata > Mammalia > Rodentia > Sciuridae > Callospermophilus > Callospermophilus lateralis. The sequence continues at coordinate 49,133,012 of NC_135322.1, forward strand.
GAACTTCAACAGACAGCTTGGATAGGGAGGGGGACTGCCTCAGCTCCATACCCTCCCTATCCACCCAGGAAGGTACTCACTTCAGGCCAGATCTTCCCGGGGCTACACAGCAGGATGAGGGCCCAGGGAGAGCTACCTGCTGCTCTCCCTCCTCCTTAATTTCCTGTCCCCACTCAGCGCCCCCTAGTCCTGGCCACCCAGAATCTTTTCTAAAAGCCCCACCTCGCGGGAAGCGGTTCTGAGAAATGACTGGATCTTGACGAAGACTCCAAGACACTTCTGCAGCTTCCTATCCCCCTTTGGATTACCTCTGCCTGCCAAGGAGGGAGAGGACCAATGCGCACCCGTGCCAGGCTCGCGCGTGCACAGCGCGCACACGCACTCCAGTCGCACCGCAGCTCACCTGGGGCTGCCTGGCTCGCAGCTCCGGAAGCGGCACCCCCTCTTCTCCCCAGACACTCCCCTACCCTCCACCCACCGAGGCAGCAATTACTGGCCAAGACGGCTGGGGAAGGGCCAATTAGTGCGGGAGACGCGGCCCCTCCGCCTGGCAGGCTGACCGCAGCCCCCGCAGCGCGACAGCCGCCGCCTCCTCCTCGGGCCGCTGGCTCCCGCCGCTCGCCAGCCGCCCTCCGCAGCCCTCCCTGCCTGGCAGACTGCGCAGGCTGCCTGCGAGCCCCGGGGGACGCGCCGTCCGGCCTCCCGCCAACTGTGGTGATGGATCCGGCCGTCTGGCGCCAGGCCAGAGCCCCAGCGGACGCGAGGGCGCCGGCAGCTGAAACTCGCCGCCGTGGTGGTGGGGCGAGCTGGTCGGGCCCCCTACGAGGACTTCTGAGCCCTGAGCCCCTCTGCCTCGGGCCCTTTCCATCACTCAATGGCAACTGGCGCGGTGGCGCGGAGAGGCCCAATCTCAGGCAGACAACTGAGGCCCTCCCAAGCAGGGTCGGCTTTTCTCAAAAGACTTTTTACCATCCCAGGCCCTCCCTCATTGATTCTCCAAGACTGGGCAGCAGGATCCAGAGCTGTTACCTGTTAGTGGCCATGACAGGCTGGTGCTGGTTCGTGCCTTCAGTGCAGGGAGGTGGGTAGGAGGGTGAGTGGGCAGCTCAGAGCCAGAGGCCCTCATTACAGACAAGTAAATTAATGCATGGGCTTCCTCCCCTGGGACGTTTCCCTGCATACCCTGCCTATCCTTAGGCTTTGGGAGACCCAAGAGGGATCAGTCCTACTCTCCAGGAGCCTACAGGCTGCAAGGTCTATGGACTTGTCCAGGATCCCACCACTACTACCACACACACAAAAGCCCAGGGGTTGGGGACGCAGCAAGAAGAAAAGAGGGACTGGTAGAGAAAGCAGTGGGAGCCAGGGGCTGTCACTTTAAGTCATCCTCTTTTCCCAGATAACCCCTTTCCAGATGAAGCTGAGGAAACAAGGTGGCTCTATGCTCAGGATATGCTACTAGGGGAGGGTTTAGTAGGCAAGACCACAAATGGGGTTGGCCAAAGAGATCCTGCTGCACATTGTTTCCCCCATCAGTGCCATGAGGGACTGAGTTGGAGGTGCTGAGGCCCCTGACAAGTCCTAGATGCAGGCCCCCTTTCTGTGCATTTTCTCTCATCCTCCACCCCTCTCTGGTCTGGCTTCTCTGTGGGGTCGGGCTGATAGGGGTCTGCAATGCACTCTGGAAACTGAGCTATGTTGGGGGAGAGAGGATCATTTCTCTGGAATAAAAACTCTCCTTTCCATGTGCCAAGATCATTAATGGTGTAGAGAAGAAAAAGTGCCTGTGAGAAAATTGGGAGATCGAGACTGAACAATGAAGGGGTGTAGAGATGGTGACACCACCTCAAGTACTTCATGGAATGAAGTGCAAATGCATGAAAGAATGGGGACAGGGACAGAGACAGATGAAAGGAACAAGGGAACGATTGGTCAAGAAAGTCAGGAGGTAGAGGAAAGGAAGGAGGAGGTGGTGGACACACAGGCAGACAGGCAGATGAACAGAGAACAGGGGCAGTGCTTCCCAGCAGGCCGGGATGAGGTGCAGGATCTGGACCCTAAGAAGGTGGCACTGAGCAGAGATCAGTTTTTTAATCCATATTATCTGACTACTGAGATATCCTGGGGCTGGGGGCGGGTGGTGAGAGAAAGTGAAGGATATGGAAAACAACAACCCCCAGGGAGAAAAGAAGAACAATGGGTCCCAGGGAGAGAAGAAAAACAATGGGCTCTGGACTTTCACAATTTCTCATTCTACAACTGCTTTCCTGACTGCCCAACTAACACGTTCTGCTATGATTAAGTCTCACTGGGCCCTATAAAACTCAGACCCCTATTGTAACCAGTTGCCATTTTCTCTCTTGAAAATGTGCAACATCATTGCTGATCCATTAAGGTCTGTTTCTGTTTCTTTTTCTTTTTCTTTCATTTTGCTTTCAGAAAGGGTCAACAGTAGAGTTGAAGATCACAGGGGAGATGACCTAACTTGGGTTGGACTGGAAGTCATGGAAGGCTTCCTGGAAGAGCATTTGTTAGGATCAGTGGGGAAAAGTGGAGAGAAAGGGGAATCTCAGGGAGAGGAAGGGGAATCTGTCAGTTAAAAGAACAGCAGGAGCAAAGACCTACAGGTAGGAATTACCTTGTTTGGTTTCAGCAGCAAAGTGTAAACATGGCCCACACAGAAAGGTGAAGAGAGGAATCAGGGCCCAGAGCTGGAGCACTAGGCTTATAAGCTTGAAAGGGAGCATATAGTTTACCCTAAGTCCCCAGGGAACTACAGCAGGAGCATGGCCTCATCAGATTTACCTTCCAGATGGATCTTTGAGGTTACATTAAGGACCTGGAGGAGAAGAGAGTTGAAGTGGGGAGATAAGGGAGATGCATAGAAAGGGACGATAAATCCTTCATGGAATAAAGCAAGCATAAAACCAATGGCTAGAACTTTGGGACTAAGGAGGGAAGAGGTGGTAGGTGTTGAGGAAGTCTGTTAAATATCCTATTTTCCCAAGAAGCTTTGGGCCAAGGCAGAAAATTACTCTGACCCCAACTTTACCCTCTCCCCACTTATGGTACGGCCCCCGGAGCACTCTGCCCCAAGCTCTGGAAACTCACATGACCCTCTCCAGGCCTAGGGTACACTAGCCCCTTCCCACTGGACCCAGAAAAATGCCCCAAGAGAAGTTCAGCACAGCGTAGAGACAGGGCCAGGTGCTGCAGGGGAAGCCTTTTTGTCCCCACCCCATGGAACTCTAGACAGCACTCTAACCTCCCACCACTGTTCCTCTATAATGGCAGTGGGGACTCCATAGCCATGAGGGTTGAGGTTTTGGTTGACTTTCCTGGTAAACCAATAGGCAGGGGAGGAGAGCTCATTTGAACCCTGAAATAACTCAGAGGCTGAAATAAGAAGGAAATGGTCTCACAGAGCAAGTTTCAGTGTGCCTCCTCTAGGCAGAATTTGGGAGCTCTCTGTTCCTGTCTGGGCCTGTTCCTCTGCACAACCTCAGGTAGGTCTCTTGTTCCTCTGGCCTGCTTCTCTTCTTCTATACATTGGGAGCAGTCCTTGTGGTGGAACAGGACTCTGGCCTCAGCCCTCTTCAGTATGTTCCAGTAGTTCTATTCACTCCCAGACTTCCCAGCCATAGGAACTGATGGAGGAACCCATTGGTGACCTCACCAAAGAGCTACTGGATGATCATTATGGATCTCCACTATTAAGGAGCAAAAAAGCATTTCTAGGGAGTGCCTGAAGGTGAAAGAAAAGGCCTTTCAGGAAATTAGCACTAGTGGCAGGAAAATTCATCAACAGCTGGCAGAGGCGCCTGTGGCTGATTCATGTCTCTCGCTTAAATTAAGAAGTGCTCTGTTAGTGTAGGGGAAGGGTTGGTATTGCCTCTAGGGCTCTCAGAGACCCCAGGCCCAAGACTCCAAAACTCTGGCCTGTTGCTGGTACTTTCAGCTCCTGGAAGGGGTATCATCATGGATTTGAGGGGATGCAGTACCAGGAAAGGTTGCTGGTGGGCAGGGGTCTTGGGTTTTAATATAGCTATTGACTATGCTTTTGATCTTGGGCACTCAGTTGGCTTCTCTGATCCTCACTGTAGTGAGAAATGCTGACTTTACCTGTCCTTTAGGTGACTGACACATCCACAATATTGAGCACATCTGGGAAAAGAATACTTTCCTGAAGGATGCAAGGATGCAACTATAAACAAACAACCACTGGTAGTAGGAAGGCCTAATGTGAGAAACCAGGAGGCAGCCTGGATGTGGAACCATATATTCTAGATTCCATTCCCCATCTCCCCAGCATCCAGGTCTGGCAGACAAAATAGTTTTTACAGCACACATGTCCAGGGGCCATCCTTACCTGTTTTACAGTCTGGATAAAGCCCTGGATGTGCCTCTTACTTGATTTGCACTCCTGGGGGAACTCACTGCACGCACTGCAGAAAAATTGGGTGATAGCTTGATCAACACCTAACCCAAAGCATGCACCTTGCTTCGACTCTGTGATCCTGTTCAGTTCCAGCCTAAGTATGGGCTGGAACTAAGAACGGCTGCCTTTACCTCCCAGAGATGGGTCAGCCTTCTGATCAGTTAGATCATTTGATGATCATTTGGATCTAGCCATACCTGAAGGGATCCTTTGTAGTAGGCCTCAGAGCCTCAGGAGTGCTGTCCAGGGCCATACCCTGGTTCTGGCACCTCCACTATCCCTGGATCATCTACAGAAGAAGGCAGGCTGCAAGCAGTTACCCTCTGCTGTGGAAGAACATGAACTCCCCAGCCTTACTCTGCTAAGGTTCCTTTTCTAGGTCGCTGGTCAGCCCATTTTGGGTAGACCTTGTGTGAGTTCAAATTGTTATCCAGTATTTCCCTTGACTCCCAATAAATACAGCGAGTTTATATCAAAGTATACAGGTGTTTAAATCCTAGAGTTGAAGGGTTAGAAGGAAACTTAAATAATATCATAGTTACCCTTCATTGAGAGCTTATAATTATGCTAAACACAAACTCAGTACTTCCTGATGTTTTTTGCCTGCCCAATATAGCCATTCCCATTCCCGTGACATCACCCACTCCATAGCAATTCACAGTACCCACAGTTCAGGAATGAGCAAGTAACCCAAGCTTGGGTTATTAAAGTCCATCTCAACATTTTTGTGGGAATATCTGGAAAGGGCAGTTCTTAATGCATTGGTAGAATGACTACCACATGCAAGTGAGTCAGTGGGTGAATGAATCTAAAAGAGAACAAGAGACTGAGAGAGAGAGAGAGAGAGGGAGAGAGAGAGAGAGAAAGACAAACTTCTGGTGTAGGTGCTTGAATACCTGGATCTAGCCATACCTGAAGTCAGTAATACACCCAGAATTTTGTTAAATGAGCTAATGTATTCTCTTTTTTTGTGTAAGCCAGGGCTTTGTTTGTTTATTTGTTTTGTTTTGTTTTGCAGTACTGGAGATTGAAGCCAAAGTTTCACACATGCTAGGCAAGCACTTTACCACTGAGCTATATTCCCACTCCTCTAAGTTAGTTTTAATTGGGTTTCTGCCACTTGCAACCAAAAGAATCCCAACTGATATAAGTACATGCCTTTGTCCTCAAATTATAGAGGAGAAAACTAAAGAACCAGTTTGCTCTGAAATCCTACACAAGTCACTAAAGCTCTCTGTCATCAATTGCTCTAATAAATAGTGAAGGGACTGGGTTTCTTCAACTTCAAGACTCTAGCTCTCCTGAGATATCTCTCTCTCTCTAGGTCTGCCTTGCTATATGTCCTTGAATGAGTCAGTTACCTGTTCTAAGTCTCATTTTTATGAGCTGCAAAAAAGAGCAGTAATTCCATCTCTTTTTACCTTGAAGAAATCTGGTAATTCAATAAAAGAGTGGGAAATTTTTTTTGTTGCTGTTGTTCTAAAGCAAATTTATGTGGAGCTCATATTTTACTAATGAAGAATCTCAGCTCATATCAGGCAACCATTGTTATCCTCAAATGACTACTTCCAAAAAAACTTTTAAAATATTTTAATAATAAAACTTAACAAGATCTTTTCTTTTTAGAACTAGAAACTGAACCCAGGTTCTTGGGCATGCTAGGCAAGTGCTCTACCACTGAACCTCTTAGTGAGATCTTAAAGAACATTTATAAGGTGGCTTCCAGCATCTCATTGGAAAGAAACTTGTTCCAGCCAGATTCAGTTAAAGTACAGGAAATGGCACTACATGAGGTTCTCTTAGAAATAACTCCCTTTCACTGTCACAGGTTGAACTCTCTAGGAAGTTTCTTGAAGGATGGGAGAGGAAACAAGCAAGATTGGGTAGAGAGAGAAGTCAAGCCCAACGATAGCCTCAGTTAACCCCACCGATAGCCTCAGTTAACCCCACAGAAAGCTCTGGGGCCAACATAACCCATCAACATTGCCCTGTCAGACCTTTATAATATGACCTTGATGGGTCATTGGATGAGAACTTCTCCAGGGTAAGAGTGATGTGCAGGTAGTTCTCTGCAGTTCAAGGAATCCTGAGAGAGACTGAGAGTATTCCTGGCTGCTTGGGTCAGAAATCCTTCCTTGAAAGAATCTGGGGGCATATCTCTCTGTGCATCTAAGTCACCAATACTACTTAAGCTGCAAGGTTCGCTAGGAGGGGACTTGGGCGGAAAGGAGCAAGATGAAGTTAGCACAAAGTAAGGCTAGGGAAGCAATTGAGACTGTGGGATGTCTCTGAGGAGGTTGAGTTCTGTCTCCAGGGCAGGCAATGGTGACGGGATGCTTTGGGGCTGCCATTCTGCCCAGTATAGTTGAGAAAGTCTTCTCTGAGGCCTCTGAATCACACTTAATAAAAGAATATGAATCTTCCCAGCCAGTAAGGGAAAGAGAATCAAGCAAGACAGAGAAAGTTAGCCAGGGCAAGATCAAACCAGAGCTGACCTCCTTGCCCATTTGCTTGAAAGTGTCCTCTTGAGGAAGACAGCTGTTGTCTGCTTTATTAATTGTTCCTCATATGTTCCTACAAGGGAGGCAGGCTGGTGAGGTGGCCATGGGCTGGTAATTCTTTCTGCTTATTTACAAGGGAATATTATTTATTTTCCCTTATTTATGAGAAACCGTGTCATCCTGGGTGGTTTAGAGCCTGGGAAACTTGGGAAAGAATCCAATAACAGGGAAGAGTGTCAAGGTGTTATCATCAGGGGTGCAAAAGGATAGAAGGTAAAAGAGGATGCATTTGGATTCCAGAGTCGATAATGAGCCAGAAGTGAGTGTTAAATTATTCAACCTCCTTTATTGATCAATTGATCTCTATCTGCAGGTCTTGGTTTATTCTTGGTTGGCATTTCCTGTTCTGAGACACTGAGAAGAGAAAATGGAGGAGGGAACAGATTTTTAAAACTCAAAAAGAGAAAAGAACCAGTGACAAAGTGGAATTTGGTAACATATCAGGAAACTTACAATGCCCATACCTTTTGATCCAGTGGTTCTACTTCTGGAAATTAATACTAAAAACACTATCCAGAACTTTTAAGAAAAAGTATGTGCACTACTATGTTTATAGCAGCTGTATTTGTAACAATGGATAATAGAAAACAACCTAAATGTCCAACAACAGGGGAACTATAAGTCACCATCAGGAATTTTAAGTGATAACATGGGAGAATACTTATGCCATCAGGTTAGAGTTAAAACCCTAATAGAGCATTCAAGACTGTGTTTTAAAATTATAAATAGAGGATATCATAACTATGTCAAATAAGGACAGGACAAGGTCAAAGGAAATATACTAAAATGTTAGCAATAGATGTTTTTGTTGTTATTCCCCCCCGCCTTTCATTATTTAATGATGTGGTCTTGCTATGTTGTCCAGCCTGGTCTTGAACTCCTGGGCTTGAGTGATCCTCCTGCCTCAGCCTCCTGAATAGCTGGAATTACAGATACACATCGACATGCTCAGCTAGCAAAGATAGTTTTAAAGTGGTGGGACTCCTTTATTCTTTCCCTGTATTTCCTAAAAAAAAAAAAAAAAAAAAAAAAAATCTCAAGGGTACAGGAGGAGACCTTCAAAGTGAAGGCTTTGCAGTAGCTGAATGAATACAAAGGGAGGCAAATTCTCCCAGAACCTGAAGAGCAGCTGTGTCATGGGTGGGCTGACCATATCCTTGGCACACAGCACAGAGCTAAATGCTAGAATGAGTGGGTGCTGGGGGGCAGTCATTCTCTAGAAGACGATTAGAGGCCCCCAAATACATATTTTAAAAGGAAGTATGAGTTTTCCCAGCAGAGAAAGGGAAGAAGACATGCCAGATACATATGGGAAACTTGAGCAGGCCAGTGTGGCCTGACTGAGGGTTCCACGGGAAGAAATGATGAGACCGGATTGGAAAAGGAAAGTAAGGATCCTCTGGGGGTCAGGAATGCTAGGCTAAGGGCCTTTGTCTTTCTGCCTCAGGCAAACGGGAAATGTGAGGGAGGGGTCTTAAGCTGGAGGGGAGTGTGGTTTGAGCTCTCCAGCTGCCATTCCCCAGCCTCCTGTCTAGTCTGATTGCTAACACTTCCCAGAAGTTAAGAGAGTAGGGAGGGGAGGGAGGGGCATCCCAAGTAGCCCTCTAAGACGGTCAGCCAGGCCTCTTGGCCCCAGCCTGGCCTTCTTCCCACCACACCAGGCTTTATCCCCATCCCCAGGCACCCAGACAAACCCCTCTACTCCCCAAGACAAAGAGGCTCATTTGGAGCCTGGGCAAGATTTGCAAACGTCAAACTTGTAATTATAAGGATGAAATCATCTGGTTCCTTTTAAGCAAACGGGTTTATTGATCCCAACATTGAAGAAATGCTATTCTGGGGAAACTTGTTCCTCTCTTCTTTCTTTTCCCTATGGCATGGCTGAGCTAGGTGGGGGAGGATGGCAGGAGAGCTAAAAAGGGGAAAAAACCCCTGAGAGGAAGGGGACATTCTTCAGAGCCCAAAGGTGAATTTTATGGTACACGAATTATATCTCAAAAAGAAAAATTCTTCAGGGCTCAGGAAATGGCCACACTAAGGCAGATCACACCCCCATCCTGGATTTAGGTCCATCTCCTTCCAAAAACTAGAAGTGGGTGGAGCTAAGGCTTTAGGCCTGCTGCCAACCACTAATTCCCCTTCTTTCCCAACCCCCTCAAGTCTCATCTGTGGCTCCAGATCCTATTTCAGCTCTAAGATGGTACAATATTTCCTTAGTAACTGAAGGAAAAAATGACTAGAGGCTCAGAGATCTGGGGGACTCCACTCCCTTTGAAAGGAAAGACAGATGCGGGTGGCTATTGATACCAGATCTGGATAAAGCCATCCATTCAACTGACCTGGAAAGGCAAGACATCCAGGCCTCGACCTTCCAAACTAAAGAGGGACAAAGAGTTGGGCTCTGGGGCAGAAATGAACAATCCTCAAAGGAACAGCCATATCCTACCACGACAACTACATTAGGACCCCTTTATTCAACCTGTTGAAGAGTCTTTTGCAACATAGTTCGTGCTTCAGGAGGAAAGACTACAGCCACAGCTCTCCATGTGATGCCTATTCAGTGAGGGAGACAGGCAGGACTTCTGGCATCTTCAGCAGCAAAGTAGAATGGTTAAGACTACAACCCTGGGATCACTCAATCCCTCTGAGCCTCAGTTTCCTCATCTGTAGAATAAAGTCAATAATACCAAACCTGCAGGGTTGAGGTGAGGAGTAGATGAAGATGATTTACCCCAATGCTTAGCCAATTTGTTATTTCTGATGAGTCAGGGTCTTGTCACTGTCTTATGCCATCGGGTTAGAGTTAAAACCTACTTACCTTTCCAGAGGTTCTATTTCCTCATCTGTCTGAGGGGAACAGAAAGGCCTGATTTATAAGGTGGCTGAGTGAATCAACTGAAATAGGGACATAAAAGTACCCAGCTTCATGGTCAGGCTACACAATTGAGGGTTCCCCATCCCCTGTTCAACTTTATTGTGTATTGTCTACTCATCCATTCAAGATCAGCTTGAGAATCCTGCAGGAACAGCCACTCACCTAGGAAAGTAAGGAGATGGTCCAAGGGGCCCATGGGCTAGACGTACGCTTGGAAAGAAAGGTTCCAGGTAGCAAAGCTTTGGAGAATTTAGTGAGATTTTGGGGTGGTGGGTGCCGGAGGTTTCTAGGCAGTGAAGAGACATCCCAGGCTTCTATCTGAGGGCCTTAGTAGAGCTGGTTTTTAGTAAGCTCCTCCACAGGGTGGGGTCTGGATCAATCCTTACTCAACTGGTAATCAGCCAGTACTGTTAGGAACATGGCCCTAAGTATGCCTGACATAAGTGAAACTTTCCTTTATTAAGTTTCTTTTAATCCTATGTTTAAAATAAATTATAAATTTTTAAATTTTATTTTGAGACAAGATCTCCCTAAGTTGCCCAGGCTGGCCTTGAATTTGCCATTCTCCTGCCTCAGCCTCCTGAGTAACTGTGGTTTACAGGCCTGCAGGACTGTGCCTGGCCTGAAAAAAACATTTAAGCAACAATACAGACATACAGAGGTCAGCTGAGGAGTGTTTCACTCCTTCATCCTGTGGCTTATTTCCTGGCGCCCCCACTGGTTGTATGTCAGACGGAGTTGAGCGTGGCTTACCCTGTAGCCTGGGATTGCCAAAGGTAGCTGCTGATCTGAGTCGGCTTGGCAGGCTTTGCCATTCCTTTCCCTTAGATTTCCCCACCTCCATTCAACTGACAATTAGAGCACCAAGGCCTGCTCTGCACTCCCACCCATCCAGGTCCAGTTCCCCTGATTTTGACCTTTTACTTGTCAAATCTCAGGATAAGTAAAATTTTCTCCCCACCCCATTCTTCCTTTTTCTCTTCTACCATGAAGAACAAACACAAAAACTCCAGCAGTGAGCCTCTCTGGTTTTCACTGTGGACTGGGAGCAAAGCATCATCTTCTCATTTATACAACGGTCATGTTGTCCTAATACCCAAAGATTTTTCTTTTCTTTCTTTCTTTTCTTTTCTTTCATTCATTCTTTCTTTCTTTTCTTTTTCTTTTTTTTTTTTTTTTTTAACCAAGGATTGAAGCCAGTGGGGCTTCACCACTGAGTCACACCCCTGGCCCTTTTTATATTTTATTTTGAGACAGGATCTTGCTAAGTTGCTTAGAGCCTTCCTGAGTTGCTGAGGCTGGATTTGAACTTTTGATCCTCCTGCCTCAGCTTCCTGAGCCACTGGGCCAAAGATTTTCTTAACTGGACTAAGAAGAGGCAGCTAATGCATGAAAACTTCTATTCCTTGTAAAAGATTTAATTGTGCCTTGGTGTCCTGGGGTAGAGACTGCCTCACTGACCTCCCAACTTAAGTTGCAGATATTCAATTCTGGTTTTGTCTGCATTTTGCCTGTGCTAATTTGGAATTTTCCAACCAATTTGATCAGAACATTTATGTGGCAAGTAAAAATGGCATCCTTTGGGCTGAGGATGTAGCTCAGGGGTAGAGAGCTTGCTTAGCATAGTTGAGGCTCTAGGTTCAATCCCCAGTACCAGAAAAAAAAAAAAAAAAAAAAAGAAAGAAAGAAAGAAAAAAAGTCATTTTTTGCCAGATATACCTGAGATAAACTATTCAGTGGCCCTGTAATGCATTCCCACTCACTATTTCCTTTTGGGGAAACAGCTTATCTCCTTTCAATCATCAGATTCTCTTTGAGGCTGCCAACCATAGGCCCCCAATCCTTGATGGGAAGGCATATGATCTAAGCTTGCCAGTCATATCACCACATCTTTCTGGACTTAATGATTTAGCAGAGGGGAAAATGAATGACCCTGGATGAGCAAAGTCCTTCCCAATAATTTTATGAGACCCTGGAGGAGTGGCTGTTTCCATCATTTGCCAGGAAATGAATGTGATCCAATAGAACCCGAGAGAATTAAACAGTGAGGAGAAATGAAGAAATGGAAAAGAAAAGAGAGTTCTACCTGAATGGTGTTTACCTGTCTCCTTCCCTCTGATTTACTGAAATAAAATATATCATTTTAGTTTTACTTTTGTAATTGTAACTGTGCTTCTGTCCCATGCAGTTGAAAGAGAACTGAGGGAATATTCTAAGACAGATAAAGATCCATTAGTTGTTGGCATCCATGTCTATACTCTTTCTATTCATGTCCAATCATTTATATAGACTTGGTGTGGGCTGGGAAACACTCCTTAAAAGGAGCTGATTCTTTTTTCTTTTTTCTAGGTTCAATCCCCAGTACCAGGTGTTGGAGGGGTACTGGGGACTGAACCCAGAGATGCTTTACCTAATACTGAGTTACATCTCCAGCCCTATTTATTTATTTATTTGAGGGGGGGTACTGGGAATTGAACTCAGGGGCACTCAATCACTGAGCCATAACCCCAGCCCTATTTTGTATTTTATTTAGAGACAGGATCTCAAGCCTTGTTTTTGCTGACACTGGCTTTGAACTCTCAATGCACCTGCCTCATCCTCCCAGGCCACTGGGATAACAGGCATGAACCACCATGCCTGGCTTATTTTTATTTTAAAACAGGGTCTAAGTTGCTTAGAGCCTTGTTTAGTTGCCCATGCTGGCCTCATATTTGCAATCCTCATGTTGCAGCATCCTGAGTCATTAAGATTATAGATGTGTGCCACAGTGTCTGTCTATTAAGGAGCTGATTCTGTGTTTGCTATTCAGGAACATGTCTGTTGAAACAACCAGACTACAGTGTTTTTTGTTTTTTTCATTTTCCCCGCTTTCATCCCCTTCTTCCTCTTGGGCTCAAGTAATCCTCTTGCCTCAGCCTTCCAAATAGCTGGGGCTACAAGTGCATGCCACTACATCTGACCATCTTACAAATTTGACTTTGCTAAAAGACGTTGACCTTAGGCAATCACTGTTCTTATGGGCAATCACTCTTCAGACCTAAGGGTGAAAAACAATTCTGGTTTATTAGGTGATGAGTGGTTTCCTGGGGAACATAAGACTTTCATTACTAAAACCAGGACAATCCCTGGCAAACCAGGACAGTTGGTTATCCTAGCTGAGTTACATACCTGGACAGATATAAGAAATTCTGCCTTGGGGCTGGGGGTGCGGTAGCGCACTCGCCTGGCATGCGTGCGTCCTGGGTTCGATCCTCAGCACCAATACAAAGATGTTGTGTCCGCCGAAAACTAAAAAATAAATATTAAAAATTCTCTCTCTCTCTCTCTCTTTAAAAAAAAAAAAAAGAAAAGAAATTCTGCCAAATCCTGCCCTTAGGCAGATTGCCAATTGACCAGGGCACTAATTGCTGTGAGTTTGGGTGCATCCTCACATTCCTTTGAAATCTGGTCAGCTACTGGCCTTCAGAGTTGGCATCTAGTTTCTATATTGGACTTATTTTTTGACAAACTAGAACTTTAAGGATCAGGATTAATTGAGGATCAATTTTGAATCAAGTTATGCCATAAACTTGATGTCAGACTTTCTCCAGTTTGGGTTAAACCACATTCCTAGAACTTGTAGATCTTGTTTCTTGGATCTGATTGCATGTTTGGGTGAATGTATGAATTGGCAATTATATGTATATATATTTATTTATAATGGCTTGTATTTTAGAAACTAATTTATTAAACACACATCATGTGATCATATACTAGGCTTACATAAAGGTTCTCATGCTAACACAATGAGCTTATGAGTGTCTGTATTTTGGAAAATAGGAATCTGAGACCTAGCAGTTCAATACTTGTTAAGGCCCAGCTAGCGGGCAGGAGAGTCATGAGGGATTCCATCTAAGGCTCGTCCAGACTCCAAAAGCCTGGATCTATCCACCACGATTCAGTTGGCTTTCTGCTTCCACCTCTATCTTAGATGTGCATAGACTACACTCTTCCCTGTCAGTTTGGGGATGAAAAGTGTCCAGGGACTTAGGTTTCCTAAAGTTCAAGTGGCAATCACAGTTTCTTCGCGTGACTGGAGACTCCAGAAGTTCCAGATGGTCAAGTAAGGGTAGAAAATAAGGCCCGCGGGAGCCGCTGTTGCTTGCCAAAGGCCAGCTGGGCAGCTACACAACCAGTGGCCTGCTGACAGGCAAGGGGAAGAAGGCCGCCCTGCGGGAGGAGTCCAGGTTCCCTGCAGTCCAGCCGCCGCACAAGCTACAGGGTGGCGCATGCGCCGCACGGACCGCGGAGTTGTGAATGGTGCGTCTTGTTTGCAGGAGTTTGAGGCGGGCGGGCGCGAGGAGGAGGGGTGGGGCCGGCGGGGGCGGGGCGGCCGAGCGAGCGAGGTGGGCGGTGAGAGGAAGTGGCGGCGGCGGCGACGGCGGCGGCCGGGGGCGGCAGGCAACGGCTGAGGCGACGGCGGCGTGGGTTGGGCTCCAGCGGGCGGTGGCACTTCAGACTCCCCGGAGCGGGAGCCCACACGGGCGGGCGCCTGAAACAAAGGGGAGCGGGAGTCGGGGCGCCGCGGGTGGGCGGTCATTCGGTCAGCGCGGAGCCGGCCAGCGGGTGCCCGCGCTTCCCCGTAGCCCGGCCGGCCGGCACGGCCTCAGGGCGGGAAGATGCCGCGCGTCGTGCCCGACCAGAGAAGCAAGTTCGAGAATGAAGAATTCTTCAGAAAGCTGAGCCGCGAGTGTGAGGTAAGGCGGGCGGGCGGCGCGGAGGCCGCGACGCGCCCCGAGTGGGCCCGGGCAGAGAAAAGTTTGAGCGGCGCGGTTCCCGGGAAGCCCGGGGCGGCGCGCCCGCGGAGGGGCAATCTCGCCCGGGCGGCTGTCTGCCCACAGGCTCTGCTTGCCCTTATCGGCGCTGCGCTGGGCGGGAGGGCGCGCGGGCGGCGCCGCAGATTTCGCTCCTGATTTCGGCCGTCTCTGCCTTACAGATTAAGTACACCGGCTTCAGGGACCGGCCCCACGAGGAGCGCCAGGCGCGCTTCCAGAACGCCTGCCGCGACGGGCGCTCGGAGATCGTAAGTCGGCGGGGCCCCAGCGCGCGCGGGTCACTTGTTGCGCGGGGACCGCGCGGCCCAGGCGGGTTCCGGACGGCGCCGCGGATGCCGCGGCTCCCGGAACTGAGCGGGCGCCTTCTCACTTCCTACTCGGGATTCAGAAGGCGAAACCAGACGCTGCAGGCCCGCTCCTCGCGGGGACACGCTTTCCCCGTGGCCCGCCGCGGTGGCTCGTGTTTTCCAGAGCCGGCCTGGCGCATAGTTCACCGCGAGTGGAGCTCCAGCCCGAGCCAAAGTAAATAAGCAAAGGTCCTTATATAGGTTGTGACACCGATGGGGGTGGGGGGGGACTTCGGAGTATGTGCGGGAAGAAAACACCCACTCGGGAAAAGGACTGGAGCTTCATTCGAGGTCAGCGATAGTTTGTTTCCTAGACGCTGGATTTGTTGGTAAATTTATATGTGAAGCTCTTTCGCTCCCAGAATGAGAATAAATCTTTACTCCAGTTATCTATTGTCCTGATAGAAAAGGGCCTACTGGACGTTTAATTTTTTTTTTCCTGGAATATAATGCTTCAAGAGAATGGGGGGGGCGGGGATTATCAGTTTTTTTTTTTTTTTCTTTCCCCTAAACATATCCTGTTTAGTGTTGCAGTACCTAAAGAACCGCATATGGCTCTGCAAAAACCACCGTTGATCTCCTGGAGGCCCGTTTGGGTGTGATAGACTTGGTGCCTCACCTCCATCAAATCTAGGGTTGGAAAAAAAAAAAACAAGTGTCCTCCATTCATCGCCTTTTGTCCAATTGGAGGTATAATGAGGCAACGATGGGAAGAAACTATAGAAAAAGAGGTTGATTATTTGTTTAAAAAATGTTGAAGCACTGTATAATGGACTCTTTTTATCTTGCATTATGACTTGAGCCCATTGCTTTGGCAGAGACTTGAAGCTAAGGTACTGTTAACCTAACAGTAGGAAGTCATGTTGGAAAATTTATTCCTCCCCTTTTACAATCAATTATTTGTTTTTATTGAGGTGTAATTCATATACTATAAAATTCTCCTATTTCTTCACAAAAATCAGATTTATTTTTAAACAATATTTAATATTTAAACAATGTTTTTGGAATTATATTACTTAGATGATAAATTTTTGAGGAGCTTTTAAAATATTTGATCCTTAATGTATATTATGAGAGAACTCCAGTTTTAAGTCCACCTCCAAGTTTATTGATAGTTGTAATATTTGTGTATAAAACAAATACTTGGGGCCTGGCATGCGTGCGGACCGGGTTTGAGCCTCAGCACCGCATATAAGCAAAGATATTGTGTCTGCCAAAAACTAAAAAAATAAATATTAAAATTCTCTCTCTCTCTCTCTCTCTCTCTCAAAAACAAACAAACAAACAAAAAAAAAAAACACAAATACTTTTTGATTTTGGCACTGAGTGGTAGAAGGAAAGAATCATTCATTAGTTGGTCCAGTGACTGTCATTCTTTGCCTGGGTTTTCTTTTGCAAAAGGTGGATGGATAATAATTTCCCCTCCGGGGAAAATGATGAGATACAAAATGCTGTCACTTTTTTAAAGCTGAGATTTTTTTTCTGAAAACCAGTTAAGCATAGCCTGTAGGGTGCTTTTAGTTGTATCATACTTTGCTGCATGTAATTGTGAACTGAGGATATAATTTAGCCTATAATATATCTGAAGAGTTATATTCTAATATTGTTAAAATATAGCAGTGTTATATAGGTTGTTATGTTTGTCATAAATTTCTTTCCAGGGTGAATTAGGCCTTCTCCCCTTCCAAATAACTGATCTTACAAATTTTAATAAGTTTTGTTTAATTTGTTTTCTGAGAAATATTAAAGGTTAAAGGATATAAATTGATTTCTATAAGATTTGCACTTACGATGGCACTGGCACATGTTGTTTGTTGAGTAATGTAATATTTGGGGAGGAATTTCACTTTTTCTTTTTTCCCCTCTCTTCCTTGTTTTTCCCTTTTAAATCATTGTTGCCCAATTTAAATTACAGGATCCTGCCTGGGCACAGTGACACACACATCTGTAATCCCAGCTGCTCTGGAGACTAAAATAGGAGGATTGCAAGTTTGAGGCCATCCTCAGCTACTTAGTGAGGCCCTCAGCAATTTAGCAAGACCTTGACTCAAAATAAAAAATAAAAAGGGCTGGGTATGTAGCTCAGTGGTAAAACTCCCCAGTTCAATACCCAATATTTAATTAATTAATTTACAGGATCTTTAGCTCCTAGGTTGGAGACTGTACTAAGCCTGAATAAACCCCTCTAAAAACAGGTGCTTTGCCAAAGGCCCTTTGTATTAGAGGTACTGATTATTTGAATTTAGAGGCTACATAATTTAAGGCCTGAAATTTATCTTATAACTTATGAACAGGTTGGTTTCTACCTATTTAGTAGTAGAAAAGGCATTATTTTCTATTTGACAGTGGTCATATATGGTAAAGGTAAACATAGTTCTCAATTCCCCAATTATTCCACTGCCCCAGTTGCTGGGTTTTTTTCCCCCTCATTTTTAACATCTCCTTGTGTACCAGGGAGATTAGTAAAGAATTTATTTTACATTCAGAGGTGAAAGGAATTAAGGGCTGTAATACTTCACTTTCACTACAAAACTTATCAGACTCTTTTTTTTTTCTTCAAATTTCTTTAGTTGTAGATGGACACAGTACCTTTATTTTATCTGTTTGTTTATTTTTTTAAAGTGGTGCCAAGGATCAAGCCCAGTGCCTCACGCATGGTAGGCATACGCACTACCACCGAGCCACAACACCAGCCCTTGTTCAGACTTTTTAGCACATAATGAAATAATAGTGATTGTGGGTGAGAGCTAGAATTTATTTTGGTAAAATTTGATTTATTCCTCTTTTGAATTGTTATTGTAGTAAGGATATCGGAGATGTCTTCAACACAAATAATTAAAAAAATGCTTACAGGGGTATGTTGACTCTACTGTGGGGAAGGTAAAAACTGATATATTTTTAATCCTGAAGATTCAATGCTTAAAAGCATATTGAATAGGCATAAGGTGTGCCATTTTTTAAATTTGTGAAAACTATAAAATATAGTCAAGACAACTTGGAAGTCTTACATACTGACATTTTCCCACTGTAATATTTTAATATTTTCAAACAGATTTCCTGACTCTTATGTGTAGGTATTTTATTTAAAAAGGGATCCCACTGTAGCTCAGTGGTAGAGTGTTTGCCTAACATTGGTAAGGCCCTGGATTCCATCCTCAGCACCTCAAAAAAAAAAAAAAAAAAAGTTATTGGGTAAAGTAAATTTGGAAAACACTATTCTAGAATGATTAATTTTTAGTTTTTACCACTTTTTCTCTCAGGGAGGGATCTTGGTGAGAAAGTGGTAAAGCAGGAAATCTCTTCTGAGTTTTGCAGGAGATGAAGTAATAAGGTCTTCAGAGTGTCTTAGCACTATGCTGGTTTGGGATATACTGGAAGTAGAAGGGTTTGCTACTGGATAAACTAAGTACTGAAGAAATGTGATTCAGAGGTTTTGACACAGGAAATTCATTCATGGGTTTAATCTCTTATCTACTACCATTCTGTTCTGGGAAAATTTCATTATCTGAGGCTAAATCTCAAAGTTTTCTCTTAAGCAGGGTGCATTGGGGCACACCTATAGTCCCAGCTACTTGGGGAGGCTGAGGCAGGAGGACGGCTATGCTCAGAAATTGGAAGCCAGCTTGAACAATAACAGACAACCTTCCTCCCCTATCTCAGACAGACAAAGGTTATATTTTTCAGAAAACATTTATATGGTGTTTACTTGGTACTGTTTAAGCATTGTGCAAATATTAATTTGTGAGGAAACTGAAGTATGCCTCAGGTCATACTGCCTAGGCAGTTTTTCTTCTAGAATCTGCTTTTCATTTGAACTAATGGTTCTGCTATTATGGATAAAACTTATTCTGATAGTGCATAGAAAGATTTTTTTTAAAAAAATTACTATTGTAATATTGATTTTAGTTTATTTCAAAATAATTACCACAAGAAAAGGGCATCCCAGTTGATGAAAGAAATGCCATCAAAGATGTCTAGAGATTTAGCAGTTGAGTTGACAAAGTACCTACAGTACCAGTAATAGAAATAGGAAGTATAATTTTTACCTTTAAAAACAGAATAAACTGTTAACCAGTAGGGGAACTAGTGGATAGTTATATCAGCTAATGGTTTTAAACAAATGGCTCAAAATGTGAAGCCCTTGCTTTCAGATGAAGACTGTGCTTCAAGTGATGATGCTTCAGAATGTAATCAGTAAAATAAACCAAACAAAACTTTCTGGTTTCAGCAAAGAAGAGTTTACATTTAGACAATGAAAATGTATTTAAAAAAAAAAAAAACCTGCTTGTTATTTCTTTCAGAAAGAAATAGGAGGAATAATGTTATTTCTTTTTTTTAACATGGGAGAAATATAGAGTTAAATTGCTCAGGGGCTACATGGAATGACACTTAATGAAATGGTTTTAGACTGTTCTGTCTGAGTGAACCATCCAAATCTTCTATAAATATTAGATGAACACTCAGTACTTTTAGTTGTAGTTAGAGCTACTTCTTCTATAGTAAAATTTTAGAAAAGTGCATATTTTTTAAATCATCTAACGTTTTAGAAAGAAGTACTGTCACATTACATGCTAATGTATGGTTTATAACAAGAAAAACAATCCCTAGTGCATTTTTTTCTTTCTTTCTTTCTTTTTTTTTTTTGGTACTGGTGATTGAACCCAGGGGTGCTTCGCTATATCCCCAGTCCATTTTTACTTTTTGAGACAGGGTCTCACTAAGTTGCTGAGACTGATTTTGAACTTGTGATCCTCCTACCTCAGCCTCCTGAGCTGCTGGGATTATGGGCATGCACCACTACATCCAGCTCCTAGTACATTTTTTAACATGGGTTTTAAAATCCATTTAAAAATGCTCTTCTGGTTTTTATTTTTTATTTTTTTAGTACCTGTGATTGAACGCAGGGGCACTCAACCACTGAGCCACACCCCTAGCCCTATTTTGTATTTTATTTAGAGACAGGGTTTCACTGAGTTGCTTAGTGAATCACTTTTTCTGAGTCTGGCTTTGAGCTCAAGATCCTCCTGCCTCAGCTTGCGGAGCCACTGGGATTACAGGCCTGTGCTACCACACCTGGCAAAAATGTACTTACTGCATTTTTTTTTGGTATCACACACCATTCAGTGTTTCCTTGAGCGAAGGAAATCAAGAAAGATTAAATATATCATATAACTTTAAATTGTGATATGCTTTTAAATTCAAAATCTTTAGTTCACTAGTGGTTTTCACATTTAAAAATATTTAAAAGTTTTAAAATGCAAGGACAGTGGTTTCTGGTTAGACATTAGCAATGTAAGATCCTAACGTCAGCAAAAAATGACCTGAAAGAAAGTATTGATTCCATGTCTGATTTTATATTTAAGCAGCCAATGGCAAATGTCCTCAAAATGGAATCAGATGTTTGTAACTTAATACTTAAGAAAAATGATGAGTGCATGGGTTTTACTTTTAAGTATTCTCAGTGCTGCCTGGCTTAAGACATAAACTGATGTAAAAATAAATGACTGCCTGCATAATTTATGTAATGTCCTGCTCCTGATCCTGTTTGTATTGATTTTTCTAAAAGGCTTTTGTGGCCACAGGAACCAATCTGTCTCTCCAGTTTTTTCCGGCCAGCTGGCAGGGAGAACAGCGACAAACACCTAGCCGGGAGTATGTCGACTTAGAAAGAGAAGCAGGCAAGGTAGGAAACATTTCTTTTCAATTGGTGAGTTGTTTTCATTAAAGGTTTTCTGATGATATACATTATTAGCAATCATGGGTTATCCAGGTACATGATCAGATTTGCTTTCATTCCATATTATAAAGATGTAATACAGTGTTTTTAAAATCTCTGTTATACTATATCACACATTACTAATTTCATGAATATAATATTCATCAAAGAAAGTTGTAGCCCAAAAGGAAAGCAGTGAACTTTCCTATAATAACACTTAAAACCTAATTCTTTTAAAAGTGTTGACAAGAATTTTTTGTGTTTACTAAAATATGTGTGACTACAGTGTTGTAAAAAAAATGAAATTAAGAGAAAAATAGGAAGGCTCTGTTAGGCTTACAAATTCACAGTATTTAGAAGTAGTTCATGGGTAACTTTCTAATTCTATTGTAGCAAAATTAATTTTGAGGAAAACTTTTAAAACTTCAACTTGGAAAAAATTGTTTTGAAAAAGTTTCTGGGAAAACAGATTTCTTACAATTTTTATTTTAGAAGTTTAGGCAAAAGGGGGTTGGATTGTGGCTCAGTGATAAGAGTGCTTGCCTAGCACAGGGAGGCACCAGGTTTGATCCCTAGCACCACATTTAAAAAAACAAAATAAATAAACAAAATAAAGGTATTTTTTTAAAAAAGAAGTAGTTTAGGCTAAAGATTTTTTAAAAGGTAGAAATATTTTTGCTGAGAGCCCTGTTAAAAATCTAAGTAAAAGGTACAGGACTTTTTGGTGGAATTTTAATGAATAATAACTTGGATTGGTTGATCATTAAAAGAATTTTGGGGATCCATATTCAGTATTTCTTGTTTCCTTTACAGAGTGTTTCCATACCTATTTCTGTCTGTTTGAAAATTACTTTTCAAAGTGTCATCATGAATGGCATAATCTATCATTTTATTTGCAAAATGTAAGAAATATCTAAATATTAATGAAGGTATTTTGTATCAGAAAAGGATTTCTAATTTTTTATATATGCAATTAAGAATTTTTTGTTTTATGAAATTAAGTTTGATCTTGTACATGTAACAAACTACTAATCTTTGGATTTGGGAGAGGGAAAATAGATGACAGGATTTTAAAAAATGAGTAATATTTGCTTTCCTGTGTATTAGCTTGTTTAATTAGAAAATTAAAAGCAAATGTTACATATTTTACTATTTGGTAATTCTTAACATATAAGGGGAAACTTGGAAAATCATTGTAGGATTATTGGTCTTTGTCTGTTTTGGTGCATGTATGTGTGACTAGATGAAGAAAAAAAAATTTTTTTTTCTTGTTTAAGACATTTCCTCAGAATCAGCTGTTGAATCTAGTTCTAGCCCAAGTGTTCTAGCACTTGTTAGGCTGAGGCAGGAGGATCACTTGAGCCAAGGAGTTTGAGGCTAGCCTGGGTAACATAGTGAGGCTTTGTCAAAAAAAATAAAACACTAGATAGATCAGTTTCTTAAAGGCATGTATCAAAAGAAAAAGTTGCCTTCCCCTTAGCTTTAATGCTAAATTATTTAACACTTGAAGATTGGCATGTCAGTGCTACTGGCAGGTGGCGTTTTACTTGAATTAGATAATGATATCTGGTCACTAGTTTGAAGATTACATTATTCTTGGATTTAAAGCTATTGATGTGTTTCCAGTTATAGGACTAACAATATCAAAAATGTCAGATGGGGCCAGGCATGGTGGTACATGCATGCCTATGATCCCAGTGGCTCTGGAGCTGAGGCAGGAGGATCATGAGTTCAAAGCCAGCCTCAGCAGAAGCAAGGCACTAAGCAACTCAGTGAGACCCTGTCTCTAAATAAAATACAAAATTGGACTGGGGATATGGCTTAGTGGCTGACTGCCCCTGAGTTCAATCCCCACCTCCCCCCAAGCCAAAAAAAAAAAAAAAAAGTTTGAAGGTTTACTCTAGTATTTAGGAGATTTTCAAATCTGTCAGGAATTTATATTTTATAATTGATTTTAAAAATTTCCTTTCTGAGGGCTGGGATATACTCATCGGTAGAGTGCTTGCCTTGCATGAATAAAACCCTGGGTTCAATCCCCAGCACCATAAAAAAAAAAAAAAAAGAAAAAAAAGAAAGAAAGAAAATAAATTTTCTTTCTGTAAAGGGAAAAATAGTAAATATTTTCAGTTTTGCAGGCTAATGGTCTCTGTTGCTGCTATTCACCTGTTCTGTTACAGTGTGAAAGAAGCCAGAGACAGTATGTGAACAAATAAGTGTGACTGTGTTCAAGAATGGTTACACTGGCAGAAATCAGTGTCTTTCCCTCCGATGGAAATTTGTGTTTATGTATAGATCATGTTTTTCTCAACTATAGCTTTGCCAACATCTGTACTATACCAGCAGGATCTAGAAGAATAAATCGTTTTAAGGAAAAATAAAAAACCCCCCTAGTATGCTATGGGATAAATTACTCCAGTGAATTTAGAGAAAAAAATCTGTCTAGGATTTTTTCATACATGGAGCCAAGATTATTTCTCCCTTCCTTTTTATGTTCTCTTTAACCATTATATTTTGATTCTGTACCCATATGACTAGGACTAGAAACAAAGAAAATTGAAGGAACTTCCTCAAATGTAATAATTTGCCTCTTCTCCTATATCAGATCCCAAATCAGTGTCATCCTCCTTATTCTCTCAGTCTCACTGTGTTAGTCAGTGTTTCATCACTATGACAAAATACCTGATAAAACTACTTAAAGGAGGAAAGATTCATTTTTGGCTCAGTTTCAGGGGTTTCATTGTATGAACAGTTGGTTCCTTTGTTTCTGGACCTGTGGTTAGGCAGTAGTACATCATGGCAAAAGGGTATAGTAAATCAGAACTGCTTAACCTTATGGCTGGCAGAGAGAAAGGAACCAGGGGCAAGACAAAGTCTTCAGAGGCATGCCCTTGAAAACCTACTCCCTTCATCTAGGTCCCACCTTCCAGTTTCTTCCACTTCCCAGCAGTATGTTCATCTATGAATGTTATCAATGAATTAATCCATTAATGAGGTTAGAGCCCTTATGATCCAGTCACTTCCCCCAAAGCCCTACCTCTAAAAATCATTGCACTGGGGACCAAGTCTTCAACATATGAGTTTTTATGGGACTTTCTAAATTCAAATCATAATAGTTCCTGAAGCAGCTTATTTCTCTTTACTAATCAGCAGGATATTTTTATTGTGAGCAGGATATTTACAGTTTTAAATAGGATAGTCTAGGTAAAGAAGTTCATATCTGAGCAGAGGCCTGAAAGGAGGTTAGGGAATGATGAGCCCTGTAGGTATATGGGGGAAAAGATGTTCCAAAAGATAGAGGAAACAGCCACTATGAAGGCCACAGGGTGTGAGCATGTTATGTATATTTGATAAACAGCAACCAATCCAATGTGAGTAGAGTAGGCTAAGAAAGGAGGAGAGAAGATGAGATCAGGGCTTTAACAAGGAGCCAGTTCCCATGGCTATTGTAACAACATGGATTTTTATTCTGAGTGAAATAGGGAGTGGTTTCATGTTTTTGAGCAGGTAAATGATATGGTCTGGGTTAGGTTTTGACTAACCTAACTTTCGGGTTGATTGATAATAGACCATAGGGGGCAAGATTGAAATAGGGAGACCTTCTTGGCTATTTCAGCAATCTTTGCTAGAGAACAGGGTGATAACAGTGGACAGAATGAGAGACGGATGTGTTTTGAGAAAAAGCTAAGAAGATTTGCTTATGGATTGGATGAGAAAAAAAAGGAGTTATTGACTTTGTTTTTTTGGCTAGAGCAACTGGAAATATGGGATTGCCATTATCTGAGATGGGAAAGGCTATAGATAGAGCAAGGAGCAGGTTTGGTCAGTTTAGGGCATGTGAGTTTGTAATAATAGCTTGTTATTGCAGCTTCTGTTTCCTAACCACCCTTAACTCTTAAAGCCAAGACATTGCTTTTTCATAAATGATTCTGCGTCGCTTATTTTGAGTTCATTTGCCTTTTAAAAATAACAATTTTATTGAAGTATATTTTCCATTCAATAAAATACATCCAGTATAATTATATAATTTTTTTTTAACATTCTCACTCCATTGTTTATTTATTTATTTTCTGTTGTGCTGGATTTTGTACCCAGAGCCTCGTACTTGCTAGGCAAGCCCTCTTACCACTGAGTTACATCTCCAGCACAATTGTATAATTTGAGTTTAAACAAATGTATGGACACATGTAAATGCCATTACAGATAAAGGCAGTGTTTCTGTCATCCCCAAAGTTTTCTTATTTCCCTTTACAAGAATTGGGGAATTGTGTGACTGGGTGGTCCCGCATGAGGTTGCTGTCTAGATGTTGGCTGGGACTGGACAGTCTCTGAAAACTAGACTGAAGCTAAAGGTTCCTCTTCAAGCTCACTCATGTGACTTCAGTTCCTAGGCATGTGTGCACCTCTTTATAGAAAAAGAATGAAGTCACCATGCTTTTTATGACCTGTTCTTTAAGTCATTGTGTCTTATTTTATTCATTGCAAACTAGTCACTAAGTCTAGTCCACACTAAACAGGAAGGGTGATTCCATATGGGTGTGAATACCAGGAAGCTGGAATCACTGGGGTCATCCTGGAGGCTAGCTATCATTGATATAAATTTAGTGAATTTAAAAAAAAAAATTAGAATGCTGAGAAAGAAGACAAAAATCTCCATATCCTTTTATTAAAAATAATGATTTTATGATTTATGGCTCATATAAACCAGTGCATTTTATTCATTCTTTGCTTATGTGGTTGCAGGAATATTTTCAAACCAAGAATCTTCAATAAAAAAGGTTTATTAATTATTAACTACACAAATAGGAACTTTATGTAAGATCAAGTCAGATAATTTTCTCTTTTTGAATTTTTTTTTATACCAAGGTGTCTAGTGACCCATCTACATTGGTTCTTTTTTTTTTTTTTAAATCTATACCTTTATTTATTTATTTATTTATTTATTCATTTTTATGTGAGGTTGAGGATTGAACTCAGTTCCTCACATGTGCTAGGCAAGTGCTCTACCACAGAGTCCCAGCCCCTCCATTGGTTCTTTCTCAGGAAAGATTTAAAATAATCTAGTAGAACTCTAGAGTAAACTCAAAGGTAATCATAAATATTTTCCTCATCTATAAATGATAATCAGAATATCTGTTCTGTTCATATACTTCATGTGAGGATTAAATGAGGTACTAAAACATGTGATTTAGTATTTAAATTTAAATTGTAAACCCCTATCCAAAGTTAGGTTATTTGATGGTTTTCTAGGGTGAGATTATAGGTAACTGAATGTTAGTTAGTACAACAGTGTACCATAGGTAAGCTTCATTTTAGGTGGCTATACAATGTTGGAATACTATGTCTTTCCCAAGTGGTGTGTTAGCTTTTTGTTGCTGTGACGAAAATACCTGACAAGAGCAACTCAGAGGAGGAAAAATTGATTTGGAGCTCAGTTTCATAAGTTCATTTTAAGGTCAGCTAACTGTATCACTCTGGGCCTAAGAAGGCAGAAAAGCATCAAGGCAGAAGGATGTGGTGGGGGAAAGCTGTTCAGTTTGTGGCAGCCAGGAAGCAGAGAGGAGCCAAGGACAAGATATAGTCTAAGGGTACAACCTCAGTGCCTTTTTCTCCAGACAGTCCTCCTCTGCTTACACTTAACCTGGTTATGTTGAC
This sequence comes from Callospermophilus lateralis, assembly GCF_048772815.1. Lineage (NCBI taxonomy): Eukaryota > Metazoa > Chordata > Mammalia > Rodentia > Sciuridae > Callospermophilus > Callospermophilus lateralis. The sequence continues at coordinate 49,159,415 of NC_135322.1, forward strand.
CAGGATGACCCAAATGATCCCAGCTTCCTGATATTCACATTCCATATGGAAGCCATTCAGATTATTAATCCAACAAATGGATTAGTCCACTAGTTAGTTATTAGTCCATTAATTATAGCTCCCATAATCCAGTGATTTCATCTCTGAACATTTTTGCATTACCTAATGCTTGAGTTTTTCAGGGGATATTAAATATCCAAACTGTAACAGTTATAAATCTTAGCAGCCAAAATGTTCTTAATTCTTCTTTAAATTGCTTCCCTCTAATTTTGCTGTCAGAAAACAAGAAAAAGCAACTTATCAGTATTTAAATCATTCCTAAGTTAAAATTTTATAGACCTAGCAACTCTTTAATTCCTTTGATCTTTCCTCTTAGGACCTATTTCCAATTCCTTTTTATTTCAAACAAACACAAATGAGTATGGTTAACCAAAAATTTTTAATCTTGGGTGATCAGATTAATGTTTTTATCACATAAACTGTATTTCTTAGAGTTTTGTTGGGATTTTGAATAAAACATTTATGTTTACTTTTGTGATCCCAGTTTATGAGTACAAAGTTGAAGGGTATGGTATGAAAAATATTTCATAAGTTGAAAAAAATGAACTTTTTAAAAGTGCTACTGTTCGACCATTTTTTCTATGGAAATAGAGCATCCCTATTTAGTTTTACTACATTGGCCTCAGAAATAAAGAGGTTAAACTTTGTATGGTTGGTGTAATTCTGTTTATAGTTATGATTTTAATTTATAGTCAAACAGCATGAATATCAGACATTGAGAAGTAGTTATAAATCATGTCATTAGAGTGAGTGCTCTTTAAATTTTTGGTAAGTTGTGTTTATTTTTTCCTTTTTCCAAGTTCTGAACTTTGCATACTTAAGACAAAAAGACATCTTTTTAGCACTCATTTTTATTAACTAAAATAGCAAAGAAAAAATTCACAGCATTTGGTTTAATGAATGAAAATAGAATCTTATTTTAAATGGCCTTCTCCAACAGTCAGTGGTTCTGCTGCTTCTGCAGCCTTTTGCTTACTTGCCTGCAAGCTCTTTGTCCCAAAATAAATATTGTCTGTTTATATACTATCCAAAATTTGGCAGGGTTTACAGGACTCCTTGATGTTAGTTTTGGGAAATTCTTATTCATGCTCAACAAGTTTCTTCTCTTTTCTACATAGCCTAGTCTTTCCAAATAAAATATTTCTGTGATAAAGCTTTGGAATATAATTTTCCCCCAAGAGAAATTAAGACAATTTTATAACTAGCTTCTCATATCTAGAGTTCAAGTATTTATATTCAACTAAAATTTGAAATGTATCTTCTACTACTTAGTTATTGTGTATTAAAATAAGTAATTTGGTTATTAATTTTTTTTTTTTTTTTTTGGTGGTACTAGGAATTGAACCCAAGACAAGCATTCTACCACTGAGCTATATCTCTAGCCCTTTTGAGAGTCTAAGTTGCCCAGTCTGGCCTCAAACTTGAGATCCTCCTGCCTTAGTACCTGAAATTTCAGGCAGGTGCCATTATGCCCAGCAAAGATAACATTTTAAGTATACTATACTTAAATATATGTTCTAAGAATACTAATACTTATAAGAACTGAATCATAAAATTTAGAATTGGATGTTACCCCAGTATAAGCTATGGGCTTATATTTTTTTTTAAACTTTTTTTTTTAGTTGTAGATGGATACAATAATAATAAATAAAATGAAGTCCACCATCAACTAAAAAAATACTTAACAAAAAAAATGTGCCTCGGGCTGGAGTTGTGGCTCAGTGGTAGGGCATTTGCCTATCATGCATGAGGCACTGGGTTCGATCCCCAGCACCACATAAAAATTAACAAATAAAATAAAGGTATTGTGTCCATCCAAAAAAAATTTTTTAAAAAATGTGCTTCTTAGTGTATTGCTGTACTTTCAAGACTCTGAGGCAGTGCTATACTGCGTGTCCTGAGAACAGGCTGAGTCTGGGAATGGTTGGCAGGTTATTTTTGTGTGTAAAACCTTTTTTCCCACATATACAATTGGTACAAAAGCCCTTTTGTGTTTTAAAACTTCATATATAAAGGCAGATTAAACTCCAGATTAAAATAAAATGATGATCTAGAAATATGTGATTCCATTTTCATTAGGAGAATTTAGATGTTTCAAACACATATTTTTGCCTGTATTGTAGATATTCAAAGTGTGTTCTCATGTTCTCTATTTTTAAAAAATGATAATTTCTTTTTTTTTTTTTTTTTTTTTTGGTACTGTAGATTGAACTCAGGGGCACTCGACTACTAAGCCACAGCCTTTTTTTGAATTTTAATTAGATACAGGGTCTCACTGAGTTGCTTAGTGCCTCGCCATTGCTAAGGCTGGCTTTGAACCCACAATCCTCCTTTCTTAGCCTCCAAGCCGCTGGGATTACAGGCATGCACCACCACGCCTGGCAAAAAAATAATGATAATTTCTAATAAGAGTCTGGCTTTATTTGTAGAATATTATTTGAAATAATGACCCTTTGGAAGAACTAGTTTTTGAGGGTATTGCTTATTCATGCCAGCTGGATCCCTTTGCTATCTAGAATGTTCCTGGACCCTTTTTTCCTTCTCCCCCATTTGTATCTTGTGTACTGGGTATTGAACTTAGGGCCTTATACATGCTAACTGTAAGCTTTATCAATGAGCTATACCTCTAGCCTTTTTGGACTGTTTTTTTAAAATTGAAATAAAATTCACTATCTTTATCTGCCAATTACACAACTGAATGGTTTTTAATATATCACAGTGTACACCCATTACCATTATCTGATTCTGGAGCATTTGCAGAATTCTGGGCCATTGTGAATCCAGTTTGACAACTATAAGCCAGTTTTTACTATACTAACCACCACCAGGCATTGGTTTACCTCATCACTAATTCTATTAAACCTGTACTATATAGTGAAGTCTTTGATTTGATTTTAAAACACATCTGGTGTTTGCTTGATTTTACAGCTGAAGAAACTAAGACCGGAGAGACTAAATTTTCAGAAATCATGAAGTCCCTTTCTTAGAAAGAGCCAGGATTCAGGCCCAGGTCTTTTTTACCCTAGTTTTTGTTCTTTGCGGTGTATCACACTACTGCTAATGTATATTATTAGAGAAAGTGTCACAAACTGTACCATCTTCAAAGCCTTTTATAAAGTTATTTTGGTCCAAATTATTCTTCCCACCTGAATGAGTAACCATTGATATTTTAGTGTGATCTTTTAGACAGACACAAAGAATTTTATAATTTAATTTTTATGCTTTTCATTTGAAGTTGTATATACTAGGTCAGTGTATTTCAGGACTTCCCTAAACATATATTGTTTGCTTTGCATCTTGAAATAAAGGTAGCCCAACTAGTAAGTCATCTTTTTCGGTAGGGGGATGGAGGGTGGAGTAATCTATATATTTTAAAATTATGTAAAGGGCTCAATATACATATTTATTGTTCTAGGTGCTATGAATTTAACCATTGAAGTTGACTAACAACTCTTTCTATTTTAGGGAACTGCTCTATTTTAGCATACCCTGGAATACTTGGAAATACTAAAAATACTCCTCATAAGTGTTTCTGTGGTTGAGGTAAATTTCGAGAGTTAGGAGTTCTGGATGTGGTTTTTTACTGCTTACTAGTTGTATGACCTGCAAGTGAATTATTTAATCCTTCACAGTTTTAATTTCTTCATCTTTTATATTTCTTTCTATTGGATGGTTGTAAATGTCAGATGGGACTTGGAGGTTTTTTAAAGCTGAAGAGCTTATATAAACTTAAAAATGGTAATGCTGTTATACGTGAGAGAAAAAGTGTCAGGAAGAGAGAGTTAAAAAAAAAAAAGAGAGAGCCATTTTGGAGTTGGTAGGGGCTTCTTTAAGCAAAGTGAATTCAAAGTAAAGATATGAGAGGCATGGAGATGGAGACAGACTAAAAATAACATTTGAGAGCACAACAGTGTTCAAGCTTATGATAGATTGTGATGTGTAGGCTAACACCTTTTTATGTAGTGAGAGAAAGCCAGTAGGCATTTTAAATATACCTTCAGGAATAAAAAATTTACAAAAAAATATAAATCATAGCAAATTTTCAGATTAGACTAAAAATATTTTCAGCTTAAAACCATGTGTAAGTACAGGTATGATTGGTGCAAAAGTATCTTCTCAGGTGGCTCACAAAAGGAATGGCTTTTCAACTAATAAATGGACCAGGAGTGTTTCTAGGTAGAGTACAAATTCCATGGCTATGTATGTAAATAAATATTGTAATGTCACTTTCAAATGAAACTCCTGGGAAAGGATAAACTGAACAGAATCTCAGGGTCAAGTCTAGATCCAACTTCCATGGGGAAGAAAAATATATGCATATATACACACACACACACACACATACATATATATATATAAATATATGTATGTGTATATATGTATGTGTGTGATTGTGTGTTGAGGGTGAAATTGGAGATCAAATCCAGGACCTCAAACATGCTTGGGAGGCATTTTACCACCAAACTACAAACTCCCAGGCTCTCTGACATTTTTTTTTTTTTTTTTTTTTGTTTAGTTGTAGATGGACACAATACTGTTATTTTATTATTTTTTTAATGTGGTGCTGAGGATTGAGCCCAGTGCCTTCCACATGTGAGGCAAGCACTCTACCACTGAGCTACAACCCCACCCCCCCACCCCTGCATATTTTTAAGAGCCACTTTGGGGAGTTTTGTGAGCAGAATCATGAGTGTGTTGTAGGAAAACTGACTTGCTGAGCATGGTGGTACACGCCTTTAATCCTAGTAATTTGGGAAGCTGAGGCGGGAGGATTGCAAATTCAAGATCAGTTTTAGCAATTAGCAAGGCCCTAAGCAACTTAGTGATACCTTGTCTCAAAATAAAAAAGGACTGGGGATGTGGCTCAGTGGTTAGGCACCCCTGGATTCAATTCCTTGTACACGCCCCCCCCCCAAAAAAAAAAAAAAAGGAAAAACAAACTATGGCTTATACTCTCTGGCACAAGTGTGAACCACTGTTCACAGTGTACTGGATATCTGGAGAGGAATTATGGTCAGAAGGAGTGAGCTGCTCTGTATTTTCTGCTAGGTTTACCATGACCTACCAAGCTTATGTGAGCATTCTGCCCTCCGAGGATCTTAGTGATGACCATCCTCAGAAAGTCTGTCTTTTGAATCCAGATTTTTTTCTACATTAAAAGCTCTGCTGGGGCTGGGGCTGGGGCTGGGATTGGGGCTCAGTGATAGCCCACTTGCCTAGCATGTGTGAGGCACTGGGTTTGATTCTCAGAATCACATATAAATTTTAAAAAAAAAGTCAATAGACAAATAAAAAATTAAAATTACAAAAAAAAAAAAAACCCTGCTATGATATAGGATCTCCATTAATCCTGTGTTGTGATGGGCCTCTCCATTTTTTGTTTCCTTCTTTTGCTTGTGTGGGAGGTTGTGTACTACAGATTGAACCCAGGGCCTCATACATATTAGGTAAGCACTCTGCCACTGAGCCACATCCCTAGCCCTACTTTTTTTTTTTTTAATTTCATATCTATTTCTTGGTAATTTTTTTTGTGAATAACTTACTTGGGGGTGGTGCATGGAACCAAAAATTTCTGAAATTTTTTGCCTGTTTGAAGTATCTTTATTCTACTTGTATACTTTGCCATAAATATTTGATGTCTTCTAGAGTTTGAGATTGGAGATTGTTTTCATTCAGATGACCTCATTACATTGGCATACTTCCATTAATGCTGTTGAGAATCTGAAATCAGCTAGGCGAGGAGGTACACACCTGTAATCCCAGTGGTTCAACAGGCTGAGGCAGGAGGATCACAAGTTCAAAGCTGGTTTTAGCAATTTAGCAAGGCCCTAAGCAATTTAGCGAGACCATGTCTCTAAATAAAATATAAAAATGGGCTAAAGATGTGGCTTAGTAGTTAAGCATCTCAGGTTTCAATCCCTGGTACCAAAAGAGAGAGAGAATTTGAAGTCATTGTTTCTAGTCAATTTTCCCCTCTTCACAAGTTTGTAAAGTTGTCTTTGTCTCTATGTTTTAAAAGTCATCTATGATATAACCAAGTGTGGATCCACATTCCTTTGTTGTATGGGTATTTGGTAGTCTCTTCCTTCCTTCCTTCCTGCCTCCCTCCCTCCCTTTATTTTATTTAAATGGGCCTTTATTTTGTTCATTTATTTATACTCGGTGCTGAGAATCAAACCCAGTGCCTCACACATGCCAGGCAAGCATTCTACCACTGAGCCACAACCCCAGCTCCTTGGTGGTCCTTTTCAATATGGCAGCATATGTCCTTCCAGAAGGAAATTTTCTGGTATTTCCTTATATTTTCTTTGTTCTATTTCTGGAACACCTACTATTTGGATGTTGGACCTCTAGGAATGATCCTGTTGATTATCTTGTTTTCTAATTTCTTAAAGCTCTTTGTGTTCCACATCCTGTTCTTGTTTATTGAATGCATTGTTTTTTATCTGCAGATGAAACTGATAAGTTTTGCCCCTTATTATAGAGCTTCATAGGAAACAAGCGGGCTGTGGCGGAAGCATAAAAGTCTCAATTTATTTGGGCTCAGATTTCCACTTAGGAAAAGAAAAATATAGTGGAAACAAATTAAAATAAATATGTGGAGAGCACATTAGAGGCATGTATGTTAATACATATTTATAAATTTGCAGCAAAGTTTGCATATATTCTTTCTTTTGTTTTTTAATACCAATCTACACTTCCAGTCTTTTATTTTTTATTTTAAGAGAGGGTCTTGCTAAGTTGTTTAGGTCCTTACTAAGTCACTAAAGTGAGGCTGACCTTGAACTTAGAATACTTTTGCCTCAGCCTCCTAAGCTGCTGGGATTACAGGCATGCAGCACCATGCCCTGCTTGATCTCATGTATTCTTGACCAAAGTCTGGTATGGTTAACATATTTATTTATTGAATACATGTTTGTTTATCCATTTATTGAATATGTGTTTGTTTTTTTTAATTTTTTAGTTAAACACTTGAACACATATCTTTATTTATTTTTACATGGTGCTGAGGATTGAACCTAGTGCCTCATATGTGCAAGGCAAGCGCTCTGCCACTGAATCCCAGCCCCAGCCCTGAGTATGTGTTTATATGTATACACACACATTAAGTTTCAGACACATTCTCTAGTTTCCCATTTTAGGGTTTCAATTATAAATAGTATGTTGGTAAGTTACATTAAAACATTATAAAGGAAACTATTTTTACACTTAAGTGCAATCTAATTATGATTTAGAGGCAAGTGAGATTGAATGACTGCATTCAGTAATTATCTGGCAGCCATGTAGCTGACTGTGCGTTTATGAACAGGGAGAAGCATGTGGCTAAAGGCAGATGAGTCAAAACCAAGTATCTTCTAAAGGAATCTGTTAAATAGTCTACAGAAATGATTACAACTAAACATTAGGGTACATAACTTCTTCCGTGGAAGATCTTGTTTTCCTGGGTGCATATGTCATCCCTGTATTACTGCTTGTCTGATGATTCATTGTTTGTGGGTAGGAACAACTATTCATCGTCTGGGGAAAAAATAACATCTTTACCTTTGAAAAAAATTCTATGTAAAGCGTTGGTGGCAATGTATGTGCAAGTAATCATTGTTTCTCTGTTTCATAAGTTTTATGTACTTTGATTTAATTTTTTGCCTTCACTTGTAAAGAAGGTATTCTTAAGCCCTGATTTAAATATAAGGAATCTGAGGCTTATAAGCAAAAGTAACTATCTGGGCATGGTGGTGCATGCCTATAAGCTCTGTGTCTGGGGAGGCTGAAGCAGGAAGATCGCAACTTTGAAGTCAGCCTCAGCAACTTAGTAAGGCCCTAAGCAACAAGTGAGGCCCTGTCTCAAAATAAAAAATAAAAAGGATGAGCACAACTGGGTTGAATCCTTGGGTCCCAGGAGGAAAATAAAAGATAAGTAGTTTGTCACACTTGATACTTGTTAGAGACAAATATCTATCAAGACACACTTGAGCTGGGGATGTGGCTCAAGCGGTAGCGCGCTTGCCTGGCATGCGTGCGGCCTGGGTTCGATCCTCAGCACCACATACAAACAAAGATGTTGTGTCCGCCGATAACTAAAAAATAAATAATAAAATTCTCTCTCTCTCTCTCTCTCTCTCTCTCTCTCTCTTTTAAAAAAAAAAAAAAAAGAACTGACCATCCTTAAAAAAAAAAAAAAAGACACTTGATAGAGCTAGAATTTAAACCCAAGTTTTTCTGATTGCAAAGTTTATTTTGTTTCCACTCTTTCCATGCTCTTGTGTTAAACTTAATGATGATATTCCTCTAAAAAATAATTACATATTTTTGGAATGTTAGTGAATCACTTTGGAAGTATTGATTTTGGAGTTGTAAAGAAATTTTAGTGAGTAGATGTGAATTCACAGATAGGTAATCTGGCCATTTGTGGACCCATGGAGAGTGGCAAAAAATGTCGCTTTCTAAGCATATTCCCAGTTGAAGTCACACAAAAACAATGCTCTGCCTTTTTGTAGCAGCTCTCATGGTGTAAAAGTATTCTTTTTGAGGTTTACTTAGTGCCATGTTTTTCATATTTTATGTTTTTTTGTTGGTGATTTTGCTATTTAAAGTGGTGGCCCTGAGGCTGGGCTGGGGCTCAGTAGTAGAGCACTTACTTGCCTAGCAAGTGTGAGATACTGGGTTCAATTCTCAGCACCACATATAAATAAATGAATAAAATACAGATCTATCAACATCTAAAAAATTTTTTTAAAAATAAAGTGGTGGCCCCAAATGTAGTGTTGAGGTAATGTCTAGGGTTCATAAGCGCAAGATGTGCCCAATTTAAAATACGTATATTAGGTAAGCTGCCTTCAGGCATGAGTTATGTTACAACAAATCCCATTATTATGTACAGCTAAAATGCACTAATGAAAGGGGGGAGAAAGTGAACATCTTTCTTTATAACAAATATTTTATGTACATCTTTGATTAAGTTTTAAGAGGCATTTATAGACATGGCATTGCTGGATCGGAAAAGTATGCACACTCATTCCCCCAAAATGTCTTCCAAGAATCATTAGTCAGTTTACATTTTATCTGGTAATGTAATATAACCTGGTTTGCCTCCTGATAGACATTATTAAAATTTTTTTCAATTTATATTTATATTTGTTTAAATATAGTTATCTTGTTTGAATTTAATATGCTTGATTATTGTTGTGAACTTCTAAATAACTTTTGGCTGTTTGTTTATTTTTGTGGTGCTAAGGATTGAACCCAGGGGCACTCTCTCTACCTTTAATCTACTTCCCAGTCCTATTTATTTATTTATTTATTTATTTATTTATTTATTTATTTATTTTGAGACAGAGTTTTAACTGGCCTGGAACTTGTGATCCTCCTGCTCAGCCTCCAGAGTTGCTGGGATTACAGGCATATACCTGTAAGGTGGTCTTAAAAAGAGGTGGCAAGGCTACTAAATTCAGCTTTTTAAAATTTTCCTATCAGTTGTTTTTTCCATAACCTTAAGAGTTAAGTGAGTCCTACTAAAATTTAATAGGTGAATTTAGTTTTAATTCTTACAGTTCTTTTTTAATATATTCAGTTCTTCCTCGTTAAAAGCTTTTTAAAGTTAATGATCAGTGGTATGGTGGTACTGGGTGGGTGATATCATATCCCCACTGCCCTATGAGCATACCCTTCATGTAGTTGACAGGAGTAGATAGTTGTTGAATAGGTAGATTTTTGCAAAGAGAAATTATTATAGGGAAGATACAAGGAAAAAATTCTAAATCCTACCTGTTTTCTGCTCTTCAAATATATAAATGTTTATTGAGAACCTAAGGGGTAATGATTATTCCTTCTTAGTGTTTTCCCAGTTTCTCAATTTACAGACTAGAGTTGAAAGTGTTTAAACTCCTATCAGTTTACTTCAGAGAAGTGAAATATCCTTTCCAATTGAAAGGGATTTTTTGAAAGTGAAGTCTTTTCTTCTTGCTTTTGTCAATAGCTTTGACTGTTGGTTTCTGTGCATATTGATTTTGTGATTCAATACTAATGTGTATGGGGGTCTTGTTTTCAGATCTACAGTTATTCTGTATTAATTACCTTTAAATTATGTTCTTTTGAATCACTCAATAGGAACTCTTTCTGCCATCTCTTTGTACTTTCTGATTCTCTCAGATCAGCTACCTAGAAGCCAGAAATCCTGTTCTTTTCTATAAATATATATTTGTAGAGGAAAAGACAGTTGAGGTTGCCACTACTTATTCCATATTTAGATATTCTTTGAATAAGATTTCAAAGAAGGAACTGTTGGGTAAATAAATGAGAAGTTGAGTAGTTTTTCTCATACCCTTCCTTTGACACTTATTTTTCAAAACAGGGTTACTAATTTTTAGCTCTTAAAATAGTTTGGATGGGCTGAGGCTGTAGCTCAGTAGTAGAGTGCTTGCCTAGTATGTGTGAGACTTGAGTTTGATCCTTAACACCACATAAAAATAAATAAAAAGAATAAAGGTGTTGTAAAAAAAATCTTTAAAAAAAAAAGTTTGGAGGCTGTAGCCCACTGCTTGGGAGGTTGAGGCAGGAAGATTATAAATTTGAGGCTAGGTTGGGCAATTTAGCGAGACCCTGCTTCAAAATTAAAAAAAAATGTAAAAGGCTGGTGGTGTAAGTTAGTGATCAGGTGTCCCCTGGGTTCAGTCCCTGAGGTATGTGTATAGGAGTGGGAGGTGAGTTTGTTCCATTTACTAAATTAAGGTTATTTATCATCCATCAAGCCCTGTAATAGAAAGATCTTTGTGTTTGTCTATGAGGGGAGAGAAAGAATGGAGTTTTTACTATAATGATTGGATTATTTTTGCTTTGCACACCTGTATAAGAATAATGAAACCAGTAGTCTTCCTTAGAAAAATGTACGTAGACTCAACATACATTTTTACACAGAATTTTGAGAGAAGTTGAGTGATCCAAGATCCTGTAACATACTTAAGATTATCTGATTCAGCCAACAAAGGGGAAGTTTTTAACTTGGGAATCTATAACTTAACCTTTAGCCACTGGGCTCCTGACCTGTTTTCTTTTAACCCCCCTGTCTGTTCATAGCTCCATCTACAGGATTCTTTTTTTCTACCTAACATCAAAAAGTTGGACTTTTCTGCAAGTTCTTTCTGGGTCCTTCTCTCCCCCCCCCCCACTTACTCCTGGGGGAATCTCTTCTTCCTTCTCTTCAGTTTCAAATATACAATATTGTTGGTGGCTGCTAAATTTATAATATCATCTGAGATTTCTCAAAGTGCTAAAATCCCATATGCTACTGTCTACTTGGAATCTCCTTTTGATATCTCATATGTCACTTACATAACAGATAAAAATTGTTACAAACATTTATTATGACAACTTCATTGAGATATCCACATACCATAAGGTTCAGTCTAAAAGTATACAGCTCAGTGATTTTTAGTATATTCAGAGATGTGCAGCTATCATAACTAATTCCAGAATATTTTCATCACCCCCAAAAGAATTCTCATACACATTAGCAGTCATTCCTAGCTCCCCTCTCTCCTCAGCCCCTAGCAACCACTAATTTCCTTTCTGTCTCTATATCTGCCTGTTCTGGACATTTCATAAAATGTGTCCTTTTCCTGGCCTCTTGAACTTAATATGATGTTTTTAAGGTTTCTTGATAGCATATATAATTTAGATGGAATATCACAAAACTGATAATTTAGATCTTGAATGTATTAATTTTGTTTAACATTTACCTTTTCTTAAAAAAAATACACAATGTGAAGCTTTAATTAGTTTTAACCTGTGAAATCTCACACACATTCTGTGATATTTAACTTTTGGAAAGATAAGCTATTTTGTTATTTTCTTGAGATTAGCTGCATCTGTTTACCCATTTTAAAATAGCTTTATAAAATCCATTTTGTAGGAAAAAATATTTAATTGTTCCAGAATAATGGGTTTAATTCATGGGTCATATTTAATATTTTTTCTGAAGTTTTGAATGAAATAAGGCATCATCATTTTAAGTGTAAAATGTCTTTGTGTTTAAATAACATTATTGAATTATGTTACAAAATACCAAACTATTAAGAGTCAGAATTATATTTTCTTCATACTTTGAGGCTTGGTATTCATGAATGTATAAAAGCACCATTTACTTTGAAGATTTACATATAAGACTGTATTTATTTGAATATGAACATCTAAATAAATCACCAGGATCATCTAAATGTTCTTTTTAATTAGGATTTTAGAAATTAGTCTTTCTTAAGAAATGTAGCCATTTTCTAAAGCCATTTAGGAATTTCTCAAAACAAATCAGTGGTTTTCTTTGTCATGAGAGAACATTTATAAAGAAGTAATAAATGGGTTTTTTAAAAAATTAGTATTTTTATAAGGAAAATATGTTTGTGAAAATTAATATGAATAAGCTAAGAGATTATGGCATTTTGAGTTCTGAAAGATGTAAACCATTTTTGAAGAATATAAAATCTTGATTAAAGTGGTATTAAAGATGACTTCGCTATTAGATGAATTCTTTTCATGATTCATATAAAACTTTAAAATAGGTGCTCACTTATAGGTGAGATGTTCTACCCTCCACTATGTGCCATTTAAGGGTAGGAGGAACTCTTCATTTCAGATGTGGTGAGTTGAGTTATATTGATGTGAAGAATAGTAGGATATTGTTTTTAGATTTTTGTGAGGTATTAAACATTAGGTCAGTCAGCATAGTCACTCATATGACTAGATGCACATAGATGGAGTTTTAAATTCACAGTGTGGAAGGGCATGAACACTTATCAGAACAGAAGGAAATATGTGGTTAAACGGTTTCAGCTCTTAACTGTAGACTATTTCCCTTCATCCAAATGAGAGGAGAAATGGAACCTTAGGTTTGGTGAGGTTTTTTTCCTATTGCAAGTTGAAATTGGTTCATCATGGTTTCTTGAAACCCTTAGCAAAAATGGTTGTTTAGCAGTGTAGGGAAGTGACATAAATGTATATGTAGTAGGAGTCCTATAGATTTTATATTACAGGTCTCAGGAACAAATTTTCTAGCATATTTGTAATTATTGGAAGTCAGTTCTTATTGAGCATCTTTCAAAACAAGAAGGATGCAAGAATCTTTGTGAAGAAAACTGCTAAATAATCTCAGTGACTCAGGAGACTGAGGCAGGAAGATCGTGAGTTCAGAGCCAGCCTCAGCAGCTTAGTTTAGGCCATAAGCAACTCAGTGAGACCTTGTCTCTAAAAAAACATAAAAAGGGCTGGGATGTGGTTCATTGGTTAAGTACCCCTGGGTTCAATCCCTGGTACCAAAACAAAAACCCTGCTGAACTAAGTAAAGAACAAAATTATGCTTCCAACTTTTTTTTCCCCCCAAAATGAGAAACTGTCTTACCAATTTTCTGTACTCATAGTAGCTTTCAGAGCACTGAAATTATCCAGAGAAAGTACATTTGGATAAGTGAACTTATCCATAGGTAATAAAAAAACTTCATTTCTAAATGAAGTTAAAAAAACTTCATTTCTATTTGATTACCTGGAGTTTTGAGTATCATTTAGGTACTGCTTCTGCATTTAAAATATCTTAGCAAGACAGTAAATGATTAAAATCTATGCTAATTTTCATTCAGAAGCCCATATTAAATGAGGTAATGAGAATCTAAAATGATGTTTTAAAAAAAATAACTGTTAAAGTGTATTGTTAGGGTAGAGGAGATTGTAGGAAGTGTAATAATTCTCTTAAAGTTTTTATCTGTATCATAGTGAAATATTCACTTCAAGGTAGCATTAGCACCATCCTAATTACCCTTAATTTTTATTTATTTATTTATTTATTTTTTTGATATGAGGTCTATTTCTGTTGGCTAGACTGGTCTCCAGTTTCTAAACTTAAGTGAATCTTCCTTGCTTCAGTCTCCCAAGTAGCTGAAACTATAGGTGGGGTACCACCAAGCCTGACAGGAATGAGTCAGTATGAAAGTTAATTTGGTGATTGAAAATAATATGAATTTGGAAGTCTTAAAGTGAGTTTTACTCTAGGAATGGTGAAGAACTTGCTTATTTTTTGCAGAAGAAAGCTTAAAACTTTAAAATTTCAATTAATTCCAAAGCTTAAGGATATAGGAGTTTTCTGATAAAGTTTAATGTTTATCATAGTATTCCCCCTTGTTGAGAATTCATAATGTTTGGTTTTATTCTTAAGTTTTTATTATGTTTTGATTTATTGATGGATAGTGCATAATAATTTTAACAGTGAGTTGAAATAACTATAGATTTTGGGTTAATTTATTGATTTCTGGGAAAATTATTGATTTTATATTAGTTCATAGCTATGACCTAATACATTTCCTGGTGTATTTTAATGATTGTTAAATAGTTTAAATTAAATTCCTTTGAAGAGATAATGCCTTGCAAGAGAAAAACAGGATTAATTATCAGGAAGCTGTGCAGTAGCTTATAAAACTAAAGGAAATATGAAGAGTTGAACCGTGGCTGGCTACAGGTATCGAAGTTGAAGGAAGCAATACATGCTCTAATCAGAGGATAGTGAGTTCCAGTTGTTTTCCCTCTTTATATCTTTCTATGCAAAATCAGAAGAACATCAGGACAAAGAATCTGGTGTCCTAGCCTTAACTGGAAGAGTAAAGAAACATTCTTCAAGCATCACTTTATTACGAACAGTTTTTACAAATCCTATATAATTTTCTTTTTAAAATAATCTGGAAAATTGTGACTAGAAATAAAATCCTATGTCTGAGGATATAACTTAATGGTAGAGCACTTGCCTATCATTGAGTTTGATCCCCAGCACTATGAAAGGAAGAAAGGGGAAAGAAAAGGAAAAGGAAGAAGTAGATAGAGAGGGAGGAAGGGGAAAAAGGAAGGAAATAAAATCCTAGTAGGGCCAATTAATTTATAGAATATGTCAGAGACTGTGGTGTGTGTATTTTTTTAAAGAAAACTATGGATTGTTATAAATAAGCTTAAACTTTTAATGTTCACACATCTGATAATTTTTTAGTGGTTTTCATCCTTCTTTTCTATGTCTTAGGTGTATTTGAAGGCTCCCATGATTCTGAATGGAGTCTGTGTTATCTGGAAAGGCTGGATTGATCTTCAGAGACTGGATGGTATGGGGTGCCTGGAGTTTGATGAGGAGCGAGCCCAGGTAGGGTGACGTCAGGCCTTTCTGAACATTCGTCTTTTACTTAGCCCCTAATCTTGCTCTTGTCTAGGGACCTATTTTACTTAGTCTTTAAAAGTAAATATAGAGCCAGGTGCGTTAGTGCATGCCTATGATCCCAGCAGCTGTGGAAGCTGAGGCAGGAGCACTGCAAATTCAGAGCCAGCCTCAGCAACTTAGTGAGGCCCTAAGGAATTTAGTAAGCCCATATCTCAAAATCTCAAATGAAAAATGAAAATGGGGATGTGGCTCAGTGGTTAAGCACCCCTGGGTTTAATCCCTGGTACCAAAAAAAAAAAAAAACATAAAATCTAGACAATAATAAAAAGTAAATCAAGAAAATAATACATTCTAGTAATATTGAGGAATTCTGAAAATGTTGAAGCCCACGTCTGGTCTCAATTTGGGTAAAGTGTTTTTTTCAGTGGTTCCAGATTTTCATTGGGTTAGTCCTGTCTGCTTGGTGGGAACTTAAAAGTTCAGTAAATGGTTCTATTTAGTGTTTGTTAGTGAACCTTAGAACATTATAAGGGGGATAAAATCATTCAAAATAAAATGTAGAAACAGACTAGGTGTGGTGGTGCACTCCTATAATCCCCACAACTCCAGAGAGATTGAGGCAGGAACGTCACAGATTTGAGACTAGCCTCAGAAACTTCAGGGGACCCTGTCTCAAAATAAATAAAAAAGGGATGGGGATGTAGCTCAATGGTAGAATGTACACAAGGCCCTGGTCAATCCTAGTACTAGAAAGAAGAAAAAAAATGTGGGATTAGCACTTTTGGAATGCCTGAGTAGGAATTTGGCTAATCTTCTCCCCCAAAATAGTCTGGTTTAAAAACCAGCCAGACATGGCCATACATCCCTGTAATCCCCACAACTCTGGAGGCTGAGGCAGGAGAATCACAAGTGTGAGGCTAGACTTAGCAACTTAGTCCCTGTCTCAAAATAAAACAATAAAAAGAGCTGATATGTAGCTCAGTAGTAGCATGCCTGAGTTCATTCCCCAGAACTGCAAAAAGAAAGAAAAGAAAAAAATTTATTTGTCTTTGGAAATTAACCAAAGAACACAAAGTGAGAGACCTTTATTCAAACAGAGCTCTTAACTTTTAATAAGATCAGTGACAGTCTGTGACATTGTAGTCAGGAGCTGCTGCCATCCCTTTCCCACCTCTGAGGTCCCTCAGGTTCTATCCTGCATTGGCAGGGTAAGCCACAAGGGCTGGTAGCTCTGATTGTAGGGAGGGAGGAAGGGGAAAAAAGGAAGGAAATAAAATCCTAGTAGGGAAGATTAATTTATATGGTCAGAGAAAATATAGACCAGAGCTTGGAGAAGATCCATGCCCAGGATATTGTTGAAAACAATAGATGACTTATTAGCAATCTGGCAGTTATTGTTTTAAGAAGCAATAAGAAGGCCAACCAGCCAGAACTTTATCAGGGAGATCCAGGGACATATATAGCTAGAGTAGCCCTACTAAGATCACACTTTTGTGGACTGGAAATTCACATGTGTGTTCCAAGCTATACCTGCTTTAGAGAGAAGACAAAGCGGCCCTTGTAAGCTGCTAGACCCTGGCAAAACACATAGTAAACTGGTAAACTCACCAAATTTAGCATTTCCCCAAACCTCACATAGATCTTATGGCAAAGAACAGAAGCCTATTGGCTTAGATAATTTAAGCAAAACCTCTAACCTATAACTGGCTGACAGCTAAGCTATGCTGACCCGTAGGTAGCCTTCCAGAAAACAAGACTTAAAAAGATCACACAAAACAAAAAACTGAGCAGTGGCATCAGTGGCTACACACTGCTAGGCAAAGTAGACTATAGGATTATTCAATTCGAGTCAGTGAACAAACAAAAAGAGCCAACAACAAGCTAGAAGCAGGATCAGAATTCAGAGTTGCTACACCATGTTATCTAAAATTTCAGTTTTCAACCAAAAAAAATCATGAAATACACAAATAAGCCTGAAAAAAAGAAAAAGAAGAATGCAATAGAAACCTTCAAGGGGTTCCAAAATATTGGTTCTTAGAGATGTGAATTTCAAAGTAGTTATTTACTTCAAAGAACTAAAGGAAAATTCTTTTTTTTTTTTATTTCTTTGCTTTAAAGATTAAAATTTCTGAGCACATGCCTGTAATCCCAGCTACTTAATTTGAAACCAATATGGTAACTTAATGAGACTCTGCCTCAAAATAAAATAAAAAGGGCAGGAAATACAGGCCAGAGGTAGAATGCTCCTGGGTTTGATCCCTAGCATAAAAAATAAATGAATTTTTTTTTAAAGATAAAATTCTGATGACGGTGACTTTCCAAATATATAAAATCAATAAAGAGGTCTAAATTATAAAATAGAATCATGTGGATGTGGTAGCATGCACCAGTAATCCCAGCAACTCTGACAGCTGAGATGGGAAGATTGCAAGTTTGAGACCGACAAATAAAAAATAAAGGAAAAAAAAATATTAACAATGTAGCTCAGTGACAAAAGTGCCCCTGGGTTCAAACCCCAGTGCCCCCCAAAAAAAAAGGCTCACATATAAGGAAGCCACAATAAAATAAACAACTGGCCTATTTTTGTTGTTGTTGTTGTTGTTTGTTTTGTTGTTCTGGAGGCTAAAGAGTAGTAAGATGGCATGTGCAGAATGCTGGAAGAAAAGGTAAAGCACATTACCAGATGTTAATGTCACCTAATTTTTTGGTATTAAATTTGTTAGTAGAGTTGAAATGATAATGACAAGGAAAAAAAAAACAAGTTTCATTATTTCTTTGTTCTCTCTTCCCGTATTGTTCTCCATTTATGGAAATGTGAGAATTTCTAATTGAAGAGATCAAAAAATGAAACCTTCCTTGTAAAACAATAAAGATTCAAAATTTAAATTCTTAAGAAAGAATCCCTGCTACCCTGATTTCCACAGTGGTAGGAGTCCCAGTTCTTTCAGGAAAATGATATTTTCCAGGCCTCAGAGTTCTCTTTCATAAAACAGGGGAAATGCTACCCACAAAATTATTGGTAGCCTACCATAATACCTGGCATACATCAGTTTCTAAATGAAGATTCTTGATTTTGTTAATTTGCACTTGAGCATTTTATACTTAACAGTTTCTACTATTCTTAAGGGATCCTAATCTGTCTCTTACATTAATATGTTATTTTGAAAGGAATGAATTTCAGCCTTCAGTCATTGGATATGTTTATGCTAGAACAGGGAGTAAACCTGGCCAGTAGCCCCACTTCTGTGTCCCAACACAATTTTTGTTTATCTCTGCTGATCCACAGACAGAAGTAACTTTTCTAAATTGACCAAAAAGTTGTTTGAAAATTCACCTCAATTCTTGGTTGGTGTTACATCAGTAATGATACAGTATTCAGTTGGCCCTCCACATTGCTGGGTTCTACATCCATCCATTCAACCAACTGGATCAAAAATATATATTTTTAAGAATTATTTGCATTAAACATATTTTTCTTGTGATTCTTCCCTAAACAATTATATTAGGTATGATTAGCAATCTAGAAATGTTTTAAAGAATACAGGAGGATGCATATAGGTTATATTCAAGTACTACTTTTTTGATTTGTTTTATTTTGCTTTGTGGTGCTGGATTTTAAACCCAGGGTTTGGTGCATGCTAGGCAAGCATTCCCCACTTAGCTACATCCCTGACTCCCAATTTCATTTTAGCCAAGGATATTGCATGCACTTATTTTGTGTGGATACCAAGGGATAACTGTAATTTGATGTAGAATGAAAGAGTGATCACTTGTCGTTTCTGATACGTTCCTGAAAGTAAAAGATGTCATTTAAAATAACTAAAATCATATAACATTTTGACCCACAAAATATTTTATTGCTGCTAGTCTTAGAAAAGTAATGGTTGGGCATGGTGGTACATTCCTGAAGTCCCAGCTACTTGGAAATCTGAGACAGAAGGTTCATAAGCTCAAGGCCAGCCTGGTCAACTTAGTGAGATTCTATATCAAAGTAAAACTAAAAGGGCTAGAGATGTAGCTGACAGGTAGAAAGAGTTTACCTAGTATGTGTGGGGCCTTAGATTCAATCCCCAGTACCGCAAAAAAGGAAAATTCTATGCAAAACTGTTTTCAGAAGCAAGTTTTTCTTAAAAAAATAACTTATCTTTGTACATTATAGCAAAATGAAAAATTTATCTTTATATTAATTAGTCTATAAGAATAAATATTTTTAAAAATTTTAGAGTCTCATACATGCTAGCCCAATGCTCTACTACTGAGCTATCTACACCCAGTCCCTTTTATTTATTGTTTTGAAACAGGGTCTCACTACTTTGCTGAGGCAGGCTTCAAACTTGCAATCTTCCTGCCTCCCACCTCCTAAGTAGTTGAGATTATAAACACATGTCACCATGTCAACTTAATGTCTTAATTCATTTTTTAGAATAAAGGTGCCTATAATGTTTTAATTAATAAATTTGGACCCTTGACATCTTTGGCTATTCCCTGAGCTGTATAAAAAATTGACAACAAGCTTAGCATAGTGGTACATGCTTGTAATCCTAGCAGTTTGGGGGTCTGAGGCAGGAGATTGCACATTTGAGGCCAGCTTCAGCAAAAGCACAGTGCAAAGCAACTCAGTGAGACCCTGTCTCTGAATAGAATATTTAAAAAGTGCTAGGGATGTGGCTCAATTGGTCAAGTGCCCCTGAGTTCAATACCTGGTACCAAAAAAAAAAAAGTGCGGTATGAAAAGGTTCTTCCCAAAAAGAATAGATATGAGAATTGAAGAGGAAGACTTAAAGCTATCTTTATTTGCAAAATATACATGTACCTAGTATATCCAAAACAATTTATAAACCATTAGAAAAATTAATATGAAAAAAAAGAAAAATTAATATGGATGTTACAAGGTATTGGATATAATACAACATCAGTACACAATCAGTTATATTTCTGTATATTAACAACAACAACAAAAAAAGACAAATACAGGGATGGAGTTATAGCTCAGTGATAAGAGTGCTTGCCCAACACCTAAGGCATTGGATTTGATCCTCAGCACCACATAAAGATAAATAAAGTGTTGTGTCCATCTACAACCAAAATATATATATATTTTTTTTAAAAATAAACAAACATGAAAGTGACTGCAGTGCAACCTCCTGTTCCATTCCAGTTAATTAAAACCACACCCCCTTGCGTGTGCACAGAGTATATAACAGTACTCACTTTTTTTTTTTTTTTTCTTTGTACCATGGATTGAACCCAAGGGCACTTAACCACCATTGAGCCACATCCCCAGCTCTCTTAATTTTTTATTTAGAAATGGTCTCACTGAGTTGCTTAGGGCTTTGCTAAGTTGGTAAGCCTGACTTTTAAACTCTCAATCCTCCTGCTTCACTCAGCCTCCCGCATACTCAAGTTTAACAGCAGTTAGTTTTGTCCATTTATATAGATGGATTCATAAAATATTCACTGTTTTCTAACACTCAGTATATTCGTGAAATTAATCTGTGTTAGTATGTTGTAGTTTTTCATTCTCCTTGTATTTCTTTGTATGATCATGCACTCTACAAATTTTACTGTTAATGGTCATTTGGGCTATTACTGATAATGTTGTTTCAAATATCCTAGTATATGTTGTTTCAAATATCCTCTCCTCTGGAGAGGTCTGTATATTTATTACTATTGTATACATGCCTGGCATAGAACTGCTAGATCATATGTGCAACCTTAATTTTTCTTTTTTTCCCCCACATTTTTAAATTGGTACACTATAGTTGTGCATACTGATGGGATTTGTTGTTACATATTTGTACATGCACACAATATAACAATAAATTTGGCCAATATCACCCCTTAGTACATCTTTCCTTTCTCCCTACCTCCCCTGGTCCCTTTCCTCTACTGATCTCCTTTTGATTTTCATGAGATCCCCATCCTCCCTCTTAATACCTTTATTTACCTTTTTCCTCTCTAGCTTCCACATGAGAGAAAACATACAACCCTTGGCCTTTTGATTCTGGCTTTTTTCACTTAACATAATGGTCTCTAATTCCATTTTCCTGCAAATGACATAATTTCATTTTTCTTTATGGTTGAATAAAACTCCATTGTATATATGCCACATTTTTTTATTCATTTATTCATTGAAGGACACTAGCCTGGTGTGAATTGTGCAGCTATAACCATGAGTATGCATGTATCACTGTAGTATGATGACTTTTAATTCTTCAAGATAAATACCAAGTGAGCAGAGTGGTGCATGCTTGTAATCCTAGCAATTTAGGGGCACTACTTCTTTTAATTCTTTAGGATTAAAGAATTAATCTGGGTCATATGGTTTTTCCATGCCTAGTCTTTTGAGGAAACTCCATACCGATTTCCATAGTGGTAACCTTAATATTAACTGCCATTTTTCTAAACTTTGTGCCAGTGTTACCTAACCAGCACATCTTTTACTGCTCTACATCCTTACCAGCGTTTGGTATTATCTGTCTTTTTCATTTTAATCATTCTGATGGATGTATGCTAGTATCTTCTTATGGTTTCAATAATCATTTCTCTGATGATTTAATAAAGTTGAGTATCCTTCATTTGTATAGCCTCATTTGTAAAGTACTGGCTAAAAGTCTTTTGTCTCTTTTGGTTTGTTGTTATTGTTGTAGTATTGGGGATTAAACCTAGGGGCATTTTACTGCTAGTTACAAACCCTGCCCTCCCCCCCCTTTTATTTTATTTTGAGACGAGATCTTGCTAAGTTACCCAGGCTGGCCATGAACTTGTGATACTCCTGCTTTAGTCTCCCAAGTGGCTGGGATTACAGGCATTTACCATTGTGCCAGCCTTTTGTCTATTTTTATATTGGGTTGTTTTCTACAATAAAAGTATTTTCTCACTGAAATGTAGTTTCTTACATATTTTGAATAGGTCCTTTGTCAGAAAGTTCTCTCACAAATTAAGATGCTTCTGAATATAACTCAAAACTATTTAATGATTGCATTTTGGTATTTTAATTTTAGTTATTTTAATTTTAATTATTTTGTAGATACAAATGTCAGTATGTTTTTTATTTACATGCTTGGTTTCCAATAATGCAATTCTCTAAAAATGTAAAAAATGGAAAATTTTTGTACATCACCAGTAAATATTCTTCCACACATCCCCCCACAAGAAAAAAATAAAAAATCATTGCCAGTGTAAAAACTACATTGGTTTCAGAGTGGTTCTTTAAAGACTCAAATTTTCCAAAATAGAATAGACATTATGATTGCTGTATGTATATAGGTGACTCTGTGACCAGTATGATTCTGCAATCTGTACAATCAGAAAAATGAGAAATTATACCCCAACTGATTCAAATGTATGAATTGCCAAGATCATTGTAATGTCATGTGTCACTAATAAAAAAAAAGACTCAAATTTTCTAAAAATCCAAAGATAATGTGTACTGTCATGCAAGTTTTTTTTTTTTTTTTTTTTTTTTTTTTTAATGCCAGGGATCTAATTGAGGGCCTTGCACATGCCAAGTGCTCTACCACTGAGTTTACATCCCCAGTGCTCATGATGAGGTCTTTGTTGTTCTTCTTCTTTAGCATCAGCTTTGTTACAACACTTCTGTAGTTCAGTTACTTTTATTATGAGTGTGTATAGATACTTGTAAATTCTAAAACTATAAAGTACAAATGTCAGCAGAGTGTCTCCTTTCTTTGGATGCAGTGATGAATTACATGTGTATCAAAACAAGTTCCTAGTAAATTTCTATTTTGTGTTTTTTTTTTAATTCACTGAAAATGTTATTTTCCTATAGGTCTACCAACCTTCATATTTATATTATCAACATAGGAGCCAATAATCTCACCTTCATTATTATACTTTTTAAATGGTTTTACTTTTGTAATCACAAACTTTGGAAAATTTTTTGTTTTCTCCCCATGATTGGGTTAGAAAAATAAATCCATTATTGGAATTAACAGACTTTCTGTTTCAAACACCAGATGACACTAATGCAAAACTGGTGTCCTTGAGCTATAAGATTTTCCTATTAAGCCAACATATGAACAGCTTTGCTTTTTTTGTATGTGTATAAGAATGTGGATAAAATTAACTTGGAAGAGTCATTTGATTTAAATGAAGTTATGTTCTGCAGAGTGATTGATTAAATGTACCATTTGCAGCTGCATATGTTAAATTGTTGCCTTTAAAGTAGATACTGATGCTTCTTCAGCAGATTTATTTCTTCTGGTTTTCATCTGAGAAGTGATATCATTCTGTCTCCCACAGCATAGCACACATATATATAGGTTTATCAACTTTCTTGGAAACAAATGTGATTAATTTTTCATTAAATGTGAAATTCCGTTTTTTAAGTTCTTTGCTGCAGAAAGGTGTTACCAAATTGTAAATAAATACATTTGTAGATTTAGATAATACAGTAAAGATAAAATCACTGCAGCAAAAGTAGTCAGAATATTCTATATGTGCTCTATAACAGAAAGGCTGATTTTTTACTTCCCATATGAATTTTACAGACACCCAGCTTTATTTTATGTTTACTCCACCTGGCTACTCTGTGCAGGTTGTGGTATAAATCATGGTATAACTGGCTTTAAAACAGGAAGCTGGTGGGGACTTGAATACTGGAAACCCCTCACAGCATCACCTGAAGCTAGATAAAGTTAGTTGTTCCTAGCCATTAGTTTACTTCATAAGGGAGCACGTAGTTTTATCAGCAAGGGCTATCCTTGAAAGGGAGTTGTTTCTTGTACAAGATCAGGATGACACTGGTAATTGCCTATCTTTCTGATTTTACCATTTGTTAAAATGTGGATTCTGTTTACTGCACATACATCTCACTTGTCACTAATCAGACCAAAACAGGTTAGAACTAGAAAATAGAGGGCTACTAAATCTCTCCTAGCTTTATGTTTTTTGTTGTTGTTCTAATTAGTAATACTTGACAGTAGAATGCATTTTGACACATCATACATAAATGGAGTAAAATTTCTCATTTTCTGGTTGTACATGATATAGAGTTACTCAAGTCATGTAATCATATGTGCACATACAGTAATGATGTCCAATTCATTCTACTATCCTTCCTTAGCTGGCTTTTTTACTGCAAAAATTAGTAATACTTTTTATTCTTTTAACAACAAAAAAAAATCCATGACCATTGCTAGAATACATTAATGGCTAATAACTTTTTTAGGGACTCAAATCACATATCATGTTATATACTCATTTTATCCTCTAATTTTCCTCTACTGCACTTAATTGCAGTTGATAATTTTATATTGAATTGCTATTTTAATTTTATTTTCCACCTACCCCACTGGATCAGAAACTCCATGAAAAGCTTGTTCTCTTACATTATATCTATGGCACCAAGCATAGTGAGTTGGGCATAATAAAGGCTCAAAAAATATTTGTAGAATAAATGAAAAAATGAACAAGTAAATGCACAGAACAGAAGGATCATCAGCAAATATGTTCAGTTGATGCCTAACTAAATAATAAAAAGCCTTCAGAGAACTGGGACAGCATTCTTTTGCAAGTACCTCTGGCTTGTATAGTACATTCTGAGTGTACAATAGGTATGTGTAATGTTTAAAATGTGTGAATTTTACATACATTAATGTTTGTAAAATAATTCTAACACAGTGCTGTCAGATAATTGCTTAGGCACTTATGTGTTATCTAGTCTTTACAAAAACATTGTTGTACAATATTTCTCTGCTCACTTTACATATGAATTTACAGTAGAAAATACCTTGTCCTGGGTCCTAAAGATAGTAAGAGCATCATAACATTTTTTATTCAGTCCTGGAGATATAACCCAGGGCTTCTTGCATGCTAGGCAGGTGCTCTACCAGTGAGCTGTATTCTCAGTTCCAAGAATGGGAATTTGATCACATTTCTTCAATTCTGTTTAAGTTAATAGGTAGACATTGTGTCATTGAAAATTATAAGTATTTTTTTTTAAACCCTGCTAACAATGACAAAGGATGTAGAGTAAGGTATCCAGAAGGGCTCAGTCCAGGTCTGGTATGGCACTTATACTATCAGAGACCCCAGAGTCTTTTCATCTTCCTTCTCTATTGTGCCCAGCAAATGACTACATCCTCTTTATTATGTTTGCACAGGTAGCTGCTGCATCTGTGAGAATTACATCAATTCCCAAGAAGGGATGGTGAAATGTCTCCTAAATAACTTGCTTGGAAGCCACATTAGGTGACTTGTGCTTATGATCTCATTGACTAGAAACAAAATACATGGCCACCCCTCGTTCCAAAGATTCTAGGAAAGTCAATATTGATGGGTTTTGATGTTGTTTTGGTTCTTTTAGTTTCTTCAGGTTTGCCATTGAAAATCCTAACACATCTTCAAAAAGTATATGACTACAAGGTTGAAAATCCTGTGCTGTATGTACAGTGAGGGATTTTGTTTGTTTGTTAAGTTAGAAGGTATTGTGTGGTTAGGTTGTGCCTTAGAAGACGTGCATTGGTTTCTGTGGTGAGTGGTTGGAGTAACAGAATAGAAACAGAATAGATCATTTAGAATACCTTTGCAGTAATCCAGCTAAGGGCTTTTAGTTTCCCAAACTAAGGAAATGTTTGTAAGAATAGAAAGGAGATTCATGCTGGAGTTGTGGCTCAGTGGTAGAGCACTTGCCTAGTATGTGTGAGGCATTGGGTTCGATTCTCAGCACTGCAGATAAATAAATGAATAAAATAAAGGTCCAGCAACATTTTTTTAAAATTCTTTTAATAATGGAAAGGAAATTAAAGATTCCAAAAATGTAGGACTCAATGGTGATGGTTAATTGTCTCTGTGGAAACTAGAAGAGGGTGAAGAATTAAAGATGGCTCAGATTCCTAGTTGAATTGAATGAATGGTGCTACCAGCTGAGACTAAAGAAGAATAAAGGAGAAAGTTTATAAAGTGCTTTTTTATGACAAAATGAGTTTGAAATATCTGGATTTTTTCATGTGTTGATTTTTAGTCACTGGGAAAAAATTAGGATGCTATATTATATGTTATTTATTGATAATTTCCCTTAGAAATATATTTGGTTTTTGTTTTCTAGAAGTTTCTGGCATTTTATAGTCAGTTTTATATATATATATATATATATATATATATACACACACACATACATATATATATATATATATATATATATATATTTCTGGCTTTTGTGTCATAGTTAGGGCCTTATTTCAAATGAGAAATATTTTTTTTTTCCTTGTACTTCTATGGTTTAAATATTGACAGGAATTTCATTTTGATGAGTAAGAAAAATGAAGGGAAAAAAAGGGAAGGGCTTTTCAATTGTTTGAATACAATTAAACATGACTACTATTTCCAGCATGTATTACAAAACATGAAAATATACTATACTGAATTTTTCTCTTAAAAGTACTCCCAAAATTTATTTATTTATTTATTTATTTTGGTGTTGATATCTTGAGAAGTACTTTACTTTTTGTTTCCTTCAAAAAATAAAACATCCCCAAATTTTAAAAATTTATTATAAATTTAAATAGTTATTTCACATATATTCTGACAGCAGGAGGATGCATTAGCACAACAGGCCTTTGAAGAGGCTCGGAGAAGGACACGTGAATTTGAAGATAGAGACAGGTCACATCGGGAGGAAATGGAGGTGAGAGTTTCACAGCTGCTGGCAGTAACTGGTTAGTACTTTCCCCAAAACTCTCAGGCTGTTTGTGATATATGTGCATGATATTTTTTAATGATTTAATTTTGACTTTCAATTTAAAAATTGTACTTGCTTATTCTGTTTGTTAAATGAAATTGCTAAAAAGAAACGTATTCTAATTTTAAGGTTGTATGTGAATTCCTCATTTATTGTTTTTCATAAAAATTATTTATTACAATAAGGTATATTTTCCTCTTAATTCATCAATCTAAATATTTTTGAGATTATTTGTAAAAATTACCAATGTTAACATAGAACATTATTATTTTGGGTTACTGGGGATTTAACCCTACAGCACTTTACCATGGAGCTATATTCCCCAGCCCTTTTATTTTTAATATTGAGATGTGGTCTCACTATGTTGCCTAGGGCCTCAATAAGTTGCTGAGGCTGGCCTTGAACTTGTAATTCTCTTGTCTCTACCTCCGAAGTTATTGGGATTATAGGTATATGCCACCACACCCAGCAAATTTAATAATTTTCAAACTACTCAAAGAATAGAATTAAGAAACTTCTTCTTAACATTTTTTTATTACAGAATAAAATACAGGAAAGTGTGTTATGCAGTTTTAAAGTTTGGTATCTTTGTTGGCATGGACATATATTTTTTTTCCTATATAAAATTGGAGCCTGCTTTAAGCAGATCTGAATTATAAGAAGTAAAAGAATACATAAATGGTTGTATGAGTAACATAGTCACAGAAAGGTGAAGTTATTAAAAATAAACTAAAAATTCTTTAAAAATATATTTGAACAAAATAAAAATAAGAACTAGTGTGTTTTAAAAATGTTCTCGGAGGTTAATATCTGTCATTCTTCCAGTTTATAAACTTAGTATCAACATGAACATTTCCTACAAGAAGAAATAGAGTTAGCATGGACACAATACCTTTGTAATACCTTTATTTTATTTGTTTATTTTGTGGTGCTGAGGATCAAACCCAGTGCCCCAGCCCAGCATGTGTTCATTTTTAATTAGGTCTATTAAAGCATTCATTTTATCAAATATGGTAATCTCTTTATTAAAATTTAATTATAGTATATCAACTAAATAGAATCATTTCCAGCCATGGAAAACAAATGTTTTGTACCTAAGGGAATCAAATTTATAATTACAGAAGGTAAATGGTGGTTACCAGGAGAAATGGGGAATGACTATTAAATGGGTATAGAGTTTCAATTTTATAAGATCAATCTGTTCTAGAGATGAAACATACTACAGTGTCACTACTGAACTGAGTGCTCAAAAATGGTTAAGATGGTAAATTTTATGTTATATATTTTTACCACAGTTTTTAAAGTTTTAAAATCAGTGTTACATAATACAGAAAATTTATAGGTTTTTTTTCCAAGCGCAAAATTATATATACAATATCATTTAATGTAAAAGTGTGTATGTGCGCATGCACACATGTGCATGTTTACAAAGATAGTGTTAAGAGCCTAGACTAGAGCCAAACTGAGTTCTGAATCTAGTTGTACCACTTACTTTGTCACATTGGACTAATAACTTCACCTTTCTGTGACTATGTTACTCATATATAAAACAGGGTTATAATGAGCCTGTCTTCTAGGGTCATTGTGAAGATTAAATAAGTAAATACATGGGAAAGCACTTGTAGAGCATATGGCACTGACTAGATGTCAGCAGCTGTAATTGTTACTAGGTCCTTTTGTGTGGTGTTACAATATATCCGCTTAGAATAAATTTAAAAATAAAACCTATTCAGTGGTTAGTGTATGAAATAGATTCAGCATCTTTTAACGATTGATAGTCCTTTGTAAATGAATTTATTTGTCTAACGAACTGATTACAACTAGGGATGTTCCCAAGAATACCTTTTTTTAGCTCGGAAAAGAAAACAGGAAGGATATATGTGACATACTTGTTTTCTCTTAAGATTTTACAAACTTCCATGCTACCTTTTTTATTTTTTATTTGTAAAATTAAGTTTTTAATGTATGATATGTATTTGTTGTCTTACACTTACCCTTTTTGCTTATGCTATTTGCAACTAGATGTAGAATATACTTGTCTACCATTTATCAAAGCACAGCTTAAATGTTATGTATGACTGTTCTTATTCATCTTCCAGTTTGTAGTTAGTGGAAACCATAGCACTACTTATTTCTGTTAGTATTCTTATGGATAGTATGTTGAAACAATTATAAATATGCCTGACCTCCACTTAATTGAGATCCCATAGATAGAGCCCCTAATTTTTGTGTTCCTCACATTTATTCACCACAGTGTTTTTACATTGTGTTTAGTTGATAAATGAACATCTTCAGAAAAGTCCTATCCTGCCTGAGAACTAGAATTGTAGGATAGTTTGTGGGATAAAGTATATGATACATATTAATGGTGAAAATATTTTAAATATTTATAATTTGTTGGTTTATATAAATTAGTTAAATAAGTAATAAAGTAATGAGCCCCAACAGTGTTGTGCTGGATTCTGTATTAGGAACTGGAAATACATAGGTTCAAAATGCAGGGCTTCTGTCCTTGAGTATCATTCTTGTGGGAAAAATTAGTGTGTAAACAGATAATTGTGTCCTTTAGCAGCCTGCATATATAATGGTGGGTTCAAAGGGGACTGCAACAGTGTAAAGGAAGGAGGAACATTTAAGTTGGCTTTTGCTTGGAAGATTCAACGGAGAATACACTTGCAGGGATTTAAAGGAAGAGTTTGGGTTTGCCAGTTGGACAGACTGGGGAAAACTTTCCAGACAGGAGGAGCACTATCTTATTCTCATGAAGGAATAAGGGAGCTTACTAAGTCAGAGCATGGTCAGTCTTTCTGGAACCAGCTACCATGACCTTAAATTAATGTATTTGAAGAATAACTATGTGATAATTAATAAAACAATTATTTTGGAAGTTTTTAACTTGTTTGGTTTTTCTAATTTATAATATTGTTACTTGAAAAAATGTTTGATTCTCTTCTTGGAGCTTATCTGTGTCTGTGAACAAAAACTGTTAACAGAGGAGCCAAGTAATTTGTTGCTGAGATTTTTTTATTATTTTATTTTATCTTTTTTTTTTTTTTTTTTTTTTTGGTCAGTGACAGTGAGCATAGTCTTTGTAGTCAGACCTCATTTACATTTCTGCTCCATCACTTGCCAGTCTCTCTTAAGGCCCAGTTTTCTCATAGAAATTGTTGTGAGAATTAAATAGAAAAATGCTTGTAAAGCACTTAGTGTGGTTCTTGGTATGTGTATGCCTACAGTAAATAATATCTCTAAAGTACTTCTTCAGTGCTAAAAGCTCTACCACAGTGCTGGTTCCAGTTAATTGAATTATCTGGCTAGCAAGAACATCCTTTTAGTTCTCTTAAGTGTTTCAGGGCACTTTCTCTGCATTATGACTAGAGCATAGAGAAAGTTAAATTTTCATCAATGATTTAGATCTTATAATTCCTTACAGCAGTAATGTGAAATATCAGTTCTTGTAGAGAGCTGTCATCTAGGAGATTGGGCTGGAATCTGTCTCCAGAGTATGCACTGTAGGGAGGTTTGAGGTTTGCATGCCTTTTGGTACTTTGTTTGTATATGCTTTCTTCATTTCTTTCTTTATTGCTATTTTACCCATAAACTTTTTTTTTTTTTTTTGGTGGTGCTGGGGATTATACTGAGAGCCTCGTACATACTTGGCAAGCATTCCGCCACTGAGCCCCATCCCTAGCCCCTCATAAACACTTCTGTTTTATTAATTTTTTTTTTAGTCGTTGACAGACCTTTATTTTTATTTATTTACATTTAGTTCTGATAATCGAACCCAGAGCCTCACACATGCCAGGCAAGTGCTCTACCACTGAGCCCCAGCCCCAGCCCCTCATAAACACTTCTTAAGGTCAGCTTATATTCTTGCAGTTTATCTTCTTTTTCCTAAAAGAACAGTGGAGAAAAATGTTTTTCTCCTGTAATTAAACATCTTTAGGGATTAAAGTATCACCTTATCTATCATTCTTAACTATAATTGATGAAAGCAAGACTCTCAGAAAAATTAATTGACTTGCTCTCTTTCAAATAGTTAGTTAGTAGAAGAAAATGTGAGGACTTTGGGCTGGGGATGTGGCTCAAGCGGTAGCGCGCTCGCCTGGCATGCGTGCAGCCCGGGTTCGATCCTCAGCACCACATACAAACAAAGATGTTGTGTCTGCCGAAAACTAAAAAATAAATGTCAAAATTCTCTCCCTCTCATTCTCTCTCTCTCTCTCTCTCTCTCTAAAAAAAAAAAAAAAAGAAAATGTGAGGACTTAAACCATAGTTTTCTAACTAGGAGGTCTCTACAAATACAGCCTAGCAGTGGGAAATTAATTTCCACACCACCCATAAAGATGATTAGGCTGAAAAAGCAAAATCTGCCAGGAGAGGTTAAAAACCATTTTGCCTGGAATAGAAAAGGCTGAAGCAGAAAAGAATAATATTGGTTCTAGTGGGTGGTCCTGATGGCTGACTGGAGACAAGGACCAGAGAACACTGGTAACTCCTGGGTGGCAGTAACCCAGTAAATGGTCTTTGGAAGCCTAATATTCTGGCAACACAGAGGTTTAAGGATGTCTGCCACTGTTTGAATAACTTCTGAGACCTACAGCCCTGTCATGTTAAACTTGTAATGGTGCAACTCATGAGCATAATGTATGTGTAAAGTTAAGGTTTTAATAGTTCGAAGCAGAACTCTAAGTGGTTGGTGGTTCAGGGGTTTGGATTTTCACCGGTGTCTTTTAACCTAAAAATCAGTTATTAAATTCCATTGGCATGTTTCAAAACTTTACAGATGATAAAATGGAAAATTTTCTAATCACCATTCCTGGTGGAATTAGCATTTTCTTTTTCTAGGTTTTAAGGAAAAGATTATTTCAGTAGTATAGTATCTTCTTCACCTTTCAGAGGTAATGGCAGATTATTATTAATTTGGATGATGAAAGACTATAGTGAAATGAAGAAACATAATAACCTTGCCCAAATCACTGGTGTGCAATAAAATGATGTGCAAAAGATACAACATACTGCATATAATATCTTACCCTGTGGATATTTTTAAAAGGAATATATTTATTTGAATATGCATAGTTGTACTGTAGTAGGGTACATAAGACAGTGATACTGTAGCCAGGCATGGTGCACATACATAATCCTGCTTCAGAAGGATTATAAGTTCAAAACCATTTAGAAGGTCCTAAACAATTTAGCGAGACCCTGTAAGAACATTTGTTCTTAGTATTAACACATAATAATGAAAAACAGAAGATTCTTAAATATTCTGTCTGTAAACTGGCATATAGGCTATTTTTTTTTAATGTGAAACCATTCTGTTTTGTTGATGTTGTTGTTGTCCTGAACCAGGTATTGAACTCAGAGGCACTCAACCACTGAGCCACATCCCTAGCTCTTTTGTATTTTATTTAGAGACAGGATGTCACTGAGTTGCTTAGGGCCTTACTGAGTTGCTAAGGCTGGGTTTCAACATGTTATCCTCCTGCCTCAGCCTCTCGAGCTGCTGGAATTACAGGTGTGTGCCACTGTGCCCAGCCTGTGTATATTTTTAAAAGGAATATATGTGAAATTTTATACAGAGCCCCATTTTATTAAATAGATAAAAGGGTCATAACTCTGGATGAAGCAGAGGTAAGGGTTATTCTGATCTTCCTTTGGGGTTCCTGGAGTTTTTTAAGGAACCCTGTAGGTGGCAGAGGTAACTTTGAGGGCCTTTGATGTGGTAGAATAAACATAAGGTTTGTAATGGATTGCTAACTTTACTATTTTGCCATGTGACTGACATTGGGAAAGTTGCTATTCCTTCAACCTCATTTATGAAACCTACCTCAACAATTGTTGCTAGCTCAGTACCTGGTGCTTAAGAATGGCGGCTTAGTGAAAGGTAATGTCTTCACCCCTTCACCCACTTTCTATGCTTATGACTCCAAACATATCTTCAGTAGCAGTAAAAGTAGGCATATCCTAACTTCAGACTATGAAACTCAAAAATATCATTTTGCCAAGCTGTTTTGATACTCATAGTTGTTTTGTTTTGGTTTGGTTGGTCAGTGAGTTTGTTTTTTGAAACAACCAAAAATTTTTATTTTTTCTTGGTTCTTTGGGGGACTGAGTTAGCTGTTACTCCAGGGTTGAGCAGTGACTAGGAAGGGATACCTTCTGGAAACATACAGTTTGGGTTTTGTTTGTTTGTTTTATGGTACTAGGGATCAAACCCAAGGCCTTATGCATGCAAGGCAAGCACTCTACCAACTGAGCTATATCCCCAGCACCATAGTTGGGGTTTTAAAAAAATTTTTGTTCTAATTAGTAGAATACATTTGACACATCATACATAAATGGAGTATAACTTCTCATTGTACCTGATGGAGAATCACACCAGTCGTGTAATCATATATGCACATGGGGTAATAGTGTCCAATTCATTCTACTGTCCTTACTATCCCCATACCCACTCCCTTCACTCTCTCCTTCCTAATCCAAAGTAACTATTTTTTCCTAGCCACTACCCCCCACCATATAGTTCTTGATCTGGGTGTTAGTTATGTGGGCTATGTTCACTTTGCAAATTCACTGTTATATACTTAATTTGTCATTTTCTGTACTTTAGTGTTCCCCATTGGTGTCTATATATAGAAGTAGCCCAGTGCCTTTTCTTTTTTTGGTTTTTGTGAAGGAAGAAGAAGGTTAATAGTATTGTGACAAACCTAGTGCTTTATCATAGATGAATTAGATGCCTCTCTTGTCTGTTTGATGGCAGCTTGTATACTGTTTCGAGAGACTACCTTCAGCTTGATTGAACTCTTGACCTAAAATGTTATGTTGCACTGTTGGCAGTTGATTAGCTCCAAGGTGATAGGGTGCTGAAAGAGATTTTTTTTTTTTATCATTATCTAGAAAATGCTTTCATTGGGTTAAATTATAAAGTGTTAGCAAATAAATGGTTGTTTTTAATGTCAGAGAATGGGTAAATAAATATGTTCTATAAGGAGTTTTAATACAACTCAGCAAATCATAGGATAATTTTATGTGCAGACTATTTGGAAATAGAAAAACATAAAACACTTTATGTGGGTTTTGTATTTGTGTTTTGCATGTTTTCGAAGCCTTCGATTCTGTGTGGTCCAAGAAAAAAAAATTTCAGCCTTTATTTACTTTAAATTCCGAAGACTTTGCTTTTCAAATCATTTAACTCTACACATACTCACTCTTGTGTAAGAAAAACATCAACATCAGAATATATCTGTACTGGACTTTCTTGGGACATGTTTTGGGAAAATGCAAATGAGCGTGAACTGGAAATAAGAAAGACTGAGAATGAGAGGTGGAAGAAGATAATTGAGGTAGGAAGAAGGAAGAGGTGTGTTCTTCTAGTTTTGATTTGCTTTTATCATAGGAAGGATAAATGTTTTCTTTTACAACTTAGTTTATAAAAATTACTCTATCTGCAGGATGTGTTTGTTGTTCTAAGCATTTAGAATGTTATTTTAAAAGTTCACAAGGTAAATTGGGAAGTGATGAGCAATTTTAACAGTGTCAGCACAGGTGCATACTGTGCTAGGTGCTATACATTTTAATTTTTGCTGTATACTTGATTCTTTTTTTTTTTTTTTTAACCCCTCCATACTGGGATTTGAACCTCTTGGTGCTTTATGACTGAGCTACATCCCTATCCCTATTTGGTATTTTTTGTTGTTGTTGTTGTTGTTGTTTTTTTAGTTATACATGAACACAATATCTTTATTTATTTATTTATTTATTTATTTATTGGTAATGTGGTGCTGAGGATTGAATGTAGTGCCTCACAAGCACTGTGCCACTGAGCCCACACCCCCAGCTACCTATTTTCTTTTTCTTTTATTTTTTTAAAGAGAGGAGAAAGGGAGAGAGAGAGAGAGAATTTTTTACTATTTATTTTTCAGTTTTTGGTGGACACAACATCTTTATTTTATTTTTATGTGGTGCTGAGGATCGAACCCAGCGCCCCACGCATGCCAGGAGAGCATGTTACCACTTGAGCCACATCCCCAGCCCCTTTCTTTTTATTTTAAGAAAGGGTCTCACTAAGTTGATGAGTCTGGCCTTGAACTTGTGAACCTCTTGTCTGCGCCTCCTGAGCTGCTGGGATTACAGGTGTGGTCCATTGCACCTGAGTGAATCTCTGTTTTTGAAGAACTGAGGCTAAGAAATGTGAGAATAGAAATTAAGAGAGGATAAGAAATATGCCTAAGGTCACATTTTTATAAAAAATATGATAGTGTAAAAAATATATATATATGGCTATTTCTGTGTAGCCATGACCAGTAGAGAAACCTCTAACTGCCGGGGACTGTTCCTTGTCGCTTGTTTGGAGTCATCCAATTATTATTAATATAATTTGAAAATTACTCTTACCCAAGACAAAAGCTGAACTATTCTTTTCCCAAAGTATTATTGGTAGGTTAGTAGTGATTTATAAATACGTAATTAGGATTGATTTTTCTCGGTGTTTCTTCATTGCTCAGCCCCTTTCTAACCTTCATTGACTGAAACCAGATGCTTATATCACCATCTCTGATTCTGCAGAATTGATCTGTCCTTATACATAGCATTGATTCTGTATGGAACATAATTGTTTTTTTGAGGCATATGCATCCATAGCTCTTTTAGTCTGGGATTGTGCTCCATAACTTTAAGTATTTAATTGAAAAGAATGTGCTAATATTTAGTCATTGTGTGTCTGCTAACAAAAAAATAGTTAAAATCTGCTAGAGGAATACATCAAATTTTAAGGAAAATCAAAGATGTGAGTGTTGGATTTTGTTCGAAAGTAAATAAGGAGGCTGTCATTTTTGTTTAAACAACAAAACCCTCTTAAAAGATGACACAGCTGGAGCTTCTGACAAAACTTGATCTCAGAGCTGGGGGTATAGCTCAGTGGTAGATGCATGCTCAGCATACACAAGGCTCTGGGTTCAGTTCCCAGTGCCTAAATATAAAAGCAACAAACTTGATCTTACAGTACAAATGTGATTTGTTGAGATCTTGTTTTGAAGGTCCAAGATGTTTCTTCTCTAATAAAATAACTGTTTTAGATCTTAAGAATTTGATTTCTGGTAGTTTTCAAAAATGACACAGACAATGGAGAATTAGTAGGTATTAATATACAGTTCCATTTAGGTAAAGATATTATACAGGTAGTTGCAGATAGCCTCTGCTGCTGGATTAGTTTATAACAGTTGTCTGAGAAAAAAATATCCGGGTGAAACATGATGGTGGCTTTGACTAGGGTGAGAATGTTAAAGAGAGTCAGAAGTGGTTAGGTTATGGATGCATTTAAAGGTAGAGCCATCACAATACACTTTTGGGGCCTACCATAGTGACACATGCTGAGGCTGAAGCAGGAAGATCACAAATTAAAGGCCAACTTCAGTAGGTTAGTGAGACTCTCTCAAAAAAAAATTTATAAAATGACTGAGGATATATGTAACTCTATAGTAGAATGCCCCTGGTTTCAGTCCCCAGTATTTAGAAAACAAACAAACAAAAAAGAATTCACTCTTGGGTATGAAAGAAAGACATGTTAGGAGTTTAACAGTAAAATGGTGTTGCCATTATCTACCATAGGAAAACTTGTGTTGGAGGAACCAACTTCTGTATACAAATAGATATCTGTACTTGGCCAGCATTTGGAAGCACTCAAGAAAGCTTGTAGAAAAACTCCCATTAGAATTTGTGAAAGAGACTGAAATAAAAGGTTGCATGTAGATAAAAGGAGCACTATGTTATATATTACAGAGTATGTCATGCATAGTGACATTTATAAGTGTTCTCTATTAGGCAGTTTGCCATAGATGGTTTAAGTAGGGTGTTCATTCATTCCGCAGTGAACCTTGAAATCCTCAGTGTTTATAATTGTCAAGCCTCTTGATTGTTAAATATTTTATAAAGATACTTCTGGGTATTATAAGCATACAAGATTTTCATTTTTACTTATGAGACAAATTTTATTCATAGTAATTCTGAATTTTAATTCTTAAGGTAGAGATCTGTAAAATTTACTTCAGAGATGGGATTGTTATATTTTACAGTTGTGTAATCAATAGACGATTTACTTTTCTGTGACTCCATTTCTTTATCTGTGAAATGGGGGAAAATAATAGCACATATATCTTACCATTGACAGGAGGGATTAAATTAGTTCTTTCATGGAGAGTACTCAACAGGGCTTTGCATATAGTTAGGGCTCAATAAATGTCAACTATTGCTAAAAGGAAAAGTTTGTTTCTAAGGTTATTGGCTGTGCTGATATGTTAGTTAAACCCTCTAATTCCTGAACTGAAACAGATTCTTTATTCTTTTATTCATAGTACATATTTATGATAATACTCTTTTGAAAATAAAATGGTCTTTACTCTTGACTTTTAAAGAAATTTAGCAAAATATGTCATATGTAATTTTAATTGTTCTTTTGCCAGATACTGATTGAAAAGTTTTTTGGGAAATTTTCTTATATGTAACTGGCTTATGTTTTATATCTCATATTTTATATATCTGGCATTTGGATTTTAAATCACTTTCTAACCCCAAATTACAATTTTGTCATTTCAGGCAAGAAGACAACAAGACCCTAGTCCTGGTTCCAATTTAGGTGGTGGTGATGATCTCAAACTTCGTTAATAGTAGCACAGCAAATGTGCTGCCCATCTTTACATACACATTGCTTCTAGTTGGCAGAAATAATTCATTATAAGACCAGAAACTGTGATAACTGGAGGTACTACGGTCTATTTCTCAAACCTAAGGCAGTAAAAAACATCACAAACTGCCATGGTTTTGCACTATGATTATAATACCTACATTTCTAATTTTTAAAGCATATAGCCAGTAATAATTTGAAATTTTTTTCTATGCAAGCTTACCTTGTTGGCATTATTTCAGTTGAAACTATCAATTTGTAAAGCTCTTTTTTCCTCCATTCTAATTTAAAGTTCATGTCATTTTAAAACAAATTTAAGTTTTTAATCCAAAGGGCTTTCTTTGATCAGTTGCTTTTTTTTTTTTTTTTTTTTATACTTTTAGATGTGTTGGTTACAGTTTCTTTTTAAATAGGCAGTCTTGATTTTTTTTCCTTCATTTCCTTTTGTTTTTATTGTCTATTGCATTTAAAAACTGTTGATACGTTTGCATTATTTACAAGCTAAAAACCTAGTAGCATAGAACTGTCTGCCACAGCCTTCTACCACAAAGTTTACAGTTGTTAAAGTTGCAGTATCCTTTTAAATGCTAATAATGAGCACCCTTTCTTTCCTTTTTAAACATAAAAAATTTAAATTTTATTAACTCTGTAATCTGCCCCAGGTGTGTTTTAGATTCAGCTTTGTAATCATGAGTTTGGGTGGAGATATTCTCCATAGATGATAACATTCTACTGAAATGCCTAAAGAAGTCACAGGCTGGCTTCTGTTTTATTCAGGGATTTTTTTTTTTTTTTTAATCAATCAAAAGGGATACTGGAGCTTCTTTATGTATGTAACAACATATTAAACTGGAGACAGTGATGAATCAGCTACAAAGGTAATATTGTATTAAAATCATGTTTAAGATAGCTGCTTTTATGTGTTTTATAGTGCATGCTTTTGTAAAAACAATACTGGGTAATGAAAGATTAGTCTTAGAAAATGTTCATCTGTGCAGAGGATACATTTTCTTTATTCTGGGGGAAAACATTCACAATTATATATGGTATTTTGCAAAAGGACTATTATTAGCACCTTTTGAGATGAATAGTTAAGAATATTTTTTAAATAGGCTTACTGTCAAATTGGGTGCAACTTTTTTTTTTTTAAATACAAGACTGGAAGAAAGTGCTGAGTCATTTGGCACAAACTTACGAATACTTTTCATGGTCATGTTCATTAAATGTTAGTACATTTCTGAATTTTTGCAAAAATGTATTTTATCATAACAAAATGGCATTATTTTGAAGAGTAGAAAAACTGACACACAATTCAGAAAATGAAATCTGAATAAGGTCATTGCATTTAAAAAGCATATAAATATACTTGATTGATGAAGGAGGTGTGATTTTCGATGTATATAGGTCTTTTAATTCATAAACAGATATCCTGTATCAGAATAAAAAATATTTGTTATATATTTGAAGTCATGCATGGTAAGGAGTGTGTTTAAATTGTTATAAACAATAATACATCATAAAAAACCATGCTGATCTTGTGTAACTAAGTACTATGAATGAATTTGGTTGGTATTTGGTGTTGTGCAGCTCACATGTTTACACACTCAGTGCCCTAATTTCCCCTGAGGGAATCGCCTTTTAAGTGATCCTTACAGTGGTGTTTTAAGGTTACTTTATCACAGAGCTCCTTGGTTTTTGACTTCTGCACTTCGTATTTTTTTAATAACATGATGATGGTACATTTTTCTCTATTGCTTCCAGCTAAGGGCTTTTAGTCCACCAGTATAAGATCAAATGTTAATAAATAAATGTTCCTGTTGCCATTCTTCTGTAAATACTGGATTTCCCCGTGTCGTTTAGTACTGTGTTGCTTCTGTCTGTCTTAATGCTGGCATTAAGATTATAAGCCCTTTTTCTCCAGTAGTTCAGGCCTTGAAAACTACTTTTTTTAAGTTATTGATGCAATTTGATATGTTTTCATAATCCATATTTAAGCAAAATTACATCATTGTATCAGCTTTTCTAAATTCATCTCCATCAAAACTTGCCTTAAGCTACCAGATTGCTTATGCCACCATTAGCCATATTGTGTGTTACATGTTTTACTTTCACAATAAACTTATGTGTAGTGAAAAATAGGTCTTGGCTCTTTATTGACATAATCTGATCATTTCTATCCCAGAGTTAGTTATGACATGAAAATTGATTCTATTGTTTGATCCTGCTTTTTGACTTATTGATTAAAAAAAAAGTAACAGTGACATCTAGTGGTCATTTCTTCTAATTCCAAAGAAGATTTCCCCACCAACTTCCTTTTTCCCCTCTGCCAGAAATAACAGCTTTTAAATTGTAGCGGTAAGGCTGGGTGTGGTGGCACACACCTGTAATCCCAGAACCTTGGGAGACTGAGGCAGGAGGATCTCAAGTACAAGACCAGCCTGGGCAACTTAGCCATACTGTCTCAAAATAAATAAAAAAGTGCGGGGATGTAGCTCAACACTAGAGCACTCCTGGGTTCATTCTTCAATATTGCAAAAAATAAAATAAAAATAAATGAAGTGATTTCAAATGAAATGTATATCATGGTTTTGCCCTTCCTATGAGGTATAACTATAAAGCAGTGACCCTTGAGGGGAATATTAAAAATAATACACACAGGGGCTGGGGTTGTGGCTCAAGCAATAGTGCGCCCGGGTTCCATCCTCAGCACCACATACATAAACAAAGATGTTGTGTCCGCCAATAACTAAAAAATTAATACACTAGTACTATCTTGCTAGTTTTAGGAATGTACACTAATTTTTATTGTGTTGGCATTATATCATATTCTTAGGACTTGTATTTTCTTAAACTATAAAAATAAGCCTTTTGCTTTAGAAATGTGACTTTCACTTGATCAATAATGAACACATTTACTTATTTATCAGATTTATTGCAAATAACCAAAGTACCTTTAAATGCTGAATCAAAACATTAAGGAAATTCCAACAAGTAGGATTCATATTCTGAGGCTTAACTTAAAAAACTGAGTAGTAACACCATGATTTTAGTTAGTATATCACTTGTAGAAACAGATATTAGGATATGCTTATTTTGGGTTGCTTTGTGACAAATACCTTATTTAATTTATGCTTCATTTGGCAATGGGGAGCTTTTCAAACTATAAGCTTTAATCCATTGCTGCATGTGAATATGAATAACACATTACCCAAAAATTTGGCAAATGAAAGCAAATATTGATTATCTCAGTTTTGCAGGTCAGCAATCTAGAAGTAGCTAAGTTCAGTAATTCTGGTTTTGGGTCTCAGGTTAGAGTTAACCCAGGCCACAGTCATCTGAATACTTAACTGGTTAAAAAATCCTCTTCCATCCCTACTGATGTGGTAATTGACTGCCCTCAGTTTCTGTCAGTGTGTTAGACAAATAATTTGGTTCCTTACTAAAAGTTAAGACAGAAACCTTCAATTCCTTGCCATGTGAGTCTCTCCGTGGCGCAGCTCATAATATGGCAATAGGCTTCCCCTAGGGCAAATGAACCAAGACATCATTTGTCTAATATGAAAACCACAGTCTTCTAAATAACTTAATCTTAGACTTCCCTAGGTTCTCATTAAAATTGAGTCATTATATCTGGCCCACACTCAAAGGGGAGGAGCATTAAGCATCTCCTGAAGGGAGAGATGTCAAAGAATTTGTGGACATGTTTTTTAAACCACCATAGCCATATTACCATACACATATATATACACACACACAAGTATTTACAAGACAACTTTGGTGTTTTAATCTTCAAAACATTTTTTAAACGTAATGTTATAATCTTTTAGAGGTAGATTTCAGAGAATGATTTCCCTTAGATACCATCAGCTCCTTTTCTTGCATCACCACCATCATTCATGGCATTTCAAAAATGTTCCAAAGTTCAAATGTTGGATGGAATCAATGATGGAAATTGCAGCTTTGTATGTTTACATATAGGATACTTCAAGTGACTCAGTTATTATTGTCCTTAGCAATCCCGGTGGTTCAGGATACTGAGGCAGGAGAATGGCGAGTTCAAAGTCAGCTTCAGCAACTTAGTGAGGTCGTGTCGCAAAATATAAAATGGGCTGGGGATGTGGCTCAGTGGGAGGAAAAATTTTGATTATAGGAGATAATATATATCCACACTTCTGGTATGGTACTGTGGCTATTGAGCACATGAAATATATCTAATACAATTGAACTGAATTTATTGTTTGTTAAACTTTAATGTAAAAATTGAGGTGGTGGGCTCGGGTTCTTGGCTCA
This sequence comes from Callospermophilus lateralis, assembly GCF_048772815.1. NCBI lineage: Eukaryota > Metazoa > Chordata > Mammalia > Rodentia > Sciuridae > Callospermophilus > Callospermophilus lateralis. The sequence goes on from NC_135322.1 coordinate 49,201,325, forward strand.
GTGGTAGAGCACTTGCCTAGCACATGCAAGGCACTGGGTTTGATTCTCAGTACCACATAAAAATAAATAAATAAAAGTATTGTGTCCAATTATAACTAAAAATATATTAAAAAATAAAGATGTCCATCTATAATTAATAAAAAGTATTTTTCTGTTAAAACTTATTGTTTTAGGGAAACTACATTTCACTTCAACCTTCGCAAATTTAGTGCCCAAGTTGTGATGTGCTGTTAGTATAAAATATCAGATATCAAAGACTTAGTATATAAAAGAAAAAATAATCTCACTAGTTTTTTCACTAGTTTTTAATTTTGACTACATATAAAAATTATTTTTAATATACTGGTAATATTGGTATTTGATACATTGAGTTAAATACATTATTTAAATTTTTTTCATTTTAATGTGACTACTAGATAATCCTAAAGAAAATCTTATAAGTGAGTAAGTACATGGATCATTAAAATGGAAGGAAAAAATTATAATGGAAAATGTTGAGGCTCAATTGTTGTTAAAAAAATTAAAACAAAATATGAATTTTTATCTCCTAGGGTCATTTAAGGGAATTAATACATATCCATTGCCCAAAATAAACACGGTTGATGCTCCTCAGAGAAGCTACAGTCTGGCCCTAAAACTGATCGAAAGCAGTAAGAACCTTTTAAGTTATATTGGAAGTGTCGCCTGTTAGAGTATATCTATGATGGTCTGGGTGGGGGTGGGTGGGGAGAGAATGCTTTCCTGAGGAAATATGTGAGATCTGAAGGGTGGCAGACACAACACCTGGGAAAATTGACACAAGAATTATAGGACAATGGATGTGCAACTGATGTGATTCTGCAATCTGTATATGGGGTAAAAATAGGAGTTCATATCCCACTTCAATCAAAGTGTGAAATATGATATATCAAGAACTATGTAATGTTTTGAACAACCAACAATAAAAATCGATTTAAAAATAAATAAATAAATAAATAAAAGGTATCTCTACCCTCAAAAAAAAAAAAAAAAAGAATTATAGGAAACCAGCCAGTTTGAGAAACAGCATCAGAATATGATGACATGGTATTTGAAGGGGTTGCAGTAGTGAAATGAATCCAAAAGGGAGGGTTAGCAGAGACCAGGGTAGAAGTCACAAGTAGTGCTGAACTGGCTTTGCTAGCCATATGAAAACATTGGGATCATTGCTAAGGGTGAACCAGAAGCCACAGAGGGGTTGTAAGCTTGATGGAATGGGCAATTGAGAAAATCCATTTTGGTTGATTAAAGAGAAGGCTAGAGGCAGTAACTTTGTTGCACCTGACCATAAGGTGACCTGGTAGGGAGATTTAAGGTTAGCCTAGTGGGCTTGGAGACATTTCAGAGCTGAGAGGAAAAGTATAGGGAACAGAATTTTTAGATTTCTTCATTTCTCTTATAGTCAGAACAGGCTGGTTGTATTGCCTTAAAACACACAAAAATATTTTTAATTGATTTAAAAGATTTATCCTTTATGTGCTGGGCTCAGTGGCGCACATCTGTAATCCCAGCAGCTTGGGAGACTGAATCAGGAGGATTGCAAAGCCAGCCTTGGCAAATTATTGAGTTCCTAAGCTACCCTGTCTCAAAAATAAGTGCTGGGGATGTGGCTCAAAGGTTAAGTGCCCCTGGGTTCAATCCCTAGTACCAAAAAAAAAAAAAAAAAAAAAAAAAAAAGATCCTTTATGTGATGAATTAAATCAGTCGTTCACCTAGGCTGACAGCAGTACTGGAACATGGACAGCCATTGTGAGAGAACCAAGAAAATAGTGTCATGAAAGAGGTACTGGTTTTGGAAACTCACCTGAAATTGACACATGTCCTCTGTTTTCAATGGACCAAGCTAGACAAACCACACCCAGCTTAAGCTCTGCATGGAACTGCAGGCCTACTTTTTGCCCAGAAGGGAGTCAATATTTATGAATAACTAATAGTTATCATGAATTCCTATTTCAATAATTAAGTATTTGGGGCTGGGGATGTATTCAATAGTAGAGTACTTGCCCAGCATGTTCAAGAGCCTAGATTAAATCCCTAGCAGTGACAGGGTTGAAGGAACACAGGACCTTACTCTTTTCAAGAAAAATATACTTACAAGAGACAAGTCCCCAGTAGTCACACATTGAATTAGAATTCTAGAATCTCATTATATGCCTTCTACCAAGCTAATATACAGGAGCTAATATATAGCGGGAGAATAAGGACAGGAAAAATGCAGGATACACTTCAAAAAGAGAAAAAAGTGGGGCAAGGTATTGTGTCCAACTACAATTAAAAAAAATAATAATAAAAAGAAAAAAGTGACTGGTCTGTTAACTATGAAACATCATGGGGAGACCATTCAAGGATCCTGTGCCCTGAGAGGGGTGTGTTCTTGGTAAGGCTTTCAAGCTTGTTACATTTTTTTAAAAAGTTTTTTTAGTTGTTGATGGACCTTTATTTCATTTATTTACTTATATTTGGTGCTGAGAATTGAACCCAGTGCCTCACACATGCTAGGCAAGTACTCTACCACTGAGCCACAAGCCCAGCTCAAGCTTGCTACATTTCTTGCCTTCAAATTATCACATTTCACTGTTGTACTATGTACTAAAAGGACTGGCATCCTTGCAGCCTCTCCCCCAGCCACTTTTCCCCAGCTCCCCCAAGCCACTTTTCTGAGCAACACCACTACCCATCTCGCTACTCAAACTGGAAAACTGTATCTTTACTCTTGACTCACATTCTCCCTCATCTTCCATACCCAATCTGTAAAATTCTGCCAATAGATTCCATCAAGTCTTTTTGTTTTTAATTTTCAGTTACACACAAAGCATTTACCTGTAAGCACTTTTATAAGAGCAGATCTAACAAATCTCTGAGGGTAGGTATGATCATTGTACAGATAACGAAACCTAAGGCATGGAGAAGTAATTTGGCTAAAACACAGAATTATTAAGTGACAGAACTGGGATTCCATTTTTCAGTCCATGAGCTGTTAATTACTGTGCTGTGTCCTGGGGCTGTCCCTGTAAGTCTGGTTTGAACTGCTGCTATGATCACCTGTCTTCCTGAATACATTCTTCACCAGCCACTTCAATATTTCTGAACATCCCCACCCTTAGTTTGAGAGAATAGCCATTAGAAACATTCTGAGTTGGCCTACTTACCTGAAGCATCTGCTTCTACTTGATGTATTGGGCTCTGGATTATGGCTTCCTGGTACCATCATCCCAAAGCTGTCAGACTCACCTTACAAAAACCTGGTGCATCCCACTTAAATAAGCAAAGATAAACTTGTTATTGGCTAATGTTCACATAAACCTACCTCCCTATTATCCCAACAGGGGATTTCTTAGGGGCTTCCTCTACTTTGTTTTTCCTGTTATTTGCTTTACCAAACTGAAAAATAATTCTCATTTTGTTATGTAGAGGCTTGTGACTTTCTCTTTGTCTTGTATATATAAGGCTACCTGGCCTACCCCATCCCAATTCAGAACCTACTCCCCCCCCTCTTTTTTTTTTCCACTAGAAATAAGACCTTTTAAGTGTTTTTTAATTTATTTTAAAACTTTTGCAGTACCAGGGACTAAATCCAGTGGTACTCTACCACTGAGCTACATCCCCAGCTCTTTTTATCTTTTACTTTGAGGTGGTATTGCTAAGTTGCCCAGGCTGACCCCAAACTTGCAATCCTCCTGCCTCAGCCTCCTAAGTAGTTAGGATTACAGACTTGTGGCACTGCACCTGGCCCTCCTAGAGTTTTAAATAGATCTACTATTTCCAATCTGGTTGGATTTAAGTTCAATTCAGATACTTTTTTAATTGACTAAGACTATTCTTTGCCATTTTTTTTCCAGGTCCTCTTCTCAAGCTATTTAGTCCAGCTGCCCAACTAACCTTTCCTAGACATGTGTTATTAAAACTTGCCGTGGTGAGTGTAAATAAGGATCCCCTGATCCCCATTTCCTGTTTCCATATTGGCATTGACAATTTTTTGAAATGTTTGTTTGAAAACAATTTCCTGAAATGTTCTTCCTTATTGACATAGCTAATGTTTCTTTTGTTTTTACAGAGAAAACGTGTTTTTTTTTTCTCTTGGAATTCCTTCCACATCAATTAATAGAGTATTTCACTTTTTAAAAGTATCTTATTGTACTCATCTGGGTTTATTTAGCCAATTCCCTCCTGGACATCCCAGTGATCCAGTTCTGTTGTTATGGCATATGATGCTGCATTGGACATTCTACTCTGTTTTAATGCCAGTAGCAGTGACTTCAAATATTTATGGGATCTCCCCTGTTACACTTTGCTGCCAATGTTTAATGGTCTTGATCAAATCCTTGGCATTCTCTGTGCCTCAGTTTCCTCATCTATGAATGAGGAAGGAATTCCTCCAGCAGGTTCAGCCTGAACTTTTGGGCTGCATGCACTTGAGCATCCTAAAATGAAAACATAGCCAAGGCTGTTTCTGAGGTCAGTCCTTTGCTGCCACTTTGTAATCGCACATCCACCCTGGGATGAGAGATTATACCCTATTTTACAGGTAAATGAATGAGGTTCAAGTGAGGTGCAAAGCCTTATTCAAGGCTCTTTGTTCCGTAGCCACCAGAACCCAAGTTCTTTCCATTACATCTGCCCCTCAAAGAAGGTTTTTAAACAGGGGAGACAGTGACATGTGGCCTCCTTTGAATCCAGCCCAGGGGTGACTCTGTACCTCTGGATGTGGTTCTAAAGGAGGCTTGGCCCAGGGCCCCTTCCTTTCTACCTAGTCGTCTTCACAGCCAACCGGTCCCCACTTCCCACGCATTCTAGCTACTCTAAACTTCTTCAGGTTGACGCTAGCTCAGGGGAGACTGGATGGGGGAATCTATCCCCCGACCAACAGCATCAGCCCCCGTCAGTCCTGGCCCAACGAGAGATGGGGCACCCGCGGGCCATGGGGCTCTGGGACTCGACGTCCTTTCTCCTGTTGGGTCTCAGACCGTGTGACCTTATGCGCCCAGTGAATGCTAGCGAGACGCGTGTAGATGGAAGATGAATGTTGTGTAGCTATGTGACGTGTGTATTGCGTGGTGTACTCTCCCTAGTGCAGACATGTGAAACGTGTGTGAGGTGGTGTGCAGATGTGGGGGCTCACAACCTCTGGGGCTCTTGGCTTTTAGAATTCCCAGTAGTAAAGTCCTGCATTAACCTTCCCCGGGACTGTCAGGGCCACTTGATCCGGAGCTTGCGCATGCGCGACCCCGCCTCAGGCTCTTCCCCTGTGGCTGGAACTCCGCCTTTGCTCCGCCCCCGCCGCACTTTACGGCTGGGCACTCTGCTTTTGCTGCAGTTGTTCCAGCCGTCGCTGCTGCTGCCGCGGCTACCGTGCTTGTGCTGCTGTGGCTGCTGCCAGTGAAGTGAAGTGAAGTGAGGTGAGGTGTGGTGTTGGGCCGGTGCCGCTGCTGCCGCCCCGGAATGGGGTGGAAAGCTGGGCTGTCACGGGCTGGCGAGGGTAGCGAGTCAGTCGCGGCGTTGTCTCCTTAGGTCCAGACCTGTCTGCGCTACTGTCTGCGCTACTGCAGGGAGGCCGCCCGGGCCCGGGGAACCGAACCAATGCTGGATCTGGAGGTGGTGCCTGAACGCTCTCTGGGGAACGAGCAATGGGAATTCACGCTGGGTAAGTGTGGGACCTTCTGTCAGGACCCACTCTCTTTGGGCCCTTGAGCTTCTAGTCTCTGCCTCTGAGTCGGTGGCTGCTCGCCTTTTTGTCCCCTCCGTTCTTTGGGCTCCAGGCATTAGATTCCCACTCGGACCCAACAGATCAGTCTGTCAGTCGCCTTACAGGGTAATGACGCCCTCTCCTTGAGCCTCAGCAGGATCCCTCCTGAGACAGTGGGACTGAAGCTGTAGTAATAATAATAATAACAACCGAGTCTGTGAATCGGTACTATTGTCATTTCCTTTTCTATTTTTACTCACTAAATAATAACTAAGAGGTGGCTGACACCCCTAATCACCACTATGATCTCTGTCTCCCTTTGCTTTGGGGGTTATGTGTTTCCTTTTTCAGAAGGGAAAATCTGAGCTCCGATGTTTGCGTTCCTTCACCCTAGTGTGTTTACTTTGATGTACCAGTACTATGAAAAGGGGGTGGTGGAAGTAGGTGTTGCTGCTGCTTGTTTGTGCAGGCCTGAACTTTTGTCACTCTAATGTGGGCTACTGAGGTGAGTCAGCTGCTCATTAGATTATGGCTTATCCTTGATACACAGCATATTGGAGAAACCAGTAGAATTTTGATATATCCCATTTGATGCTCAATTGCTCTATACCTCCTGTCAGTAGTAGGAGCCAGTGTTGTTGAAGGGTCCTAGCCAATATCTCTCTTAATTTAAACCACTCCTGCAGAGTTCCTCAAAATTTTGCCAGTATGAAATGCTGCCTTGAGAGGCTAGTGTTATCATGTAATTCTGTTTGACTTGTAGTTTATGTCTTTCCTCACCTTGACAGCTTCTACCCACACCAAGACGTTCAGGACTGGGTAAAGAACTACAACCATAGCTTCAAACTGACTAGTTTGTGGATCTCTTTGTGGTACAGCATTTAGAGTCCCTTGGTCAAATGTAGTGCAGGCTAGACTTGGTGGCGCATGCCTCTAATCCCAGCAACTCAGGAGACTAAGACAAGAATTGTAAGTTTCAGGCCAGCCTCCCAGCAACTTAGAGAGACCCTGTCTCAAAGAAAAAAGTTAAAAAGAGGCTAAGGGTGTAGCTTGGTGGTATAGTGCCCCTGTGATCAATCCCCAGTATGGCAAAAAAGAAAAGAAAATACTGACTTTGATATTGAAATTTTTAGAAAACTGAGTGGGAGAGCAACACTTCCTCTGGCAACTGGTGTTTTGACTACTTAAGCCCAAGTCCTAATTGCCAGTTTCCAAGAATCAAGTGTTTGGGTAGTTCTTTCAAACTCTCTTAAGCTATCAAAAATAGAAGAACATTTTCATACATTGGGTCCAGAATTGAACTTTGGGGGAAGCTCAGAAAGACCTAAGCCTTGATGATTCCTAAGCCTTGATGATTCTTAAAGTCTGCATTTTTAAATAGTTTAAGTTATTTTTACCTTCTTGATCTTCTCCCTCAACCCTAATACATCCAAGGTATGGTTAGGGCTGTTAGGTGATGATAGGTATGGGAAATGAATCTGTGCTCTAGAATTATATTCCTAGAATAGAGAACTAGGGCAGTGTTTACCTCATGACACCACAACACTAAGTTAGATATTGTTCTGTCCTTTTGCCAGGTAAGAAATAGGTCAAAGAAGTAGGTAGAAATGAGAAACAAGTAACTGAACAGGGATTTCCTGCTTCCTACTGCTTTGCTCTTTTGAGGATGGACTAGGCCTTGTCAACAAGTTTCCTAGTAGAATTTGTGCAAATGCAGATGTATCTGGTCCTGTCAGTCATCTGCCTGGCATCACAATGTGGAACTGCATCCAGCATCTTGGCAACCTTCCTAGCCTTTGCATAATTTTCAGAAATTAGAGAAATTTAACAGCATAGAGATAAGAAAACCTAAGCCAAGAGGAATCTAAATGCTATTGATGATTTAACCATGGTGGAATAAAGGTTAGTACAAATTTGAAATATTTTCAGTCAGACTTGCAGAATGTATTGATTTGGAGGCATGTCTCTGAATTTGTTTTTGAAATTAGTCTTTAAAATGCCTAAGAAGCAGGGCATGATGGCACATGCTTGTAATCCCAGTGGCTCACCTGTAATCCCCAGCAGCTCTGGAGACTGAGGCAGGAAGATCACAAGTTCAAATCCAGCCTTAGCAACTTAGCAAGACTCTGTCTCAAAATAAAAAATAAAAAGAATTGGGAATGTGGCTTAGAGATTGAGGACTTACTTCATCGACAGTTGCATGTACCGCTGTGGGCTCTACTCAAACATTGGAAATTGAATAAGAAGAGAAATAATCTTATGCTAGGGGTAGGGAAGGATTATAGAAATAATTTGTTTTATTATAATGTGGTAGAAGATGTGTAATTTGCTGTGGAGAGGGAGAAGGGAATTGACCTGACCTGGGGATTCAGGAAAGGCTTCTTACTGGCCCACAGGAGTTGTAACCCTTTCAGTCAAGTTGGGAGAAAAAAAAAATAGATGGTGTGTGCAGGGAAATATATAAACAATTTGGCATTATAATTAGAACGTGATGAGTAGGTGAGGTGGCATATGCCCATAATCCCAGCTACTCAGGAGTCTGAGGCAGAAAGATCATAAGTTCAAGGCCAACCTGGGCAGCTTTATGAGACCCTGTCTCAAAAAAAAAAAAAAAAAAAAAAAAAAAAAAAAAGTTCTATAGATGTGTGAGGTCTTGGATTCAATCTCCAGTACTATAGTAATAGCATGATATGCTGGTAAATGAAAAAAATTTCCCAAAGTCCTGGTTCTGTTGTGTTGTAGCTGCTCAGGATACTATGGAGGAGACTGTGGGTTTAGTAGGGAAAAAAAAAAAAATGACTCTGTTAATAAAGTCTGTAATAGGCCTTGGTTTAGAAAGAACATTTTAGAAACTGAATTCAGAAAGATAGGAAAGAAAGGAATTTAGAAGTTTCTGATGTGAGACACTGGGTAGATGTTGGAAAAATTAAGTGAGATATAGAATACAGAGATTTATTTTTTTAATGTGATGCTGAGGATTAAATCCAATGCCTCATATATTCTAAGCAAGTGCTCTACCACTGATCTACAACTATAGCCCAAGATTTTTTTTAAATATTTTTTTAGTCATTGTTGGGCACAATACCTTTTATTTTATCTATTTGTTTTTATGTGGTGCTGAGGATTGAACCCCAGTGCCTCACATGTGCTAGGCAAGCACTCTGCCGCTGAGCTACAACCCCAGCCCCCTAGCCCAAGATTTTTAAAAAGTCATTTTTATTCTGTTGACTTTTATTTGCCTTAAGTTATATACAAAAAACAGTTTGAGATGTGGGTCAGAAACTGGGTGGTTGGTTAAATGAGAAAATGAGACATAGGCAGAAGAATTTATAACCTATCTATAGAGACCTGGAAAAGTTAGAGGAATATCAGGAAAAAATGGTATTAGTAGAGAGATTATGGAAATTTTCAAAGGGGAACAGTCATTACCAGAACCCATGGTTTAGGACCTGTGTGTTCTACCTCATTTGTTTTGTTCCACAGATGTGTATGACCACTTACAGTTATGCCAGTGATTGGGTACCAGAGATATGGTGATAAACAAGACAAACAAGGTACCTACCCTTTAGAAGGATATAGGGGAGAATAAAAGATAAAATAGTTGGGTGGAGATCTTGCCAAATAAGAGTTGTAGACTAAGGTGTGAGCCAAAACCTGAAATGTGAGAAAACAACTGTTGAAAGAACATTTTAGCAGCATTAAGAGTCTAGGGCAAAGGCCTAAGGCAGAAAAGCTTAACATGTGTTAGTAACAAGGGGGAGTCATCGTGAACAACGGAAAGAAAGATGGAGATGGGCAATGTCCAGATCAAAGTCTTTAGGTGACAACATGAAAAGCAGTTTTCCCTGTAATGGGAAGCCATTAAAAGGTTATAAACAGGTAAGTGATGAGATCTACAGGATAGATTTATACAGTTTAGAAAGTTAACCATTTTGTTAGAGCAAGACATGCCCCCCACCATTTCTTTGCCATTCATATAGTTAGTTCCCATTAAAAGTGTTTTGTAGCCCTTCTTACTGATCCTCGTGGCTGCTGCATCTTCCTGATGGGTTTCTCTCTAAATACTCAAGATCCTAAGATATTGAGACCAGGACTGTTAATAAAAGATAAAATAGTCCCCTGAAGAAACTGGCATTTGCACATGAATTTGAGAAGACGTATGGCTTTCCCTTTTTTGGCAACTGAGCTTACCTGACTCCTTCAAATAGTTGTTTGTCCATTCTCTCTGGAAGTAGCATAGGTGCTCCTCCATTTGAGGAGTGGTAAGGCCGAATGATGCATCCAGCCTGTTCATATTCCCACCCAATATTTATTAAGTTTATATTGTGTGCCAGGCCCTATGCTATAGAAGGCTAAAAAATACTTGAATTCAACTCAGCTTTCTAATTCCATTCAGCTTTCTTCAAACTGAATGCTCTCAAATAAGAATGTTTAAATACATATGGACCACAAGCTTTGACTTGTTTTAAATATTTTTTTAGTTGTAAATGGACACGATACCTTATTTATTTATTTGTTTGTTTGTTTGTTTGTTTATTATGTGGTGCTGAGGATCAAACCCAGGGCCTCATACAACGCCAGACCAGGTGCTACCACTGAGCCACAACTCCAGCCCTAAGCTTTGACTTTTCAATTCTTCATTTGTATGCTCTTTTCTGCACATCACATCCTCTTGATCAGGAAGTCAACCCATCTTGAATGTGACCCCCCCCATGCTGCCCTAGGATTATATGATGATTCCTGCCCTTTCTCTGTTATTCACTCTATAATCCTACTCCCACTGATAAATACTCTATAACCACTATGTAGGTGATCAGCTTTGAGCAAGGAGCTATCCTTGCATTCATGAAATTATATATGTCTTTGTTTTTAGATTATTCCAGGCCTATTTCTTCTATTTCAGAGTCTTATAATGGGCTCTGAAAACAAATTTTAGTGATTTCTGTGAGTCCCTGGAATGTTTTGAGACATCATTGGGATTTGGATTACTTAAACTGGATGTATATGTAAATTTCCTTTTAATAAGCCATGAGGTTTTTGTTTTGTTTTGCTTTTTATGTGTTAAGAGAAGTTTGTGAGGGCTGGGGGTGTAGCTCAGTGGTAGAGCACCCCCCTCTCACGTGTGTGAGGCACTGGATTCGATCCTCAGCACCACATAAAAATAAATAAAGATATAGTATCGAACTACAACTAAAAGAAAAAAGTTTTTTTGTTTTTTTTTTTTAAAGAGATGTTTGTGAGTTTTTTTGGTTTTTTTTTTGTTTTGGCACTGGGCATTGAACTTAAGGGAGCTTTACCACTGAGCTACATCCCCAGCCCTTTTTATTTTTTATTTTGAGACAGGGTCTCTCTAAGTTGCTGAGGCTGGCCTTAAACTTGTGATCCTCTGCCTCAGCCTCCCAAGTTCCTTGGATTACAGGGTTTGTGGGGGTTTAAGGAAGAGTCCAGTGAAATGCTTGATAATTTGATTTTTTTTCTTTAATATATTTTTTAGTCATTAATAGGCCTTTATTTTATTTATTACATGTAGTGTTGAGAATCCAACACAATGCCTCACTCGTGCCAGGCAAGTGTGCTACATACAGCTGAGCCACAACCCCAGTCCCGATAAGTTGATTCTGATACATGTATGATTTAAAAATTTTTTAAATGAGCCCTTATAAATTAATGTTTTTGTTTTTGTTTTGTGATGATGCTGGGTTTTTTTGTTTGTTTGTTTTGTTTTTTGCTACTGAGATTGAATCTCAGGGTACTTAAACACTGAGCCACATCCATAGCCCTTTTTATTTTTTATTTTGAGACAGAGTCTCGCTAAGTTGCTTAGGGCCTCACTAAGTTGCTAAGACTGATTTTTGTTTTTGTTTTTGGTTTTTTCAAACTTGTTATTTGTGCATCTTTATTGTGTTTCATTTTAAATTTATTTTATTTTCCTGAACACTTTTATTTGTTCTTTTTAGTTATACATGAAAGTAGGATGTATTTGACATCATACATACATGGAGTATAACTTCTTATTTTTGTGATTGTACATGATGTGGAGTTGCACTGCAAAGTTATGTCTGATTCATTCTATTGTCTTTCCCATTCCCATCCCTTCTCCCTCCCTGCCAGATAGGATACACTGTCCCATCTGGTAACCTCCCCACCACCACCACCCTTCTGCCTGTTGTGAGTCAGCATCCGCATATCAGAGATATCATTCTGCCTTTGGTTTTTTGGGATTGGCTTATTTTACTTAATCTGATATCTGAGACTGGCTTTGAACTTGTCATTCTCCTGTGTCAACCTCCTGAGCTGCTGCGATTACAGGTGTGCACCACTGCACCTGACTACTAAACCAGTGTGTTTTAACAGACCTTCATTTGAGAGATTCTGAGACAGATGCTAAAGAGGAGAAGGTCATAGGTGATAGTCCACAGCAGTGAGGACTAGAACTTTAGTTTCCAGAGACATGAAATCAGTGCTTTTCTCACTATGGCCTTTTGTTCATGTTGACTTCTCTGAGCCCTTTGCCTGCTTCAGATCAGAGAGAAAGCCCCTATTACCAGGAAGGATTTTTTGTTTTGTTTTGATGAGTCCAGTGTCTCTTAACCACTGAGCCACATCCGCAGCCCCGCCCCCTTTGAGACAGGGTCTCACTAAGTTTCTTAGAGCTTCACAAAATTGCTGAGGCTGACTTTGAACTTGCAATCCTCCTGCCTCAGCCTCCCAAGCGACTGGGATTGCAGGTGTGCAGCACTACACCTGGCTCAGAAAGTTTTTTTTTTATATTCATTGCCTCTCCTTGAATTATTTGAGTATTCCCTTAGTGCTTGCTGGTTATCTTTATTCTAGCTCTTACTGTTTAGTGAACTTTATTTGCTCTTATATCTGTAGACTTTAGTAGCTCCACTTGTCTGTAGGCTTCAGGGATCAGTGCCTAGCCCAAGTAATCACACAAGTGTCCTTGTTTTATTTCAGGAATGCCTCTATCTCAGGCAGTATCCATTCTTCAGAAGCACTGTCGCATCATCAAAAATGTCCAGGTTCTCTACAGTGAGCAGGTAAGTGGTAGCTTATTTGTTTATGAAGTAGCACTCCTATTCAGTGAGTCAGCTCCATAGGAGATGCTCTAGAAGAAGCTGACTGGTAGAAATTGCTGTTTTCCAATGGGAGGATCTCTAGCACTAGTCAGTTATTAAGTATATTGGCTTGATTCTGAAATTTGGGGTCTTTTTTTTTTTTTTTAACTTTATTTCATTATTTATTTGTTTGTTTGTTTGTGGTGCTGAGGATCAAACCCAGTGCCTTGCACATGCAGGGCGAGTGCTCTACCACTGAGCCATAACCCCAGCCCCTTGGGTCTTGATTATCTATGCTGCCAACTCTAGAAGAACAATAAAAATTAAACCTGTTTTCTCTCTGTATTCAACTTACCTACTGGAGCACTCACCTAGCACATGTGGGACGCTGGGTTTGATCCTCAGCACCACATAAAAATTAAATAGATAAATAAAATAAAAAGGTATTGTGTCCAACTACAATAAAAAAAAAAAAAACACGGAAGGCCTTTTACTTCAGGCTTTTTCTGGATTTCTGTCCACTTTTGTGTTTAAAATTATCTTTTCTGCTAGGCCTGGTGGCACATGCCTGTAATCCCAACAGCTTGGAAGGCTGAGGAGGATCTCAGGTTCAAGGCTATCCTCAGGAATTTAGTGAGGTCATCAGCAACTTAGTGATACCCTATCTCAAAATGAAAAAGGGCTGGGGATGTTACTCAGTGGTAAAGCACCCCTAGTTCAATGCCCAGTATACCCAATAAATAAATAGTCTTTTCCAACTTATTGGTTGACTTATATTCAGATGTTGCAGTGTAGATCTCTAACTAGCAGAGCATACCTTACTTGAAAGGAAGTAGATATAGCTTATACCTTCATCCTTGAAAGGGCAGTCTCCTGTGCACTGAGCTCTGAAATCTGAAGTTTTTCTATGACACAGACCATGTGCTGCTGTGTGGAACAGTTTTTGTGTACAATAGTATATTATTAATAGAAAAATCTTGATGAGAATCAAAAGATGATGATCTTTCAGCTCTGTTGTGATGCTTTTTAAACATGGATCTTATCCTTTCCTTGCTTTCTTCCCTTTCTTTTCCATTTCTCTTCTTCCCTTCAAGTGCAAAAAAAAAAAATATTTTTCCCCTATTAAAAGTTTCAGAAATTCTTGTCTCTATGCAAATCACACCTTGGAAATTAGAAGTGCGTAGCAAGTAGATTCCATCTTTCTTAAGGAGGAAAAGATATTAACAACTACTAGCAGATAGTTTTACTGACCTCTTTCTTATGTTGGACATCTACAATACTGTAAGGGCCTGCTTAAATACCACATATTTTTATTTTGTTTCCAGGGATATAAATATTAATAAAACATTGATTGTGGAAGTGATTTGCTGCTTTTGAAAATTGCTCAGTCTGAATTGTAACAATGCCAGGATAAGGCATAATCAGGTCTTGAGAGTATTGGAAAATACAGATTCTCCCAGCATTCCTTCTCTAAGCAAGATTCCTGAAAGAACTAAATGTTTCTTCATCCTGCTTATTTTCATGGAGTGGCCCTCTCCAAAATGGAACTTTGTGTTCTGGGTTATAGGTAACCCAAGGTCAGGATTCACTGCTCCATTATCTTGCTTGATACCTAATAGTTTAGACATTCATCTAGACCTACTGGAAAATTATAATATTCTTCTAGTTTTTGCCAAGTATGATGGTGCCAGCTGGGTCTGCTACTTTGATGATCAAAGAGGTGGAGGGCAGCAGATAATCTGAGCAAATCCAAGAAGACTTTTTTAAGAGAAAATTTCCCCAGTGAGGTTCATTAGCATTTAGCCGATGTTACTGTCTCTGACAGCCACACCTCTGTTGTTTCAAGAAGCTCTATAAAGCCAGGTGTGATGGTGCATGCCTGTAATCTCAGCTACTCTGGGAAAATAAGGCAGAAGAAATGCAAGTTCAAAGCTAGCCTCAACAACTTAGACCCTGTCTCAAAATAAAATATAAAAAGGATGGGGATGTAGCTCAGTGGTTAAGCACCCCTGGATTCAATCCCCAGTACAAAAAAAAAGCTCTCTAAAAACTTTTCTAAATTTTTTGAGCAACTGTGTACTAGTTTCAAGTAGGGTAGGGTTTTGAATGGTGGTGTTTTCCCTTCTACTTCTGGGCAGCCTGAGTCTGGGTTATGAGAGGCTTCAGACATTGAGTCCTTCAATTGATTGTTTTGGACTAAAAGAAGGCAGAAGGGGGCGGGGGGTACAGAGACAGTAACATTGGCTAGATGCCTTGTGCTTGGTGCTTTCTGACCTACTGTCTGTCCTCAGAACAACCCTGGAGGGAATGGATAAAGGTATTCCTTTGTAGAAATCAGAGCTCAGAAGAGGCAAATGTAGAAATGTGAGTCTTTTGATTTTAGAGTTGGGTTTTTCAGAAAGAAGCACATATAATCTGGAATACCCCTGCAATTCCAGTTACTCAAGAGGCTGAGACAAGAGGATCACAAATTCAAAGTCAGCTTTAGCAACTTAGTCAGATCCTGCTTCAAAATAAATATAAAAAAAGAACTGGGGATGCAGCTCAATAGTAAAGCGCCCCTGAGTTCAATCCCCAGTGCCACCAAAACAAACAGGAAGAAGCCCAAGTGATATGGAATGGGGGAGAGAGAAAAAAAAGTAAGAATGCCATCTATGTGTATTCAGATCACAGTTATTTTTTGCTCCTAGGATTTGGCTTAAGATATTCGAAGAAAGAATGTGTCCCCTCAAGATGGTACAGAAAGCCCAGATGTGGGCTTAGGTTCAACTGATATGTATAAGCAATATCTAATGAATTTGGATACTGGGCCATTTTACATGTCTTTTATTCCTAACTTGACTGCTTTTTTGGTTTGATGGCATTAAACTGATATGACAAATGTAGATGCTGGAGCCTGAAAAGAAAATTACCTATATGTTCACATGATTTTGTCCCTTTCTCCCAGGTATTTGTATCAAACCTGGAAGGGGGAGGCTATTTTCAGCCAATATGATGAATCAGGAGCTGCAGGATGGAAGTAGAAAACACAGTTTTGTTTTTCTGGTTTCCAAACCTCATTAGTTGGGACTACCTGCTCTTGGGTATCCCCCTGTGCATTGCATTTATATCATAGGCTTTCATTAGGTGCTGGTGAATAAATAATTTGGTCAGAGTGTGCTATTTTTTTGTTTTGTAGTGTCCTCTGAGCCATGACCTCATCCTTAACCTGACTCAGGACGGGATCAAACTACTGTTTGATGCTTTCAATCAGAGACTTAAGGTAAATATAAATGACAACTATAGTTTCATGTCCTGCTGAGCCAGTCTTTCCAGACTAATTTGTATGTACTGTTGTGAGATTTTTAGAAACTCACAGTCGAAGGTGGACTTTTTTGATTAAGTGACCATCATCAAGTAGGAGACTGTTCTCCTAAAAGGAAGGACATTGGTAGTGAGTTGGAATAAAGGTTAAAAAGAGGCTAGAAAGGGCTGCTTTCCCTGGCTTTAAAGGGGAGTAGAATGTTGAAGATTTAGGGAACATACTGTGAGGGAAGGGAAAGAGATTTGAAAATTTGGGGAACTTGCTCTAGGGGAGGGGAGAATGTCAAAGACTTTAGAAACATGCTGTGGGGAATGGGTTTTCACAATGATTAGGAAAACAAAAGAAAAGCTAAATAGCTAGGTACAGTGGTACATACCTGTAATTCCAGCCACTTGTGAGGCTAAAACAGGAAGATCACAAGTTTGAGAATAGCCTTGGCAATGTAGAGAGACCCTATCTCATAATAAAAAAGGATTGGGGATATATAGCTCAGTGGGGAGTCCCCCTGGTTTCAATTCCCAGTGCAGCCAAAAAAAAAAAGGAGAGCTAAATGTTTGGCATAGTTTGCTCTGAGTCAGTATTTTTATTTAAAGTTACCAAGAATGGGGCCAACTATAGAATAGGACCAAATGACTTTTGTCATGTTTGTATATTTTGTTTTGTTTTACTTCATTGTTGTATCAAACTGTGACTTAGAAGATGAAAATGGATACTGTTCTAATGTCTTACTGGAACTTGGGGATTAATCCCACCTGCAGTGGGTTGATTCTTAAACCCCATGGTAGAAATGTAAACAATTTGCTGGTATGTAGAGTGTCTTAATTGGCATTAGAGTACAATTTGCTAAGACCTGTTTTAGTCCAGGATGTTTTTAATATACTCTGTTTTCAAATGCTAGGCCTTACAGGTTAGTCACATGACACCAGAGTCATGTCTCACAGTCATGAGATGGAATGTGAGTTCCAGGCAGTGTCATACCAAAGCCCTTTTCCTAGTAAGGTTATGGAGTAGCCTGTCTAAAAGACTTGAGTACTTCCCAGTCCTCTTCATCTCATCACAAATGAGCTACTGAGAAGAGAAAACAACTTGGAAAGACTCCCATTGGAAGAAACCATCCTTTTGGGGGGGTCACTAGCCAGTTGTAGGGGTACCCCTCAGAGGGATAGAGTACCTGTGCCTCCTACAAACAGAGCTTCTGGCTAAAAGGGGAGGCTCTCATCTATTCCCCTTTTTCTATAGCTCCCCCCAGCTCCACTTGTAATGCTCTCAAGCAAGCTTCATATTACCCTAACTAGCTTTATACTAGAAAGGCTTGCTTGACATGTATTAAGCCCCTTCCCTGTACAAACTAATGAGTCTGACTTCAAGGGGCTTAACTTTGGAATCAGTGAACAGCTTATACAAATATGAGAGTATGGAGGAAAGGGTTCATTCAAATGCTGTGAGTGGTCCAGCAGTAGAAGCAATTCTTTGTAGTAGGTAAGATCAAAATAGCTGCACATTAGTTGAGAGGTATTCAACTTGGTTCAGTGATAAGCTCTCTAAACAAAAATCGGGATAGAGTCTATAGCCAAAAGTGAACTACTTTTGAATGTGAATGTGTCAGTTTCTATGGCAGTGCCAGATGCTCCTACACAGTACACTACAGCCTCTTGCACAGTTGGACCCAGATTGGTGGAATAGACAGACATTTAGCTAGCTTGCAACAGCCTCTTGGATAAAGGCCAGGCCTCCCAGTTGGAGGACAGTAGATGGTCCTTCAGGTACCAGTCAGCCATGCTGCTGACAGCCAAGCCTTGACACCATAGCATGGAGGACTCTGTAGTACTTATTACTTGGCAACATTAATAACTGTGTTCAGGTTCTTTCCTTTGTCTCTACTGTGAGTTCTTAGCATTTCATCTGAGGCTGAACAAAGAGCAAATTTAATAAGGATCCAGAGGTTCTTCAGGTTCAACCAGATTCTTTTTACTCTGACACTTGTCCTGAGCTAATGTGTTGTAGTATGTTTTTTTCGCAGGATAGACTTCCCCTTTTATCTTTTTGTTTTGTAAATAAAGTAAGTAATAAGTTGGGGTTTTTTTTTTTTTTTCTTTTTTGTGGTACTGAGGATTGAACTCAGGTATGCTCTATCACTGAGCTATATTCCTTTTTTTGAGTTTTTATAATTCATCACAGTATGAAATGGAAGGAAGGGTGCTTAGTACCCAACACATAGCCATAACAAGGTACATGAATTATTATTTATTTTTAAGCAGGTCTTGCTGTGTTGCCCAGGCTGGTCAAATTCATGGGCTTTAAGTGATCCCCCTGCCTTAGCCTCCCAAAGTATCTGGGACTACAGATGTACGCCACCATTCCTGGCTTTTTCTTCCTACCAATTTTAAAATGAAAACAAAAGATAATGTGCAGTACTTCAAGAAAAGAAAATGTTGGTGCTGGGGACCAAATACATGCTAAGGACCTCAAGCATGCTAAGCATACACTTTACCAACAAGCTACATGCCCATCTCCTATCAATGTATTTTAAATCTTCTTCAATGTGTCATTGTATCAACTTGAGAGGATTAACTATTCCTAAACATTTGAATTTTTTTTTATTTAGGTAATTGAAGTATATGACTTGACTAAAGTAAAGTTAAAATATTGGTAAGTTTTCTTCCCCACTGGTATGTGTCATACTTGATACAAACAGGCTTTATCTATTACCTTCATTAAATTAGTAAAGGATTCCATTGGCAGAAATTCAGGGATTACAGCCTGGTGCTATGATTTCTGAGGCAACAACCTTCTGGCCTACTCAGTTTCCTAGTAAAGTAAGCCTCATTAAGAACATGCTGTATGTTAAATACTTCAAATATGTGTTATCTAATTTAACACCCAGCAAAGTAGGAACTCAGCTTAGAGGTGATATGACAGTCCACTGAGTCTTAAACTGTCCTCTCCAGCATAGCCTCTCTCTCCCCTTTTCAAAACAGAGGTAAAATCAACCAGATAATTCTGACTCCAAGGCCAGTCTTACAGAGACCACCATTTGAGAGCCTAATCTTTTTAGAATAAAAATAGGAATGACCTGTACCATCCATAGATCCTTGAGCCCCCAGTGTAGCAATGTGCTGTGCTTGCATATAGAATATTCTTTCCAATCAGCCTTCTTAACAGGCTTTCCTTTACAAGGGTATAACAAGGACTTGATTCCTAGGACAAGCTCAGGTACTTTTTGCTGATAGAGAAGTGGACAAGCAAATGTGTAATAATTCTGGCTCCTGCAGGTTGTAGTTATCATGAGTCTTCCTAGAACCTTTATATCTTAAGTTCTGGTTTCTTCTCTCTCTTCCTCTTCAGAGTCACTGATGTCTTAGGAAGGCCTGGAGAATCAACTCTGTATATCTACTTCTCAAGAACTGACTTCAAATGCTAGGGATGTAGTTTAGTAGTAGAGCCCCCCAGGGCTCAATCCCCAGTACCACAAAAATAATTAATTAATTTAATTTAAATCTTATTTTTATATAATTGTAGACTTATACATTTATATTTTAAGACTAACTCTTCCAGAGAAAAGAACTCAGTGGTAGAGTGCTTGCCTACCAAGTATATGGCCCCTGTATTTGATCAATCCCCAATACCACATTTAAAAAACATAATTTTCAGCCACCATTTCTCATAATCTGTGGACCCATCTTGGAAAGCTTAGTATTAAAAAAGAATTTTTGTTTTTCAGTGGAGTACATTTCAACTCTCAGGCCATAGCTCCTACCATTGAGCAGATTGACCAGTCTTTTGGCGCAACCCATCCGGGAGGTAAGCCAAGTCGTCTGATTCCTCTGGTCATTAATGGCAGCCCTTAGTGATAAACCTGTCAGTGTCACCATCCTACCCGACTTCAGGATTTAAGGTTGGTACTTGGGTATGAAAGAAAACTCCTGCCTCTTGCTTTCAACCTAATAGATCAATTCAGAAACAAGACAAGGAAAGTATTGCCAGTCATTGCTCTTCCAGGCTGGTTTAAGTTAGTGACTTCAAATGCCACTCAACTGTATCATTTTCTTTTCCCCCCACCCTTACAGTGTACAACTCTGCTGAACAGCTCTTCCACCTCAACTTCAGAGGCCTGTCTTTCTCTTTTCAGTTAGATTCATGGACTGAGGCTCCCAAATACGAGGTTAGTTCTTCCTGTTCCTTGGTATTCGTTGATTGGTGCCTGTGTTATATGGGTCAGTAATCTGTCTGTCATGATGAAGGGAGGATGGGATAGGCAGCTTTTCTTTGGTTTCCTTATTGAGTTTTTTAAGCGCCAAGGTGAGTAGAATGGATGGAATTCACAAGAAGCACAAGGCCCAGGTCAGCATTCCCAACCCTCTTCAGAGGGTGTTCAGACTCACTTTTCAGAGATGAATCCAGTCATGCCTTAACTTTTTCCTAATCACTGAAATTTTCTAAGCGACCAAGGGTTAGGAGATTTTATCCTGATTTTCAGTTACCTATTGCTTTAAAGATGAACTTGCATGGTTAGGGTGAGTTCATATTAACCCAGGGGCAGGATTGACCATGTGCTTTGACATAACCAGTTCTTAAAGACTCTGAGAGCCAAGGAGGATCGGAACCTGAGTCACATGACCTATGGTGTACCTTTAGTAAAACTCTTATCCTATGTTTGTAGCCCAATTTTGCCCATGGTCTAGCTTCTCTCCAGATACCCCACGGAGCAACTGTAAAACGAATGTATATCTACAGTGGAAATAGCCTACAGGATACCAAGTAAGTGTGAGGAGCATAAATTTCATGCTAAAGCCATGGGCTCCTGGTGAGGGAAGACCAAGCTTCTATTCATTCTGTACCTACCCATAGGGCTCCTGTGATGCCCCTGAGCTGTTTCCTGGGCAATGTGTATGCTGAGAGTGTAGATGTTCTTCGAGATGGAACTGGACCCTCAGGTTTACGACTTCGCCTACTTGCTGCAGGTCAGTTTCTGGCTTTGAGGTGTCTAGATTCCTTATTATACCTATGTAGAGACAATCTAAAATCCCAGATTCTTAGAGATACATCTTATTCCTTTTGGACTACAATAATAAAATACCATAAACTGGGTAGCTTATAAATGACAGAAGTTTATTTCTGACAGCTCTGAAGGTTGGGAACTCCAAGATCAAGGCATTGGCAGATTAGTATCTGGTGAGAGCCTACATCTGGTTTGCAGATATTTTACTGTATTTTCATATATTGGAAGGGACTCACTAGCTCTCTGGGGCCTTTTTTTTTTTTAATATTTATGTTTTAGTTTTAGGTGGACACAGTACTTTTATTTTACATTTATGTGGTGCTGAGGATTGAACTTAGTGCTTCATGCATGCTAGGCGAGCGCTCTACCACTGAGCCACAATGCCAGCCCTCTGGGTCCTTTTTTGTAAGGAGACTAATCCCAGTGTTAACACCTCCCAAAGGCTCCATCTCTCCTAATACCATCATTTTGGATTTCAACATATGGGATTTAGGGGCACACAAATGTTTGTCAAATGGTTGATAGATGAAAAATGATGTAATATTCATGTTTAAAGCTTTTGTTTGTCAAGAGACAAGACAGCAAATCTTGATAAATGACAATGATGATGCTTCTCCCAGCATGTACATAATCCTGCTATGTGCTTGTGTATCTTTGCAGGTATTTCCAGATGATTCTTAGAGGTAGAGCCTATGGGCTACAATGTTGTCTGCTTTCCCCTTTTCTACCTTTAATGGCAAATTTTTTATGTAGACAGGCAGGATGGACTTGGTGAATTGTGGTTCTGCTGATTATGAATAACAACAAAAAAAAAGGCAGGGGGGGGGGACTTCTACCTTCAGTAATTCAGTATTTAGTCTCTCCAGGTTCCAGTTTTATCTCTTACTCATACCTGACCAATGTCAGCTGCTTTGGGCCTTACATCATGCTTAATAGGACTGGGATCTCCCTTGTAGAGTTTATCCCCATAAAGACAGCCTAAGATGATCCAAGGGAGGGGCTGTGTCTTCACAGAGCATTTGTTCATATATCAGAGTCTAGCATCAATCCCTGGGGCATTGGTTCTTAACTGTTAAAAATCTGGTATATATGGGCTGGGGCTTTAGCTTAGTGGCAACACTTGCCTAGCATGTGTGAGGCACTGGGCTCAATCCTTAGCACCGCATAAAAAACTAAAGGCATGCTGTCCATCTACAACTATAAAATTTTTTTTTTTTAATCTGGTATGTAAACTGTGAGCTCACACCTCTGAGCAATCAGTCTACAACCTCCAGGTTGAGTTGTTTGTCATTTTGAAGAAAATTAATAAGTGATAGCAAGATCAGATGATTTCGTATCTATCTTCTCAGGAGGATTATTGCCTGAAACAGCAAGATAGTTAAGGATCTAGAACATTTTGTCATCGGTGACAGTAGGAGGAGCCTATTGAGTGTGGAAAGTCTCACTTTCTTTTAAGTGATCTTTTAAGTGAGACATTTTATGAGAAATCTAACCTAGGTTTTCAAAAAAGTTTTTGACTCGTTGTTTACATCTTGGCTCTCTATATATACTAATAAAGATTCATATAGAAGTCACAAAATGTTAGTCAGTATTAGTATTAACAATTAATTGAGTAAAATTTGAGATTTAGTTCCCGTTTTTGTTCTTAAGTATATTCCAAAACATGAAGCTTTAAAGTTATCTGAAGGGAGTATGACTTTGATGATGGTTTTTTTTGTTTGTCTTTGCTTTTTGTACCAGGAATTGAACCCCCAAGGGCACTTTATCACTGATCTACATTGCCAGCCCTTTTTTTATTCTGAGACAGGGTCTTGCTAAGTTACTTAGGGCCTTGCCAAGTTGCTGAGACTGTACTTGAACTTGGAGTACTCCTGCCTTAGCCTCTCAAGTCACCAGGATTTCCAGCGTGGGCTACCATGCCCAGCTTCAGTGATGTTTTTGTTTTGTTTTGGGTACCAAGGATTGAACCCAGGTATGCTTAACCACTGAGCTACATCCCCAGCCCTTTTTCATGTTTTATTTAGAGACAGGGCCTCCCCGAGTTACTTAGGGCCTTGATAAGTTGCTGAGGCTGGCCTTGAACTCACTATCCTCCTGCCTCAGCCTCCTGAGCTGCTGGGATTACAGGTGTGTGCCACCATGTCTGGTGCTTCGATGATGTTGAAACATAGTAAGTCAGGACAGCTATAATGTTTTGGAAAACATACTCCAAGGAATCAAGAACTTAAGTAGTTTCCTAAAAGTGAGGGTATTCTTATCTGGTTAGGCTTCATGCAGAGACAACCGAGAAAACTCAGCTGTGAAGGGCCCCTTCTCTGCAAACTCATATAGACATTCACAACTATCTGGTAGATGGAGGAATATATTAGACCACCAGAGACCTTTGGGCCCACATTGACAGGACTTTTTTGCACAGTGTTGGGGATTGAACCCCAGTGACACTCTGCTCCTGAGCTATGTCCCCAATCCTTTTTTATTTTTTGTTTTGAGACAGGGTCTCAGTAAATTGTCTAAACTTGGCAATCCACCTGCCTGAGCCTCCCAAGTAGCTGGAATTATGGGTGTATGCCTTGCTTTGACAGTACTTTTAGTATGTTCTATAGGTCACCCAGGCTTGTTAAGTTTACAGGATTTATGGCAAAGGTTAAAAAGGATCCTGCTTTTCCCAAGATCTAGTTAATTTTAACACTACTTTTATATGCCACTTGGTATGCATGTGCTGAGAATAGACTTGTGGGTTAATCAGAAAACTCAATATTTAATTATTTTATATGTCATTTTTTTAAAGTTATCCCACATATCAAATTTATTGTTACACAGGAAAGAAATTTGACTACTATAACACTTTGAGCAAAGTAAGGTGATATCATTTTATCATGGTACCAGGACTTGCAATTCTCTAATTCTTGGCTTCCATCTTACCATTATCTTCCATGTCTCCTTATCCCCAGAATAGGGAACTCTTACTGTTAGTGTGTCTCTTTTTTATTTTGCAATAGCCTAAATTGCTGAGGCTACCCTTGAACTTGCAATCCTTTTGCCTCAACCTCTTGAGTTGCTGGGATTATAGGTGTACAGCACCTAGTGTGTCTCTATCATTTGTGCCATAAGCACCTCTGCATCTGTGTGGTGTGTCATTTACAGGAACCATTTCTGCAAGGTATTAAAGAAAGTCAGGATTAAAAGATTGTTTCCAAAGTATAAACTTTTGGCAAATTAGAAGGCTTTTTTATTCCACTTTTCTGATCTGTCTCTTGAGTGATGGCTATTATCTGGGGTAGAGGACTCTGTCGGGTATTTGTCTAACATTAAGTATGAGGTGTGTGCTTCACTATAGGGTTGTTTGGTTTATGGTTTGGGTTTTTTTTGTTGTTGTTTGTTTTTTGTTTTTGTTTTTGTTTTTGTTTTTGGTACTGGGGATTGAACTTAGGGGCATTCGACCACTGGGCCACATCTCCAGTCCTGTTTTGTATTTTATTTAGAGACAGGATCTCAATGAATTGTTTAGCGCCTTGCTGTTCTGAGGCTGGCTTTGAACTCTCGATCTTCCTACCTCAGCCTCCCAAGCTGCTGGGGTTACAGGCATGCATCACCACTCCTGGTTCACTGTAGCTGTTTTGTAGAGTTATATTGTAGGTTGAGTCTCTGATTGGCTGACTGGGGTTACCATTAAGAAATACCTTTTGGGCTGAGGTTGTAGCTCAGTGGTAGAGCGCTTGCACGCATGAGGCCCTGGGTTCGATCCTCAGCACCGTATAAAATAAATAAATAAAAATAAAGATATTGTGCCCGTCTACAACTAAAAAAAATATTTAAAAAAAAAAGAAATACCTTTTGCTTAATATGGCTGTATGTATAAACGTGGCTGTAAAACCAATGTGATACTGCAATCTGTACACATGGAAAAAAAAGAATTCATACCCCACTTGAATCAAATGTATGATATATCAAGATCATTGTAATGCTTTGAGCAACTAATAAAAAAAAAGAAAGAAAAGAAATACCTTTTGCTGGGCACAGTAGTACACCCTTGTAATCCCAGCTACTTGGGAAACTGAGACAGGAATATTGCAAGTTCAAAGCCAGCCTCCACAATTTAGCAAGACCCTGTCTCAAAAATAACAAAATTATTAAAGGTCTGGTGATGTAGCTCAGTGTAAAGCACCCCTGGGTTCAATTCTCAGCACTGTAAATTAATTAGTTGCAGTTCTTTTTTTTTTTTTTTTTTTTTTTTTTTTGTGGTGCTGGGGATTGAATCCAGGGCTTTGTGCATGTAAGGCGTGCACTCTTAACAACTGAGCTATATCCCCGGCCCCCTAGGTTTTTTTAAAAAAAGAAAAAGAAATAGCTCTTGCTGTGCACAGTGATGCATGCCTATAACCCCAAATATTCAGACGACTGAATAAAGCAGGAAGCTAAAGCAAGTTTAAAACCAGATTGGGCAACTTAGCAAGACCCTATCTCAAAATAAATAAAAAGGGCTGGGGATATAACTCAGTTATACTGGGTTCAGTTCCAAGTATTAGAGGTGGGGCGGGGAGAAATAACTCGTAACACAATCCTTGTGTCTTGTCAATACCTGCTGCTGAGGACTTACCACAGCTGTATGATGATAGGTTGCATCTTCTCCACTATGTCACAAGCTCCAGTGATAAAGCTTATGGACAGGTTCTCCAGTATTTCCTCAGCATCTAATAGCATCTTAGCTAGTAAAGAAATACTTAGTACCTGATTGAAGTTTCTAGAACTTCCATGTGAATTTGGGGGTCTTGAATGAATCCCTGGCAATATTTTTGAGTAGATAGTGATTTCTCATAGAGTTTTACTTAAGCCTTGGTGACCTGGTATTTCTGTTTACATACAGTCTTGCTACTTGACTAGACCTGATAATGCAGCATGCAACTCGTAACATCTCTCTGGGACTCCTAAATCTTTGGGCTACAGTGTCTCTAGCCCTGTGCAGAACCTGACATCTATCTTCTCCTTTGTTCTCTGCAGGTTGTGGGCCTGGCCTATTAGCAGATGCCAAGATGCGGGTATTTGAACGCTCAGTATATTTTGGTGATTCCTGCCAAGATGTTCTTAGCATGCTTGGCTCTCCACACAAGGTCTTCTATAAGTCAGAAGACAAGGTAGGAAAGATGTGTTTATATAGTGAATAGTCTCTTTCTTTCTTTGTATCTCTCATTTTAGTCATTAGTAGTTTGAACAAATATAAATTGTGCTATTTTCCCACAGAAACTGTTTTACTTAAAGTTGATGGTGAAGTGAATTAACAGTTTTTTTCTGGCCCTTGTTGGTCAAATGACCCTTCCTGTGTCACTGTCCATAATGCCTATGTTTTCTTAAAGACCTAGGCCTAGTCGATAGTCAACCATCTCTGGCCCCTTTCTTTCTGGACTCACCAGCAGTTGAGATTTCCCATACTCTCATTTACCCAACAGCTTAATGTTAAACAGGGAACACTTTCCTTAACCAAGAACTATTTAAAGGGTTATATTTTAATTTATTATTTTTTTTTCCTATAGATGAAAATTCATTCTCCTTCCCCTCATAAGCAAGTTCCATCCAAGTGCAATGACTACTTTTTTAACTACTTCACTCTTGGGGTGGTAAGTTGTGATGCCTTAGGAAAGTATTTTGTTTCTTTTGGGATGGGCATTACACCTTTGCACATCTGAGTGTGCACATGCAGCTTTAACTGTGCCTAGGCATCCTAGCCCCAGCTAACTTTGCCTAGTGTTATTTCGCATAGGCTCTGGTACTCCAAAGTAGACCTTTCCTACCACCAAAATGCCAAAATATGCTGGTATGTCTTGACTTATTTTCTGAAGAAGTCTGAACAGATGGAGACTGTGATAGTCATTCATTTTAAACTGTTTTTGGAGCTACTTTTGTAGAGCATAGAATCCTTTTCTAGAGTCACAAACCAGGAGTGTGCTTTTTATTTTTAAAGGACCATCCCAGAGGCATTGTTACAACACAGTACTCTGGACCTAAGGAACTGGATGTAGCTGGATGCTGCCATCAGTGCTGATAGTCCAGCTGGTGGGTAGGGTGGGTAGGATGCATGTATGAGAAATGGTTGTATAAATAGTGTGCCTGCAGAAAATATCTCAGGGCAGAACTGACCTAACCATAGGTCTTCTAAATTAGCTTTGAGCCTTCCGTGATCTGAGACAGCAAAGGATAGCTTCCTAAGAGGGAGAAAGGAGGGGTCTGCTTATATGATAAAGACCAAACATAACCAAGGGTCAGTTGGGACAGTGGGGGTGGGAGCCATTATAGGTCATAAACTCCTGAGGGTAGAATAAAGGAGGGAATGGTGATGTTACAGCTTGACCCCTGAGTTCAAGAGCCAGTGAAAATAGCTAGCAGAGAAAATTCCAAGAAGGGACAGCTTTGGTAGGACTTTGTTGGCTACTGGTACAGAGTAGATTCAGAGGTGACCTTGGGGTCCCAGACCTGAGCAGCTGTCAGAAGCTTGGATGGGTAGCTTTGTGTTTCAATGGGTTGCATCAAATTCAGGTCCAACTCCTGGTGAAACGTGGACTTTAGTTCTAGAGATTGCCATAGAGAGCATAAAAGAAGCCTGGAAAGTCTGGCAGGTCATAGCATTCATTATAGCCAGGAGGGCTAAGGATATAGCTCAGTTGGTAGAATGCTTACCTCACATGCACAAGGCCTTGGGTTCGATCCCCAGCACCACCAAAAAAAAAATCACAACATTATATCCAGGTGCCTTTGAGACCCTCTACTGTTAATTGGTCCCTGAATCTTCTTGATAGTCTTTGAGTCAAAGTCTGCACTTAGATTTTTCATTAGGCGCTTTTGTAGAAAAGATCTCCCTTATGTGTTTTTCTCCTTAGGCAGTATAGTTGTAACCCCTGTGCCTGCCAAGCCTGCAGCTGTTTGCCCTCCTTCCTCCACTGAAAATCCCTGGTTAAGGTTGCTTGGCCTTAGCTGACCCCTTGACTATTGTTTGGAAGAGAGCCGAGTAAGCATCCCTTTGGTGGAATGGAAATCTCCAAGATGGACATGTCTTTGGAAATTGTTCCTACACTACCTCAATAATAGAAATAATAAAAAAAACCCTTTTCTATCCCAGGACATCCTCTTCGATGCAAATACCCACAAAGTGAAGAAATTTGTCCTACATACCAATTACCCTGGGCATTATAATTTTAACATGTAAGTACAATTACACATATCTGCCCCTTTTGTAAGTGAGCTTTGGGCTGGGGAGAAAACAAAACAAACAAAAAGAAAAAAAAAATAAAACAGGAAAAAGAATTTGTGACTTTGAGCATTCTCTAATTTATCTCTACCTGAGTTCTTTCATTTTTACTTGTACATGCTATGTAAGTGCTCTACCACTGACCTACATCTCCAACCCTCTGCCTGAATTCTTGCTGTTTTACAGGAGGTGGACATATACTGAGCTGTGTCCCTGCCACAATGTCCAATGTTTTACATTCTCTCCATATGTGCCCATTTTCTAAATAGAGAAAAGGATCAGAAGCCTCAATACCTTACCCAAGGTGTTAGGCTCTTTAGACCTTAAAGCCATGCCCTATTCTATTCGACTTCAGTACCTAATCTGGCCTCTCCCCATGAATGCTGTGTCAGGGATCCAGAGCCATGGCATTGGGGAGGTGTCTTTGATTCTGGTTTTTGGTGGGGTACAGTATTGGGATATAGGAGTGGTCAGGGCTTCCAAGATTGCCCAGCCTTTATCCTCATCTACCTTTTCTGTAGTTATCACCGCTGTGAATTCAAGATCCCACTAGCCATAAAGAAAGGTGAGTAGTGTCCCCTCAGGGTAAGGAAGAGGTTCGGGAGTCACTTTTCCATTCTGAGATGGGAGAAGAGCCAAATAGAGAGGGTGGTAGTAGTTAGATTAGTGAAGCCTTTGCATGCCTGCTTCTGCTGGTAATCTCAGCTCCTCTGGAATAGGTCCCTTATTCTGGGAGCTGCATTGTTCTTGATCTAGAATCTCCTGGAGGCCTTCAAGGATTTTTCCTCTGACTATGGGATTGCTGGCCTCTGAAGGGGAAATTTTCCTATCTACAGATGATTATCCAGTGCCCCGAACCCATCCTTAGTGCCTATCTCATGCTACTAGTTGGTAGCTCATACCTGGCTAGCCTTCCTTCTCCTCTCCATCCTCTTCCATCCTGGAGCTCCAAAATTCTCCATCCTGCCTATGCTTCCCATGTACTCTAACCCTGGGGCAAAAGGTAGCTAGATCTGAATTCTGCCTACTGCTGGGGACACAGGTGGCCTAGGCCAGTTACCAGCCTGCCTATTGTGTTCTCTTTTCAGAAAATGCAGATGGTCAAACAGAAACATGTACAACCTACAGCAAGGTGAGTTCCTATTTTCCTACCTGATGCAACTTTAGAAAGACTTGAGCATGAGCCTGCTGGCAGTTTAGGTCATGTTCTCCAGGCCAGTCATTAG
The DNA here is from genome assembly GCF_048772815.1 of Callospermophilus lateralis. Lineage (NCBI taxonomy): Eukaryota > Metazoa > Chordata > Mammalia > Rodentia > Sciuridae > Callospermophilus > Callospermophilus lateralis. Next base: position 49,230,853 of record NC_135322.1, read on the forward strand.
TCACAGGTGTGTTTACGTCCCTACTAACCCTTGCTGCTCCCCATCCGTCTTGCAGTGGGACAATATCCAGGAGCTCCTGGGCCACCCTGTGGAGAAGCCCGTTGTCCTACACAGGTGAGTCAGCATTTGCTGTCTCTGATCATTCCATCTGCTCCTTGAAGCCCAAAAGGCTCAAGGAAAGTCTGCCAGTGGGTATTGCTTTAGAAATTATAGAAGTTTCTAATGTTGCCAAAACATACTTCCTGCTCCATCCTGCACATTAGGACTGAGCCAATTGGTCTTGATGTTTGCCCCCTATCATACTTCTAAGTATAGAGGCCCTCTCATCACCAATTATTCAAAATGAGAGGTGGTCTTGACCAATTGTCCCAGGCTCTTCTTTCCTATCAAAGCCACTACCTACTATAACCTAAAGACCCTTCCTTGCTGCTGTGCTGCCTACAGCTTCTACTCGGGCTCAAGGCTCCACTTGAAAGAACCCTTCTGACTTTTTACTACCCCTGTCCAGTTCCACAGTAACTTTTTGAGCCCTCTTTGATTATCTAGAATTCTGAATTGAGTCAGGCCATTCCTACCCCTAGAACCTAAAGGGCCTATATGGAGACAGAAGTATACTCAAAGCCACAAGAGATAATTAGCTGGTGGCCCACATCCCAAAAGGGAATGAATGCCTTGCTGACCTTGTTCAGACCTTTGTTTGCTCCTCTAATTCTGCTTTCTCTGGCCTCAGGTCCTCCTCCCCAAACAACACTAACCCATTTGGTTCCACATTCTGCTTTGGTCTTCAGCGGATGATCTTTGAGGTAAGTCCTGGAGTTTATAGAAATTGGTGGTCATAGCAAGGACAAGCAAGTGATTGAGAAAAATTGGGAAGGGCCCAAGTGCCAGGGTAGGTAGATTAATTTTTCCTCAGCAACCCTGTCCATGTACTTGGCCTACCCACACTTAATAGTAAGGGTTCAGAAATGATTTGGGGTAAGCTGGGGATGTAGTTCAGTGGTAGAATATTTGCCTAGCATGCACAAGGACCTGGGTTCCATCCCCAGGACCACAAAGTAGGGGAAAGGTTGAAGAAATTTGGAATTATGGAGGCTGAAGCAGTCTGTTTCCAACAAAATGAGAAGGATTACAGGGATCTCTCTGTGTACTGAAACCAGGTACTCAGGGAAAGGGGCAGTGGGACCAAACCCTGGGCATGTTAGGAACCTTTGTGAATGAATGTACTGTAGGCAAATGGCTCTGGAGGCCCCACTGGCTTGGGAGAAGAATAGACAGCCTTTTTTTCTTTTTCTTTTTCTTTTTCTTTTTTTTTTCTTGGAAGCTATACTTTTAGCAGGCCCTTAGCAGTTCCAGAAGAACTAGACAAGTAGGTGTGGTAAAGGTCAAGTACCCCAAGAGGAACAGCAGAGGATCTGCACCCTAGTGTAAACTGTGAGGAGTTGAGGGGTCAAGAAGCCTTGGCTTTGTGTATATGACCTCTAGTCAACCCCTCTGCTACACAGGATCTGCCTTGATTCCTTCTCCCCTGTCCCTTGATCCACTGTCCTCTTCTTAAACCAGGTCATGCAGAACAACCACATTGCCTCGGTGACCCTGTATGGGCCCCCCCGGCCTGGTGCCCACCTGAGAACAGGAGAGCTACCCTAGAGACATCACCGCCCCTGCCCCTCTACCCATGGAACTGTGCGTTGCATCCTGCTCAGTGGGTCTCTCTACTACCTGTGGGTATTCTTGGACACCTTGCCAGTGTTGAAGGGCTCTTGGAATGTTATGAGGTGGAACACAGGCTGGGTGCTTTGCCATGAGACAAAGGGCCCAGATATTCTTTGTCCATCCTGAGCCTGCTGCTGCCAGCAGGAAACACAGACTGCAAAGAGAAGCACAAACTTTGATCCTTGATATCTGGACTCAGAAGCTCTCTACTAAGATGTAAGGAGGCAGGACATGTCAGCCCCTGTCCCACACACATTGGGAAAACTTGGGGCTCTTTCTGTAGCTGAGGACATGGGTCCTGCTTTTGGCTCCACATTGCCATGTGACCCTTGTGGCAGAAAGGTAGTGTGTCCATAGTACTTGGTAGCAACATTTGCACTACATCCACTTTTGTTACTTGATGAGCTGGCTGTTGCCAAGGTGGCCTACCTGCCCTTCCTGGTTCCTTTCTGGCACCCATTGCCCACCAGTCCTAGAAAGCACACCCAACTGGTTGAAACACAGCTTTCTACCATCCAGGTATGTGCTCAGGCCTGGTTCCCACCACTCTTGGAGCCAGCTTTCAAGGTTGCCTGTGCCCCTGCTCTGCCCAGCCTGGCTGGCAGGGCTGCATGTTTCCATCCTGTTTGCCTCTTTTATTTAATGCCAAAGTTTTAGCCAAAGACATCTTCCTCTTTCATTGTGTTTTAGGATTCTGTTCTGCACTGTGGGCCAGCTCCCTGCCTCAAACCTAGGCATTATCCTCAAACCAGGCCATTCATGGCTCAAGGCTAGGGGGCTCCAGGGAGGTTGGGCTGCTTGGTCTCTTCATGGGTCTGGCTAATGGAAAGTAGCATATATATGCTTTAAAAATATTAATCTTTTTGGAAAGAATTAAGAGAAATGTATAATTTTAATCCCATTTTTAATATTTTGGTCTAGCAACTTGTGATACATAGATGACAATTTTGTGAGTTTTTCAAATGTGTGTACAGATTTTTGTAAATATGACACTTTTGTAATTAACTCATGTACAGCCTCATCCTGTATAGTTCATGATGAATGTGCAGGGGATCTGCTCCAGGTGCCTGTATGGTTCCTAGTCCTATAGTCAGGCTTCTGTGGCACTCCCATGACTTTGACTTTGTAACTGACTAATGTCTTCCCATTTGGACAGTGGTCTGGCCAGAGACCCTGCACATTTTACTGTCAGGGGTAGCCAGGACTGTTCCCATCCTCTTGGAATGAGGGAACCATCCTCATCCCCTGCCCACATCCCTTCTCCAATAAAGCACCTGTGCCCTCAGCAGCAGCTTGCCATGGGCTGTTGCTGAGATATTTGTACTGAAATAAGTGTGGAAGTATTTATTTTTTAGGAAGGGGTGGTTGAAGAATATGAGAAATTTTATAATAGAAAAGTCTGAGGAGACAGCCATGGCTCCTCTGAAGGGGACAGGACAGCTTTTAACAATGGCATAGTGTATGGGTATAGGAGATGGGGAAAGACTTTAGGAACATGACATAGTTGTCCTTGATATGGCTCTATCCATGGTGTACCAGGCAGACCTGGATCCTATTGGAGTTGGCCCAGGAAAGCAGACCTGAGAGGGGAAAGATCTAAAGATGTAGACAGGGCTGGGAATCCAATTGAAGAAGCAGGTGGCAAGCAACATGTCTACTTTAGATTGAGTTATGACAGAATGCCTGTCAGGTCCATGAAGGCTGTGGAACCTGGCCTTGAGGAGCTGCATGTGTCTGCATCATCCTAGGAGTTCAAAACCAAGCCTCCACCTGAATACACTAGGTGTGTTACTAGGATGACTAAATATGTCATCAAAATATCAAATATAATATCAAAACCAAGCCTCCACCTGAACACACTAGTATGTGCTACTAGGATGACTAAATATGTCCATTGCTCTGGGGCCTGCTGGGCAAGACTGGTCTTCCTCCATCTCAGCCATAGCTCTACTTGTGGTCACCAATACATTGTTTTTTAGACCTCTTCTGTGTAGTGTGAGCCAACAGGAAATGCCAAACTCAGTTTCCATACCCTGGGATTCTGAGGAGGCAGACACAGGTAATCTAGGAAAGAGTAACCCACACCTTAATAATCCACACAGGAATCTCCTTCAGGCTCTCTTCTGTTCCATCCTGGGGCTAAGAGAAGCTTGGCACTGTGATGGGTGGCTAAGAGTCCCACTGGAAGGGGCCTGCAGCAACGGGCTGCCTATGTGCACAGACTGGCCCATGTGACCCATGCAGCAGGCTCCACATAAGCCAGATGTCAGCGGCTGAGAGCCCATGTACTACAACCAATTCGCGGTAGAAGCAGGGGTCGAAGGTGCTCAGGTGTGGTGCTGCAGAAGGCTGGGAAATGCCAAAGGTACGGAAAGCTGGGTGAGGCTCAGGTGTGAGCCGTAGGCGCTGCAGACACATGCCTAGAAAGACATCATCGATGGGAAAGAGCTCAACCTGTGCACAGGCACTTGCCAGGCGGCGCAGCGTAGCTCCAGAAAGAACAAAACCACCACCACCTGCGTAGGCTGGGTAGGCAGGCAGGCCATACACAGCCTCTGGGATGTAGTACTTACTGGCCCTAGCACGGATTGGCCTCGCCTGCACTATTACGTCACCTGCAAGCAAGTCCTGCGCAGGATCCCTCGATGCTAGGAACTCCAGCAGGTTCCCCACGTGTACAAATACATCAGCATCACCTTTAAAAACAAAGCGCACGTTGGGGCAAAAGGCTGAGGCCCAGGCCAGAAAGTGGATCTCCTTAAGTGTTAAGTTGAAAAAAGTGTCATCGAAGGCCCAGAGCAAGATGTCCGAATATGCATGGCTCTCAGCATGCAGCAGTGCACGCCAGTGTGTCTGTGTGCCCACCCCCTCCGGGTCAGCCTTATTGGTGCTTGCACTCCTGGGCACCCCCAGCAGGAACACACGGCGTACAAGTGCCCCCTGCACGCGACCCTCGGCACCCCATGTCTGGCGCACGGCTTGTCGCCTCTCGAAGTCAGCTGCCACTGACTTGACAGCTATGAGCAGGTCAGGTCGGCCACCAGGTGCACCATCACCACGGCACTTGTGAGGCTGGTTAATGAGGAGTGAAAAGCGCCGCTGGTCCTTGGCGCTCAAGTAGCGGCGGAAATCAAAGGAGCCGGTGGGAGTGGGCGATGGCGGCGTGTCCCCTTCGTAGGCCGGTGGGGCTGCGCCAGAGTCCAGTACCTGGAATGCTCGGGAACCTGAGGTGGGTCTCTGTGCCTCCCGCCCTGGCGCTTGCGGCGAGCTAGTAGTGGGGGCCGCGCCGTCGCGCTGCGCATACAGTAAGAGGCCAAGGGCGGCGCTGAGAAGCAGCGTGAGTGACGCGTCCCGGCGTAGGCGCAGCCTCCTCCTCATGACCGCGTGGCCGACGCCCGCCCTCTCTTCGAAGGGTCGCCCGCAGAGCCTCTGGAAGCAAGGACGGGTGGCGGGTGGGGGTCAGAGGCTCCAAGCTCCGCCTCCCGGAGAGGAGGGTGCGAGAGACCACACCCTGGGGGGGGGGTCTTAAACTACCGGCCGTTCATTCCCCTCCGTTGCACCTCCTCCTCGCACCGCTGGGACTAGCAGCCTGAAGGGACAAGATGTTCCCCCCTTGTAGCGAACTCCCATCTCCTCGACTCCAGCCCGGGACGGTGCCCAAGAGGCGAAAGCCAGGCAGAAAAGCCCTTTCTCAGCCCTACCTTCTCCCACCCTCACGCTAAGACCGAATCCCTTCTACCTTTCTCCTCCCCGCCCCAAACTCTGTCTCTGGGATCCCGACACTCACTCTGGGAGCGGCGTGGCCCCCCGACGCTGGAGCCTCGGGCTCAGCGCAGGGTCCCAAGGGCGGCCATGGACGGGGCCTGGGCCAAATGCAGCGTTGGCAGGAAGGGGACCGAGGCCGTGCCACGTGACCCTCCAGCTGTGCGCGCCGGGACATCTGGAGCTCAGCTCCGCCCCGGCGCCACGCAGGGAACTCCGAGTGAGGATTAATCCCTGAGAGGATTCCTTAGGGGCGATTCTTGCTGGGAAGGCCTGTTCTTGGTGCTAGCTCAGACTCCCCAAGACCAATTTTCTGAAGCCCGGTAAGTATCGGTGTCTCTGGTTACCCCCACTCGAACGGAATGCCCCCGCCTGCCACCCAGTAAACTGCCGAGTGAGGACGGTTTGCACACACAAAACTGCTTCTCCAATTCTTACAACAGTTCTCATTACTTATGCCCAGATGGGGACGCTGCTTCTTAGGCCCAGGAGGATCATACAGGCAGAAAGTACTGTCCCAAATCGTTTGGAATTCAGTCCAGGAATCCTCTGTGCTTCCCCCATCCCACCTCTCCTTTGTCCCCATTGGGATACAAGACAGCAAGTCAACCCTGTCTGCATTAACTTCCCAGGCAAGCACTGCAGCCCTGTCTTCCAGGAGCTTATAGGCCTGAGTCCAGTCCCAGATTCAGTTTTGAGTCTCCTGCTCCCCTGCAGAGCCTCCTGCACATAGAAATGTCTTGTGTCTGTGCCACTGCTGACCAGATTGGGTTAGCAGGGATTGGTAAAGCTCCTGGAAGAGGTCACTCAGCAAAGGCTTTGACCTGAGATCAAGGTGAGCAGAGTGGCACCCTGGAGCCTGAGAGCCCAGTCCTTGCCTAACTCGGCTGCCAGCTTTCAACTATCTCTTCCTGGAACTCAGGGTCTCCAGACCTCAGCCTATGTGGTAGAGCTTGGAGTAGAAAACCCCCAGCAAAGGTGTGCATCACTGCTTCACTTCCCACTCCTTTCCATGGTACCTCCACCCAGAACCTCCATGTTATTAACTGAATACACCTCAGTCTCAACTGATCTGTCAGCCGACTTTCTTACCACAGTGAGTATTCCCTGACCCCCAAACCCCTGGTTTTCCTCTTTATTCTTGGGGTTACACTTTTCTAGTAAGTGTCCTTCAGTCCCACTATCTGTCCATTCATGAATCTTTACCTGTGACCCAACTCCTAAACCCAGAACTATATACCCAGCAGCCTTCACACTCCCTCACTGGATGTCCTACAGGAACACCATTTCCCATGAACAGAGCAAACAGGGCCTCCCCAAGCCTCCATCCCACTGGCAAAGGAAGAAACTTTGGGTCCTCTTTACCCCATTCCAATCCAGGGTTACCAAGGCCCATTCTTCTTCCTGAAGATCTCCTAGTGTTCATCTCTTTTCCTCCATTGCTGCAGCCACTGCCCCAGTATCTGTCTCCTTCTTGCTGCTTTTTCTTGCATTCTCTCCCTCTCTCCCTCCCCCTCTCTCTCCGTGTACACTTCTCTCCCTCCCTCCCTCCCTCCCTCCCTCTCTCTCTCCCTCCCCCCCCCTCTCTCTCTCCATCCTCACCAGCCTCCCAGTCTTAATTCCCAAACCCTTCAAAGGCTTCTCACTGGTCTCATTATTAAATCCAAATTCTGTAAAATGGCTCACCAGACTCCATGTTCTCCTTCACTGATGGGTCATTCAGCACCCCCCTCCAGCCACTCTACACTTCTCTTCCCTATTCCCTTCCTCAAGACCCCAGGGTGCTTGCTATGCCCAGAGCACTGCCTTTCTCTCAACTCCCCACCTCACCCTTCCCACCAACCCATCTCTTCAGGAGCCTAACACCAGCCTGGGGTAGGCCTCTGTGTTCCCACAATTCCCTGAGTGAAAGTTACATTTTATTACCATTGCTAATTACTTGGGTCTCACACTGAGTGAGCTGGGGCAAGCGGGATTTGGGTATTTGGCTCACTACAGTATTTGCAGCACCCAGGGTGGTGCCTAGGACAAGGAAATTCCAGGCGCTTATGGAGTCACTCACTGTTCAAGGAGTGAAGGGGGTGAGGGCTAGCCAGAAGATTATCTTTTGGGGATAGGGGAGGATGAGAAGGACATTCATACTGTCTCCATCAAAGAATCTAGAGCAGAATCCCCAGTGGTATGTCCCAGGAGCTCAGCAGGTGTTCCTATGGAATCTGGAGAAGGCACTCAACTCTGCTGCAGCAGCTCAGTGAAGCAGAGGTTTTAAATGTAGTTGTAGGGTTCCAGTGGATTTGGAAGGAGGTTCAGCAATAGTAACCGTAGTAGCAGAAGGGACTCTAGAACCATCCAGATGATCCAAACGCTGCTGGGCTCGTGGTGGACTGCTGCATCCTTGGAACCGGGTCTAGGCCAGGTCTCCATCAGGACCTGCCAGGCCCAGCAGGTCCTCTGCCAGACTGGTGAGCTCATTCTCCTCTAGCGCCTCTACTAGGCGCTGCAGTGTGGCTCGGCGGCCCTCCGCCTGCACGAAGCGTCGCAGCAGTTGGAAGGCCTGCTCATACAGCCCATCACGCTCGTATTCATAGGCCAGTGAGTCCAACGCTGGGTCGCGCAATGCCCGACAGCTGCGCTGCAGTGAGCGTCCCACCCTACGCCACTTGAGGCCCACTGAACGTGCGAACGTCTGTTGGTCCTGCAGGCTCAGTGGCCGATTCACTGTGGAGGGAGTTGGAGAGGCAGATGGGTGGGAGGGACCCAAGAGCCAGCCCCCACTTGTGCCCAGCCACTGACATCCAGCCTAACCATCACCCCTGCCCAAACTCCAACCTCCCGGGGACCCCACCTTTGTGCTTGCACCTCACCTACTGGCCGACCCTGGAACAGAAACGTCTGTCCAGACAAGGGCGGTGGCTTTTCCTCTGGCGGAGAGGGGACCAGGGACTGCGAGGGGGCTGGGACGACATCAACATCCACATCCACATTATCACCCTGGCCCTCCAAACCACAGGTTAGATTGCAGAGCGCATCTTCCAGCTCAGCTAGTTCCTCATCCCGGAGCCGGTCGGGCTAGGGAAGGGAGTACGAGGTCAGAGGGGCTTTTATCCGTGAATCCCCACCCTACCTACCCCATGCGGACCCCTTCCTGCCGCACCTTCTGGGCTAAGATGCAATTCAAACAATGCTCCTCGTCCGTCAGCCAAGCATCTAGCCTCTCGGCACCAGCGCGCAGCTCCAGCTGCAGCGGTACAGAGTGTTGGGCCAGCGCTGCTGCCAAGCAACTTTGCAGCTTGGCGCGCAGAGTTCCCTCCCGGTAGACGCGGAGGAAGCGGCTACAGAGCTGTCGCCCACAGAAACGCAACTGCACAATCAGCTGCGGGTCGCTGCGGTGGATCTTGAGTATCTGCAGCACGTCTGGGCTCTCGGCGCTCTCTGCGGAGGTGAGCAGTCAGGCGCCAGGTGGTCCCCAAGTGGGGCGTTCTCCAAGCCGGAGGAGGGGCAAAGCCCATGGTCAAACCCCCGTCCCCATTCTCTGACCTGGGATACTAGATTATCCAGAGTACCCAGCTGGGAAACAAAAAAGGGAATGCAAACAGCAACAACCCAGAAAGCAGGCCAGGATCTATCATAGAGTACATTCCAAGATAAGAGTGGGTGCCGCCTAGCCCTCTCTCTTAAATCCCAAATGGAAGAGGGGGGCTTTGCAACACAGAAAGGGGGCATATGCCCTGGGCCACCAGGCCATGTGCATAGGCAGGCAGGGGAAGGGCAGGAGGTCTCAGGTCTTTGGCTTCCACCTAGTGCGGTTCCCTTTCCCCTGGAAAGAGAGGGGTTCTTGATTTTCTAAGGTTGGAGCTGGATGCCCCAACCAGCTTCAGCCTCCTGTGGCTTCTACCCTGAGATGAGAAAGAAGAACCTGGAATGGTAAGTAGTGGGGAGGGGTCTTGGGCAAGGAGTGCTGTAGTGAGAGAGGAAAAGAGAAGAGAGAAACTTATGATTACTAGAAAGGAGTGAGCTGGCTGCTCCAGAGTGGGGGGCATAGAGTAGTGGGACATTAGTGCAGAAATAGGTAGATGTACAATCATGGATAAACATGATTATGCTCAAGGACACACACATGCAGTAAGAAGAGAAGACAAATCCTACACAGCCAGTTTTCTCTACCTTACACTTACCCTCCCTCACCCAATTCTTTTCCTAAAAGTGGCTATAAGCCCAGGCCCACCAAATCCAGGAGGTGGGGTATTACCCCTGCCCCACCCACAAAAGAGCCTAGCCCACCACTTCCTCTCCCATTCCTACCCATTTACCCACCTGTCAATGATGTCTGTAGAGCCCTGTATACTGCCACCTTCTTCTGGGGGTGTGCATAGGCATCAGACAGAACCACCTTGTCCAGTAAGGATTCCAAAAACAGGTATGCACTGCCCACCCACTCTTCGTGCCCATTTGGCCCAGCTGCCATCTTGCCTCCTAGAGACAGACAGGCATCTAGGTTATCCTAGCCTTAGAGACAACCGTCCAGTCCCATGTGCAGCTGCAAAACACTGTGAACATCTGTTTGTCCTGCAGGCTCAGTGGCCGATTCAACTGGCACACTTGAGGTAAAGAGTTCACCGTCTCACAGGTGGCACCCTGTGCCTCTGGCTCTAAACAGAGCCCCTCCTAGCCCAGACTTACAGTGAATATTGTCCTTCCACTATCTTCCAGAAAAAATCCAGGATCATGGTGGCAGAAAAGTGGAGGTGGACCCTGCAGTGGAAGCAGAGAAGCTCTGCCTCCTCCTCAGGTCAGTGTCTTTTTTTTTAATATATTTTTTAATTTTTTTGTTTTAGTTGGACACAATACCTTTATTTCATTTATTTATTTTTATGTGGTGCTGAGGCTCCAACCCAGGGCCTCGCATGTGCTAGGTGAGCACTCTACTAGGTGAACACTCTACCACTAAGCCACAACCCTAGCTCAGGCCAGTGTCTTTTTTACCAAAACTGACAAGAGACTATTCTGGATAGTGCCAATGCCCCAAGGCCAACCAGACCCAGGTCCTGGCCTTGCCTTCAGCTTAAACTTGGGTCCCCAGGGTCCCTGTAGTCCACAGCCCTACCCTTAGGTTATTTCATCTATCTTCCCACTACTACACCTGGCTTCACTTCAAAAGAAACCTGCAGTTTAATCCCACCCAGATTCCTTCTCCCAATCCCAAGACACCTCTAAGAACTTTCTTCTTGTGTTTTCTCGATCTCTGTCCAAGTCTGGTCATATGAAGCAAGTCTGACCAAACTGCATATTCCACTCACTATTCTAGTTTGGGTTTGGGGAAAAGGGCTCAAGTTGGACCAATGAGAATCAACCCTGCAACTCTGCCTGGATCAATAGGAAAGATGTACTAATTTCCTTTCCCCTGGGGCTAAACTGAAGGAAGGGGCGGTCTGTTTTGCTATTGCTTGGGAAGTGCCTGATTGAGAATGAAACCAACATAGAAGAAAACAAAGCCAAGAGATGGAGAAGGGAACTTCTAAGCACACTATGGCCGTGGATCCAGCTGTCCCTGAAGCTTTTACAGCCTGGACTATTCAGGTATGTAAGAAAAACCATCCCTCTTTGTTATAAGTCCTTGGAATTGGGCTCTTTTCCAACTCAAATTATTCTATTGTAGGTTCATTCCTATCCAGATAGTCAGAGCTCCTTAGTAGTAACATCTTCTCCAGTCATCTTCTATCAAAGTCTGGCAGGAAGCAAAATTCCCAGCCAGGCAACCAATGCATTGACCCTCTGTTCAGTGGCCTCCCAGCTATTGACCCAGGAAGAGGCAAGTCTGCCAGCTCACCAGCTCACCCCCTCTTTCTAGAAATGAACTCAATCCCCCAGCTCCTTATCCCATAAGTCACATTCCTTTACTTTCTGTCAGCATTTACAGTTAGTGGGTTCAGAAGGGTGCTGAGCCCAAGCTCTGGGCAGGACAGAAAGAGGAGTCCCAGCTGTCTTCTATTTACAGACAGGGAGCCTCAGGGGAGGGGGTCCCAGGAGGAGCCAACTCTACAACCTTGAACATCCTTGAGGAGAAAGTAAGAATCTTGAGGTTAAGGCAGAGAGCAGAGGCTGCATTTCAGACCTTCCCCAGGCTATAACCTGAGGGCCAAAGCTAGAACACTATTTAGGCCCTCCAGCATTACCCACCCAGGTAAGAGAAATGAAAACTGGCAATGGTCCTACCCTGGGTCTGAGCACAGGGGACACACTTTTTGGAGTCCCCACTCCATGCAAGTCATCACATAATTAAAACATTAATACTGTGTATTTACCCAAAACAATAATCTGAAAATTAACAGATCAGGATGGGGGGAGTGGCCGGGGTAATTTTTGTTTCATTTTATTCAGCAATATCTTCTACTTTATGTAAGATAGAAACATTTGGGGCTGGTACTATAGCTCAGGGGTAGAGTGCTTGCCTGGCATGTTCAAGCCTTGGCTTCAATTCCCACCACCAAAAATAAAATAAAGACACATTTCCTTTGTGTTTTTTAAAAAAAAAGCAAAGTAAATGTCTTTATTAAAAGGGATGGGGGGCCAGGGGTAGTGGTGCAGGCTTGTAATCCCAGCAGCTCATGGGCTGAGACAAGAGGATGTGGGTTCAAAGCCAGCCTCAGCAACAGGGAGGTACTAAGCAACTCAGTGAGACCTCATCACTAAATAAAATACAAAATAGGGCTGGGAATGTGTCTCAGTGATCAAGGCCCCTGAATTCAATCCCTGGTACCCCCCCCCAAAAAAAATAGGACGGGGGGGGGCTGGAGTTGTGGCTCAATGGTAGAGCACTTGCCTGGCATGTGTGAAGCACTGGGTTCAATTCTCAGCATCACATATAAATAAATAATATAAAGGTCCATCAACAATTTCTCTCTCTCTCTCTCTCTCTATAGGACGGTGGGGGGGGGGGCTGGAGTTGTGGCTCAATGGTAGAGCACTTGCCTGGCATGTGTGAAGCACTGGGTTCAATTCTCAGCATCACATATAAATAAATAATATAAAGGTCCATCAACAATTTGATAAGAGAGAGAGAGGAGAGAGACAGAGAGAGAGACCGAGACAGAGAGACAGAGAACTGGGGTTGGGCATAGTGGTGAATGCCTGTAATTCCAGCCTGGGAGGCTGAGACAGGAGGATCGTGAGTTCAAAGCCAGCCTCAGCAATAGCGGAGGTGCTAAGCAACACAATGAGACCCTGTCTCTAAATAAAATACAAAATAGGGCTGGGGATGTGGCTCAGTGGTTGAGTGGCCCTGAGTTCAATCCCCAGTACCCCAAAAAAGATGGTGAGAATGTACCTCAGTGATAAATCCCTAGTGACAGGGAAAAAAGAAAGAAAGAAAGAAAAATAACAGGATGAAACTCAAAACTCTGCAGATGACAAGTAGGGCCAACAGAGGTTGGGAGCAAGCCAAAGAGGCAAAACAAGTGGGGAGCCCTGAATAAGTGGCCTAGGGGACCCTGGAAATGTTTCCACTTTCATATCTTCCTAGCCCCCTGACTTGGAAGTAAATGCTGACCGGATGAACATAGTTTCACCTCAAAGGATATAAGTAGGAACAAAATGGAACAGATCAGGCCTGCTAGGTACGCACTGGAAACCTGGAGATGGGGCGATGCCCAACACACTAGTACTAGGCACGTGGGGGAAGTCAGCTTGGCTGGAGCTGGAGCTTGAGATTTTCCTTTTGGGAATCATCCTTCCTGCGTGTCCTTCCACAGAAAACCCCTCTTCGGGAAGCCCCGAGCCTCACCCACCAAGAGTCCACCCCTGCTCCGTGTGGGCCAAGGCTTCCAGGCTGGCCCTGTAACGTTTATCTGGATGACATTATATGGATATTTGAGTACCAAAAAGTGCGCCAACTACAAGAGGCCAACCAGGCATCGGACCCTAACACAAAACATGTGTCCTCATGCAGCCCTACCTCTGGCTGATCGGCAGGGACAGCCCCCAAGAGTGGCCCAAGGACTGAAAGCCTGCATTTCTGGGCGACCAGCCCCGCGCGCCCCCTACTCATCTGCTGCCCCGTTTGGGAGCTCTTTAGCTGTTTCAGGCCTCTTTACAGGAGCTTCCCCGGTTCCCACTAGTCCACCTTCATTGTGCACGTGCCCGGGGGTCTCGGCTCACAGAACTGTTCAGACCAGCCCTGCCCTCCCTTCATCCTCACGTTCAGGGCCCTGCCACCCCGCAAAAGCCCTTGGTTGGGGCAAGGAACCTGCAAGGGTCAAATTCCGTACTCCCCACTGCCTCCCATTGAAAGAGCCCAAGAGGCCGCCGCAGTAGCTCGCCAGAGCAGCCGCGGTGACAACCACGCCATGCCAGAGCCAGGATCAGCCTCTGCTCCTGCCACACCAGCAAGCCCACCCATTAACTGCACTAACCTGCCCGCCTTGGCCGGGCCTGGGTTCCCACGCCCGCCAGGCTCCGCTGCACTGAGCCGCTTCCGGGTGTGCGCCGAGGCTCTGGGGCGGTGCCCCCGTTCGAGCCGCCCGGTTCGTCCGCGTGTCCCGCCTTCCAGGCAGCTCCTTCCCACCCTGCTGTTCTCTGCTGCCAGTCCACTGTCTCTGAGCAAAGCCCTTCTGGTCCGCTGAGCAGGTAAGATTACCAGCGCCCGAGGTTGGATGACAGGAAGAACTGCCCGCAGGTCGTGACTTTTGGGGCTTGCAGTTTTTACGAGGGAGGAGGGCTGCAGTGTAAGAGCTACCAGACTTTCATCTGTTCCTGGTGGATCAACAAGAAGGCGCCCCCTGGTGATCAGAATTTTCTAGTGCCCCTTGGGGATCTAGTTTGACAATCTGATCTCTACTAAACCCACTAAAAACCCTGTGCCATGGGTCCCAGGTACAAACCTGGCCTAGGCATCCAATCCCCAGCGTACACGTCACACATATTCCAGAAGAGACCTCTACCTTGGAAGATACGGGGAAAATACTAGTAAGTGATGTGAAATGTGCACAGAAACAAAACTGGCAACTTCATAGGTCAGGCGCGGTGGTGCACGAATGTAATTCCAGCTACTTGGGTAACTGAGGCAGGAGGATCCCAAGTTAAAGGTCAGCCTGGGCATTTTAGCGAGGCAGTCTCAAAAAATAAAAATGACTGGGGTTAGTGGTAGGTTCAGTCTTCTCTCTCTCTCTCTCTCTCTCTCACACACACACACACAAAAAAAAAAAAAAAAAAAGAGGACGCACATTTTCCCTCTAAAAGCTGCGCTCTGGGGTGGCTCTAGGGAGTTCCAAATTACTAAGCGGGAGCCAGGGCTGCTCAAGGATCAGGATCCAAATTTGAACTACAGCTCCTCAGAGGCAAGAACCGTCTGACCCCAGATCCCATGCTTTTCCTTGCAGGTCTTGCCGGTTTTAGAAAACACCCGGGACACTCCGGGGCTAGACACCCCACCCCACCCCACCCCCGACCCCCCCCCCCCCCCCCCCGCTGCAAAGACGTTTCCCCTCTCTGGGTGGATCCCGCCGGGCCCCGCCCATGCCACTGCTCTCTGATTGGCTCGTTGTCCCTGACAAAACTCTTTATAAATTCTTCTGTCTCAAGTTAACCCTAGTCACTCTCTAGTGGCTGGCGGGGATTGGACAAGGTTTCTCAACTTGGAACCTGTGTAGTCACCTGGTGACTACACAATTGAAAAAACAGTTTAAAGAACCAGAAACGCTTTGGCACCCAGGGCCGACTTTATGAATCTAAAACCTGCGCAGGGGGGGCAGAGCCCCCACATTTTGCAACGTTATTTATTTATTTATTTATTTATTTATTTATTTATTTATGGTGCTGGAGCTCGAACCTAGGGCATGCTAGGAGAGTGCTCTACCTCTGAGCTATATCCCTAGTTCTTTTATTTTGAGACAGGTTCTCCCTAAATTGCTATTTGCCTTAAACTTGTGATCCTCCTGCCTCAGTCTCCAGAATAGCTGGGATTACAGGTGTACACCACCGCTCCCAGCTCTGAAATTCTTAACGTTGTGAATAGGAATCCCATATCTTCATTTTGTACTGGGTTCTGCAAATTATGTAGCGGCTTTCAGTCCACAAATATTTCTACACCCAGGCTCAGCTGTTTCCTGGGCCCAGGGATGACCCTGTGTCTCTCTCCAGTCCGGAGCTGTTGGAAGTGGTGAAGCCCCCGACCCAGAGCCACACCATGGTGGAGCCAGAAGAACAACTGCCCCAGGAGGTGCTTGCTCTCATCTTCCGCCACCTGTCTCTCAGGGATCGTGCTGCTGTCGCTGGGGTCTGCAGGGCCTGGGCAGCTGCTGCCACCAGCAGTGCAGTGTGGCACGACACAAACATCAGGTGAGAGGGCTTTTCTGTCCCCTGCCATTCCTCATTTTTATACTTTCCCTGTGAAGTCATGGATTAGGGAAATTTATTGACTTCCCGAAAAAACAACAAAAACCTAACATTTATTGACCGCCTACTACATACCAATACATATTAACAATACATAAGATTCATATATTAACCCATTTAATCCTCATGAAAACCTGGTGTGACAGTATTATTATTGCACTGATAGGAAACAGAGGCAAAGAAAATCACTTCCCGCTGGCCACTCATCCTGGCAGTTCAAGGTGCCCACGTGCCTCCTTAGGACAGCTATAGTTCCTGAAATATTGGCTGTCTATGCCAGGGTTTCAGCTGCTGCCGTGGGGCAAAGGCATGGTGCTGAGGGAGAGGTGTGTGCATCGGGAACAGGAAGTGGGGAGGGCAGCTGGCACCCAAATTGAGAGGTTAGTGGAGGGTTGTCCCCTCTCGTTATGAGGCTGCCAACGACTTTTCTTTACTGTTCTAACCCAAGTTGTGACAGTGAATGGGAAGGCATACTGCCGCCATATCTGTCTGACTGCCTGGGCCACATTCACAACCTACAGCTGGAATTTGAGCCGTCGAGGAAGCCGAGTCGCCGGGCAGCCACCGAGCTGCTGATTGCACTGTCAGACCATGCCCCAGGTCTTCGAGGTTTGAGCCTGGAGTGCCACGGAGACAAACCGCTCTTTGACGCAGGCCGAGACATCCTGGATGCTGTGCATGCCCTCTGTGGGACCGCCAGCGAGCTGCGCCACCTTGACCTGCGGCGCTTGCCCTTCACACTGGATGACACGCTGGTGCTGCAGGTAGCCTGTGGCTGTCCAGAACTCCGCAGCCTTTTCCTAGATAACCATACGCTGGTGGACAGCGTGAGGCCAGGCTCAGTACTCAAGCTACTGGCTGCCTGCCCGCGCCTGCGCACCCTTGGCCTGCACTTGGCCAGCTTGTCCCATGCTGTCCTCGATGCGCTGGCTGAGCCAGATCGCGCGCCTTTTGCGCTCCTGGCCCTGCGGTGCGCGAGCCCTGAAGATGCACGCGCGTCCCCACTGCCCGATCAAGCCTGGGCAGCATTGCACTACCGCCACCCTGGGCTGACTGTGGAGCTGGAGCTGGAGCCTGCACTGCCAGCTGAAAGCGTGATGCGAGTCCTGCAACCTGCAGTACCCGTGGCTACACTGCGTCTCAACCTCTCGGGTGACACTATAGGTCCGTTGCGTTTTGCCGCGTGCCACTACGCCACAACCTTGCGCGCACTTGAGGTGCGCGCTCCCGCCTCATCCGAGCTGGACACTGCGCTAGAGGAGCTGGCGGCCCGGTGCGCGGGCCTGCGTGAAATACATTGCTTCTGCGTCGTGAGGACATCGGTGTTGGACGCCTTCCGCGCGCACTGCCCGCGCCTGCGCAGCTACACGCTCAAACTAAAGCGTGAGCCACATCCTTGGCGGCCCACGTTCGTGCGGTGATTGGACAAACCCTCCCTCCCCTCTGCAATCCTGAGGCTTCGGAGAAGCTGGAAGGAATTTCCCAAGCACACTCAAACTGCCAGTTCTTTCCTTGGGAATTCCTTGTCTCTTGTGCCTCTTGGGACCCGTGGCACGGTGTCGGTTCGGTACAACACAGGTGCCCTGAGTCCACTCAACTTCTGCAGACTCCAGCTCTGTCCCGGCCGCACTGGGGTCCCCCAGCTCTTCTGCATGCTCCATGCCAGCTCTGCGGTCCGGCATGGGGGGAGGGCAGGCACGGGTGTGGGCCCGGCCTTAGGGGTGAGCGTGAAATAAACAAATCCTACAGTATCTCTGCATCCGGTGAAAGGCGGGCTAGGTTCTGAAGGGGAGAATGAGGAACACGCAGAGCCGAGAAAGAGCCGTCTGGGCAGAGGTGCAAGATGGGGCTGCGGGTGCGGGAGTCAGGGGCGGGGCACTTCGCCCTTTTGGATTGACAATGCCCCAGCGTTCAGCGGGAAAGGTCTAGCTTCCTCACTATCTTATCGGCCCGCTCTATCTGGGGCTTCACTAGGACTTTCCCAGTTCATCGTAAAAAGGCCGCACACGGGCTATTTTTCCAAAATAAAGGAAATAGAGAGACTAAGATGAGATTCGAACCCAGGTCTCCCTCCTCACCCCATCCCTCCACACACATCCGATTCAGCCAGCCTTTCTGTCTGCTAGTGCCCCGGCCGCTGTCCGAGCCCCGCCCCGCGGGTTCGCACGTGGCCCCCGCCTGACCCGGCGCCCGGAGGCGGAGTAGGGCGGGGCGGGAGGCAAACGCAGCACTTTCACGGCTTTGACCAGCCCGCAGCGGCCGGGCCGCCGCGCTGAGCCGGGCCGACACTGCGCCATGCAGGAAGCGCCAGCCGCGCTGCCCACGGAGCCAGGCCCCAGCCCTGTACCTGCCTTCCTCGGCAAGTTATGGGCGCTGGTGGGCGACCCCGGCACCGACCACCTGATCCGCTGGAGCCCGGTGAGGGCTGGGGCCCCTCGACTCTCCCAGTGGTCCCCGGGGTCCCTCCACGTCGGTGACCACCCACGCCCACTCAACCCCCGCCGGGGACTGGGCTGTGGGTCACTCCGATTCAGCCGTCCAGGGTAGTTCACCTTGGAGGGGATGTGTGAGATGAAGATGAGGCGACTTCCTCTGGGGCGGAGGAAGGGTTAGGAACCTCCTGGAGACCTGGAGCCAGAGACATCTCCTAGGTCATTTAATGAGAAAGAAATGACCCCACCCCATAGACAGATCGGAAAACAGACGGAGAGAAGGGAGGGCTGGCACTGGCTCAATCAGGGTCACATCATGGCTCTGGCTCTGGCTCGGGTCTGGGACGGGTCCGAGGTGGAACCAGGGTTGGCCTCTGCTACTCCTCTTTGAGAACCGAGTCTGGGTTACGCTAGGGGTAGGGATTCACTGTGGTCGTCCGGAGCCAGGCCTCAGATGGTTCTGGCCCAGCCTTTCCATATTCCCATGAGCGGCACTGACCCCTGAGTGAATGAGTGTGTGCGCGCGCGCTAGAGCGCCGGCCTGATGGTGGGCGGGCGCCACTCACCAAGTCTGGTCTCTACCCGCACCACGGGTGGGCGGCATTCTCGGTAGAGTGGGACCAGCTTCCTTGTAAGCGATCAGAGCCGCTTCGCCAAAGAAGTGCTGCCCCAGTATTTCAAGCACAGCAACATGGCGAGCTTTGTGCGTCAACTCAACATGTGTGAGTCTCTCAGGCCGGGTGGGGACAGGGTGTGGGTGATTTGGTGCCAAAGATGGAACGACTCACCCCCGCCCCCACGCCCCACTCTCCAGATGGTTTTCGGAAGGTAGTGAGCATCGAGCAGGGTGGCCTGCTCAGGCCGGAGCGCGACCACGTCGAGTTCCAGCACCCGAGCTTCGTGCGTGGCAGGGAGCAGCTATTGGAGCGCGTGCGGCGCAAGGTAGGGACAGCCAGCAGAAATGAGTAAACCCGCGTGGGGTGTTAGGACTGCTGGCCCTGTTCTACGAGATTCTGCCTCTGCGGTGTACCTTCTGCAGGTGCCCGCGCTGCGCAGCGATGACGGTCGCTGGCGCCCTGAAGACCTTGGTCGGCTGCTGGGCGAGGTGCAGGCTTTGCGGGGAGTGCAGGAGAACACTGAGGCTCGGCTTCGGGAGCTCAGGCAGTGCGGGGAGGGGCAGCCCTGGTGGGAGGTTCTGGGTGAGAGGATGCTGGTCACCAGAGGGTTCTGGGCAGCCCCTTCAGCTCTTGGGTCTCAGCAACTCCTTCCAGACAAATGGGCCTAGTTGTGGAACTCTAGACTCTCCATAAGGTGGATGATTATTGGGGTAGTGACCCAGGTCCCTTCCCTGCCATGCCATTCTGTGTGTGTGTGTGTGTGTGTGTGTGTGTGTTTGGGAGGGAGAGTGTCTGAGAGAACTCGGATGCCTCAGCACCCTCCCAACCCTGCCCCTAGGCAGAACGAGATCTTATGGCGGGAAGTGGTGACACTTCGGCAGAGCCATGGTCAGCAGCACCGGGTCATTGGCAAGGTGTTCCTCTTCTTCTACCTCCCTTCTCCCTCTCACTCCTGGGCATCCCTCCACACCCAGTCCTCTAGCATCCAAATTAGCCCCTTTCTCAAACCCACCTGGAACTGCCTGTTAGGGTGAGGGGGGTGTCCAAAATAGGAATAAGCCCTTCTCTTCCTCTTCAGCTGATCCAGTGCCTCTTTGGACCACTTCAGGCTGGGCCCAGTAGTGCAGGAACAAAGAGAAAGCTGTGAGTGAGAGCCAAGGATGCTCATCCCCAATTCTCCACTTTCAGGACCTTCTCTCTGCCTAAGACCCCTGGCAGGGACCCCTTCTCTTCCAGAAACTCCTTCAGGCAGAACCCTCAATCCTACTCCTGGCTGCACATCAGCTTCCTCAACTAATCTGGAACTTTTCCCCCTCCCCCAACACCACAATCTGGTTCTCCCACTCCCAGGACCTTACCTCCAAATTCCCACACCAGCAATCCCTTCCCCTCCCCCCAAAACATCCCAACCAAAGAGCTTGGGGCTCAAACCATGCTCCCTCCCTCTCCTCTACCCCCAAAGGGCCCCCATCTCTGGGGGGGAGCCCCTTCCACTCTAGCATGTGACTGATGCCCTGGCAACAGGCCTCAGCTCTGCTGACTTGGCTGCTGGGGCCTGAGGGAGGGAGGGAGGGAGGGAAGTGTAGGCTGAGGGGCATGGGGACTGACCCTGCCCCTACCCTGAGGGACCCTGCTCATCTTGTATAGGTCCCTGATGCTGGATGAAGGGAACTCATGCCCAACACCTGCCAAATTCAGTGCCTGCTCCCTGCCTGGTGCCCTCCTACAGGACCCCTACTTTATCCAGTCGGTAGGTTTCTTTTTCCCCTTTCTCTAAAGCACAGCTGTTTCTTCTCCCGATTTCCCCCTAAAGAAGATGGAAGCCAACCTTCCCACCAAACAGACCCAGGTTCCCCAGCATGGACTGAGCCTTCCCCCTCACACCCTGCCCCTTAGGCCCTATAGTCCAGATGGGTGCTGTTTGGGTTCTAGCTTTCCCAGTGGTAGAGGTCAAGGACTGGGTCTAGTTTTCTATTTACAGCCCCTCCCAGAGACTACCTTGGGCCTCAGCCCTCACAGGGCCAGGGGCCCCATCATCTCTGATATCCCAGAAGACTCTCCATCCCCTGAAGGGCCCAGGCTTTCTCCCTCCAGTGGTGGCAGGAGGTAAGGAGGACAGGGGCTGCCCTCTGGGGAGCCTGTCTGGGAGGGCCTGGCAGCCCAGATGGCTGTAGGGGTGGGGGAGAGGTCAGTGCCAGGGTCTGGTTGAAGCTTTTCTCTGGTACAGGGAGAAGGGCCTGGCACTGCTCAAAGAAGAGCCGGCCAGTCCAGGGGGGGATGGCGAGGCCGGGCTGGCCCTGGCCCCAAACGAGTGTGAATTCTGCGTGACAGCCCCCCCACCGCTGCCTGTGGCTGTGGTACAGGCCATCCTGGAAGGGAAAGGGAGCTTCAGCCCTGAGGGGCCCAGGAGTGTCCAACAGCCTGAACCAAGGGGCCCCAGGGAGGTACCTGACAGGTAAGCAGAGCCCATTCTTGAGGTGAGTCCTGCAGGCCACTTTTGCAGATAGAACAACACTCTGGCACATGAAACTTCCCTACTTTGTCTGCCCCTTGGTGGCTGAGGAGGATATTGGGCACTTATGATTTCTCAGAATGTGCTCCAAGGAGCACCTACATACAAATTCTAAACAAAGTAGGAACTCCTAGTCAGATCACCTAGCTCCTCTGTGGTAGGACTGAGGAATCTGCATTTTTAAATGAGTTCAATGGGATGATTATAATATACACAGTAGTTTAAGAGCCCCTTGTATTTATACTTGCATAGAGAGAGGATCTGTCCTAAGACTTCAAGTCCTAGAGGAAGCAGGGACACTCTGTGTCCATTTATGGGGAAAGGAGGGTGGCATTTTCTAGATGTTGGGGGATTTAAATCCTCTTGCATCCAGGTTCTTTGGGAACTTAATAGGGTGTGAGCACTGCAGGCCAACAGCAGATTTTTGTGCACAGGGAACCTCTGGGTCTGGAGCAGGGTAACAGGAGCCCAGAGAGTCTGCTGCCTTCGATGCTGCTTCGGTCTCCCCCTGAAAGTGTGGAGCCTGCAGCACCCCTAGATGTGAGTACTTCTGGCATAGAAGCACATGCACTTCTTGTACCTGCTGTCTGCATAGCCTGAGAGGGCAAGCACTAACCCAGAACTTTTCCCAGGTGTTGGGCCCCAGCCTTCCAGGGCGAGAATGGACCCTGATGGACTTGGACATGGAGTTGTCCCTGGTAAAATGGGGCTGGAGAGGGCCACACCCTTGGGTCCATAGCTGTTCTCAGAGAGCCAAAGCCATGTCTGAGAATTGCCCAAGTGAGTCCCCAGGTTTCTTCCTCAGCTATTGGGCTCCCTCCCCAACTCCTTCCTGGGGTTCTCCCATGCAGATGCAGCCCTTGGTTCCAGAGAGAGGTGAAGCTGAGCTGGCAGTCAAGGGATTGAGTTCTCCAGGCCCAGGTAATGGTTGTGGGGACTCAGGATGTGGGAGGGAGGCCATGACTGCTGAACTGCTATGACTGGTGGAGTAGGCCGCTTGGGTTTTACAGGGAGATTCCCTGAATTCAGGCTGCCCTGTAGATCCTTCAGAAGCTCCCCTTCCCTTCACCATTGGGTGAGAATGGGGAGGTTAAGAATGATGATTTATCCTGACTTGACCAGAAGTCAGGGGACAGGGCTTTCCTCCCCTAGGAAAGAAGGGGGAACACTCCTTCCTGCTGAACACAGCCTCGCTCTTTCTAGGAAAGGACTCCACGCTTGGGGGCCCATTCCTGCTGGACGTCCAGGCAGATCTGGGAGGCCCAGCCCTGGCTGTGCCCGGGGCTTTAACCATTTACAGCACCCCTGAGAACCGGACCTCCTACCTGGGCCCAAGGGCCAGTCCCTCCCCCTGAGACCCATGAGCCTCTGAAGGGATCTTTTGATGTCCCCTGGGGACAGGGGTGAGCCTATCCCCCACTACTTAGTGGCCTCTCTCCATTTACCCCCATCAGAGCCGTGCACATAAACTGCATCTTTTTCTGTGTTTCTGGTGTCTTTTCTCTATCGACGAGGAAGCCCAGGACTCAGGGGGTGGGATGAGCAGCTTTGCAGAGATCCCAGAGATCCCAGAAGGCTTTAATAGAGAACCTTTGGAGAGCCGTGGTGCTGGGGAGCCAGCCCCTAACTCCTCGGGGCTTGAGCCTGGCCACTGCAACCTCCTGGAAGCGGGGACTTCGGGTCGCATCCAGCTCCACAGTGCACATTCTATATGACCCTAGACAAGTCGGGCCCCTTCTCTAAACCCCATCTGTGACAGGCAGAGAGCAGGGGTTGATGAGAAGATAGATGGAAAGCTCCTGGGAATGGGCAAGCCTAGTGTGGGTACAGGATGTGTGGGACCGCGGCCGAACTGTCTCTTCCCTGGCTCGTGTCCAGTGCGCCCGGGATGGGGAGGGAAAGCGGACTATGAGAACGTCCCCAGCCAGGGCGCGACCTCGCAGTCAGACTCTCAGCAGCGGGGAAGAACGCCCCCTCCCCCCCCCCATTCCCGGCAGCCCTGTCCGCCCCGCCCCCGTAGCAGCTGCTGCACCGGTCCCCACCCCTCCCGGCCCTTTCTGCACTGTCATCTCCTGCCCCGCGGAGGCTCGACCCGGGAGCGGACCGCCCGAAACGGGCCGAACCGCGGGCCCCACTCCACCGGGCAGAGGAAGCAAGGGAATCTCAAATTGGGCGGACTTGGAGCCTCACCACCCGCAGCGGCGCTCGCAGGTCTGTGGGCCCCGCCCTTCCGCAGGACTCTAGCTTGGGACTGGGTGGAGGGGAGGTCAGGGTACCCTACGGTCGCGCATGCGCAACGGCTTCCGCTGTTTCCACGACCCTCGGAGCTCGGCTGCAACTGAACTCTCACCGCCAGCTGGGGATTGGGGGCCTCACCCAAATCCACGCTTCGCTACCTGGAGCTCCGGGAAACATCTGGGCTTGTCACTTGAGAGAACTAGCGGCGACATAACTTCGATGTTCACCTTCGAGCTATGAAAGTTGCAAAGGGAGGGTCCAGAACAGCCGGGGTCTCTGCTCCCCAGGCAGGACTAAAGGCAGGGCTTGGGTTAACAGGAGGAGGCGACTAACGTAAAAACAACCTAGGAAGCCGGAGGGAGAAGGAGGGGCCAGTCAGGCCTATAGCCTTTCTCTCTATGTCTGGCTAGAGTAGGTGCTGGCCCCCTCTGTCTTCCATGCCCTGCAAAGGGGGGCAGTCTTTGGAAGCCTCAGTCCAGGAGAACAGAGGATCTCTGAGTACACAGTGTAGTGATGTCAGTTAATGAAGTAGTGAGGTGATATGCTGGTCACTGGAGTGCACAGAAGGAACCATCTGCCCTTGAACACTCTGGCATTGGGATGGACAAGAGAATATTTGAGTGTTGGAGGATGGGTCCGTGAGTGGAGGGAGGGAATGGTATTTCAGGCCTAGGGAGCAGCATCAGCAAAGATTCAGAGATACCAGGAACATAGTGAGTTTTCCCAGAACAGAGTGGTGGGGAGAAGTAGAGAAGAGCCTCACTGTTCTGAGTGGTGAGTGGTAGCTAGAATAACCAGACCAGATAGCTAAGATAAGTAGTAGGGGCAGGAATAAGGGGTAAAGCCTGACATTCTGCTAGACAGGAGACCTTGGTATAGTTCAGGTTGGAGCAAGTCAGAATCTAACTCTATTTTGCTTCTCTGAGTCTATCTCCTCAGCTGTAAGATTGGAACAATAAATCCTACCCCAGAGAGTTGTCAAAGTCATTATGCTGAGGGATGGTGGAATTAGAATGAGAAGTACTCAGAGGGACTGTTACAGGAGATGAAGTGAATGGTGGGGTTGACAGGCAAGAGCTGATGGAAACACTGAGATACACTTGTCACAGATGAGACATGAAGGGAGATGGAGGGTCAAGGGTAGTTCTGATCTGTGCTTGAATCTAGGGGATAGGCTGACAATTTGATAAGAGGGGAGGGAGAGGAGCTGGGGATATAGCTCAGTTGGTAGAGTGCTTGCCTCACATACACAAAGCCCTGGGTTCAATCCCCAGCACCCCCCCCACACACACACACACACTAGTGGAGAGAGAGGTGGCTGGAATGTGAAGTGACCAAAGGAAGCACATCTTGACACTAAGGGGTTCTGAAAGAGACCTGGGAGGCAAAATGGGGACTAAGACTCTATAGACCAGGAAAGGAGGGAAAAGAGGAACACTACTTGGGAAGAAGAGACCAGGAAGGATGCTGTGTAAATAAAAGCCAAGGCAGGGAAAGGGGCAGAGGGTGGGAGGGGTCCAGGGCCTGACCCCTTTATCTAATGTCAGGGGCCTTGCTAAGGCTGGCAAAGAGATGGGCTGTTGTCCTTGCTTGGTAATAAATAGACAAAGCAGATTGATTTCTACCTAGTCCCTACAGTTTGGTAGAGACAGTCTCAAAATGGGAAGAAAAAGTTTAGCAACCTTTCATGAACTGGGCCCTCAGTATTTCAAGATTAAACAAGAGATGACTGTGAGTCATTCCCAGGACAGCAGGGAGTCAACTGGGTCTTGGGTGATGTTAGGAGATCTTGGTCAGAGGTAGGATTCAGGAAGATTCAGGTATCCCTGCTAGGTACCTGGGGACCAAGAAGGGCCATGAGATCATGTTGGGGTTAGAACTGGGTGGTGATGTTGAGGATAGAGGAGCAGGGCCTGTCCTGGCAAGTCGAAAGAGGAGCAGGGCAGGCTCTCAACAGTTTGTGCAGAGGGTACTGGAGGACAGATTGTGTAAACAGCCCAGGGGTTCTGCAGAGTCCAGGCAGGAGGTAAAAGACTAGACTCAGAAGTGAGAATGGCAAGAGAAATATTGGTCAGACTAGAAAGGACTTGACTGCAAGCTGTAACCTTGGGTCTATCCTAGGTTTTTCTCCTATTGAGATGGGGAAGCAGATTGGAGAAAGACCAAGAAGTGGTGGCAAATGCCTGAAATCCCAGCAACTCATAAGGCTAAGGCAGAAGGATTCCAAATTCGAGGCCAGATTCAGCAATTTAGTGAGGGTCTTAGGAAACCTTTTTTCAAACTAAAAAGAGCTAAGGATGAAGCTCAGCGGTAAAGCACCCCAGGGCTCAACCCCCAGTACAGGGACGGGGGCGGCGACGGACGTTTGTTTGGATAAACTGGGTCTTACTGTCGGATCTGCAGGAGGCTGGGTCTCAGGAGGGAGGCCCTGATTGGGAGAGCCTACAACTGACGTTTAGAGAGGGGAGGAGCCTTAGAAGACTGGAGAGAAGCTGCAGGCAAGAGGCGGGAGAAGAGTTCAGTACTGTGGTGCCCGAGTCCTGTGCTGCGGAGCCATCTGGCCGCTGAGGTCAAGGTGAATTTAGACTACAGCCAGGGATGTTCACTGGGATCCTGGAAGAGAGGTCAGGAATGGAGGACCCCCGGTGTCCACTACTTCTCTCCCCCTCTCTGTACAGCCCGGACCATGGGCAACTCGCAGGAGCGGCCTTCGGAGACCATTGACCGTGAACGGAAACGCCTGGTGGAAACGCTGCAGGCGGACTCGGGACTACTGCTGGACGCGCTGGTAGCACGGGGAGTGCTCACCGGGCCGGAGTATGAGGCACTGGATGCACTGCCTGATGCTGAGCGCAGGGTGCGCCGCCTGCTGCTGGTGGTGCAGAGCAAGGGCGAGGCCGCCTGCCAGGAGCTGCTGCGTTGCGCCCAGCAAACCTTGCGCGCGCCAGACCCAGCCTGGGACTGGCAGCACGTGGGCCCTGGTGAGCGCACGTAGACCAGGGGCGTGACTTGGGAGCCAAGCAAAGGCTAACAGAGGGTTGGAGTCGTGGTATCCCCCAAAAGTAGATGAGTGTGTGTACTAAGGATTGCAGAAAGAGAACTTGAGCTTGAAAGACCCTCCCACTTCCGCCCCAGGCTACCGGGACCGCAGCTATGACCCTCCATGCCCAGGCCACTGGACGCCCGAGGCACCCAGTTCGGGGACAGTGTGTCCCGGGTTGCCCAGAGTTTCAGATCACTATGAGGCAGGAGGTCCTGAGGGCTCTGAAGCAGTGCAATCCGGAACTCCAGAGGAGCCAGAGCCAGAGCAGGAAGCTGAGGCCTCTGAAGGGGCTGAGCCAGAACCAGAACCCCAAATGGATCCAGAACCAGAGCCGGAGGCAGATCCAGAACCAGAGCCTGAGCCTGAGCCTGACTTCGAGGAGGGGGATGAGTCTGAAGGTGTGAGGCCTTGCAAACTCTGTAGTGGTTTAGCAGAGGGCATAGCTCAGGAAGTGACTATTGTCTCTTCGTTTCTAGATTCCTGAAGGCCAGACTACTGACCTGACATTTCCTGCCCAAGCCCAAGTAAGGTAGAACCTGGGATTATGCTGGAACTGGATCCAGTGCCACCAAAGCTCCATCATCTTATGTCTTATTGGAAGTGAATAAACTCCAGCTAACCTAGGCATTTTTTTTTTTTAAGGGTGGTTTACGTCTCTAAGAACCTGAACATTCTGGTGCCCCCACAACACTCCAACATCTAGTTCACAATCCCATTCCACACACAACAGCCCATGCTGCAGGCGATCTCAGAGCTAGGCCCATATAGTAGGATGACCTGAAACCTGTTCTTTTCCCTTCGTGAGCCATTTGGGGAACTTCTTAGACACTAGCCCCATTCTATGGAAGAAACTGGGCTTGGGGCAGAAAGCAAGGGAAGAGGACTCTATCTAGGGAGGGC
This sequence comes from Callospermophilus lateralis, assembly GCF_048772815.1. Taxonomy (NCBI): domain Eukaryota; kingdom Metazoa; phylum Chordata; class Mammalia; order Rodentia; family Sciuridae; genus Callospermophilus; species Callospermophilus lateralis. The sequence goes on from NC_135322.1 coordinate 49,258,459, forward strand.
TCAAGAGTTCACAGCCTTGGAAATTGAGATTAGAGGGGAATTAGAAGGATCTTAAGTAGACAGAGGCCACACGTGTAATTTTAATTGCTGTTTTAATTGTCTGACTTCCCTCTGAACTGGGAGTTCAGTGAGAATTTTAACCAGTAACTGGCACAAGGTGCTCTATACATATGTGTTGACTAAATGAATAAGAACTCTCCAGCTGTGTTTCCAAGTTTTATAGATGGGAAAACTAAGACCCAGGATAGGAATGGGACTGGGTCAACCTCAGGTAGCTGAGTCTAAGCAACAATCAGCTGTGTATTTCTCCTGGCCCAGGACAATAAACCTAATGGGCCTGCCCTTCAGGCTTAAGGGTGGCTGCTCCCAGGCTTTGCCAACTCTTGCCTAAGACCAACTGAGAGGGTGTGGGAAAAGACAGGAAGAGCAGAGGCCAGTGCAGGGGTCAGGTGAGCTTTTGGGCTTGATGCACAAGACCTGAAGCCCAGCATGTATGTGTCCATGTGTGTATAATGAAGGTAAAGTAAGAACAATTGATACCTTCCAGTAGTGTCCTGTCCCTCCACTGTTACCTCCAAGCTCCAGGCAGTAGAACACAAAAGTATTGAATAAACACATGACCAGTGAAAGAGGCAAAAATGCTGGAAAGCAAACCCCAGCGCAGCTGGGTCTACACCATCAGGACCCCTGCCCTTTGAGCCTGTGTGAAAGCCAAGACCCCAGGCGCAGGCAATCACCCCAAAAGAAGGGATCCCAACCCCCACCAGGACCCAGTAAGAGGTAGACAGCAGGAATGCTGAAGGAGCACCAAGGGGCAAGGTGGAGGAAGGGACAGACTGGAATACTGGACACCCAAAGCATCTCATGCAAAAACAAGTTTCTACTCCCAAACCACCCCTTATTCCCATTAACACTCAACACCCCCCCTCCTGTCCCCAGGCCTCCCCTCTGCTCAACAATTTGCCAGAAATGCTGCCTGATCCACAGGCACCAGGAAGACTATCAAGGGACAAAAACCTCTGATGCTGCTGCCTGTCCTTCCAGAATGTTCCTGGCCTCCCAATGCCCCCAAGAAACACCCAGGCTATAGAAGCACAGAACAATCAGCTTCATATTCTGGGGGCTGATCTGGAGGCCTCTGCATAGGACTTCTGCTGATAGCCCTCAATAAACATCAATCAGGCAGCAGGCGGCCCAGCTCTGCTTCATCCAGGCGATTGGTTGCCATGATGTGCTCCAGCTGCTGCCGATAGCGTTCCAAGTCCTGCATGAAGTGGGGCACTCGGGTATTATCCAGCACCCCATGGGGCCGTAGGTGATCCACATCCTCATAGGAGACCTGCAGGGAGGAAGCTGAGCTTCAGAGCTAGACAGAGCTCCTGACTTTTAGACAGGTGGTCCCAGCTCTGCTGATGGCTCATGGCCATTTGCTCCCAGGGCTCCTTCTTCCCATCAACCCACCACACCCACAGTCCCATGCCCATGCTATGTACCTCTAGGCTCAGACCTGGGTCTCTGTTCTTTCAACATTTTCTTTTATCTCTGCTCTATGACCCACTCCTGGCTCCAGCCTAGCCTATCTCCTATCTTCTGATATAGGTATCCAAATGCCTCCTGAACACCTTCCCCTGAATATCTCTAAGGCACCTCCTTATAGTCAACATCTGGGTACCAGCCCAACTCTTCAGTCACCCAGGTCAGGTTCCAGGGAGGATGCCTGGACTCTCACCCTCCCACTCAGGGCAGCCACTGAGATAAAGGAATATCCACTTTCCAAAGAGCTCTCCAGCTTGACCCTTCCTCTCTAAATACATGACCACTGCCTGGTAAGGCCATCACCATCAATCTGTAAGAGTGACAGGACAGCCTCTTCTTGCCAGCGTACTCTCTTCCCTAGGACTCTCTTTTAAGTTCCCCTGCCATATAACTCCAGAGGGAGCCTTCGAAAGCAAGTAACTGCACCATACTTTCTGCTTAAAGCTCCTCCAGCTCCCCACTGCTTCAAAAGAGATCCACTCTTCTCTGCCTGGCACAGAGGCCCAGCACCAGAGACTTGGTGGTCCCTGGCCATTTGTCCAGCCTCCTTCCCCAGGCCTTCCTAATTATTCCCTTAGCCTGGAATGCTCACCTCCTTTGAAATGCTACACCTACACACCCCTATAAGCTGGGTCAAGTACCTACTTTTGATTGAATTGAAATGAAATGAAATGACTAGAAAGTCATTTCATCTCCTCTGCTCAACCCCATCCATGCTTCCCGCACCAGAGAGGTCGGACACTCAGATCTCAGTCCAGCAAGAATCAGAGGTGCAAGGAATATTGCAGAAAGTGGGAGGGCAGACCGGGAACCCAGTCAGTCACCTTGCCCAGCGAGGTCAGCAGTGGGAAATCAATGGTTTGGCGGTGCCGCAGAATACGCACGATGCCGTCCAGGTACACCTGGTCCTTGCTGAAGCAGCCTGTGAGTGCAGGAGCCAGTGAGTTCTTGAGGTGGAGCCCCAACCCTCGCCTCCGCCCAGGTCAATACCCTGACTCCTGCCCACCAGGCTTGGAAGTGTCGGTCTGGCCACGCTTGGCGCGCACGCAGTACTCCCAACGAACGTCAGCGTCCTGCACGTAGCGCGCCAGGTCCTGGAAGAGCTGGCGGAAGGACATGCGCGCGGCACGATGGATGGTGTAGTAGAGCAGAGCCGCGCGCCACAAGAATGGCTGCTTGCGAAACAGCACGCTGTGCAGGCTGGCCAGACCCTCCTCCGTGGGGTTGGCTGGCCGCAGCCCATACTGCAACCGGCCCTCGGCGCTGTGCCATGGTTGCTGTGCATTGTTCACGCCCCGCAGGTAGTGAGTGCCTGTGGAGAGGGCCGAGGGGGAGGCTGCGCTGGGCGGGGTGTCTGGAGAATCCACCCTGCGGACCTCTAGTGGCGACTCTAGTATCTTCACGTCCCCAAACCCAGGCTGCACCAGCCCCAGATAAACACATACTCACCAAACCCCAAGCTGCGTGAAGACCCTCCAAAGAAGAACCTGCACCCAAAGACTCATACAGACTCAGACTCGTGCATGAATATTCCTCCACCCATCTCAGTATATTCTCTTATTCTCTCCACACCCCCCATCCCTATCCCAACTCATATTGTCCCTCCACCCCCACCCCACCCCTGCTTCCTCCAGCTTTCCTAGAGAGAAGGAACACACACACACCACCCAGCCTCAATATCTTGCATGCCCTCATCAATCACTACATAATCACATTGATTCCCCCAGCAAAACCAGTTCTTGCCCAGGACAATAGGATTCTTTATGAGGAAGGAAAGACAGAAAGGAATAGTGATTAGTGTCCTGTGCCCTCCTTCCCAGCCTGGTCTGCCTGCTCCTAAATTATACTCTGTGTGACCTCAAACAATTCTATTTCTAGGATCTGGCCTACCACCCATCCTAGAGGGCCTGCCAGTTGGCTGGGCTGGTGGGACCCTCAGGGTTCTCCCTCTGGCCTGTCAGAGCCTCAGCAGCCTTGCCCCACTGTCAAAGGAAATTAGAGAGAGAAAAAGACATCCCCCAAAGGAACAAGAGATTAGGGTAAATCCGGAGAGTGGGCAGGTGTGTTCTGGCCTACCTCTGTGAGCGAGAGGGAGGAGGCAGCTGTTCAGGAAGGGCAAGGGCCTGTCCTCCTCCAGAGGGAAGAGGGAGAAACAAAGGAGGGGGTTACTGGGGCCCCTCACTGCCCACTCCCCAGATTTCAGCCCTTTCTCATCTCCACCCCTCTACCCCCCTACCCATGACCCCCAGCCTGACCTATCTCGTGGCGAAGCATGCCCTCCAACCAATATTGGCGAGCTCCAGTCAGGTTGATGGCCAGTGTGGGTCGGCTGTTCTCCACCATCATCACAGCCTGAGACAGCAGGTCCTCACTCAGCTGCACCACAACCTGCAGATGGCAGTGTACTGAGCCATGGTTACTAGCCTTGAGGTCGCTGTGTAGGTGGACCCATCAATGCCAAGGGCAGCCAAGCTAGACACTGTTCAGGGCACTCACCCTTTACCACTTCTACTCAGAGCTACCTCCCACCTCCCTGAGGCAAGAACAGGGATTTGTCTCAGATCACCTGCTGGCCAGGTGTGAAGCTGGGCCTGGCACCACCTGCCAGATAGACTGATTTGGGGCATGTTAGGGGCTGTGTAGGCAGGAAAGCTCACCTCTCCAACGCATCCCTCTTTCTGCATGTATTTGCGCACAATGGACCAAATCTGGCACTTAGTCAGCAGCTGGCCCCCGGTGGCAGCCTCAAAGTGTTCATAGGTGCCAAACTTCTCCAGAACAGCCTCAATGATTCCAACTGCCTGCACACAGGCCACAGTAGCTTGTCAGGCTAGGTCCCTTGAGTTGTCAGGGTCAGGGTAAGGTGGGCAGGGTGGACTGACCTGATGGATGAACTGTCCAGAGGCCTCACAGTACTTCTCCAGCACAGTGGTGGGCATGGGCTCCTGGTACTCGAACTGTGGGTTGTAGGTGTAATGGGACTGAAAGAACTTGTCCCTCTCACGGTCCATATTGGTTGGCCTCAGTGCCACCAACATACAGGGGCTCTTGGTACCACCACCTGCATCCCTTCGAGTCTTAGCAATGTGAGGCAGAGAGGCTGCAGTCCGCAGGGTACCCCTACCTGCACCCCGTCCCTGTCCAGGAGGGGCTGGTCCCCGGGTGCCACGCCCTCGACAGCCAGCACTGTTTACAGTGTAGGTGCTCTCACTCCTTCGCATGTGGCCACGGCCCAAATGCAGTTTTGTGAAGGGCTGCTGCTCAGGCTGGGGCTGTAGCCCTGAGGGGACTGCCAGAGCCAGAGGCACAGCCAGGGACTGAGGCCAGGGGTACAGGGGTGGCCCATCTCGGTCTGGGCTCTTTAGCCTATGGTGCAGGGACTGGGGACTGGCAGGCAGGCTGGGGGGTGCCTGCTCATACACCTGAGCCCCCGAGTCCAGCACCATTCTGTCCTGAAGGTCACATCCAGCTGGGTCTCTCCGACTTCCCACACTGTTGACCTCTGGGGACACAGAAGGATGTGGAAATCAGCATGAGTGGGTGTGGTCAGAGGAGCTGTAGACCCTATAGGCTCCACACTGGCCTTGCTGGACTGTTGGTGGGCCCAAGGTCTGCTGCCAAGGGTATGGGTAGTTGTTCTCCTACCCCCATTCCAGTGTCCATTCCCTCTAGCAAGCTCATGCAAGTAAAATGGGCTGGAACAAAGCAAGAGAGACAGTTTTACATACCCACCTAGATGGTGCTTACTATAATTCCCTCAGCCTGTGAGCAGAGGGCAAGGACTGGGTCCCTACTCATGATTCTAATCTCTGTGCTCAGCGCTCACCCAGAGAAGACAGAGAGCAGCCTCAGCTGCCTGGATGAACCATAGATAAGAGGGCTCTCAGGGGATGCCTTCTATTTACTGCATCTTCTTGGTACCACTCTCCTACATGGCTTCACCTATACATTCGTTCCCACCTGGCCTCTGTCAATTTGAATGCCTAAGTGCCTTTTATGCCAGTATCTACTGTATTGCCCTCTCTTCTGGGCCATCTATTCATATCCAAATTAGAATCTGCTTTTGGGAAGCACAGGGAGACTTCAAATCCAAGCCAATCTCTGGCCTGCACCCTACCTGATGCATCTCCCCAGTGGTCATCCAAAGCCAATATCAGGGCACTCACCCCTGACTCTGTGCCAGGGCTCAGTCCAATCCAGTTTCTCCCAAAGACTGACTAGAGACTGCAGACTCTTGAGCACCCTTGCCTGTTCAGGGACTCAATTCCAGCCTTTCTTTTCTCTCCTACATCACCAATCTCTTCCTCTCCACTGAATTCTTTCCATCAGCATAGGTACATGTTGTTATTTATCCATCTTAAAAAACAAAGCAAAACCTGCATTTGAATCCACACTTCTCCAACTACAGCACCACTGCATTTCCCTCCAGCTGCTCCTTGTTGCAGCACAACACCCAGAGTCATCTCTACCCAGTCTCCAATTTCTTATTTCCTATTATTTAAAGTTCACTTCACTTAGGCACATTTCCCCCACTCTCCATCAAAATTGACCTAATCAAGGTGAGCGACAGTCTTCATATTGATCATCAGCACTTCACACAGTTAATCCCTTCATCTTGGAAACTTGCTGTCCATTTCACTTTCCAAATACACTGGAACTTAGTTCTTTTTCCATCTCACTGGCAGTTCTTTCTTGGTCTTCCTTGCTGATCATCCCTATCTCCCCAAACTCTTAACACTATAATGGCCCAGGACTTGACTATGGGAACTACTCCCTTCTTCATTTATGTTCATTCCCTAAGTAACCTCACCCACTCTCATATTTTTTTTTTGTTTTATTTTGCTTTGGTGCTGGAGATCAAACTGAGGGCTAAGCATGCCCTGTACCACCAAACTATACCCCCAGCCCTCACTCTCAGCCCTCAATATGAGTCATCAGCTCAAATTTCTTGCATAAACTTTAGACAGGTATTGCCAGTTTTCATACAACATCTTTGTTTAAAAGGCATCTCAAACTGCATATGTCCTTTGTCTAGAAAGCCCCCTTAATATAATGACACTAATAGAAAGTGACTTCCCTAAAATTTCTGCACAAATATCAAGGTCTTAGAAAAGGTACCCTAGCCAGGTGTAATCCCAGTCACACACAAGTTCAAGGCCAGCCTCAAAAGTTTAATAAGATCCTTTCTCAAAAAATAAAAAAGGCTGGGGATGTATATCAATGGTAAAGTATTCCTGGGTTCAATCTCCAGTACTGGGAAAAAAATCACCTTAATGCACCTCTATAAAATAATAAACTTCCTCCCCCATCTTCACCACAATCCACCCCCAGCCAGGAATTATTGTTTTCCATAGCACTATCATCACCTAAAGTGTACTGCTGTAAGCTTTATATTTTTATGATACATCTGACAAATACCTGTTTTCACCTTTCTAGCATTCACAGCTGTGTCCCTAAAACCCAGTGCCTGACCCAGAGCTCAATGAATGAACTCAAGAGCCCTTCTCAGAATTAGAATAACCAGCACTTTGCTTCCTCATTTAGACCTATCTTCCCCCTCCTCACTCTCCTCCACCCAGTCCAGTGACCAGCTGCTTGAAGATTATTTCAGGTCTCAGGTTTCATTCCCCTAAACTAACTGGATAGTTCCCTGGACCCCACACTGGTCTTCAGGCTGCTACCTGGACAATTCCCTTCCATTTTCCCTTCTTTCATTAGACCTACCTCCTCGCAATTACCAGAATACGCCTGTTTCTTTCACGTTTCAGGTCCTTCCGCCAAGAATGCCCCCGCAATGTTTCCCTGGAACAAACTCTTAACCATTTTCAGGGCTCCGTTTGGGCCTCACCTCCTCCGGGAAGCCTTCTGGGCGTCTACAGGGTCTCAATGCCTCAATGGTTTCTTTACCGCCCTAGGCAGTCACTGTTAGAGCTTGGGTCCCTGTCCTCCTACCATCCCTCGAACTCCCGGTGGGTAGGGACCCGTCTGATTCGCCCTCATGTCTCAAGTACCCAACACCAGATGCAGAATGAATGGCTGGATTGGGGAGGAGCCCTTGACTACTGAAGGCGTGGTCTGGTTCCAGTTGAGGGGTGTGGCCAGCGCCTAGAGGTTTACGTTGAAAAGCCAATGGGGACCAAGAGATCCGGGAGGGGCGTGACCTGCAGCCAATAAGCGGTAGGGGGATTGGCGAAGGGCGTGCCCAATGGAGGGCGGGGCCAGAAGACAAAGGAGCGGGGATGAGGGGTGTTCTCTGGTAAATCAAAAGGGTCGACCGCGCGCCTAGTCTCGGCCTTGGGGTTTGGGTAGGGGGTTCGGTCCGCGTGCCGCGCCCCCACCTGTTTGTTCCTCTGCTTGCCTCCCGCGGTTCTCGCTCCGCAAAGCGGGTCGCCCGCCGCCCAGCCCGCGGGAGCTGACGCCGATGACGCACCGCTCTCCGGCGCGCGCACGCTCTCACGAAATCTGGAGGAACCTGTCAATCTGTGGCGACACGCACCAAGAGGGTCTGAGAGGGCTGAGTCCAGCACCACGCCATGCCACTGGGCGGGGTGTAGTTGTCGACCCGTCCCCTTGAAGAGTTTCCAGGCCCCGGCTGGGGGCGGGACTCAGGGAGGTGGAAGTACTAGTCATTGCCTGGGGGTGAATACGTGGGGCGCAATCTATGTACCCGACCGGAGCCCGAGTACTCCGGAACGCAGTCCACAGAGAGGAAAATGTCTGGATAGGTGAGGCGCTGCCCATATTGCCAGGACTGCAGCCAGGATACCTTAGGCGTGTGCATGAACCCCCTAAACTTCACAGAAATTTTTATTTCATCCCTCTCCTTTCCCAACACATAGAGATTCAGGCGTACGTGGCTCATATTTTATTCTGCATGCACGGGAGCTTCAAGAGCAGGGCCCCGAGGGAAGACAGGAGGAGAAGGAGGGCGTAGGCGCTGGCACCAGGCTGAAGAGTGCACGGTGGCCCGTGAGGGGCGAAGGCGGTGAGCCGTCCTGCAAGGAGATGAGTGCAGCCTGACGCTGCTCTCGGGACACGTCCCCACGCAGGTCCAAAAGGGCAGAGACATGGTCCTCGCTGTAGTGACACCAGAGGTGCATCGGCCCTGCACTTCCGCTTCCCTGGCTCCTCCCACTTCCCTGCCCCACCGTCCCCTCACCTCACGTCGGGAAATTGTTGCCTCAGGCCTGCCACCTCAAGGCCAAGCAGCGTGGGGTCCCGCAGGTTCAGCAACTCCCTCAAGGCGAGCAGCACCGGCGCACAATGCGAGTTCTCCTCCAGACCCTGGGCACATGGGAGTGGGGTTTCAGATCGCCCTAGGCTCCCACCCAATCACTGAGACTCTTGCCTGTCTGCCCTCCCAACGAGCTCTCACCAAACGGAGGAAAAGCTCCTTAAGCTGGGCAGCATCGTGCCGCAGACGCTCGGCAGCCTGGATCCGTTCGTCTGCATCCCGGCACACTAGGCGGCCTTGCATCAGCGCTCGTAGGTACTGCAATACCACGGTGCGCTCTGCCTCTGCCAACAGCAGCTGTAGGGTAGGTGATCAGAGGGACTATATCGCCTCTCCCATCCGACTGCCCCCTCCCAGTCCTTTCCACTGGACGCACTTTAACCGCGGGGCTCCTCACGCGCCAGAAATCCCGGCAGAAGCGCGACGTCTGATCACACACACAGTCCAGCAACTCAGAGCTCGACAGCCACCGGCGCGAGGGCACAGACTCAAACAGAGGCTGGGGAAAGAATGAGAGGAACTGGAGCTGGAGACATGAGCCTATCTGGCAGTCCCTGCAGAGGATCCCAAAGGTACACCTTATCTCTCCCATCCTTATTCCGACGGGAAGGAAGCCTCACCTGGAGCTCCACCTGCAGTGCCTCTAATACCAGACGGCAGATCCTCCTCTGCAACTCGTCCAGCGCGGCTTCTATCGGAGCCAAGATCCCTGAAGCCACTCCGTCAGGTTGCAGGCTGGACACTGAGGAGCTGGACCAAAAACACGACTTCAGGACCAAGGCCAAGGCCTGAACGGGCCTCGGTGGTTCAGCCACTCCGACGCCACCTTGTGGCGCAAGTGTGTGGCGGGAGGGGGTTCCCTGCCCCTCTGAAGGTCTCAGGTACTGACCAAGCTAGGAGGGGTATTCTCAGAAGCTAGAAGAAGCACACAGCCCAGCGGAACCTGCCTCTAATTCACGATGTGACCTTGAGAAAGTCAGTTTTTTGATTTCTGCTTCCTCGTTTATAAGGGAAGGGAGCTAATCCCTATCAGGAGGAGCACAACTCAATCATTAATTTGTCTGTTCTCCCTATCCCCATCACAAAGAACACAACACTCAGGAGGAAGGTAATTTTTCTTATTTCTGTCCACAAATGAAACCTCAGACATTACTGGGCACAGAATATAGCCTTGATAAATATTTGCTGAAGGGATGAATAATGGCCCTATGTGCCAGGCACTGTGGTAGATATTATACATCTAATATCTCATGTGATTCTGAGACCATTCCATTATTACCCACAGAATTCTAATGAGAAAATCAATACTCAAGAGATATTAGGTTACTTGATCATGTAGATAGTAAATAACAAAACTAGGATTGGAACCCCTGAGTTATATGGGCTCAAAGTTCTGAATGGCCTAGTGTGGGCCTGGTTGGTACCTAATAGAAACTCAGTAGCAGGTGGGTGAAAGTAGTTTTTCTTGGGGGCCTTCTAGTACCTCAATGCTGTTTGGTGGTTGAAGGCGGCCAGGAGGTAGGGCACATAGTGAGGGGCCATGGCTTCCCCTCTGAGGTGATCTCTGGAGAATCGGATCAGAGCATCACTGAAACTGCAACAGAAAGATGTGGCTGGACTTTCTGCTACTGTGGTGCACCCACAAACCCAGCCCTGGTACTCCTGCCCGACTTCCAAATCCTGTTTGAAGGATCCCTTTCCCATTGGTGTATACTATTCACTCAAATCCCCTTTAGGCTGTCCTGGGAGCAGGGTGGGGATTGGGAATGGGCCCATGCTTGGCAGACCTCCTCAAGAATGCGCTCAGTTCTGACAGTGCCATGCCATGCATCCGCTGCTGTAGCGACTCACTGACCAGGCTGGTCACACGAATGTTCTCAGCCAGGATCTATAGGCAAAAATAGGCAACCATCAGCAGAGCCCTGAGCTCTGCCCTCCTCTCTGGCCATTCTCACCCACCTGCAGTACGATGGCTGGCATTGGTGAGTGGTAGAAGCCAGATGGGTCTGTGTTGGGCTCCTGCTCCCGGCCCCACTCAGCTATTTCCCCATCCAGTGCCTTCTGCAGCCACTGGGCCACACTTGCCTAGGAGAAAGAGCAAATGGCAGCAGGGTGGCAGGATGTAGCAGGGTAGTGACCCTGCCAAAGACAGGAAGGCTCTGAACTCTACAGATAAAGGCCACAGCTGATGGGAAGAGTTTCTCTTCCCTAACTACTTACCTGGACTTTGGCCACAAATGTTGCCTCCAGCTGTTCAATGTTCTCCAAGGTCAGGAGGGGCTCCAGCTGGGAAACATCAGCCTCAGGCCCCAACTCCAGGCTCCCCATCATTTCCTGCCTGGAGATGGGTGGCCCTGTGTCACACTGAGTTCTCCCCCACCTCTAATCCTCCCACTTCTTGCCAAGGACACTGACCCCAAGTACACGTGCAGTGCCCAATGCAACAAGGCGAAGGCATCAGCAGCTCCCAGCTCAGGCCCTGCAAGGAGTTGCTGCAGGCTGCGGCGCAGGCCATTGTGCAGGGTGTGGGCCCAGAGCTGCACCACTTTGTAGTGTGGTGGGCAACAGGGTGCTACTAGTGCCTCTGCTGTGGCCAACTCAGCAGGCAGGGCCACTTGCAGAGCCTCCAGCCACCTTGCTAGGGCTCCTGGTTCAGGAAGTATGGTTGTTGAAAAGTGGACTTGCTCCAGGCCTCTCTGTAGTGCACGCAGACAGCGTTGCCGCCAGTCTCGGGGAGCCTGCCCCACAGGAGTTGTGCGCCCAGCCTCCACTTCTGCCACACGAATAGCAGCCACCAGCAGGGCTGGATCTTCCCGTGCCAGCTTCCTGGCAGCCATTGCAGCTGTCTCCACAGCCTGGCTCAGTGCCTCAGCCAGAAGGCCCAGGCCCTGGAAGACTGGCAACTCAAGGCCCCCCAAAGGTGCCCATGTCTCTTCTTGCAGCTGCTCCAATTCCCGCAGGCTCACATATGCCTCCAAGAGCCTCTGGGCATCAATCAGAGTCTGCGTGTGGGCCATTGCAGCCGGCACTGATGGGGGAGAGAAGACAGATTTGGGTCTCAGCCTTCCCCCCTGTGCAATGGATACAGCAAGGGATACTGAGGCCCTGAGACTGGAGTGTTATATAAAATGTTTAATATTCAGTACAGTATTGACCAATTTGAAAGGATCCAGGCAAAATCCTAGCAGCCTGGTGGGTCATGTGCAAACACTTGAGCTAAGAGAACAAGAGGAAAGCCATTCACCTCCAAATAGATATACCTCATTAGAGAATTATTTCAGTATGTTAGCAGTATATTAGTTGAGGCTAGCCACAGCCACTTGACTGGATTATCCTCATTCAAACATCCCATTCATGGGAAACCCAGGATGAGCTGATTTCACATGCTGCTTCATATGCCTCTTGTGTGTTGTTGTTTTTTGGGGGGGAGGGGTACCAAGGATTGAACTCAGGGGCACTCAACCACTGAGCCACATCCCCAGCCCTATTTTGTATTTTATTTAGAGACAGGGTCTCACTGAGTTACTTAGCACCTTGCCTTTGCTGAGGTTGTCTTTGAACTCGTGATCCTCCTGCCTCAGCCTTCCGAGCCACAAGGATTATAGGTGTGCATGATCATGCCCAGCCATGCCATTTGTTTTTGTTTTTGAAATTTTATTTATTTTTGTGATGTTGGGGATTGAACCCAGGGTTGAGACATGCTAGGCAAGTGCTTTACACAGAGCTACACTTCCAGCCCCTTATATGCCATTTGAAGCCTGGTTTATTCTCTGGCTGGTTCCTAGTGCAGTCCCCCCACCAGAGTCCCAGCCCTTGATCAATGGTGGGCATTTGTGAACTCATTATTGGAAGCTGAGGCCCAGAGTCCTTGCACACTCACCTGCCTGCAGCCGGGGCAGCAACTGAGACAGGGCCTGTAGTTGCTTGTGTTGGGAGACTTGCTCCCGAAGGGGCTTTAGACTCTGTGAAGCCTGGGCCATACTCTTGAGCAACTCGTGGGCCTGGCTCAGGGCTTCACGGGTTCCCTGCACAGCCTCAAGGGCACGGGCCAGCTGCCACACACCAGTCTGCACACCTTCCAGATATGACTGCACCACTGACTGTGAAGAGAAGAGCCAGTGAGTCCTGGGCAGCCCTAAAACCCACTCGTAGTTCTGCTGTTCCTTGTCCTATGCCTACCTTAATACGTGCTTCTAGGGAGCAAGTACGCTGCACCTCGCGACTGCGGTACTGGCCCAGCCTGGTCAGCTGTTCTGGCCGGTAGAAGATGCCTGAGGCCCACTTGAGTGCTGCACCCCTGGCCAGCTGCTCTGCCCTCTCCTGCTCTGGCCATTCAGTCCCTGAGCAAGAAAAGCCTGGGCAACCATGTCAGTCAGGGAGGGCCTGTGGCTGCCAAACATGCTGCCCTTCCTGTTCCCCAGTCCATTCCCAGGACAATCCACTTCTCTTTGTTCTGTAGAGATCCAGGCAGACCTGGCAGGGAGGACCAAACCCCACATTCCCATATTTCTTGCCATCAACCCTCCTCCAACCCACCCACCAGGGCTCATACCACAGGGAAGTGCAGGCTTCATTTTGTCCTTGGCCGCTGAGTCCATCAGGGGTCTGGAGGAGTCGGAAATGAAGTGGGAGCAAGGATAAGGATCTGGGTTAGAGAAGACAGAGTGGATGCTCCTTGTCTCCTTTAGGCTGTTGCCTCTGTTTAGGTTCCGCTGAAGAGAAGGGAGGTTCTTGCCCAGCCCCCTCAGGAAATGACAGGGAGGCCAGTGTGATGGGGGAGGCACCTGGGAGGCCTTCACTTGTTGGGTTGGTGGGATGTGCCCCTGCCGATGCCAAGTGAGGCAGGGTGGAAACAGGCCTCACTTGGCATCTGAAAGACCCTGTTCCTTCTCTGAGATGGCCAGGACAGTTTGGTACAAAACTTACCAGACTTGACCAGATGTCCAGTTCTCCCTCCTCCACAAACAGCCTTGACCTTGAGAATGACCCTCTAGCCCAGGCAGAACTGGGCACACCCTTCACTGTTCACGGGGCCTGGGTGACTCCAACCACTCTGGCACACAACAGCAAAATTCCTCTCCCCAAGGAAGCCTCTCTTCCACTTCCCAGGCCAGAAGCCCCTCCCTCCCCAAGGCAGAAAGGAAGGAAGCTGAGTCTCTGGCATTTTATTCCCAACAGGAAAGAGCATCTGTACTGAGGTGGGGAGTGCTGGGCGCCACTTCCCGAGGGGTGGGGGTGGGGGGGTGGGGGGGTGGCTCTACTCCCTGTGATCATCAAGTCCTGACAAGCCCTCTTAGTGCTCAGAGCAAAGATATGAAGCAAATTCAGCCTCAACCTGGGATGAAGGGTAAAGTGTGCCCTGGGAGGAGGCTGTGTACCTCTGCACAGCAGAGGTCATAGACTGTAGTGAAGAGGGAGCACAGTGAGTGATGGCAGGATAGAGGTCTGATGGCTGTGTTAATTCTGTGAGTAATAGGAGCCATGGAAGGGACTACAGGATAGTGATAATTTAGTGGATATTTGGTGCAACACCCAAATCCATCCTTCAGGGCAGAGGCCCTCATTCCCCAGCTGCCCATAGTGTAATCTGCTGAGGTTTCACAGCTACCAAGTGTAAGGCTCTGAATCAATACTAGGGTACAAAGGCTGGGTACCTGAACTGAAAATGTAACTCAGTGGTAGAGTGCTAGCTTAGCACAGATGAGGCCTTGGATTTGATCTCTAGAACTGCAATAACAACAACAACAACAAAGACTGGAACACTTGAGAAGGTCTACCCTAATTTCAGAGCTAGTGGGCTGTGCTGAGGCCTCTATTATAATTGCATCTTACTTATAATTCTGCTTGTCTTACTCCCTTAACAAGGTGGATCCTCAATAGACTTGATGCCAGTAAATCCTTGTTTCAAAGTCTGTTTCCCAGAAAACTTGACCTAAAATAACAATAATAAGTAATAACCATGTTAAAAATAACAAAAAGTCAGGTTCCATGGCGCTCTCCCATAATCCCAACTAATTCAGCTGAGGCAGGAGGATGGAAAGTTCCGTCTCAAAAATAAAAAAATAAAATACAAAGGGCTGGGGCTATAGCTCAGTGGTAAAATGCCCCTGGGTTCAATCTCCATTATCACAAATAAACAAAACATACCAGCAAAAACATAATTCTTGCAACATGCCAGGAAGTGCTCTGAGGTCTTACTTGTATTCTTACATAGGCAAACAGCTTTGTATTGGCAGAGAAGTGGTTGTAAAAGAGTTCCACGACCTCTGAGCACTGTAGTGTGGACAGAAAAGAAGATGACCCTGGGACCATGGAAGGAGGGCAGGGATAAAGAGAAGTGGTCAAGCTAGATGTAGTTAGCGCTTGCTGCTTGGCAGGAAGTAAGGGGCAGAAAGAGGGTGGGTGACCCCAAATCAGTGAGGCAGCCTTTTCCAACAGTTTTTGGGGAGCAGGCTAGACTTATCAGGCAGTGTAGTCTCTCCTGAAAGGGCTGGGCAGATGGTTTGGGGCCAGGTTGGCAAGGAAGATTCCGACGGCTCCCGATTTTCTACTGTCGGGGCTGCTCGCTGACTTCCTCCACATCCCTCCCCCACTTGTCAGGGCTTGTTTTCGTCTTCTTCTGCACTTGAATATTTACGGATGTTCCCCGAAGTTTTACGCCCTTGTTTGCAGATAGGAATTGCGCTAGTTCCCTGGGAGGACACGAGGCGGAAGCGGAAGTAGCGACGGTGGCTCCGGCGGCAAGGAACGGAAGCGGAAGTGGCGGCGGCGCCGGCCTGGCCTGGCCTGGCTGAGGGGAGGCGGCGGGCGGGCGCGATGGCGGAGGCCGGGCCACAGGCGCCGCCGCCCCCGGGCACTCCAAGCCGGCATGAGAAGAGCCTAGGACTTCTCACCACCAAGTTCGTGTCACTTCTGCAGGAGGCCAAGGACGGCGTGCTTGACCTCAAGCTGGTGCGGCACGGGCTTAGGGGCAACAGGGGGAGCAGGATGGTGGGCCAGGCCTGCACCGGTAGCGGGAACCCTTGGACGTCCCCGCTGAGTCTTCTGAGAGCTGGCCGTCATCCGTGTGCTTTCTCGCAGGAGAGAGGCCGGGGGCTGTTTCATTCATTCGGCCGAGGCCATTGAGCTTCACCTGTGTGCCAGGCTGCAGGTGCTAGCCCTCGTGCCTTCCCTGGCAGATGACGGGTAAAGAGCATCAAAGCATCAGTTCAGAGCTGTGCCAGGTCTCCCCACCCCGGGGTCCCGAGCTCCTGTAGTACCTAGGCACTACAGCGGGTTGGAACCCAGGTTACACCCTTCCCAGACCACCCAAATCAAATCTCAAGGTAGCTGGGGTACATCTGAGAGTGAGGCTGAGCACTCTACTCTCTTCTGCCCGCCAGGCAGCTGACACCTTAGCTGTGCGCCAGAAGCGGCGGATTTATGACATTACCAACGTGTTGGAAGGTATTGGGCTGATCGAGAAAAAATCCAAGAACAGCATCCAGTGGAAGTGAGTGGGGATATCTGGGAAAGCAGTGTGGTCACCTACCTAGAAGTGTCAGGGTCATGGGGTGGAGGGTGCCATTGAGAGCAGGGGCCATGGGACTTGGAGTTCCTGGCAGTCCCTCTCAGTCTTATTCCCCCACTCAGGGGTGTGGGGCCTGGCTGCAACACTCGAGAGATTGCCGACAAGCTAATTGAGCTCAAGGCAGAAATTGAGGAGCTGCAGCAGCGGGAGCAAGAACTTGACCAGCACAAGGTGTGGGTGCAACAAAGCATCCGGAATGTCACAGAGGACGTGCAGAACAGCTGATATCCTCCCAGCGGTCCCTGCTTTGGGGGAGGGGGCAAAGGGCCCCTGGTTCAGCTGGGTTTGTTCCTTGGTGTCCTGGGCCCTGTCCTTCCTGGGAGGATGGAGCCTCATAGCCAGGTCCTAGCTTCAGGCTCCTTTCTCAGAGCCCCTCCCCTTCCATTCCTAGCCTATGATCTCCCCACATGGACCCAGGCCCCAGAACTTCCCCTGAGGGTGTGTGTGTGTGTCACACCTTTGCTAAAGTGTTGGGTCTCCTTTGTGGTCTGACATCTGACATCACAGGTAGGGCATCAGCCGTTCTCCTTAACCCTCACACCTTGGCCTACGTGACTCATGAGGACATCTGCAGATGCTTTGCTGGTGAGCAGAGCCTGGGTAGGGGGAGATGGGGTAGGGCTAGGCTGAGCCACAGCCCTGAGTATCAGACTCAGTCCCCAAGGAGAGTTCCATTTCTTAAGATAGTCCGTGGGGCCTGCCCAAGGAGGAAGCAGGCAGGGTAAGTCCTCCATTTGAGGGTCACTGGGACTCCATTAGGCCTGCTATATGAGTGAATGCAAGAATTCTGGGGTGGGTCCCTGGGTTTGCCCCCATCAACATTGACTTCTGGGTTTGTCTTGACAGTAGCACAAGGAAGAGAGTGTATATGTGTTTGTGGGTGACATATGCAGGGGACAGTGGTCCCCACTTCCACCCTGTAGTTAATTCAATTGCATTGTGGATACAGGAGCTATTACCCTGTATCCATTTTGTATTCCTCAGATTGGTTCTGGGAAAGGAACATTTGCCTTGGCCAAAACACCATTCCTAGGGAACAAGATTCTTACTTGAAAAGTGAGATGCCCATGGCCAATGATCTTTCACTCCACAGATGTGTTTGAACCCATATTTCCTGGTTACTGACCTGCACTATTAGAGAGAGAAGCACTTTAGCTCTGCCCAGTCACTGTGGGTATGGTGGAGGTCTGTTCTTTAGTTCCGCAGAGACTGATCTCCTACCTTGCTCCAAGGGACAGGCACCTCCATTCTCAGCTGACCCATTCTCGTTCTAGGAGACACCCTCCTGGCCATCCGTGCCCCATCAGGCACCAGCCTAGAGGTGCCCATCCCAGAGGTGGGTACTCAGCCCAGTTAGGCGGTGTCAACTGAGGGCGGGTGCTGGCTGTGGAGTCTGATAAGTCAAGGGTGGGGTAGGTAAGGGGAGGCCTGGGGTTTGGGGTTATCTAGGAGGATGGGCAGCCTGGTTGTGAGGACACTGTTGCCCTGACCCAGGGTCAAGCAGGAGCCGTGCCTGCTTGTAATTCTACCTGTCCCTACCGTCCACCTCTAGGGTCTCAATGGGCAGAAGAAGTACCAGATTCACCTGAAGAGTATGAGTGGCCCCATTGAAGTGCTGCTTGTGAATAAAGAGGCATTGAGTTCGCCACCTGTGGCTGTGCCTGTGCCACCACCTGAGGATCTGCTTCAGAGCCCACCTGCTATTCCTACCCCTCCACCTCTGCCCAAGCCTACCTTAGCTCAGCCCCAGGAAACTTCACGTCCAAGTAGTCCCCAGCTTACCACTCCCATCCATGTTCCTGGCAACACAGAAGTCCCAGGGGTAACGGGTCCAGCAGCTGAAATCACAGGTGAGGCCTAATGGGCAGCTGGTGTCAGGGTTGGTCTTTCCCTGGTCCTCACCTAACCCCCCTTGCCATGGCAGTGAATAAGCTTTTTTAAACAGGGAAGATCTGACAGTGTCTTACCTACTTTGGCAACCCCTCTTGGACCCATGTTGTCCTGGAGTCTTCCTCCTTATAGGACTTGTGCCTCTGTCTCTTTCAATGACTTGTTTCCAGGTTAACTCTTCTGGAGTGACTGGCAGTGTCTAATTCTTGGAAACCAGTCTGGAAGCCAGAACTGTGGTCTTTCTGGCCATAGGTTCTACCCAGCCAATTTCAATGACCCACTTTCTGCCCCCTGTGTGACTGGGTTTGGGAAATGTTGTTTCAGTGAGTGGTGGCTCTGGAACTGACAGCAAGGACAATGGTGAGCTCGGCTCACTCCCTCTAGGCCCAACAGCACTGGACACCCGGCCACTGCAATCTTCTGCCCTACTGGACAGCAGTAGTAGTAGCAGCAGCAGCACTAGCAGTTCATCCGGACCCAACCCTTCTACCTCCTTTGACCCCATCAAGGTGGAACCGACAGGTGGTGAGTATTTGTCCCTTCTATACCCACCCCACCTCAGGGGCAGCAGGGAGAGTCTAGCCTTAGCCCAGTACAGGTTTGGTGCAGAATTGGGGCTGGAACCCAGCCCTGCTTTGAACCCCTGTCTGATATCACCACTCTCTGCCAAAAGCAGAGTATCTGGCCTCTGAGTCAGTGCCAGTGCCCTTTTGCCTCCCTCTTGGGCTAACATGGAACTCCCTGGCCTTCTCTTAAGCCCTGCCTGTCACCTCTAAAAGCACCACTGAGTCTCTTACCCCACTGATTGACACTTGCTCCTCCATGTCACCATCTCATCTTCCTTGTCTCTTCTCTATGTGGACCCCTGGAAAAAGTAATCCCTAGTCTCCTCCTTATCTCTATCTGGTCATCGTCAGTTGACAGCCAGCAGGGTCCCTGCCCCAGCTGTAGTAGTGCTGCTCTTAATGTGGTCCTGAACCCAGCAGGTTTCTGTAAGGCTGGACTCTGGTGTTCTCTGCTGATGTTATCCCTCTTTGGCTTTAATTATGCCAGTCCTTGCATCTTTCTGTGTACCCCAGTTGCTCTGTTCTGTTTCACACTGTGGAAGGCTCTGGTTGTAGGTATAAGAATTCTCTAGCCTCCTCTTAGTGAACAACTTTTGCCTGACCTCCACACCTCTGTGGCACTGACTGTCCTCTTCATCTCCAGTGAATGCTTCATTTCCACATGTCCTCAATTTAACTCATTTTCCTCCTAAAATTTGCTTTTCCATCTCCATGGGCACTCTACCACTGGCCCTAGTCACTCAGGCTGACTTGACACGTGGGTGTTACTCCAGTTCTTTCTCTGCTGCCCACCCCACATTGCCTAGAGAGGTCTGTTTTGAGACATCCTTTTTGCATTCTCAGCACTCAGGGTGATTACTAGCCACCTTAATTCCAAACTTGTTAGCATCCTTCTCTTAATCCTTACTGACAGAATGATCTTTCTGAAATATAAACCTGACTTTGGCATTTCTCTTTTTATAAAAGTACCTTCATGGCTGGGAATATACTTCAGTGGTAGTATGCAGGAGTCCCTGTTCAATCCCCAGCACCAAAATGAAAAAAGGTATCTTCAATGGTTCCCTAAGGCCTTATGGAAAAAAAAAATCCAAATTCCTAAACCTGGTTTATGGCATCCTTTTTGGTTCTCTCCAGTTTTATTTTCTTCCCATGTGTATTCTTCCCATATGTAGTAGGGGTCATCACCCTGTAGTATTGTCCCTTGTCAAAGTGTCTACCTCCTCCAGGTGACCCCACCTAGGGTGTAACCTCTGAGGCCAGCATAGAGCAGGTGCTCAAAAGGATGGGAGTGAATGGGGTATGGCATCCTCCACCAGACAGGGTGTGCACACTGAACCCAAAAAGGGACAAAAGTCCGTTACCCTCTTCAAAGCCTCTGAATTAGAAAGGCTATACCTGTCATCTGCAATGGGTCTGGTACCCTGGGCTCAGCCCTGAGAAATTCAGGTGTAGCAGAAGAGACCAGAAAATAATACCAGCTTGGCCTGGGTTGGAGCCTACATATCCTTAGCTATGTGGAGCCCTGGGTAGGATCTGAGGAACATGGGGCCTCTGTTGTGACCAGGCTGCATCTCTACCTTGAACATGGCTTTTTTATTTTTAGTTTTTGGTACCAGGGATTGAACCTGGGGTACTTTATCACTGAGCCAAATTCCCAGCCCTTTTTTTTTTTTTTTGGTTATATGTTTTATTTAGAGCTAGGGTCTCACTGATTGCTTAGGACCTCGATAAGTTGCTGAGGTTGGCTTTGAACTTGCCATCCTCCTGCCTCAGCCTCCTGAGCCACTAGAATTACAGGTGTGCACCACTGTGCCCAGCTCAACCGTGACTTTCTTGTCTTTCAGTTTTGGAACTCCCCAAAGAGCTGTCAGAAATCTTTGACCCGACACGAGGTAGGCTGCATTCCTTCTGGTGTTGGGGATAAGGAATGTGATTCATTGCATGTCACAGCTGTTGTTTGTCCCTTTTGAGGACCTTTTGGTTGTGGTTGGTACTCAGGACAAAGGGTAAAATCTCCTGATTGGGGTTTAGGGAAATCTGTTTCATGGATTTTGATGAGTGAAGTGGTATAGCTAGAATGTCACTGTGTTCTCTCTATTTCAGAGTGTATGAGCTCAGAGCTGCTGGAGGAGCTGATGTCCTCAGAAGGTGGGTGGTATGGAGAGGTGGGGCCTCAGAAGGTGGATGGCTGTGGGCAGGAGCTTGGGTGGCTATTGGATGGGGCTTTGGCACAGGGCCTTAGCCTAGTGCTCTCTACAGTGTTTGCCCCCCTACTTCGTCTCTCTCCACCCCCTGGAGACCACGATTACATCTACAACCTGGACGAGAGTGAAGGTGTCTGTGATCTCTTTGACGTGCCTGTTCTCAACCTCTGACAGGGATATACCCCGAATGGCTGGAACCCAGACTGTCTGAGTTGGGGGCTGCCTGGGGACTTTCCCCCACCCTGCCATTAAAAGGCTTGAGAGCCACAGACTCCTGGCTTCCCCAGCCTTCCCACACTGCAGTTCTGGCCACACCTCCCACTTGTGCACTGGCGCTTGTACTGTGCTAGTAGAGCAAGGGAAAGGGGCTCAGCCCTCTCCATCACGGAGCCAAAGTGTTTGCCTCTTCTTTTCTGGAGCCTCCCCCATCCCAGGCTCAGCTGCTACCCAGTGGCACTGACCTGTCATTGTCCCCACAGGGCACCTTGTCCAGCACACTGCCCTGCTCCTGCCAGCCCCTCTCCCCAAAAAGAGGGAAAGGCAGGATGGAGCTGGGTACTTGCCAGCCACTACTCTAGCTTCCTTAATCACCCACTTACCCCAAGCTTCTCCTGGACCTCTCATGTGCCCCCCACTTCTGCTGGGCCCTGAGCCCTGGGAATCTGCAGGTGGCAGTGGTGGGTGGGGGGTGCTAACAAGAAGGAACTGAGGTCTTTAGCTAGAAATCCCTGCAGGTCAGTCCCTGAGGCCTGATACCCCGTAGCTCCCCTTCATTTCCATTTATTCATTTACCCTCATTTAGAGCCATTTGCAGAGATTTAGAAAGATTTACAGTAACGAATGGATTCCTATATAAAGATTATTTTTATACTTTTTGCAGCAAAAGGAAATTGTAATATTTGTACAGTGTCCAAATGAATAAAGACCATGCCTAAGGCTATCTCTGATCTGATTTTTTGGGGCCCCTCTCTGGGACTACGTTGGATTGGTGGCAGGATTGGGTTGGGTCACTTTGCTGGAATGGGAAGTGGAGCAGCAGCAGGCAGCCTGCCCTCCCCGCCCCCACCTGCCACACCTTGGTGCGGGGCGGGGCTGTCTTGCTGGGGCAGGCTGGCTGGGCGGGCGCTGGCCTACCCTCCTGCCCCCGGACTCCAACCCGGAACTAGCCTTGGCTCCCTCGGGAAGGCCGCGGCTTCTGGCCAGGAGTGGGGGCCTTGTTGGTGAGTGCGTGCCACCGGAGCCAGGTCGCGGACAGAGGGACGCCCTACTTGTCCTCAGGGACTCCGGGGCAGGTGTGCCCTCAGCAGGAGGTGGCACATTTCGTGGAAAGTGCAGGCACCCACAACTGGGTTGGATCATGGCGCCCCCACGGAATGTGGTGAAGATTGCTGTCCAGATGCGTGATGCCATCCCACAGCTCATCCAACTGGACCAGGTCATCCGGCCTGTCCGGCCTCCTGCCCACTGCCCACCTCTGGGGTCACCCATTTCCCTCGGGTCAGCTCAGCCCTCCTTATTCAGTCCCCTATCCCCCAACTTCTCCCCACTCCCGCCACGTGAATGACAGCTCCACTTGCAGGCAAAACCCCTGGCCGCTGTGTTGAAGGAGGTGTGCGACGCGTGAGTCCGGTGGATCCACAAGGGGTGGGGGAGGGGCAAGCGGGAGGAAGTCTCCTACCTGCCTCCCTGAGCTCTGTGACCCGCAGGTGGAGCCTGACTCACTCGGAGCGGTATGCCCTGCAGTTTGCTGATGGGCACAGGAGATACATCACTGAGAATGTTAGTCCCCCTCTTCCCCAGCCCCCATGCTCCACCCTATGACCTCTCTAACCCACCTGGCCCTGATTCTGCAGACTCATCCTCCCCCTCTCCTAAAGTGAATTTCACTGATCCCCTAATCCTGACAACCCAGTTGATCACCCTCAGAACTCTCCTTGACTGTGCTTCCCCTTTCTGCTGTTTTCTGCAGAACCGCGGAGAGATCAAGAATGGCAGCATCCTGTGCCTCAGCACTGCCCCAGTAATGCCCCTCTTGGCCCCATCTTCTCTTGCCTGCCTCTCTACTACACTCCTTTAAAGTGCCTGGTGGCCTCTGCCCTAGGTCTGGCCCCAGCTCAGCAGTGCCCCACCTAGTGGAAATCTGGGTTCCCACTCTTCCAGTCCTTAATTTTCCAAACTCCACCTCTGCTCTCTTCCCACTCCTGCCAGGACCTTGAGGCTGAGAAGCTGTTGGGTGGGCTGCAGAGTCCAAGTCGAGAAGTGCGCCAGGAAGCCCTGAGGCACCTGGTTCTGCTGGCCACAGACATGACCTTTGCCCAGGAGGTCATCAGCCGTGATGGGCTTCAGAGACTAGGCACCATCATTGAGGATGGGGACGAGTGAGCACAGGGCTGTGGAGGGATGGAGACATGGTAGGGCTTGGGGGGCCTGGTCTGGTCCTGCTCAGCCCCAAATGTGCCCCCCACCCCAGCTTAGGAGAGGTGCTAGCCCTCGGGCTGAAGGCCTTCCTGGAGCTTATGGAGCACGGTGTGGTGTCCTGGGAGACGCTCAGCATCCCTTTTGTCAGGAAGGTGGGTGGGCTTTTCTAGGGGATGTGGGTAGGGCAGTTGGGCAGTGCCAGGGTCTGCCCCTTGTGGTGGTCAGGTGGCGACAATACCCTACCCCTCTTACAGGTGGTATGCTATGTGAACATGAACCTGATGGATGCTTCTGTGCAGCCCCTGGCCCTTCGGCTGCTGGAGAGTGTGACCTTGAGCAGCCCTGCCCTGGGCCAGCTGGTCAAGAGTGAGGTGCCACTGGATAGGCTACTGGTGCACCTGCAGGTGTAAGCTCTGGGGTGAGGTATAGATGGGGGAGCAGGATGAGATCCTGGGTGTTAAGCTGAGCGCACCCCTCCTCTTGCTATAGGATGAACCAGCAGCTGCAAACCAAGGCAATGGCCCTGCTTACAGCCTTGCTGCAGGGGGCCAACCCTACAGAAAGGAAGGTATCTATCTATATGGTAGCTGCTTGGAGGGATCAGCTAGTGGGCATTGTGCTCCACCCCAGTATTAAATCATTTAATTCCCCTTCCCATCTACCTCAGCACATGCTTGACTACCTGTGGCAGAGAAACCTTCGCCAGTTCATCTACAAGGTAGGAAACTAGGGAAACCTCTTCCCACGCCTCTTCTCCCAGTAAGCCCACCTCAAACCCTTTGTCTGTCTGTCTTTCCTCCAGAACATCATCCATAGTGCAACACCACTGGGTGATGAGATGGCCCATCACCTGTATGTGCTGCAGGCCCTTACACTGGGGCTGCTGGAGGCACGCATGCGGACACCACTTGACCCCTATAGCCAGGTGTGTCTTGGAGGTGGGTGGGTCACAGCTTGAAGCTTGGGGATAGCTTGAAGCTTGACCTTAAATCTATGATATTGTTCCCCCCAATAATAACCCCAGGAGCAGCGGGAACAGCTGCAGGCCCTGCGCCAGGCTGCCTTTGAACTGGAAGGGGAGTCCTTGAGCACAGGGCTGAGTGCTGATCGTCGACGTTCACTCTGTGCCCGAGAATTCCGCAAATTGGGCTTCTCTGTGAGTGACCCCTACCCTAAGTCCCCACCTTGGCCTCCATTCAGGCTATGACTATACCAGAGGCTATGGCCCTTTCTGAGTGCATGTGCTCCCACCCATAGAACAGCAACCCTGCGCAGGACCTGGAACGTGTGCCCCCAGGCTTGCTGGCCCTGGACAACATGCTGTACTTCTCCAGACATGCACCCAGTGCATACAGCCGGGTCAGTTACCGGGTAGGGGAGTGGGGATGGCAGTAGCCTCACCTTGGCAGGATCCCTGTGGGCTTAGCCAAGACTGTCCCTATTCTCTGCTCCCACTACCCCAGTTCGTGTTGGAAAACAGCAGCCGGGAGGACAAACATGAGTGTCCCTTTGCCCGGAGCAGCATCCAGCTGACTGTGCTACTGTGTGAGCTGCTCCGTGTTGGGGAACCTTGTGAGTGGAGCTGGGCAGTGTATCTGGGGACAGGGGACGGAAGGGCAGAGAGGGCCAGGGGCTGCACACACCTTCTCCCTGAGCCCCTCCTGCCCCCCCGCTCCAGGCTCCGAGACAGCCCAGGACTTCTCGCCCATGTTCTTCGGACAGGACCAGAGTTTTCATGAGTTTTTCTGTGTGGCCATCCAGCTGCTAAATAAGACCTGGAAAGAGATGAGGGCAACACAGGAAGATTTTGACAAGGTCAGTGGGGTGGGGTGGGAGGACTGGGAGGTCAAGGAAGGAGGTTGCTCTGAGGAGGGCCCCAGAGCTCAAGTCCCAAGCTGAGCTTAGGGTGGCCCCAGGTTATGCAGGTGGTACGGGAACAGCTGGCTCGTACACTGGCCCTGAAGCCTACGTCCCTGGAGCTCTTCAGAACCAAGGTGAATGCGCTCACCTACGGGGAGGTGCTGCGGCTGAGGCAGACAGAGCGACTGCACCAGGAGGGCACACTGGCCCCTCCCATACTGTGAGTTGGTAGGAATGGCTTTCAAGTGCCAGCTCCCACCTACTAAGGTGCCCCAGGTCAATCCTGATCTGTGACTCCCCACTTCCCACCCAGAGAGCTGAGGGAGAAGCTGAAGCCAGAGCTCATGAGCTTGATCCGCCAGCAGCGTTTGCTCCGCCTCTGCGAGGGGACTCTCTTCCGCAAGATCAGCAGCAGGAGGCGCCAGGGTCTCTGAGTGTGCTGAGGAGAGGCAGAGGGTAGCTGGGTTGGACCCAGGGTCCCCTCTCATCATTCCTTCCTTCCTTCTTCCTTGTTCTCTGCATAGACAAACTGTGGTTCTGCTGCTTGTCCCCAAACCACAAGGTGCTGCAGTATGGGGATGTAGAGGAAAGTACCAACCCACCCACCCCAGAGAGCCTGCCCGAGCAGAGTAAGCAGCCAGGGGTCTAATATCTGCTCTCTCCAGATGCCCCATGCCCTAGGGCTGTCTGGGGCCCAAGTGATCAGCCCAGTATTTCTTCTTGCAGTCCCTGTTGTTGACATCAGGGCACTCCTGACAGGCAAGGACTGCCCCCATGTCCGGGAGAAGGGCTCCGGGAAGCAGAACAAGGTATATATAGTGGGACCAGCAGCTTCCTTTTGCCTGCCTGCTCTAGTCCATGCTCAATGTCCCTGCTTTCTACTTCCCTAGGATCTTTATGAGTTGGCTTTCTCCATCAGCTATGACCGCGGGGAGGAGGAGGCATACCTCAACTTCATTGCCCCCTCCAAACATGATGTGAGTGTCTGGGTGAGGCTGAGTGGAGCAGATGGGTAGGGGAGCATATTGAACAGTCTCTCATGAAGCTGGCCCCATCGTCCCCAGTACTATCTGTGGACAGATGGGCTGAATGCCCTGCTAGGCAGCCCTATGGGCAGTGAGCAGACCCGGCTGGACCTGGAGCAACTGTTGACAATGGAGACCAAGCTGCGATTGTTGGAGCTAGAGAATGTGCCCATTCCCGAGCAGCCACCACCTGTGCCCCCACCCCCTACCAACTTCAATTTCTGCTATGACTGCAGCATTATTGAATCTTGACAAGCTGGCCAGGGGCCACAGCTGCCACCCCTGTGCCAGCCACAAGGGATGGAGGGTAGAGAAGCATGGGCAAAAATAAAGTCAGCTTGGCTCTTAGGTGTGTGTCAAGCTAGCTGTGAACCTTGTAGGCCAAGCCACAAGAGTCATCCTCTGACTTCAAATTTAGTGAATGAGATAGGACAACAAGGTAGGACTACAAAATTGAGCAGCTACATTTGGGGGGCTTGCGCTCTAAGTTGGGTTGGGATTGGTTGGGGCTGTTGCCCTTCTTCCAGTTGCTTTCTTATCTTTCCTCAATGTGGGCCTGCAAAGAGAGTAGCTTGTTGTCTAGGATCACCAACTAGCTGAGAGAAGTAGCAGGCCAGGAGACAATGCCCTAAATGGATGTTTCCTGGGAAGCATTAATAGGACCCTAGTCTAGAAGCTCTGCTTCCAGAAAGCTCCTGACAATCTTACCTCAATCTTCATCCCTGCTTGGCTCTGGCCCATGTTCTTTGTGGCACTTGGAGGCCTCTGGTGACAGGTAGTAAAGGGACAGATGTAAAACTGGGCCCACTTTCTGCTGAAGGACAAGCTCAGATTCCAAAGGGCATCCCCAGGCTTGAGGGAGTATATGGGCTGATCTGGACAAGAGGGAACTCTGTGCAGGAAGCATTGCACAGTTCTGATGAAAACCTAACTTAGGAGCATGAATGACATGGGGGCTGTATATAGGTGAGAGGTGTTGGCAAATGAGGCAAAGTGTGTTGGGCTCAGCTGGAGTCTGTGGCCACAGCCTCCAAGCCACTGAGGCAGAGTAGAGCACAGCACCCATGGGACCCAAAGGGCAGGCTGAAAGCTACCACCATCCTGACTTCCTTCTCCATACCACTCATTATTTCTCCTTCCCAGTGTCTCCTCAAAGATTGTGTTTAACAGTGTTAACCATCAGTGTTTCACCTTGAAAGCAGATGAAATGGCATCTCCTATGGAGAACATACTGGGGGAGCATTTGCCCCCCTAAGTTACACTTTTGATCCTTGGGCAGCCAGGATGCCCATGCCTAGATTCAGAGATTTCCACCATGCTTATAACAGTTTGCTCTTGAGTTCAAGTTGGAAATGGGAGGACAGGGATTCCAGATGCAGTTAGTCTTCCAATACTGCCAATTCTTCTTTCTCAATGTTTCTACTCCCTTGTCCATGCCACCATCAGGCAATAACCTACTGACTACCAGCCTCTAGTCTTGTTCTTTCAGTCATATCAATACCTGCTACTACAGATGTTTTCTTGAATCAGATTTGAACACACACACACACACACACAGGTGCACACACTTTATATTCTTCAGTGTTTCTCTATTATTCATTGGCTAATAGTCAAGAATTACCATGAATGGGCACTAAGGTGAGCCGCAAGGATAGCAGATATGTAGTTTTTAGCCCTTCCAACTGAATGCCTGTGGCCTGCAGGGTTCTCGGAGCTTGGTCCAAGCTGACATTCTCCCTGAACACCATCAGGGCCTATGTGTACTCTCTGTCATTGAACCTCAAAGTCCCTTCTGCCCATTTCTGTCTTGATTCTTTCCTTGACCCTCCAGGTCAAGTTCATTGCTTCTCTAGGTTTGTGGTCCCAGGTGCTTCTTTCTCTGCTCATATATACCCTGCACACTGGACTGTCCATGTTGGCTTTTTGCCTCCCTAAGGCCTGGGCACTGGGCACTGGGCGAGCTTTGGCATCTCTGAAAACCCACATGAAGCACAATGCCTGTAGGCATTTGTCTGTAGGCATTTGAAGAGCATTTGCCAGCTGCTCCTAGAACTGATAAGAAGATAGATGGACAAAGTATGGGGACACATGGAGGGTCAGCTTGACAGATGTTTTTCAGAACTGCTATTGAGAAGTCACTGGTACTATTTAGGTGGTTAAACTAGATGACCTTTAATGATCCTTTATTCAGAGATGCTGTCCTATTTCTTTCCCTTCTTTCTACTACTTATCAAGATGGCCTCAATGAATCAGGCATCATAATCAACTGCTCCAAGGGCTTGGCTTGGCACAGTGAGTTTGCTTTAAGGCACACCCAAGAAGGTTGTGCTGGGAAAAGCCTTTAGGCCTCTGGACTTTCCTACTAGGTAGGGAAGAAGCTAGGACCTGGTTGAGTTCAGCCAGTATGGATCAGCCTTGAGGTCACTAAAAGGGTGTCTGTAAGGCTTTGGGTCAACTGAGTAGGGAGGGAAAGGGCCCTTTCATCTGAAAACTTTAGGCAAGAAGTAAAATCTTAAGTTTTTAATCTTGTTTGGATTTACAGCAAAGTTGGTGGCTTGGCTGCTGCAGTGCTTATAGGTACTGGAAGAATACGCCTAGGGAACAGGTGGAGCACATGCTCTAGGTCTGAGAAATAGGGGAGGGAGCAGAAGGTACACATGCACCCTCTGTCCTTGTGGAACCTCAAAATCCCTTCTGCCTGTGGGGAGCTGCTTCCCAGCTCCATGCTCAGTCTGCCTGTGGGCTGGCCTCCTGGCAGGGACAACAGAACCCTGTGGCAGCAACATGTAGCTGGCATTCCCATGGGCCCAAGGCAGTGAAATGTAGTTGGAAAGCCACTGCTGCTTGACTGTGGGGCAGGAAGTCTCTTGGGATGCCCTGGGTTGGTCCCATCACCACACCTAGATAGGAGGTCTATAGCAAAAGGAAGTAAGAGGCACTGGGGCATAATCGAGGTCCAGGAGCCCAGGTTAGGACTATGGGGATGAAGAAGGCTGTGTTACAGGGATGGTTACTGACCTGGCCTCAGAGTGTTAGGGTCAGGTCAGCCCCTCCCACGAAGCGGGACTGGACACAAGTCACCTGAGGCAGCTGAGCTTGGAAGCGCCTGACAGCTGCCACGTTGATACCCGGGCACATGGCCACGTCCAATACCCGGATCTGCTTGCATGCTTGCCTAATGGTATCCAGAGTTCTGTGGGAAGACTACCAGATGAGTGCTTGATGCAGCATGGGGTCCCAGCCCAGCCACTGCACCTGGCTCCATCTGCTCAGCATCATAATACACACTCACTGCTCTGTGAGTTGACTGCAGCTGGACAGGTTGAGGTGCTGCAGCCTTGGCCAGGACCCTGCTGCCTGGGCCCAGCCCTCGTCGCTGATGTGGCTGCAATGACTCAGCACCAAGTGTTCCAAGCTGGGGCAGCCTCTGGCCACTGCCACCAAGCCCATGTCTGTGAGTGCTGGCAATAGGCTCAGTGACAACTGCCTCAGCTGGGGGAATTGCAGTACCTGCAAGGATAGGGTAGATGGAGCATGATATTGGAGCCCAGAAACCTTCCAGTTTCTCTGCCTTTAGTAAAGGGAGTAGCCAGAAGCCTAGGAGAAAGGAACTCCAAGGAACTTTTTTTCCAAAATGTGAGTTGGCCCAGTTCCCTGCCTCCAGTCCCAGAATCCCCAGCCTATCCACACCTTGGCCAAACTGGCATCAGTCAGCTTGCTGCAGGCTGTCAGGTCCAACTCCTGCAGGGCCTGCAGTGTGAGCAGGGATGAACTCTGTGGCTTGGGAGAAGCATCCTCAGGACCTGAGGCCTGATAATCCAGCTCTGGGCATAGCTGTGAGGAGAAATCTCTGCTTCTCAGGTTCTTCCTGAGTTTGCCCTTAAATAATATTAGAGGGAGAGGCAGGAAAGTAGCTGAGTTCACAGACCATCCCACCCTTCCTGACTTTGAGGGCCTCATACCTGGGAACACAGTGGAGGCTTTTCACTTGATTCTTCCAGCCCCAGAAGCCCCCAATCACGGAGCTCCTTGCACCAAGCCAGGCGCAGAACAGAGAGGTGGATGTGGTAGGTGCAGATGGCCTGCAGAGTCCGATTGGAGAGGGCCACACAGGAGGACAAGTCTAGCACTCTAAGGCTTGGGCCCAGTGCTGGGATCAGAGAAAGCACTGAGGCATCCTAGGAGGAAGTGAGGTAGGGAGGAGAGCACAGAGGAGCAGCTTGTTCCTGTGCCACCAGGCTTGGTGGGGTCATCAGCAAGGGCCTGCCCAAGGTTCTTACCCACTAGCAACAGGGAGTTGCCAGAAGGTCCAAGGAAGGAAGTAACATGGTTCCTATGTTGGATTGAAAGTTTGGAAATGGACAGGGTACATTGTCGGGGTGGGAGATTTAGAGGGGGTTGCTAAAGGACAAAAGTCTATGATTGGGGCAGGAAGGAAGCAGATGGAAATTTCTAAGGCAGCTGCCCAGTTTGTTCTCCCTGCCCTTTCTGAAGGGGTGAGCTGAGACAGCACTCTGACCATAGCTCATTGGGTCAGGGGTGGACAGCTGACCCTCACTGAGCCAATCAGATATGCTACCGCTAGAATTTGAACCAGAACTATGGGGTTGAAGTGGGGGATAGAGTGTCACCTGCCAGAAGTCCGGTGGCATGTGAGATGTTGGGCCACATCATAGGCCAGATCACTTGTGGTGTCTTGGACCTCACTCTGCCTGGGCCCCAAATGGGCTCTGGGGAGGCATGCCAGCAGCACTGTCCACCTAGACTCTTGTCCTCTTACAGACTATGACCCAAATTCAACTTGAACTACTCCTCTTTGGACATAAACACTGGGTAATTCCTCCCTGGGGCCAGAGACCCAGCTCCCCAAGCCCCATCCTAGGAGGAAGGGGGGGCATGGTATGCTCACCTTCAGCGAAGAGCAGTATGCCAGCCTGAGGGAGGTTAGTGGGGGTGGAGCTCCACTCACCGAGCCCAGGGCCTGGGCCAGTTCCTGCCCGCTCACCAGGCAGCACTCAGCCATATCCAGGCTCTGCAACTCTCGCAGGCCCCCTAGGGCTGTACACCCTGCATCTGTCAGCCGTTGCAGCTTTCCCAGGCTGAGATGCTGCAGGTGCTGCAGGCCACGGCTCACGGCCAAGAGTGCCTCATCAGTCAGTTCTGAGCAGCCACTGAGGTCCAGGGACGTAAGACCTGGTTGCTGGCGGCACAGGGTGGCCACAGCCTCTGTGGAAAGGTCCCGGCAGCTGTGCAGGCTCAGCTCCTGCAGCTGCAGCCC
Organism: Callospermophilus lateralis; assembly: GCF_048772815.1. Lineage (NCBI taxonomy): Eukaryota > Metazoa > Chordata > Mammalia > Rodentia > Sciuridae > Callospermophilus > Callospermophilus lateralis. Next base: position 49,290,040 of record NC_135322.1, read on the forward strand.
AGCTACCTGGCCCAGGGAATGTAGGGCCTCAGGTGGTAAGCCAGTGCCACTCAGATCTAGGGCACGCAATTTGCCAGCTCGCTCTTTCACAAATCGCAGCAGGTTATGGAAGGAGAGTTGGGAGGGAGAGTAATCCTGGGGGTTGATGGAACTCTGAGCTGGGCTCAGCTCAAAATTGAGGTGGCAATAGGCCAAGGAGAGGCGCTCCAGGCTGGGGACACAGCTGCTGAGCTGGTTGAAGCTGAGATCGGCCAGGTTCCGCAGGCAAGCCAGGTTGAGCTCGCGCAGGCCACTCAATGCCTGCCGGACACGCTGGGCCATCTCTGGCTGAGCCAATAGTGTGCCTGATGTGAAGAGGCTGTTGCAGCCACTGAGGTCAAGGGTGCGCAGAGCTGGGCATCCCAGGATCAGGGCCACAAAGGAAGCCTCTGTGGGACTGCCCCCACCCAGGCACAAGCTCTGCAGGTGTGGGCCTAGGTGGTAGGCAATAGACTGCAGCACCAGGTGCGAGGTTGGTGAGCCATCCAGGTTGGTCAGGCTGATGCAGGAGATGCCCCTGAGGCCCAAACTCTTGATGGCCAAAAGGGAGGCAGAAGACACTGGGATGTTGTACCGCACATTTGTCTAAAGGGCAGAAGCAGGCCTGGGGTTAGCCCTCTGACCAGAAGTTGATGACAGGTCAGGAAGGGCCTTTCCACAGTGAAGACCTACCATGGTATAGGGTCACGTGTGGCTGAGGAAAGTGTGGGTGGGAAGTGTGGGTAGGAAGTGGGAGCTGGGAAGGCATGTCCTGCTGGGGTTTGAAGATGACCACCAAGGGCAGGCCTGAAAAGCTGGTGAAGGACAGGGCTAGATGCTGAGGGAGGGGAAGGAACAGAATGGGGAATTGGCATGCTGAGCACAGGAGGGCTGTGATATGACCTGGAAGGAAGCCCAGTGAAACTACACAGGGTAGAAGAACAAAATATGCTGGTCCCTAACCTTTGGTACCTCAGAAGGAAGCCCTGAGATTCATGGACCCAGTCTCCTACTCCAAGAACTATATTAGCTAAGCAACCAGCTTCCCCATGACCCCTTTTTAGAGACCATATAAAGAGCCTCAAGAACAGCTGAAGACAGGAAGAAGTGAAGTGGGTACTACTCACCACAACTCTCTGTGGCCCATGTGCCAGAGGTCTGGGGCAGGCAGTGTCTCAGGCACATGAATGTTTGTATTATTATTTTTTAGTACTGGGGATTGAACTCAGGGCCTCATGCATGCTAGGCAAGCACTCCACCACTGAACTACTATACCCCTATTCCCCTCCCACTTTTATTTCAGTAATAGGGATGCTCTACCACTAAGCTACATTCCCAGTTCTTTTCATTTTTTAATTTTGAGACCAGATCTCACTAAGTTGCCAAGGCTAGTCTCAAACTTGCAAACCTCCTGTGTCAGCCTCCCAAAGTGTTGGGATTACAGGAATATGCCATTGCACCCAGCTTTTTTTAAAAAAAAAAATTTGAATTGAACCCAAGAGTGCTGAGTCATGTCCCCAGCCCTTTTTATTTTTTATTTTTAGAGGGTCTATTTATTTAAGAGCTAAATTGCTTAGAGCCTCCCTAAGTTCTTGAGTCTGGCCTTGAATTTGTGATCCTCCTGCCTCAAGATCCAGGATTATAGGTGTGCGCCACCACGCCCGTCCCAGCTAATATTTTGAAACAGGGTTTAAGTTGTCCAAGCTGGTCTCAAACCTTTAATCCTCCTGCCTAAGTCTCCAACTAGCTGATATTACAGGTATGCATTTCTACCACCCAACAACAACAACAAAAAGGGTTTTGTGTGTAAGTGAAAATGTGTGTGTGTGTCTGTGTATGTGCACGCACACATACACACACACACACACACACACACACACACACACACAGGCACAAACTAACATAGGTAAGGTTGCCTGGAATTGGGTCCTGAAGAATCTCTGTGGCACAACTCTGGAACACACATCTATCTGTCCAGGTGAGGAAGGATAAGCCTCCCATTTTGTGGGGGCTGGATTTAATAATTTAACAAGTCTCAGAGTTGGCTCTGCCACAGAGAAGCAGGAAAGAGAGAATGGGGAGTGCATAGTTGGACTAGGGTGGGACCCAAGGCATGAGCTCAGGCTAAGTGGTAAGAATAAGTTGGCTTGAATAGGAGTTTGGGAGCCTCTGGCTAAGGGAGAGTCTTTCATGAATCTTCCCTGTCCTTGTGCCAGAGGGAGCCAAGGGGAAGCCAGAACAATTTGTGTGGAATAGGTCTGTGGAGAAGAGAGGGAGGGGAAGGAACAGAGTGTAATTGGCTTAGCTTTTAAAATTCTAGCCCTGTTGCTCTACCTCTTGCCCAGGTTTCAGGCACACAGAACTCAAAGAAGGTTCTTGTTTTAGTATCAACAAGGTCCTAATACAGGAGAGCTAGCTCCTCAAAATACCTACCTTTTCAGTAACTATAAAAACAAGTCTTTGTCCCCTGATTGTACCCCACAGAACAGCACCAAAGGAAATGAGAAAGGCAGAAGTGACACTGGATGGGCTCTTGCAAAACCTTATTGATAGGACTCTCCCAGGAAGCATGGAACCCATTCCTAAGTGGGTTCTGCCCCAGGTGGAGGCAGCCACCCAAGGCTACAGTGGTAGGAAGGAACATGCATAGAGATGGGTAATAGTTTCTGGTTTCTCTCACAGTAGATTGGCTAAGTTCTCCTTCCAGACCACACTTCCAAATCATGGTCCTTCCTGGTGAAAGGAGCACTAGCCACAGATCCCCTTATGGTGGGGGGATAGTGGGGACTCCCAAGGGCCTGGGTCTCTTTTTCAGATTTAAGGAGAACTGGAGAAGATTCCAGTGTGTGAGGCTAGGGAAGGAGATGAAAAGATTATAGAGAGAAGTTTGTAGAAAAGAAAGGAAAATTATGCCTCCAGCCACTGCCTAACCCTACATGAGATGAGTCAGTTTGAGGCTGAATAAACTAGGGCTAGGGGAGCTGGGAGCAGCTAGGTGGCTCAGCCAGCACCTGCCCCCACCACTCACATATGACTGAGAAGACAGGATCCCTGCAGGCCCCCAGAAGACACAAGTGCTCAGCCTCTTTCCCCTCCTCAGAGCCTGAGTAGTCAGTAATGTTTCCTTTCCCACTACCTCCCTATGAACAAGGTGGACAAACAGCCAAGGAAGGGCACTGGCAGTCATCCCAGGGATAGGCCACACCTGCTGCTGGCAGCAAAAACCCACCCCCAAAATAGGCAGGGCATGGCCTGAGGACTTCCAGTTATTAGGAAGGAGGCTTATGACCAACTGTGGTCCCATACTGTTTTCATTGGTAGGGTGGGGGCAGCCTCTAAGCTTTCACCCAGAGGCCTATCCTGCTCCTGAGGTCAGCTGGACTTTAAGTGTGGAAGCCCAGGAAGAGCCTTTTAGGGAAATTTATCTCTTTGGGGAGTATGGCAGCATGTGAAAGCAAGGCTCCTGGGATCTGAACTTTAGCTCTTCCTTTGCCCAGGAAGATGCTTCTAGAGGTCAGAGGGAAGACTGCAAGGGCACCTGCTCCAGCTTCAGCCACCCCACGCAGAGAGGCCAACTGGGGCAGGAAAGGACAGTGGAAGGCAGAAGCTGAGCTGTTTTTCATTCTTGTTCCACAGCGATCAACTCAGTAGCAGCAATCAGGGTTCCCCAGGGCATGGGCAGGGCATGGGCAGGGCATGGGTGTGTGTGGGCTGCTACGCTTGCCTGCAGTGAGACAAACTGGAAGTAAGTGAACAGTGGGTCAGCACAAGGGGAATAAGAAGTCACTAAATTCAGCATTCTATCCTGGCCTGGTAGGACACAGGCCCTGGCCTGGCCTTGGTAGACCAGTGTCTTCCACAACACAGTAGCTAGGGCACTGCCTTCTCATCAACCTGCCTACACCTGGGCTCTGAAAGATGATTCCTGCCCACGGGGTTCTGCAGATTGTTTTCTGGAATATGGTAGTGCTGAGGTGTGGGCAGGGCCCTGGATGCCTAGGTGCCTGTGGCCTGGCCTCCCAGTGCCCCCAGCCCAGTGGGACTGAGCTTTGCAGAGGTATCAAATAAATCTTTTTGTGGTGCGGGGTGCCAGGGCACTCTATCACTGACCCACACCCCCAGCCCTATTTTGTTTTTTATTAAGAGACAGGGTCTCACAGAGTTGCTTAGTGCCTCACTTTTGCTGAGGTTGGCTTTAAACTCACGATCCTGCTGCCTCAGCCTCCAGAGCCACTGAGATTACAGGCGTGCACCACTGCATTTGGCCCAAATAAATCTTAATCAACATTTTGGAGGTTCTGATTAGCTGGAGCAGCCCTGTGCTATATTGATGGGACTCCAGGATTCCAGCTGCTGACCCTAGCTTACTTCTCTCTTCCTCCCTGCTTCTCCACTTCATCTACACCCAGGGGCTTGACTGCCCCCTCTGCCTCCTCTGCCCTCTTCTCCTTTACTGGCCTCTATGAGTCTTACCCCTCCACTGCTCCTCTTCAGGGCTTACCTCCTTGCCTCCCTCACACTGCTGAGCTTGGTCTCCTTGCCTGGCCACAGATGATGAGGCCAACTGCCTCTTTGGAGTCTATGCTGGGGATACAGAATGCTACAGAGAAAGCCAGGGTATTTCCTCTTTCCTACACCCCCAGCATAAGCCTCCTCTATCCTGCCTCCTTTCCTGTCCCCACAAGAGTTCTCCCCAAGTCCACCATCTTCATCTCTGAGCCTCCTGCAGCAGACCCCTCTCACTGAAGTTTCTCAGAGATGACCTGTTCTGCTTTAAAAAGAAACCAAAGCCATCAGTTGCAAGGTCTCTCCCCTTTCCCTGTCATGTCCACCAACTGCCTCCTGGCAGAACCCCTTCCTTCCCTCTACTGTCCTTTGGGTTGTAGTCAACCCCCTTCTTTTGGTCTGCTAAGCTATTCCCACCTTCACTTATGGGAAGCTTGCCGTTTCTGCCTTTCTACTGCTCCTTCCTCAGAACCCACAAATAACGACAGTCTTAAATCACACAAGCTCCCTTTATCCTCTCCTCACTTCTATTTCTCCTTTTGTAGTCAAGTCCTTGGAGGCACAAGGGCACACCCACATCTGTATCTGGCCATCTAGTTCTCCCTTGCCTCATTCATTAACTCTTTACCACAGCCCCCACACAGTCACCCATTCCTGGCAACAGCTTCCCTCCAGCAAGATGACCAACAATACTGGAGTTCCTTCTCGGTGTCCTCTTTGCCATGCCATTCTGGTATGGGTGGTCAGGAACCATTCCCCTTGACGCTACTTCCTAGTGGGGGCTCTGAGACTGCCTTCCTGGCTCTCCTATAACTTTCCAGCGTGCTTCTGCTTTGGGGGTCTCTTCTCACCAAAGAAGAGAGACCCAGTTCAGTCCATATCCATATCACCCTGAATATGCCTGATCTTGGATGTTAGTTAGTACCTGGATGGCAGACCCAGTTCACAGATTAGTGAGTTCCTTCTGGTTTGACTCACCTGATAGCATGCATGTGTCATGGACATGCAAGTATATCAGTGGCACATGTATGTCAGAGGATACACAATCTTTGTCCTCTTCTGTGTGCCCCTGGGCATACTATACTTCACCCCATGGGGCAATCTTTCTAACTACTTTCTTTCTGATCCGCATCATTTTCCTGAATCCCAGGCCCTAGGAGCCAACTGCTTTGTGGACTTTGCTCTAGATAACCCCAGAGTTACCTATAGATAACATGCCCAAATCTGAATTTACCACTGTATCCCCAACTCTCCTCTTCCACCCATTTTTTTTTTTTTTTTTTTTGGTGCTAGGGATTGAACTCAAGGGCATTTTACTAAAAGCTACATCACCAGTTCTTTTTTATTTTGAAACAGGGTCTTGCTAAGTTGCTGAGGGTCTAGCTGCTGGGGCTGGTCTCTAGAGTCACTGGGATTATAAATGTGTGCCACTGTGCCAGGCTATTCTTTTCAAATTATTATTATTTTGATATTGTTGATATTATTATTACTACTATTATTATTGGTACTGGGTATTCAACCCAGGAGTGCTTTACCACTGAGCTACATCCCCAGTCCTTTTTTTAACAACTTGAGACAGGATCTTGCTAAGCTGCTGTGACTGACCTCAAACTTGTGATCCTCCTTTCTTAGCCTCCCCAGTTGCCAGGATTACAGGTATGAGCTACTGCTATTCCTCCTCCTAAATTGTTACCTCCCTGTACTAAGGTACCCTCATCTCTCACATCCATAATGATTAAAGTCTCTTCCATTCCATTTATTTGATATATTGAGGTATGTTTTTCTGCTCCAACCTCACTGCTTCTGCCTTAGTTCGGGTTCCCTTATTGTCTGTTAGGAATATGTCACAGAAGCTTTCTTCTCACCACAGTTCTAGCCTCTAGTGTCTCTGACTCTGAAACCATCTTTGATCTTTTCACCAAGATGACCCCTACCAAAAAGCAAATCTGACTGTGCTCTTCAAACCTTCTGCCAGGTCCCCCTATCCACAGGAGAGGCTAAGCTTCCTAGCTGTCATTCAAACCCTTCTGTATCAGAAGGCAGCCTAACTCAGCTCACCTCTCCCATGTCCACTCTCCTTTTCTCCTAGCCCAGCTCTGGGAATTCCCACTTCTGACCACTGTCTTACCCTGCCATGCTTCCAGTCAGCTACTTTGTATTTTGATGGGTCTCACCCCTCACCTACTCCTATTTGTCTATTTGGCAAATATTTATTCCTCTTTCTCTCTCTTTTTGTGGTTCTGGGAGTTGAATTCAGGTCATCCCAGGTGCCAGGCAAGCACTCTATACCCCCAGCCCTTTCCCCACTTTGAGTTCCAGGCTGAGTGTCTTCTTCTCCATGAATTCTTTTCTGGATCTTTTCTCTGCATCCCCCATTTGCCTTGCACAGACTCCAAATGCAACACCCTAGTCCCTTTTTGCTTGTGTTTTTCTCCCCCTCCCAAACTCCAGAGCACCACATCTTTCTCACTTCTGCCTCCTCAGTGACCAGCATAGTGCTTGACACTAACAGAAACATGTGAGTGAGTCTTTGATAATTTTCAGTCTTCCTTTTGCCCTGTGACTATTCTAAACTCCTTTGCTGAGGCCCTGGCCTCTATTTCTCTTTTCACTATCTTATGACAATTTGGTCCCAAAACTCATCAAGCCAAGTGGCCACTAAGGAACTAGATGCTTCTGAGGAACTTCCTCCACAGATAGTTCCATGTTTCCATCCCATGGCTCTGCTTCCTCAGGAAGGGGTGGCATCTCTGCCTCTTAAGCAAGACCAAGCCTAGTGCACTGAAGCCTATCCCTGCTACCACGTCAGGTGGCATCCACTATTCCTAATCTCTCTCCTGCCTACATACATCCCTCCTCTATGGACTTTCTCCCTCATTTGACACATTTGAGATTTCTCCTAATCAAAATTACTTTGTCAAGTCCACCTCAACCTCTTGTTTCTGCCCAATTTATTTCCTTTCTTCCAAGGGAAAGTTTCTTGCAAATGAGGTCACTCTCTATGTATACTTCCTTTCTCTTCTCATTCATTCTTCAGCTTGCCTGGCTTTTCCTCCCCACTAGATACTAAATATTGCTGAAATCACTGGTAGTCCCTTGGTTAGCAAATGTTATGGACACTATTTTTTTAAAAAATTTCTGAACTCTTTATGGCATTTGACACAATTAATCATCCACCTGATCCTTTAAAGCTCTCCTGTCTTGGACTCTATGCCCTCCTCTTTGGAATCTCCTCAATCACTTCAATAGAGATGTCTCTTCCTTGCTGTGCCTTGGACTGCCATCCTCCCGCTGGAGCATTTGCTATGGCCTGCCTGCTGTTCTCTGGCTCTTCATGTTTTCCCTGGGGGAGGTTACTCAGATCTATGGCTTCACTTCTATCCATTTAAAAATTTTCGTTTTGCTGAAAATAGAACCCAGGATCTCACAAATACTAAGTAAGTGTGTTCCACCACTGAGCTACACCCCCAGATCCATACATTCTTTCTTTCTTTTTTTTTTTTTTGGTACCGGGGATTGAACCCTGGGGTGCCTTACCACTGAGCCACATCCCCAGCCCTTTTTATTTTTTATTTTGAGACAGGGTCTCTTTAAGTTGCTTAGGGCCTTGCTAAGTTGCTGAGGCTGGCCTTAAACTAGTGATCTTCCACGCCTCTCAAGTCACTGGAATTACAGACATGAGCCACTACACCCGGTCCCTATCCAATTCTTTAATGACACCCAATTCTATACTCATAACCCAGACCTTTCTCTTAAATTCCTCACTCAGAACTAATAACTGGATTGTACTATCTAAATATCTCACACTTCAATTTTTTAATAAGTCGAAAGTCAGATACCCTCAGATACTAAAATCACTGACATTGGATAGAAAATTTGACAACAGACCCTACTTAATACATACGTTTTGTTATGTGACAGGTGACGGTTCCAACCTAAGAAGGGGAAGATGGTGTTGGGGCTATTTGAAAATTAATCAGTTTAGCTTCTTATAACATAAATGAAAATAAATTTTACCAATAAGAATTCAAATAATAAAACAGAAGAAATAATCTGCTGTCAACATAAAACTGCTCTAAAAATAATGTCTATTTTGAGAAAAAAAAGAAGAAAAATGAGGGCATATTAATCAGATCTCAGAGGAGGCAAGGGATCTTTACGTTTAAACAACAATGGAAGAAATAAAAAGAAAAGCGATATTGAGAAACAACAACACAGAAACTTATTTCTGCATCTCTTAAATAAAAACACATATCTACCAATCAAAATAAAAGGCAAACATATTAGAAATATATTTCAATAAATAGATAAGGAATTAATCTCTTTAATGTATAAGAAGTTCATACAAATGGGTAAGAAAAATACTAAGACCCTAGCAGTTAAAAGGATGAAGAACATGAATAAACAAACAAACAAAAAGAGGGAAATACAAATGGTAAGCTAATGAAAAAAACTGTTCAACCTCACTGATCATAAAAGAAATCAGTTCCAAGAGCTATTATTGTTTGCCTTTCAAACTAGTAAGAGGTCTGCATTTACCTCCTGATGAAGTTGCCTCCCTATTTTCAAGCTTGCCCTCTCCAGTCCAACTGTCCTGCAGAGCTTCTAACATACAGTCACAAACTGTCACTCGCTTGCCTTAACATTCCTTAAAGGGCCCAAGATGGTAATCAGGAGAAAACCCAACTCTGCTGTCTGGCACATCTGTCAGCTTACAGTCTGCCTCCGTTTTAGTCTTATCTCCCACATGTATCTCAGTTCCAATTACATGGAACTTGTGTGGTCATTTCCAGGACTATTCCAAACCTTGGTGTCTCTACTTGCGCTGTTATTGGTCTGGGGAAACCAACCTTCATCTTTACCCTGTTCCTCAAGGAGGCCTTCCCTGGAATTACTGGTCAACCTCATTTGTATATCTTTCTTCAGGTCCCTGTTGCACCCTTCCATGCCAGGGCGACAACACTGTGCACATGATATCATGATCATTCATGCTACTTGTCTTTCTCCTGCATGGGACTATGAGCTCCTTAGAAAACTATCTTATTCATCTGTATAACCCCAGCCCTAAGCCCAGTATGCATGGACGTGTGAGTACATCAGAATGGATGGATGGATGGATAGATGACATATGAACAGGACTGTGAGCAAGTTGAAGTGACAGACAACTGAGAATGGGTCAGGTGGGTGGGTACCTTACCTCCCGAAGGGCATTCTGGGCTGCACAGTACCAAGCCCGACTCACGAGAGAGGCCTCTTTCTGATCTGACAGAGGAAGGAAGCTCAGAATATACGTGAGCATCTGAGGGAAAAAGAGAGGGCATTGGGGCTGTTAGAGCTGGGGGATCCTTTGGAACCTACTCCAGCTGATAGCACAGTGGATTCATTTTGGATCTGAAGTTTCACAGAGTATTCACTTCCCCTCTCCAACTTCCAGGCATCTTCACTGTGAGTAAACCTTTCCTGAGCCCTCTCTGGATGCACACTTACACTAACTGGTAAAAATCAAACTTCCTGCCCAGTTTAATAGAAAAAGCCTGGGGTATTGGGGCCATATAAACCTAGTTTCAAATCCCTAATATCAAGTTCAACTTTAATGATCTCTCTGATCCTTGTTTTCTTTATCTGTAAAATGGCAATGTAATGAGACTTAAATGGGTTTCTGTGAGAATTAAGTAACAGCACAGTGTCTTGCATAGATCTGGAACATGGCAAGTCAAATATCTTCCTTTGATTCTCTGAAGTCCCACTTCCTCCTCCCGCCCTCACAAGTTCAGCTCTGGGACCCTCACTCTTTCCAAATTCTCCATTGCCAACTTGCCTTCTTAACTGGCTATTAAGAAATGATCCCAGCAAGACCCACCCTGGGAACCTCTGGCTCTCCTTCCATTTATACTCTATGAGGCTGGGGTGGTGGGGTTGGATGCTCTAAAGGGGACTGGAAATGGGTTACTTGTGAGGCTAAGAACAATTTATTAGCTATTTTTTTTCTTCTCAAATCTTCCTTTCTTGAGACCTGTAACATTGTTTTCTAGGCCTTAGCCCAGCATTCTTTTTGGCCTGCTTCTGGATTTTCTATGACTTCCAGGCCTCATACTTGGGTCTTTTGATCTTCAGTTTACTCATACATAAACAACCAACAAAGAGCTTCATATTGTCCTATGTACCAAGTGCAAGTCCAGTATTGCCAACTATCTTCCCAAATGACTCACCATCACCTTAATTGATATTTTTGCCTTCAGTCCAACTTTCCCCTTTAATGCCAATAGTGCACCCCATCTGAAGGTCCTGGTAACACTTTGGACTCATGTTCTATCCCTTATTTCAAAATACAAGTATAAAACAGAGGCTTTAGGAAACACTAACCAAGACTCATTCAAATCCCAGCTCCATTACTTCCTAGCTGTGTCTCTTCAGGCTGTGTACTTGACCTCTCTGAACTTCAGTTTCTGTATGTATGAAATAGACATTTAAAAAAAATCTAGATCATAGTCTTATAGGGACTAGATGATCCATAAATGGTTGCTGGATTATTACTAATATTTCTACCTTTGCAACTTTACCACTATAGCAGCTAAGATCTTCACCACCCCAGACCTGGATTCCTTCCACAATCTTGACCTTACCTTCAAGTTCAACTTTGCTAATCCCTTCTGTACTGTCACAAGGTTAACTGTCCTAAACAAAACAAAACAAAACCTGTTTCCTGTTTCAGCATACTCCTGATGGAAACCTTCAGGGTTATTCAGTCCTCTCAGGAAAAAATCTCCACTCCTGAGGCAGAACTGCCAGGTCTCCATGCCTGATCTGGTCCACTGGTCCCAGAGCTTCCCTGATCCATCCTTTCTCCTGCCCTACAAACACAGCATGTCTTGTAGGCCTCTTTCTTGGGTTGTCATTCCTTAAGCTTGATTTTACTACTCCACTCTGATTTCTCCTTCCCTTCTCAGATGCTGAACATATATGAGATGCTCAGCCAATACTTACAGGATTATAGTAAGGATAGGCAGTCCTCTACCTCTATTTTCACCAAAGATTTGCTCATGGAAGGGATAGGGAGATAAAGATGATTACTGAGAGGAGAATGACTTTGAAGTACAGCCTGGGTAAGGGAGGGGAAGCATGGGGAAAAGAGTACTGACAGGGACTGGGAATGACCAAGCTCCTATCCCCTTAGGGGGAAGCAGGGAAGCTGCTGAGCTAAGATAGTGGCCATCCTGTCTCCTAAGCTAAACAGCTAGCAGCTAACTCCAGGAGCAAAGGGAGGGGGAAAAATTGATCATGGGAGTGGAGGACATGATTAATTAAGCTTAGAAAGGTGGTCTTTATAGAGAGACTAGAGAATGGGATGAATCCCATCCCAAGGGGCTACTAGACATACCAAACAGCTTCTAGAGATACAACGGAAAATCCACGGGATCTATGGGCAAAAATGGATATCCTCTGGGGCCAAGGAAGAAATGGATACAGTTGCAGAATACTCATTGAACTGGGAGCAAGCCTATTTTTGCTGAGAGGGAGCACTCCAGCAGTGATGGGAAAGAGTAGCCAGTTTCCTATGGGTGGTGGGAGGGGGCTGCAATCTTCAGGGCAAAAGGGGATGGAGAGGCCACTCCAAGATACCACTGGTACTGGGGACAAAACCTGTTATCTTCTGGCCCAGGAAGGCAGAAGGTAGAGTGGTCTTGCCCCTGGCGAAGAAGGAGCAAACAGCCCATGGGGTGAAAGAGGTAGGGGCGCCATCACTATGGGACTAGGGGCTGGGTAGCAGGCCTGTCTTTGCTCAGCGACCATTCCCAGAATTGATGGGGAGGGAGTAGTCTGTTTCCCACTGCCCGGGAGAGCGGACGAAGGAAGTGGAGTGAGCAACCCAAGGGGCCAACGGGGATAAGATCGGTTACCCTTCAGGGACGATGGAATGGAGCAGACATCTTCCAGAACTGAGGGGGAGGGGACGGCAATCTGAAACGAAGGGGATGGGCAGAAATCTGTCCTCGCTAAGGTGACAGAGCAGGCATCTCCTGGGGCCTATTGGGAAGGAGAGGACGGTTCCCCAAGCTAAGGGGATAGAGTGGCCCAAAAGTGGGGCCGTTACCCAGAGCTTGCAGGTCCTGGGATCCACCGGGCGGGTCGTTTCCGCCAGGCGGAAGGCGCAAGGCGAGCTTACTGACAGTCCCTCCCCAAAGCTCGGGACCCCAAGGGCGGGGCCTGTCCGAAGCTAGGCCGGAGGGCGGCTTCTTCTCACCTCCAGGGGCAGCGACTCCGCCATCGCATCCCTGCCGCCTCCGCCCCCGCGCAAGACTTTCTGGGAAATGTAGTTCCGTTAGTTCTGGGGGCGGGACTTGAGAAAGGAAGTGAGTCCCACTTCCGTCCATGATCTGACGATTTTGGTCTGCACCGGAAGTTTAAGCGTTGCCGATGTGGTACCCACCGTCTGGTTTGGTCGCTCGCCCTTGTTTCCCTGCCTGGGTATTTGCGTCGCACCATGGCGGTAAGGAGGACGGGTAGGGCGGGGTCCACATGGGCAAATCTCTCCCGTGGCCTGGAGAATGAAAATAGAGGGACATCAAGGGATGCGGGACGTGCCAGAGGGGGGCACTATCCAATGAGTGGACTATACTAGAGTGAGCAGGGTGTTGAAGGGAGAGAGAGAGATGGCGGCGCAGGACCACACCAAAACTAGTACCAGAGGGGGTGTGTTATTTCGCCGTTATTTTCACATCTGCAATCCAGTAGAGGCCCGAGAGAGGTACCATATAACCCCACTCAAGAGTGCCCTCGAGGTGCTGTCAGCCCAAAGCTGGGCCTTGCTGGGGGGAGCTGGAGAAGGCATAAGCCTAGCATTCGATTGTTCAGGACCAGCAGGAAGCAATCGGAGCTGGGGATGCTGTAAAATGGTGTCAGCTCTAGACAGTATGGACTGGAGGAGGAGTGGACATCCCAGGGACCGTGGGGACCTGGCTGAGATGCAGATGGGACACTGTAGCTAACCAGGGTGGTGGAGGAAGTGAGAGGCTGAGAAGAGCTCTGACTGCATCTCATATTTCCTCTGCAGCCCAAGGGCAAAGTGGGCACCAGAGGGAAGAAGCAGATATTTGAAGAGAACAGAGAGACCCTAAAGTTCTATCTGAGGATCATACTGGGGGCCAACGTAAGTGTCTGCCTTTCTAATCTTCCCACTCATACCTCCACAGTACTCAGCTCTGGTGAGGAGTGGTGGTGACAGCTAAGACTCCAAAGAAGTACATTCAAAAAGAAATGAGAGGGGACTGGGGAGTGTAGCTCAGTGGTAGAATCTTTGTCTAGCCATGCACATAATCTTAGGTTTTATCTCCAGCACCAGGCGTGTGGGACACTGGCAAACAGAAATTAATGAGAAAGGATTCAGGAATAAGGTTCTGTGCTAATAAAGCAAAACACAAACAAATAATAATGAAGTGAGTCCCAGCTAGACTTCACTGCCTTCCCCATTGTAGATACATAAGGGCTTCTTTCTTGGGCTGGCTTGGGTTTCAGAAGACAGTCTTGGTACTTAGCCTCAGGAAGCAAGGCCTTTCTTCCAGTCTTATAGGAACAATCTGGCTCTGCCCATAGCCTGACCTAGTTCTTAGGTACAGTTGTGGGAGGCCCATGGTTTGAAGCATCTTTTGACCCCAGCCTGATCCTGTTTGCTTGTAGGCCATTTACTGCCTTGTGACCTTGGTTGTCTTCTACTCATCTGCCTCATTTTGGGCCTGGGTAAGTATCTTCATCCTGGAAAGTGGATGAGTGCATAGGTCCAGTGGTTGGTTTTGATATCTCTATTCTCGCTCTGCAGATGGCTCTTGGCTTTAGTTTGGCAGTATATGGGGCCAGCTACCACTCTATGAGCTCGATGGCTCGGGCAGCCTTTTCTGAAGATGGGGCCTTGATGGATGGTGGCATGGACCTCAACATGGAACAGGGCATGGCAGAGTGAGTGTCCCCCACCGCCAGCCCAGGTGAGCGGCCCCAGGGCTGGGGCACTGGGGCCCAGAGAACCTAAGGCTCACAGCTATCTGCAACTTGAAGAAAGTGGAAGGAAAACAAAATGGGGCCCATTTACTGTCTTTGGCAACCTTCCTTCTATCCACAGGCACCTTAAGGATGTGATCCTGCTGACAGCTATTGTGCAGGTTCTGAGCTGCTTCTCCCTCTATATCTGGTCCTTTTGGCTTCTGGTATGTGGGCTTGAGGGTTTCCTTACAAAAGGCATCTAACCCTCCCTATCCTTCATTTTTTGCCCCAACTTCAAGTTATCTTTTCTCTTAGGCTCCAGGCCGGGCCCTTTATCTCTTATGGGTGAATGTGCTGGGACCCTGGTTCACAGCAGACAGTGGGACCCCAGCACCGGAGCACAACGAGAAACGGCAGCGCCGACAGGAGCGGCGGCAGATGAAGCGGCTATAGCCATTGAAATTGTGGCCATAGGCTCCTGGGCACTGGGTTGCATGGCCTCAGTGCCTGGAGCAATGAGAGCCTAGTCCAGGCCAAAAGCAGCCTGAGGTATAGAATTGTTGAATAAATGTCTTAGAATGTGGCTAATGGGTGTGTGTGTGAGTTAATAAGGGACAAAGCAGGAAGAACTAGTCTTATAATATTTCCCTCTTGCTACAGGCTCAGCTTGGGGGGACATTGAAAGGAAAAAGACTCTGAAATTAGCTACGAAAACTTTATTTTGCGGCAAGTAGGGAGCTCACACATGAGCTCATGTGTGCACACGCGTACACACACACACACACACACACACACACACCTAATACTGCTTAAGGTACTGGTCAGTCCCTGGACACTGGGTTCTGGGACCAGAATTCTGCTTTGGGTTCTCCTTGCTCTGTAGTCTCTTATGCTGCAGGCTGGGATCCAGCTAGATTTCCTGAGGCAGCACCTTCACACTTCCAGGCCAGGAGTCTTGCTCAGACCCAGCGCCTGCACCAGGTCATCTCCAAGTCCACTCTTCAGTGTTCGTCTCACTGTAGGGACAGAGTAGGGTTGGAGGGGGATGATGGGGTTCCGGCAAGCAGTGGGCTTATGGTGGGTACTCACAAGATTTACGGTTGCCACGGGAACGCTTCCTTTCTCGAGCTGTAGCTGCTCGGGGATTGCTCTTGGTCACTGATTGCACTAGCAAGTCCATGATTTCATCTGATGTGTCACTGGGTAAACTGGAGCCTGGAGATTCTTCAGAGGGTGCAGTGGAAGGTCCCACTGCTGGTGGCATGACTGGGGAGCTGCTCTGGACCATACCTGTGGGAGACCAGATAGGGAGGTCAGGTCAAGGTGGCCTTATTACCCATTCCCCTCAGCAGCTATAGGTCTACCTCTGCTGCGACGGCTATGTGTGGTGTCCTCCGGCCTGCTGGTCAACAGACTTTTCATACTGGCATGACTGTCAGCATCACCCTGTCCTGGTCCACTCCCCACAGCCACTGGGACAGGTGGATTGCTGGGGGTTTCCCCTGCCACACCTGAGAACTTCTCTGTCTGAGGATGAGAAAAGGATGAGCTGAGAGTAGGGGAAGGAAACCAAAGGGTGGCAGTCAAGACTCAGAAGGGTAACTACCTCAGTGATCATGCGTCCTCGGGTCTTGTTGCGCTCACGGTAAGTGGCTCGCTTCTTCTGCTGCTGCAGTACTCGTTCACGGCAAGTCCTATACTCCAGGGCAAATTCCCGCAGCGTGTGGCAGAATTGCATGATGCGCACTTCACGGGCTGCTTGTGCAGTGTAGCCCAGGTAGAGCAGGAAGGCATGAAACCTAGGCAGGTTGGAGTGGGGGAGGGATGGGCAGTCTTGCTTGCCCTTTGAGAGATGGTGGTGGCAGTCTTGCTTCTTTGGGGCCCATACCCCTACCTGTTGTAAACACGGCGGTGCACTACCCTCAGCGTGGCAACACGGCGGGCACAGTGGGCCAAAAAGTGGGTGAGACGAGCACGCAGGGCTGGAGCCAGTTCATGTTTAGCCAAGCTCCTCAGGTTTTCCTCAGCTGCCCGGCTCCGGCGCTCCAGCTGTCCCAGGTTCTCAGTCAGTTGCTCAAAGTCCACCTGGAAAAGCAAGTGGGTACATGAGCTGTTACCCCAAAGGTAACAGGTTGCCTGAGGCTGCCTCTGCCAGACTGGCCATTGTGGGCCTAGGGACACAACTAACATTTGGCTTCTGCTCTCCAAAAGTTCAATCTAATATGCGAGACAAGCCCATTTGATGCAACAGAGACAGAAGGCTTCTTGGAGGAAGTGGCAGCTGAACTGAGACTCAAAAGACTGAGTAGGTGTGTCCTGGCCAAGAGAGGCAGAGCATAGTTCACACACCTGTAGCTGGAGCACACCCTAGCTCAGCCCAAATAGGGAAAAGGGGGAGGAGCCAACCCAAGGAAGAAATGCTCGCTTGTGCCCCAGCCCATTTTAACTAAATCTTTTGCTGGTGCTAACCTTGGCACAGCGGGTCAGGGCAGGGATTTCTGAGTAGAGATCGGAGGAATCAGGTAGGGTCTGGAGCACCAAGGAGCAGAGATGGTACAGCAGTGACTGCCGGCGCACCGTGTCCTTCACCTCAGACACCTTCTCCAGGTAGCTCAGCTCAAAACCACTGCTCTGAAAGACTCCATTTGAGCCAGGGCCTGGCTGGCTCCAGAGCCCTGACCTCTAATCCTCATGTGCTCTCACTTACCTGGGAACCATTGAGGAAGTTGCCCACAGCCAGCAGAGTAGCCAGGATGCAGCGGAAGGTGGCATTCTGCACCAGCTGTTCCATTCCCATTTTTAGGTCAAATAGTGGCTCTGCAATTTCCTGGTGTAGGAGAACCAAGGGCTTTAGACTCATGATCATCATGCTTACCTGTCCCCACTACCTGTCCCACTTTATGACCCAGATACCCGTTCCATGCTGTCATAGTCCAGCTTGAAGGCCCAAAGTTGTAGGCGGGCAGCCAGGCCCCCAATAGAGGCAAGAGTCATTAGGAAATTCTCAGCTGGGCCCAGGGGTATATCAGGGTTGGCCAGCTGGGCTTCTTCAATCTTCTGCCTCTCCTCCTCCGTGGGCATCATGGTCAGTAGCTTCTGAGGATGCAACCACCACTCCACAGTTAGCTTGAGGCCTCATGCTCCTTTAGTCATCTCTCACTCTTATAGTCATTTCCCAGGGTCTGGCAAATGCCCTGCAGATATGTTAAGCCCATCCCTACCACCAGAGGGACTAGAAATGTCAGTAAGATGGCCAGATCTCCCACCCTCCCTTTCATATCCATTGGGTATCCCCACCTCAATGCCATCCTTGCTGACAGCAAACTCATCAAAATTGAGCAGGGCAGCCTTAATGACATGCACAGGTGGCAAAGTGGTTAAGCCAATGTTGATAGCGTTGCTGCGCTTGGGGTCCAGCACTGTGGTCATTGTCCGGCGGCCCTCACCAGCTTTCTATAAGATGGGGGGAAGAGCAGTGAAAGATTGGGGAAAGGATTAGCTGGGGCAGCAATCTTGAGAGCACTCCAAGGTATTCCTCTGAATGGCTTAATGATCCTACAAATGGGAACCCAGGACACATAAAACATTGGGATAAGCTGAGATTCTAGTTAGGGCTCTGTCAATACTTTATTAAGAGAGCCCAAAACAAGTCCTTCTCCTCTCTTTATCCTGGTTTCCCCATGTGGGAGATGAGGGACTATTTCAGCCCCTTGAACTCTGATTTTCCCCATCTCTGGTGTATTTACCTTGGAAGGAAGTACATCCTTGGCTCGGGATTCAAACAAGTGTTCCAACCGGGCTGTATCCACTGTGACAGGCTCCAGGGAGGCCCACAGGGTAGTGCAGGGCCCAAAGCGGCTTCCAGACTTTCCGTGATCCCCAGCCAGCTTTAGCTCCCGCCAGAAGAGTTTTACAGTCTTCCTCTTGGTGGGGAGGGCTGGGCCATCGGGTGCTGAGCGGGGAAGTGATGGGCAGAAGGATGGAGGTGGGGGAGGAGGATGTGGGGGGCCTCCAGAGTGCAGGGGAAGTGGAGGGGGAGGAGGTGGGGAGCCTCCAGAGTGCAGGGGAAGTGGGGGAGGTGGGGGTGGAGCCCCTTTCCCGGCCTCCACAGATTCTACATTTAATATGTCCTGGTCTTCATCCTCCCCCAGATCTGAGAAGTCCAGGTCCCCAATGCAGAGCTTTGGTGTACGGGTTGGGAGCTCCTGGATGGGCTCGGCCTTGTGGCTTGGTGGCACCAGTGGTTCCTTAGGCTCCAGCTCAAGGCTCCGTTGGGCCTGGAGCAGGACTCGAGGGACAGGGCTCTGGGGGGTTCTGGGTGCAGGGGTTGGCTCTGAGGAGTCCCATAGTTCCCGGATGCCTAGAAAAAGAGAAGCAGCTATTGGCATCTTGCCCTCTATGCACAATAAGGGTGGGATTCTGGATTCTGCCCACCTGTCTACTCACCTGGGGGTCCATCAGCCTCATCTGGTGTGGCCCCAGCCAGTGTTTCTGCCCGGCCCTGGGCCAATGCAGCCTGCTTCTCTGTTTCTGCTGCTGCCACACCTTCCAGGAACCGGGTTCTGAGGGGAGATACTTGTCAGTGATGGTGTCTGACACAAGTGCATTCCAGGGTGGTACACATGCCTTGCTGAGCTCCTGGACACTGCCCCCAATTGCAGGCACACACAGGCACAGGGAATAGTCCATGCGCTGAGCAGACCCCTGTCCCCTCAAGGCAAGCCCCTTTTCAACTCTCCACATCTGGGAAGTTAGTAGTGCCAACCCAACATTCCTATGTCAAAGTACAGGGAAAAGCTCTACTTAACATCTAACTTGCAACTTTCTTGTTCACTATCCTGACTTTATAAGGAACTTTTGAGCAGAAGGGAATAGCTATCCCTCCTTTGGCCTGCCTGGCAGCTTCTGAGCACTACAGCCTGCCTGCCTGCAGAAAGGGTAGGCACTTAAGTTTATGCTATCCAATGTTTCCATTCTGGCTCCTCCAGCCTCTGTTGGTCCCTGTCACTGCCCTTCCCACAGCGTTAGGTTGCTTCACTACCCACATACCACACGGCACCCTAGATGCCCTCCTTGCCCTATTCCTGAGCTGGGTATCCCTATCCCCATTTCTGGTCTAAGCTGTTAAAGTTTCACTATTGAAGCACAGGGACCACTCTGACCCCAGTGAACTGCTTTCCCACTGCTTGCTCTTTGGGTTACTATGGAGGCATTAATCTGGTGGCAGGAGCAAGGTCTGAGAATCCCCCAGTTCTGGCTGCTAGGGGGCATGTGGAACCTGGGGAAGCAATGCTGAAGCCCTGAGCACATGGCAGGCCTGGCAGGTTGGCCTCTGTACTTACTCCAGCCTGGCCTGCCCAGTAGGGGACTGGGGGACGGGTGGGCTCTCAGGGGCCCTGGGTAGGGGGATGAGAGGAAGAAATGGTAATTGTGGTGCTGGTTCCACCTCAAGGTCCATTTGCTGGCACTTACACAGAGGTTGGGCAGGGATATTGGGAGGAAGAGGAAGGAGTGGAGGAGGTAGGACATGAGGACACTGTAAGGGGAGGGGAAAGACTGACATGAAGCAGGACAGGGTGCAGGAGAGTCAAAGAGCCGAACAAGACTGACACAGAAACAGAAAGAAAGGGAGTAGGGAGACAAAACAAGAGGCAAAAACAGGTGGAATGTCGGAAGGAGATAAAAGAGAAGCCACAGAAGGAGGTCCAGACAGAGCCGAACCCCACACCCTGCAGTCACTTACCAAACGGGAGCAGTTTGGTGAAGTCTGGAAAGAAAGAGAGAAAGCACGCGTTTGGGCAGAGGAGGCTGAGGGCCCGTGGAGGGGCACAAAGTGGAGGGACAGTTGGAGATAGGGCTCTGGGAGCCACCTCTATCTTCCTACTTACTTGTAGATGCTCCTCTCACAGGAGTTGCCCACTGAGGGCGCCATGGAAATGGCAGGAAAAAGGTTCACCAAGGTACCAAGCCCAGAGGCAAGGCCCACAGGGCTGGAGGCAGGGCTTATCAGCTGGGCAGGACTGGTGGAAGAGGCGGAGCCTATCGGCGAGGCGGAGCCTGCGGGGCTTTAGGTCGGGCCTGTCAGCCGATTGGGTCACGCCTGGCAGACTCACCCCTCCCCAGCTACCAAGGCGTGTAATTACCCAGGTTCTGGGGCGCGCACAGGACAGCCTCCCCCTTCCAGAGATCTGCGGCTCCTCTTGCCCTCCTCTGAAGAGGGCTTTCGCCGCTCCCGCCGACCACCTGCAGCTGCAGTGACTGCTGCTTCCTCCAAGTCTCCATCTTCCAATCGTAGAGCGCTCTAGCAGAGGTAGGCCAGGGCGTGAGCCTGTGGTGAGGCCCCGTAGGCATAATGGGGAACTGTACCTCTCCCTCCCATTTTCCTACTCTGGGCTCACCTCATAGAGCATAAGCTGAGTGCGCAGGTCGACATCAGTGCCCGCAGTGCCCAAGTGGCGCTGTACCAGTGCCTCCATGCCCTGCCGCTCCAGTGCATCTGTCACGTCGTAGAAGGAGTCCTGATCTGGGAGCGCAGCCAGTGTCTGGAGAATAGGGATAGAAAGCCAAGGCAGAGGCTGGTGGGGACTACAGGTCAGCAGCCCCAGGGCCCCATAGTTAGCACCTGATCCCCACCCACACCTTATTGATGAGGGTGACAGTATACACCAACAGCTCAGGATCGGCACCATTTTTCTCTTCTAGGATAGTCACCAGATTAGCCCAGGGAAGAGCACCTGCCACACAGAAAGGGGAGTAGTCATGGGGGGCAGGGAACAGGCAGGAGAGAGGGCTCAGAGTAGAGGCAGAGGAAGGGACAGACTCTGACCGGTGTCGCTGGCCACAGAGTTGACTGCCTGGATGAAAAGCGGTGCGTTGTTTTCAGAGTATTCCACAAACACAAGCAGCAGCTTCAGGGCCGTCTTCACCACCAAGCGAGACTATGGGAAGATGTCACTACAAGTGAGTGGGGTTTGGGACAGACCTCTGCTAGCTCCTGTAGGAAGGGGGAAGGGCTCCGGGGGTTAAACCTAGAAAGAATAGTCTAGGCTGAAAGACCTGGCTCCAGGGCTAGGCCCAGAAAAGCCTTCTAGGCTTAGAGGAGCCCCAGACTTGCTCCATTTTGGTCCACTTTGCAGAAGAGGAAATTGAGGCTCAGATAAGCAATGGGAGAAGGGTTCATGAATGGGTAAAGGGTCACTTACCAGGCTGGCACACAGTGTATACAGCCATTGCACTGTCTCACTGTGGGCTACCACCCCCAGCATCCCGTCCACAAAAAGCATCAGCTGGCCCAGTGCTGCAGATACAGGGATGGAAGAGGTCAGCAGAGGTGGGGGTTGTGGGGGCAGAAGTCATGGGGAAGGAGTGGGGCTGACCTCGAAGGATGTAGCTCTGGTAGTTGTGGTCAGCAGCAGCACCCACACGAATCAGGCAACTCAGTCCCTCTGAGTGCACAAATTCAGGCACCAGGTCCTTGTCTTCCTGGTGGCACCACAGGGGATTTTAGGGAGGTCTGGGCTGGCCACCCACACCCCCAGCCCACCTCTGAGCCTCACCTGGAAGATCTGCTTCAGTGAGAAGAGGGAACGGCGGAGCTCAGGGCCATTGGACCCATACAATTTTTCTGCAAGGGGTAGGTAGGCATGAAACCCTTAAGGTGACAGTCCTCCTCCTCTAAAACACAACAACAACCTCCCACCAAAGAAGATTCTAGTATTCTCTAGTCCCTGACTCTGGGTACCTCCCACTACTGCCACCACTGCAGTCTAGTTGTGGCATTAGTCCTGGCCCTGGGAGGAGAGGTCAGGGGAGGGCAAGAGGGGGCACATTCAGTCTCCAATCTACTCTGTCCAGTCTTACACAGGACAGGCCTGAAAGAAACTGGACCAACTGGGCTATGAGGGTGGGGATATTGGGAGACTGCTGGACACACTCACCCAAGATAGCGTTGACTCTCACTGAGAGCTGGGTTCGCAGAATCAAAGTGGGCTTCCGCCCTTTGCTGGAATCAAGCAGCCTAGTCAGCAGCTCCCAGCCCATTCCTCAGGGTCCCACCCCTTGAACTAATGCAGCAAAAGTCTTCCACATGCCAATCCCTGGCCCAGTTCCTTCCTTCCCAACCACTACTCCAAGGGCCCAAGGCTTGGCCAGACAGGAGGGTTTGTGTAAACACAGGTATTTTAGGTATGTGGGAGAGCTCCTGCATTCATCTTAGGCAGCAAGTAACACTGACCAAGCTTTGGGATTCCCCTGGCATAGTTCCCTGGCACCCCAGGAGGTGACCTCTGGCCCGGGCTATAGATCAAGTGTCTCAGCTGCTGACATCTGAGCCAGCCCCTGGTGGGGACAAGGGTGGGGACTTGGACCAGACCCATCCTAGCTCATGTGGAGGATGGGGAAGGGCTCCTTGCTTCCCTGGCTCTATCAGTTCTAACCTGATCTCTTCATAGAAGCCCTCCAGCATCTCTCGCTGCTCTTCCAGGGACAGTTCGGAGTCCAGGTAGTATCCAGAGGGAGACACTTGCAGGGCACAATCCTCCAGCTGAGGATAGAAGAATAGCTGTTAAGGCTGGTGCTATAGTTTAGATGTTGAATGTCCCCTGAAGTCCATGTGTTAAGGGTTTGGTCCTCAGGGTGGGGCTATTGAGAAGTGATGAGTCACCACCTTTGTAAGGCTCTTAAGATGCCTTCAAAGGGATTATGAGACCGCAGCCAATCCAGTATTTCTCTTTACTTTCTGGTCCATGAGATGTAAGCAAATTGCTTACATGGCTAAGTACTCTCGCCATGATGTGCCACCCTCACCATGGGGGCCATCCATTTTGGATTCAAACCTTCAGAATCATAGGCCAAAAATAGCTTTTTATCTTTTTATAAGTTAATTGCCATGGTATTTCATTATAGTAACACAAAATTGACTAATGCAGCTGGGGAAGAGGTGGCAAAGGTATGTATAAAGACCCTATGCCTGATGACCTGCCAGCCCAGTAGCACATGCCTATAATCCTAGAGACTTGAGAAGCTGAGGCAGGATGATCACAAGTTGGAAGTCAACCTTAGCAACTTAGCAACAACCTGTCTTAAAATAAAAATAAAAAGGGCTGGGGATATAGCTTAGTGGTAAAGTGCCCCTGGTTCAATCCCCAGCACCAAACAAACGAACAAAACCTCCTATAACCTTTTACTTTCCACTTGAGGTGTGGTAGAGAGGCACACAAGCATCTCCACTGTAGCTGTACATTCCTTCAGCAACTGTTTCTCAAGTACTTTCTAGGAACTGAGCCCTTCTGTCTCAGGTGCCAGGCTTTCTTGCCCTTTGTATGTGCCATCTCCTCTCCTGGTTAGTACCTATTTTTTTTGGGGGGGGGACAGTACCAGGGATTCAACTCAGGGGCACTTGGCCACTGAGCCACATCTCCAGCCCTATTTTGTATGTTATTTAGAGACAGGGTCTCACTGAGTTGCTCAGCACCTCGCCATTGCTAAGGTTGGCTTTGGACTCAGGATCCAAAGATAACGCTTTTGGAAAGCCTTCCTGAATTGTCCAGCCAATGTTAGGCAATCCACCCAACTCCATATATACACTCCTTGCTGAGGCATCCCACATAATCTTATCATATCCTTGACATGACACTAGTTTTCCTCCCCACTGACTAGGTTCAGGCACTTTGCCTATGTTGCTCCCTGCTGTACCTGCAAAGTTTAGCACAGTACTTGGCACATAGTAAGTGCTCACTGAATACTTGTTGAACTAATGAACACAAATGAACAAGGGGCATGGAGAGAAGATGGGAGGAAGTTCTTGCCTTCAAGGAAGCTCACAAGCATGTGGGGTGATAAGCTATAGCTACAAGGCATTGAAGCCCAGGAAGAAAGTGTTAAGCATGCAGTGAGGTGCAAACCCAGCTGACAGAGCTGGGAACATCTCTGCAAGTAAGATATTGAGGAACAGGGGATGATACATAGACTCTCCAGACCCTTTAGGCCTTAGTTGCTTTATTTTTCTCCCAAGGGGACTACAGTTATAATGGTCCTAGTTAGACCTCAGATTTTAGGGTTTGACTCAGTCAGTCTACACAGGGCCCTGAAACAGGCATTTGTAACAGGAAAACATGTGCTCCATCCATGTATCCACTTTCCATGTTTCTCTCCCTCAAGCCTGACTTACCTCCACCGCCACCAGGCATGGCACTTAGCCCCTTCAGAAACACCTTATAGAGGCCAGAATGAGGAGACTCCAGACACTCTGAGAGCAGCATTGTGCCTTGTTGTGGATACCTCCCCCACAGTACAGTGCTGGCATGCAAGACTATGCAAAGTCCCCTTTACTGAGTGACTCTGACCCTTGAGGTGCTATGGCCCAGGAAGAGCCTGCTTCTGGAAAGCCAGGAGGTCTTATGGTCTCCATTTCACTGAACAAGTCAAATCCAACATTTGTCCTGCTGTTTGGCCTGCCCTGCCCTGCCCTGATCTGGACCCCACCCAAGGACTTCCAGCTGCCCTTGGTCCCTTGGGGGAAAGGAAATCCAGCCCTAGCTTCTGTCTTTGCTTTGCACCCCTACTCCTGCCTCAGAATATGATCTGGCTCCTTCCTGGCAGTTTACCCCTATAGGGCCCTTGGGTGACACCCTCCCCCCTTGCTTAGGACATGGGACATAGGACAAACACTCCAGCCTGTTCTCTAACCCACTTCCTGCCTGGCTGCCTGCCCTTCCCAGGGCGCCTTGGGCGGGCCTGGCCTCTGTCCCTTCCCTGGGAGCAGAGTCATCCTCTCCAGGTCCTACTGAGAATAGGCCTGAGAGGGTGTATCAAAACACTAAGGCTAGAGTATCTCACCCAGGGCCAGCTCAGTTTAGGCCACCTTCACATTCCTCATGATCCCTCTTCCCACCCAGCGACTCAGCAGCTTACTCCCAAACTCCAGCCCAGCCCAGCCCCATCTCCTTGCACCTTGGACTGGAGTATTCTGGGATCTTAGAGAAACATACATACCCCAGAGCCACAACCCCTGCTCCTAGTCATTCCAAATCACACACATTCATGAACCTGGCTGTTTTAGGTTCAGAAGACACAGTAGCAACCAGACAGTGCCTCTCTCTCGGCCTTCCCATCCTTCCAACCCAGCAGGGAAGACAGTCAGGCCTGACTCAGAAAAAGCTCACAATAAATGTCGAATCACAACTTCCATGAGTGCTAAGAAAGGGGAGGAGCAGATGTGGTAACACTGGAGGTTGATCATATTAGCCATGGTAACCACTCACACACCCAGGTATATGGTCAGGCATGTCTGTGCACAGGCTAAAGTAGCACATCCCCAGAGGTTAAGCCGGCAATGCTGTCCTCTCCTCCTGCACTAACTCTTGTGTGTTCCCATCCCAAGTGAGCAAGGAATGGCCCTTTCCTCCAGAATACCTGTTGGGGCTAAGTGGTCCATCTCCTCTAGCTTCCTCAGGCAAGTTTAACCCTTTCCTCTATGATAAGAAACTAGGCCTCTTCAGCCACTTCACCTGTCCAGTCCTGCCGGGGTTCCATTCCTGGGAGGAGGTCCAGGAGTAATACCTAGCCTAATGCATCCAAGACAGTGTTCCCCAAACCCCAGCTATCTGTCCTGGTGGAGGTGGGGGATGGCAGGCTAGAATCAGGCAGGCAGCAAAAAGGGGAGACTTCCTGCCACCAGGGTGGTGCTTATCCTTCACACCCCTGGCTCCTTCCTGGGGTCACCATTCTGAAAGCTAAGCCTCTGGACCTTGTTTCTAACACCCTGGGGCTAGGCCAGGCTTGAGCAAGTCCAAACCTAGTCCCTGCTGACAATGATTAGGGTCAGCATACTCTATGGGCCCATATTCTCAGCTCCATTCTGGATCTTGTCTTCCTCACTTCTCTGGTATCTGTCTTTTGATGGAGTCCCTCCCCCATTCCAGGCTTAGCCCCTCACTTCAGCCTTCAGCCCACATTTCTATTTACTCTCCAGACTCAGGTTTTTTTGGCAGCCCAAACCCATTGACTACATATGTTTTTTTTAATTTTTAATTTTAATTTTTTTATTTTTTGCAATGCTGGGTATCAAACCCAGGGACTTGCATGCACTAGACAAGTGCCCTACCACTTAGCTACACTCCAGGTCTCCTTACACATGGTTTTATATACAGGATAAAGCTTAGGGGAAGATGGTGTCTATCCTCCCCCCATTTTGATACTGGGGATTGAACCCAGGGATTTACCACTGAGCTACATTTTGGGGTTTTGATGGGGTGGTTTTGTTTTTAAATTTTGGGATTGGGTTTCACCAAGCTGCTGAGGCTGGTCTTGAACTTGTCTTGCTCGGTCTCCTGAGTTGCTGGGATTACAGACATGCACCAAACAGAACTAGCTTTAGCTCCCCAATACTTTTTATAAAAGTATATTCGGGTGAGAATGAATATGCAGGAATAGAGTGCAAGGAAGATGGAGGAGAGGGCAGAATTACATGCTGAAGAATTTTTGTTTTAGGAAATAATTGGCCTATTATTTATTTTGACTCCTTTTCTATAAACACAGGACCCTGTGCTCTGAAGACCCTCCTTTCCTTTTATCTTGTCTCTAGTTAGACTGAGACTTCCTGGATGACATGGATGAGATGACATGGATGTGCTTTGGGGAGGGAAATCCACATTTGTTTTGCCTCCACTGTGTGGATGCCTAGTTCATTTGATTATCCTGATAATCTTTTTACAATTGAGGAAACCAAGGCTCAGAAAGAAAATGAATTGCTCTTGAATGGAACCAAGGCTAATTGACTCAGATCTTGGGTGGATGGGACTTAAAAGTGCTCCAGGGAACTCTGAAAGGAAAGTGGGAGTGTGGGCTGGGGCCTGCAGGATCGCCAAGGGCTGGATACTGCCCCCTCAGCTTCCTGGATTCTGTAAATATCCCAAACTGGTCCTCCCAGTTCTAGCAAGGAAACACAAATGAACACACACACACACACACACACACACACACACACACAATATGCTGCTAGTCACTGAGGTCACAAAATCTACTTCTGAAAGGATCTAGGTTCTATAATTCAGTTTCTCTAGCCCAGAAAGACCAGGAGATGGAACATGTCACAGGAAAGCCTGGCAGGTCACCACTCATGCTCACATCCCAATTTTCTTTAATCTTCAAAGTGACTCCCATATTAGGGGATGAAAGAGCTCAGTTCATCACCAGAGCACTCTACAGTCCCCTTAAGAATTCTCAAGGACCCCTTCAGTTAGTCCCTAACCTAGAAGGTCAGTTTCATACCTGAGCCCCCTTGCCATAATGGCTCCTGAGAGGTAAACAGGGCTGGAGTGGGTTGGAGTAGGGTCAGGACATATTTTGGCACCAAGCCACCCCCGTCCTACTCTAATCTACTCTAATCTGGGGGAACAAAATTATTGGTAATGACCAGCTATCCTTGATGCCACAAAGAGGAGACTCCTTTAGCCCTTGCAACAAGGTCAGAGAAACACCTCAGGTCCTCTGCCCAATGCCTAGGAAGAAGGTGGTGGTATCCGAGATGTGACAAAGCCTTTGAGGCTCAGAGGAGGCTCCTAAGGCCCTTTCTAGAAGGGAAGACAAAACTGAGTAGCTTTGGATTAAGAGATAAGACACCAAAGAGCCAGTTCTCTCTGGGGTGGGGGCAAGTCCTTGGGCTGGGACAGCCTTTTACATATATGGGAGAAAGGCACTCCTGAGGCCCCCACCCCACCCCCACCCCCCCCCACCCCCCCCCCCCCCCCCCCCCCCGCCTGGGAACTTTTAGCCTGGCCCAAGGCACTGTCAGGCTCCCCCCACCAACCAGGGCCAGGAGATGAGTCAGAGGCTGAGGACAGGAGCTTCCTCCTAGACTTGGAGGAAATGAGCAAGGCTTTCTCAGACCTGCAAGCTCTGAAATGGTTTAAAAAGGGAGTCCCCAGGGAACTCTAGGTTCAGTAGGTTGTCAGGGCAGAGTCCCTGGGAGAGTGGGCCCTCTTCTATACACAACCAGGGAGGGCGCAGGGTGTGCAGGGATGATGGACCAGTGCTCCAGAGTGGGAGGGCAGAGGTCACTTGGCTGTGTCCTGTCCTCTGCTTGACAACTGTACACAGGAAACAGCAGTGGGTAAGCAACCTCTCCCTTTTATTTCTGCCCTATAGCCTGGGACAGTGATGCCTGGGTTTTAGGCCATCTCTCCCTTTTGGAAGGCTAGCAAGGTAGGCCTGAGTTATGTCTGGGCTTCTGGTGCACCAGCTTAAAGGACTAGGGGAGGAACCAGTTGTTGACATTTCCTGTGAGGAGGAGCCTTGCTCCCCCCTTCCTCAGCTCTCTGATGTTCCTGCCCCATCTTATTCACAGTCCCTCTTCCTCCAGCCTTCTATTTTGGGTCTGTGGTCACAGTTTATATTTGGGACAAGCACATCACAGTGCATCTGACCATTCCTGGAAAAGCTGCCAGCTCCAGGGAGTCCTGGTTCCAAACACTGTGGTAACTTAGCTTGAAGGTTCCCAAAGGCTCTTAGTAGGGGATGGGACAGTCTTCAGTACTCCAGGTGGAGATCCTGAAAGGGGACAGACCAGGAAGCAGAGTTGCATGTGAGGGACTTAACATTCTTCCATGCAACTCATGTCCTTAGCTAAGGAAAAGAGAAAAGGTCAGGGCACCTGGTAGGTTGGGAACTTGGTCTTATTTTTTCCTTTTTCTGTGGTGATAGAGATCAAACCCAGATTCCTATTGTATACTAAACACATGCAGGAGATCAGGTATCTAAATGAAGGGGCAGAAGGGATGGTTCTGAACCTCTTTTCTGCAGCTGACCTCCCAGGCCTAACCCTGGTTGTGAAGAGGAGTGTCAGAGCTAGGTCCTGCTCCAGAATGGGAAGAATGGTAAGAATACCATACTCTAGTAGTCCAGCCTTGTTTCTGAAGTAGTTCCAGGATGAAGAACTACCTCATTTCTGTACCCCTTTCTCCCTATCCCACCTACTGAATGGCAGGTGGGCTCTGGCTGGACATACTTCTAGGCCCACTTCAGTCTCCTCCTGTGAATAGGGCAGGACAAGATGGGGATGCACGAAAACTCCGGGAGGTGGGCAGTATGCTGCATCCTTCCAGCTGTGGCCTTGAAGCCGGGCTCTGCAGGGACGCACGCCACTCCCCAGACATAGTCTCCCCACCCCTCCCCGGCTGCTGGGAGGCGGGGCTGGCCAAGGCTCCAGGAATGCAGGCCTGGGGGCCTGGCGCCCAGGGCACATTCCAGGGAAGACCCCGAGCCCAGGGGGCATGTTTGCGCAACTCGGTGTCCTGCTGAGGCACCCCACCAACTCCCAAGGCTTTTCCTAACTACTCAGAACCAATCCACTGGCAGGGAACCCCAGGGGATGAAAGGGCGCCTCTGGGAGTCTTGGCCCGGAAACAGCGCGCCGGAAGGGCTGCCTGAGGGGGTCTGTGGGCTGCGAGCCCGAGTGGCGGGGAGGTCTGGCCGGCCATCTGGAAATGGGCCTCTCCAGTACTGTGCAAAGTCGGCCTTGGGGCCCGTGCAAACTAGGGCAGGACGGAGGTTTAAAATTAGCCGGGCCCGCCCCCTCCCTTCCAGGCGCGGGCCACAAGCCGCGGGTGTACTCGGGGGTGGGGGGACGGTGACTCAAAGGGCTTTTCCACCCTGTGCAGCCTCCCGCGCTCCGCGTAACCCGGGCCTGATCGCTTCCCGTGGACTCCTCTCACCCGGCAGTCTCTTCTTGGCCGGTACACCCAGCCTCCAGATACCACTTCACCTCTAGTGGCCCGCCCTGGATCCGTCCCTCCTCCTGATACACCGCAACCCTCTCACCTGAAGCAGGTGGAAGCTGGTCCCTCCCTAGCTCCGCCTCCTGGGTCTGTTACATCCCGAACAATTACTGACACTCAGCCCAGGACAGCCACCCTGGCAGACCCGCAGCAAAAGGACACCGAGCACCTCTTTAGGTGGGCCTCACTTCGAGGGGAAGCCAAGACAATGCAGACCACAAGCTGATAGTCTCCGCCGCCCGCAGGCGTGGACCCTGGGATCCCAGTTCAAGTTTTTTCCTGAGTACACGCTCCAGCCTCTTCTTGAGAGGCCCCTCCCATCGGGTTTCAGGGCGCGGACTCTGAACTCCCTATCGCCCCAACTTTTCTCCGCGCCCCTCTCACCTTGAGTGGCGCCCCTAGCAGCCGGTGCAGCGCAGGTATTTGAGCACCCAGGGGCAGGGCCCCGTCCAGGCTGCAGGTAGGGGCCCGTCGTGGCTCCGGGAAGTTGGCACATGCAAAGGGGTCGGTGTCTTCCAGGTACTGCACCCTCACGGTCACCACTGATACTGGCTCCCCGTCCCCGCGGTCTTCCCCGCCTGCCATGGTTCTGCCACCGGCTCGCACCGCGCGCGCCTCGGTGTTTCTGACCCGCAGCAGCTTCGACCGTCTACCCTTGCTGCTTGGGCTGGGCCGGACCGGACGCCGTGGGGGGCGGAGCCAGACGGAGGCGGGGCCGAGGAGGGGGTGGGATCAAGACTGGGCCCCAAATGCGCGCAGGGGGTAACCACTGCCAGGGGCGGGGCTTGCACCAACCACTCAGAAAACCCGACAGTGATCCCGTTAGTTCCCTGACTCTGAGGGCGCGAAAACCCGAGCTGGCGCCCCGCCTTGGAGAGCGCAGAGGCTGGGAAGGCTTTCTTTGGGCTTGGGGTAAGTGAGGCTGCTCTTCTTTGCGGGATGCTCGGGCAGGTGGGGCAAAAGTTCCTTCACATAGTGGCCGACCAGGTCTCCCAAAGTTTAGGGATGAGATGGCCCTGATTCCTTCAGTTTGAGTGTTACTATTTCCATCACTTGGCGAAAAAGCAGTTGAGAAGGGTTTCTTTCAGTTTGGAGCAAGAAGTAAAAATAGATTTCGGCTGTTTGAAGGAAGAAGTGGAATCGGTTCCCTTTAGTTGTAGGAAGAAGAAGGACGAGTGCCCTTTCTCTAAAAACGAATGGGATGAGTCAGTTTGAGGAGGCAGGTAGCACATCTTCCTCTCAGTTTGGAGGAAGAACTGGAATGGGTGTCCCTCAGCTTGAAAACTGGAGTCAACCTTCCTCTGGAGCGAGATGAGCCGAATTACATAAAGTTGGGTAGATCCCTCTGAGTTTAAAGGGAATTCCATAGGTTCATGGAAAAGGTGAGTGGAGTTCCCTCTAGTTTAGGGAAAAGGGACGGTCGATTTCTCTCCATCTGGGAGATAAGAGAAACAGCTTCCTTCTCAGCCTGGAGTGAGTTGGGCCTAGTCCGGGGCTTAGGGTGACTGGGGACTTTGGGGACTGCGTAGTCCATCACCGATTTGTGGAAGCGCCCTGTGCGCGTGCGCAGCTCTGGTCCGGGCGGGGGCCTTAAGTGGGTCTCAGGTTTGGGGGAGCAGCGCGGAAGACAGCAGCGCACTGCC
Organism: Callospermophilus lateralis; assembly: GCF_048772815.1. NCBI lineage: Eukaryota > Metazoa > Chordata > Mammalia > Rodentia > Sciuridae > Callospermophilus > Callospermophilus lateralis. The sequence goes on from NC_135322.1 coordinate 49,321,952, forward strand.
GCCTGCGGTCTGCACAGGGCGGCGGCTTAGTGCGCGGCCTGGGCACTTGGGGCTGGCTGCTTGCGGCCGGGCGGCAGTCGCCACGGAACCGCGTCCCTCCTTCCTGGCCCAGTTCCCCGGGACCCTCCGCCCCTCCCGCAACAGGCTGTCTCTGGAGGACGGTGGTCGCTCACCACTCCAAATCCGGGTGATGGGAGGTTTCGGGGGGCGGGCTCGAAGAAGTAGACTTGGGGACTGAGGGAAGGGCTGCTTTGGGTAATTTCCGGAGCTGGGATTAGTCTAGAGGGGATGGAGGAGAGGATTCCGACTATGGTCGTCCGGGGCAGGGTCTCCGAGTCCAGATCTGGCCCGAGGTATCGGAACCGGGATTGGGGGGAGCGGGCCCCACGTGCCTGTGACGCGGGGGCGCCCGGTAGGCGGCGGCGGCGGCGGCGACGCGGGGCCGGCGGCCGTTTGGTGCCGGGAGGGCGGCGAGGTAGGCTGCAGGATGCTGCTCGCTGCACTGGCCCTGCTCGGGCTGCCCCTGGCGGGGGCAGGGGCGGCCGAAGAGCCCACCCAGGAGCCGGGGTCGCGGGGCGAACCTCCCCCAGGCTTGGCGCTCTTCCGCTGGCAGTGGCACGAGGTGGAGGCGCCTTACCTGGTTGCCCTGTGGATTCTGGTGGCCAGCTTGGCCAAAATCGGTGAGTGTGTGTGTGTGCGTGCGTGCGCCAGGCCAGCGGTTGGCAGCAGATCCGCCCCCAACCCCCGGGTCTCCGGATCCCCTCAGCTTCTTCCACAGTGTCCTGACTTAGGTTCGGTTTCCAAAAAATCCTCGTTCGCACCCAGTCCCTGCGCCTTCTCCTATGGGTCTCCCTCCTCCCCGTTCTCCGTGGAAGCGCCAAGCATTTTCCCTTCCTGAAGGACTGCCCCTGCTTTCTCCAGCTCCATCTTTGGGTTCTTTTACCCTGTTTGCTCTCCTCTTCCCCTTGCAATGAGTTCCCCTCAGTCCAACCTCTCCCCACCAATGCCCAGCTTCCCAGAAACCTCCTTCAGCGGTGAAGTGAGGATGTGTGGGGACATTCAGGGAATGGTATTCCCCGAGGAACACAGACATCCTGGTCCTAAGGAAGCCGACTTCCCTGGAGACGACGCCAAGTATCCATTCTCTTGGGGATGCTAAACTACCTCTTTTCCTCTAGCTCACCTCTGCACCCACATAAAAATAACACATTCTTGCACCTAGGTATCCTCTTTCCCACGCACTCCCATTCAAATTCACATTCCTCCCACTTCGGGGTATAAGAAACTTCCATTTATTGGGGCTTTGCTGTGTGCTGCCTACCCTAGTTGCTTTTATACTTCAACCTCCTTCAGTCCTCAAAACAGTGAAGGGTGTTTCAGACTATTTTCCTTGAATAGAGCTGCTTTTCCTTGCCTCTGCCCCTTCCTTCCTCCTCCCTTTTGTGCAGCTAGTGGTCCCTCCTCCCACCAGAGACCCTCCTCCTTCTCCCTGTTGTGCAGGCTCTTCTGTGGGGGTGACTAATTATAGCTGAGCGTTGCTACTCACTCCCCATCTATGCTGGCACAGCCTGTACTCCGGCTTACCAATGCAGCCTTCATGTAGGAATCTCACAGCCTAGTATTTGCCCCCTTATCCCCCAGGGACATTGCTTGGTCGTGGTGGTGGTGGTGGTGCAGGCCTAGATAGAAAGGGAACTCTGTACTTTGCTTTGGCAGCTGGGAAAGTGGTACTCAAAATGCCTTCAGTGAGCCTGATTCTGCCAGAGAACTGGCTTTGTGATGGGTCTTGGGATGCAGTGCTGCGTCTGGTGCATGCTGAGGAGATGAGAATGAAGTAAGGTTTCTGAAGGAGAGGAAAGAGGTACTCAAGGCAGGGATGAATGTGGGGAGTTCTATTGACTAAGCTCACACTAGAGATCCAGCAGCAGTGAGAGCAAGCTAGGTGCAGCTCAGATTTGGAGTGAAGAATTGTGTTTACTGAGAAGTCTGTGAGTTATGGGAGAGTTCCTGTCTTAAGGTTTATAGCAACAACTGTGGTTTCCACTGTTTGGGGGAAAAAAAGAAAAAACAATTCTCATAGAAAAGGAGAAATATAGAATGTTCAGGAATACCTCCCAGTTTCATTGCTAGGTCTCCACCACACACACCTTCTATTCAACACATATTTATGTAAAGCCCACTGTGTTCCAGGCATTATCTTAGGCTCTTTGAGTACAGCTTCCAAAGGGCACTGCCTTGGCATAGGGATTCACACCTGTGTCAGGAAGAGTACAGGGAGGCCTCCTCTGCCAGCACCCTCAGGATTGTGTGAGGAAAAATGTGTTCACTTATAGTCTGAGGGCCCAAGGGAGATCCATATTCTAGGGGACAAAAGTATAAGTCTCAGTAGTGCTAGAAACCCTTTTCTTACTTTCTCCTCTTTTCCTAAAAACAGATCTCTTTATTATTTCCTCCCTGAGTCATATTAACATTTGTTGAACCTACTATGGTCTAGGCCTCACACTAGGCACATTCGCACACTTTATATAATTTTATCTTCATACTTTGTGATTGGTATTTTTCCCATGTTACAAGAGAAGAAATTGAAGTTCAGGTAGATTTAATAATAATCACAGTGATAAATCCAGAAAAAGACATGGAGATCTGGCTGCTAAACTTAAAACTTTTTATTTTTTTGTCAGGGTGGGGGGAACCAGGGATTGAACCCCAGGAGTGCTTAACCATTGAGCCACATCCACAGCCCTTTTTATTTTGAGACAGGGTTTCACTAGGTTTCTTAGGGTCTCATTAAGTTGCTTGAGGCTGGCTTTGAACCTACAATCTTCCTGCCTCAGCCCTCTGAGCTGCTGGGATTACAGACATGTGCCACCATGCCCAGCTAAAACCCAAAACCTTTAAAGTACAGAGTCTTTGCTGAGCCCAGACAATGAAAAATATGTTGGGCTAGAAGGTCTACAATGCTCCTAGGAGGTGTAGTATGCATTATAGTTGGGGAACCCTAACTATAATATAACATAATAACGTTTATCATAATAATATGTAACATTTATTGAGCTCTTACTATAAGCAGTGTGCTAAGGGCTCTTAAGGGCATTATTTATTTTATCCCCACAACAATCCTGTGAGACCATTATTGTTTTGTTTTTTGTGGTACTGGGGGTTGAACTCTACCATAAAGCTACATCCCCATTTTTAAAGTTTTATTTAATTATTTATTGGTACCCAGGATAAAACTCAGGCACATGACCACTGAACCACATCCTCAGTCCTATTTTGTGTTTTATTTAGAGACAGGGTCTCACTGAGTTGTTAAGTGCTTTACTTTTTGCTGAGGCTGGCTTTGAATTCACAATCCTCAATCCTCCTGTCTCAGCCTCTCCAGCCACTGGGATTACAGGTGTGCGCCACCACGCCCAGCTTATTTATTTTATAATTTTTTTTAGTTGTAGATGAACACAATACCTTTATTTTATTTATTTTTATGTGGTGCTGAGGGTTGAACCCAGTGCCACACATGTGCTAGGCAAGCAGCATTCTACCACTGAGCCATAACCCCAGCCCTTATTTATTTTAATTTGAGACAGGGTTTTACTAAGGCTGTCCTTAAACTTCAAATCCTCCTGCCTCAGTCTCCTGACTATCTGGGATTATGGACATGTTACTGTACCTAGCTGATTGCTATTGTTTTTACTTCCTCTTTGCTGATGAGAAAACTGAGGGTCAGAGAGATGAAGTTATTTTCCTAGATCAGAGAACTAGTAAATGGGGGACTTAGACCTTGAACCCAAACAGCCCTGGAAGCCCGTATTTCTACAGCTATGTTATGCATAAAAAGGATTTGCTTAGGTTCAAATAATAGCTGTGGAAAGGAGGTCAGAGAAAGATGAGGTCCCCTGAAGATGAGAGAGGAGGGAGCATTTCCAGGAATGGAAAAAGCAAGCAAAAGCCTTGCTGCAGTGAAGGGTTTGTAGCCCTGGAGGTTAGAGATTCTAGAAATTTTGCATTTCGATTTTCTTCCCTTGGTCCCAGGGTCAGGGCTTCTAAGACTGGGAGGTTATAGGCTGGTGTGTGGAAGGTGTTCCATAAGCTCATACCTGCTACCCTCTTCTTGCATTGTAGTGTTTCACCTGTCTCGGAAGGTAACATCTCTGGTCCCTGAGAGCTGCCTGCTGATTTTGCTGGGCCTGGTACTAGGCGGCATTGTCTTGGCTGTGGCCAAGAAAGCTGAGTACCAGTTGGAGCCGGGTACCTTCTTCCTCTTCCTGCTGCCTCCTATTGTGCTGGACTCAGGCTATTTCATGCCTAGTCGGCTGTTCTTTGACAACTTGGGTGCCATTCTCACCTATGCTGTGGTGGGCACACTCTGGAATGCCTTCACAACAGGCGCTGCTCTCTGGGGCCTGCAGCAGGCTGGACTTGTGGGTGAGTGATCCTGAAGACCTGGGCTGACAGGCAGAGGTTTTTGTCAGACCCATCACCTCTCTTCTTTCTCCTCCAGTTCTGAAGGTCCCATGCTGGCAAGAGCCATGCTATAAAAGATCCATCTCAGGCCCCTCCCACCTGAAGTATAAGGCAACTCTCCAAATGGGCTTCAACCCTCATTTAGTTCCCTTCTAGTCAAGTCTGCACTTCTGCTGCATGACAACTGAGTGGGGACTGGCTCCCAGTGTGTGCGCTGCTGAGCTGGAGGAGCCTGCATTACCACTCTGTTGTCTCCTACCCTGTGTTACCACACTGCCACTTGTCAGCCCTACTTTCTTGAGACACAACTCACCATTTCTGCAAGGGCTTACTGTCCTGGCTCTACTCAGGCCATGTCAGTGTGGTTTCCTGTTTTTATTATTTTTACTACATATATATACATCCATAAAATGCTAAGTACTATGCTGGGCATTCTCTCCTTACTTATCCTATTGACTCTTCATAACAAACCTGTTGGGGTATAATTTGTCCCATTTAATGGATGAGAAAGTAGAGTCCCTAAAATTCATTTGCTATCAGATCCAAGATTACCAGAAGTCCAAGATTAGCCTCCATTTTATTGAGGTGTTTTTCCTTTAGCCCCCTCCCCTGTTCCCCTCTTTATTTCCTTATCAAAGAAATCCATTCAATCCTGATGTTGATAATTCAGACTTCTTCCAAAGTAAAAGGAGATGTTTATAGTTCCCAGCTGGGGACTTCAACCTGGTTTTCCTAATAAGATAATGAGCTATTTGGGACAGGAAGGGAAAAGAGGACATTAGATGCTAGTCTTAGTAGTAATTTTAATGATAGTAATGGCTATTGGATGCTTACTATGTATCAGGCTCTGGCTAAATAAAGGACTTTTGTTTTAAACTTTTAAAAAAAATTATAAATAATTGAGTACATTATAATTATGTATATTTGTGGGATTCATTATTACATACATACACAATAAATAAAGAACTTTTTAGGTGCATATTGTTATTTCCAATTTGTCCATGGGAAAAGTGAGGCTCACAGAGATTATTTGACATGTTCAAATACCACCTGTAGGACTTTTTTGCTGTCCTCTTGCTAAGAACTGTGAGTGTAACATCTCTTTGGCTGAGAACTGCAGGAGTGGGAGAAAGCTCTCTCCTGTTATCCTCCCTAATAAAGCCAGTCGACAGCCAATTCCCACCTGCTGGGAGCTACTATTATGATTGCTACAGTTTTCATTACCCGTACCATCTTAGTTTTTCAGTTTACATAGAGCTTTTTTAGCAATATCCTGAGTTGGTTTTTGCAGCCATTTTGTGAGATGAGCAGATGAGGAAGCATGGTTAATAGAAGTCATGTTACAGTGACATCACCCATATCACACAGCTGATGAGTGGCAAAGCCAGGCTTTGGGAATAGGCAGCTTGCCTCAAGTCTCCTGACCTGCAGGCCAATGCCCTCCTCACCTTCCCAAGTACTTTTTGGGCTTCCTGTTTTATCAGTGAGGGTAGCATCTGGTCTGTTCCAGTGAGTGCCACATGAGTTGGGGGCATCTTCACCAATTACTGGTCTGTCTTCTGTCTCTCCCTTGCTAGCCCCCAGAGTGCAGGCTGGCCTGCTGGACTTCCTGCTGTTCGGGAGCCTCATCTCAGCAGTGGACCCTGTGGCTGTACTGGCTGTCTTTGAGGAGGTGCACGTCAATGAGACTCTCTTTATCATCGTTTTTGGGGAGTCCCTGCTCAATGATGCAGTCACTGTGGTGAGTGCTCAGCAGGCTGACATCCCCTGACCTCAGGCTACCACATTCTGACTAGTTGGGCATCTGAGCAGGCTCAGACCCTTTCTTCTGGTCCCCTGGGGAAGAAATAGGTCTCAGCTTTCCCCCTCTCCCAGTGGCCTTGGTTGCTATCTCCCCATCACTTGCTCCTGAATTTCCTCTTTTCACTTAGGTGCTGTACAAGGTCTGCAACTCCTTTGTGGAGATGGGCTCTGCCAACGTGCAGGCCACTGACTACCTGAAGGGAGTCGGTCAGTATTTCCCCCTCTCTGTCTCCCCCAGGTTGCTGAGTCCCACCCTCCTGGCAACATGACAGCAGAGGCTATTTGGGTTGCCTCATTTCTTATTCTCCTCTATGGAGAAATGGGGTCTGGGCAAAGCTTGCCCTGGGATCCTGAGCCCTGGGGAGTGTGGTGGGTATCCTCCGCCACTTCCTACCAGGCAGCACTCTTGTCAGCCTTGGGAGGGTCTGGACCAGGGGTCATGCTGATAACCCACTCCTCCCTCAGCCTCCCTGTTTGTGGTCAGTCTGGGCGGGGCAGCCGTGGGCTTAGTCTTTGCCTTCCTCTTGGCCCTGACCACACGCTTCACCAAGCGGGTCCGCATCATCGAGCCGCTGCTGGTCTTCCTCCTCGCCTATGCAGCCTACCTCACTGCTGAAATGGCCTCACTCTCTGCCATTCTTGCGTGAGTTCTGGGAGCCTTGCAGGCCGGCAGCTGGGAGGGGGCACTGGAGATGGTTGCCTCTCACATGGACAGAAGTGGGACCCTGAGGAGTTTGTAGGTTTTCTTGAGCCCTTGTGTACTGGTTCCTCAGTCTCCCTTGGAGAGACAATAAACCTCAGGTAATCTTCCAAAACTGGGCACCCAGAACTGGGTACTCCAGGGCCCAGTCTTCCTCTGACTTAAAAACCTGGGACCATTGGCTGTGGTAACTAAGTGCTTCAAAAGATGCCTCAGAGTCTGCTAATTGGAGCATGTTTCTCGTCATTTTCCCTCCTGGAGGCACTGAGTGGAAGCCTAGAGATCTGGATTCCCAGGGCCACTACTGACTTGCAGTGTCCATGCATTCCCAGTTTTTGCCCTTGCCTTCCTAGTTTTTGCCTCTGAGAGTCTGACACCCTGTGTTGGGCAATGCCCACTCTTGCAGCATGCTCAAACCCTAGAGACTGAGCCCCCTGGAACGCCTTCTCACTTAATTCTGTCTCACCATTCTTCTCCCAGGGTGACCATGTGTGGCCTGGGCTGTAAGAAGTACGTGGAGGCCAACATCTCCCATAAATCACGCACAGCTGTCAAATATACAATGAAGACTCTAGCCAGTTGTGCTGAAACTGTCATCTTCATGCTGCTTGGCATCTCGGCTGTGGACTCTTCTAAGTGGGCCTGGGATTCTGGGCTGGTGCTAGGCACCCTCTTCTTCATCCTGTTCTTCCGAGCCCTCGGTATTGCTGGCACCCTCTGTTTCCCCACTCTCCTCCTTGTCTCCCCTCCCCCTGCAGGCTCATTCCCCAATCTGAGTCCACATCCTTGTCAATTCCTATGCTTCCCCCTAGTGCTCAATTCTCCCAGTCCTTACCAGACCTTAGCTCAGACACTTGGTGCCACCCACTCCCAGTGTCTTCCACTCCCAACACCTTGCTCCTGCTGACCTTCCTCCTGCTGTAGGCGTAGTCCTGCAGACGTGGATGCTGAATCAGTTCCGGTTGGTCCCTTTGGACAAGATTGACCAGGTGGTGATGTCCTATGGGGGCCTGCGGGGGGCTGTGGCCTTTGCTCTCGTCATCCTGCTGGATAAGACCAAGGTCCCTGCCAAGGACTACTTTGTGGCCACCACTATTGTGGTGGTCTTCTTCACAGTCATTGTGCAGGTGGGAGTGCCCATGAGGCTGGTGGGGAAAGGGTCCAGTAGGCCCTGGGGAAAGTCTTGGAACCTATGGAACAGGCACTCCTCCTCCTGTTGGGAGAAGCAGGAACCTAACTTTCAAGACCTTGAGTGCACTGGGGTAGGGGGACAGAGCTGAGGCCTAATGATGGGGGAGAGAAAGGCAGCAAGGACTGATTAGGGAAGGGCTCACCTCCTGCCTGTCCATAGGGCTTGACCATCAAACCACTGGTCAAGTGGCTGAAGGTGAAGAGGAGTGAACATCACAAACCCACCTTGAACCAGGAGCTGCATGAGCACGTGGGTACCAGAACCCCAACCCTCCACCTGTCCCTTTCTCCCTTCTCCTATTTTGGCAGAGTCCTGATCCAGTCCCCCTACCCACCCCCTTCTAGACTTTTGACCACATTCTGGCTGCAGTGGAGGACGTTGTGGGGCACCATGGCTACCACTACTGGAGGGACAGGTGAGGGAGCTGCCCCGAGGCTCCTTCAACAGCAGCAGCCCCACCAGACAGGGCAGCATGGGGGATGTGCCACCCTTCTAAGAAGGGACACAACCAGGTTCAGGCTGGGTAACCTCTGTCTGGAGCCTTAGAGAAGCATTACTGTGCTCAGGATAAGACAAGGCTCCCTAGTGTGGCCTGCCTGGCCCTGCATGATCTGGCATTTACCAGATTCCAGCCCCATCATGCTCTGCTATGTCTTGTATGGTCTTCCTGCTAATTACTTGGACCCCATTAGAGCCTTAGGATCCACCAAGATCCCTAGGCCTGGCCACTGGGACCATTGTACATGTTCTCTCTACTAGAACATTCCCTTGCCTCATTTTACTCTAACTTTTGTTCATCCTTCAGATCTCACCACAAGCATAAATTCCTTAGGGAGGGCTTCCCTGGCCTCCCTGAGAAGGACAAATCCCTATCATATTCTACAATTATCCCTGTTAGTTCTTGTCATGGTTGCAATTTTACAGTTATTTGCAATAACTTTAATTAATGTCAGAGTTTCCCCCAACACTGTAAATTTTACAGAGCAGGAACTAGCCTTGAGATTCTCCCGGCTGAGACCCATTCCAAGAAAGCCAGGCCAGTGCTGGTGGTGTCCCTGTCCTATCTGAGGAAGGGCCAGCCAGCCAGGCCTTGGGGATGGTACTCAGGGCTGGGCCTGGCATCCTCTATAGGTGGGAGCAGTTTGACAAGAAATACTTGAGTCAGCTGCTGATGCGGCGGTCAGCCTACCGCATCCGGGACCAGATCTGGGATGTATACTACAGACTCAATATCCGGGATGCCATCAGCTTCGTGGACCAGGTAGGGCATATGGCCAAGAGAGCAAGGTAGAAAGGAGCAACAGGCAGGCAGGCAGCCTTATTAGGAGAGAGTTGGGAGTTCCCAGCTGTACTCATGGTCTGATGAAGTAGCAGAATTAAGCTTGACCTGGTGCTGACATTCAGAATCTGGCAAGCAGTATAGAAAGGTGGGAAACATCTGGACCCTGGAGTCAACAGATGTAGTTCAACTATTATCACAGGTGTGTGATTTTTGGAAGCCACTTATATGTATGAACCTGTTTCCTCAGTCATAAGAAAGCAGAAATAAGAACAAGAGTACCTATGTCAAGTTTTATGGATTCAATATATAAAGTGTTACTACAGTATCTAGCACATCAAAAGAGCAAAAGAAGTATTAACTGTTGTTCTCTTTATTATTCTCCTGATGCTGTGGGCCACCTTCCATCTGATTGCTGTCTGACTTTGGTCTTGACCCCTACAGGGAGGCCATGTTTTGTCCTCCACAGGCCTCACTCTGCCCTCTATGCCCAGTCGCAATTCTGTGGCAGAGACCTCTGTCACCAACCTGCTGTAAGTCCATTGAAGCCTCTTCCCCTTCCCCCAAGCTCCTCTCCACTGGGCCCTCTCTCCAAATCCCTTCTGGGGAAGATTTTTCAGCACCTTTATTTCTACTCTTCCCCTGGCCTGTGCCTCCTGCCCCCTCCCTAGCACACATGTCCCTGCCTCCTGCAGGAGGGAGAGTGGCAGTGGAGCCTGTCTGGATCTGCAGGTGATTGACACAGTACGCAGCGGCCGGGACCGTGAGGATGCTGTGATGCATCATCTGCTCTGTGGAGGCCTCTACAAGCCACGCCGCAGGGTGAGAGCAGGCAGGACATAAGAGGTCCAAGGGTGATGGGGGCTGATCTGGGGAGGTATGATTGAAACTTAAGAGGCAATTGGTGCCAGATTGTGGTAAGCTGTAAATGCTCAGTTGGAGAGTGCTGCCAACAGGGTTTCATCCTGTTGGCAATAAAAAACCTTGACTTGTTGTTGTTTTGGAGAAAGGACTGACCTTCTCTGGTAGCACAGAGGGCGCAAATTGAGAGCAGGAGAACCAGTAGGGATGTTGGAGGGAAACACTTCAGATTCAAGTTAGGTGGTGGGAGGAAGAGGACCACAAGGACCTGGGGATTGGCCATGAGAGGAGAGGAGGAAATGGCTAAGGGGCCTTGAGGGTCACTAGAGAATAAGAGTCACAGGAGCAGGGATGCTGAGGAAGCTTTTGGGATCAGCATGGGGGAGGCAGACATGTTTTAGGAAATAGTGAGTTAGTTCAACACAGACCAGTAGGAAATCTGTTGCAACCCCACAAGGGGGCAGCAAGCCATATTTTAAACCTTCTAAAATGAGAAGCTAGCTGCTACCATCCCTGGCAGTTGTGCTTTTTTTGAGGGTGGGGTGGGGTGAGGGTGGTACTAGGAGTTGAACTCAGGGGCACACAACCACTGAGCCACATCTCCAGCCCTATTTTATATTTTATTTAGAGACAGGGTCTCACTGAGTTGCTCAGCAACCTCACTGTTGCTAAGGCTGGCTTTGAACTTATGATCCTGTTGCCTCAGCCTCCCGAGCCTCTGGGATTATAGGCATGCGCCACCGTGCCTGACCCCTGGAAGTTTTAACAGGCAAGGTTTTTTAGATCATTGAGACAGAATTGACTTTCTTTTAACTTGCACCACATCCTGATTTGACTAAGTATCTGCAGAATAAGCTTCAAAGGTCTCAAGACAGCTCTCTCCATATAGGCTCTCCTGCCCGCAAGCCATCATCTCCTACATCTGGTGTGTCTGCTCCCATAATGAGAAAGGGGGCTCAGAATGGAAGGTGCTACTCCGTGATTGGCCATGGCAATGCTGAGGGCTTTCTTACCTTTCTAGTTTTGAAACTTGCCATGGTCTATTCCTACAGTCCATGATCCTGCAGGCTTTGGTTCACGAGCTGGGGGCCCCATGTTGTCCTCACAATCTGCCAGACTCCAGGCCCCTGTGTCTTCCTTAGTTAATGGCTGGCAAACACTGTCTCATCTAACCAGTGGGGTTTATATTCTTCTTTTTTTGCAAAGGGTACTCAGGATTGAGCCAAGGGACATTTTAGCACTAAGGTTCATCTCCAGTCCTTTTTATATTTTATTTCAAGACAGGGTTTTGCTATTCTAAGAGTTTCACTAAGTCACTGTTGCTGGCCTTGAACTTGCAATCTTCTTACCTCAGCCTCCCTAATAGCTGGAATTATAGGGTGTGCCACTGCACCCAACAAGTTTATATTCTTTTAACTATTTTTGGGGGTCAAAATTTCAGTAGAAATAAGAATTCTCATTTATCCATTACCCAGCTCTAATAATTACAGATACATAATACATTTTGTTACATTCTGTAGCCCCATACACCCTGCCCACACTTTCTTTCTTTTATTAGTGCATAATAGTTGGGATAATTTTGACAAGGTCATACATACATGGAATTTTTTTTTCATTCATGGAATTTAATTTATTCCATTCAGTCCTCCATGTTTCCCCTTTGCTCCTCCCTCCCCCTAGTCACATGCCTCTTTTCTACTGGTCTTCCTTTCACTCATTTATTTTTGATTGATGCTTTATAGATATACATAAGGTAGAATTGACTGTGGTATATTTTTAAACATGCATATAGTTTAATTTTGTTAAAATCATTTTGCTTTTCCTCCTTTTTCCATCCTTTTTCCCTCTCTTTTGATCTCTTTTTCTACTCCAATGATCTTCCCTGTATCTTTATGATATTAGATCCCCATTCCTTTCCCCCCTTATTTTGCTCTAGCTTCTGCATATAACAGGAAAAATTGACCCTTGATTTTCTAAATCTGGCTTATTTCATGTAGTATGAGAGTCTCCATTTTATTCACTTACTGCCAAATGCCATAATTTCATTCTTTTTTTATAGCTAAAAAAAGAATGTATATATATACCACATTTTCTTAATACACTCGTCTATTGATGGGCATCTGGGCTGGTTCCATAACTTGACTATTGTGGATTGTATTGATATAAACATTGATGTGACTTTTATCACTGTAGTATGCTGATTTCTTTTAGACAAATACCAAGGAGTGGGATAGCTGGAGCATGTGGTGGTTCCATCATAGTTTTGGGGGGGAATTGCCATACTGCTTTCCTTCCATACTAATTTCTTGCCCACACTTTTATCTTTGGGGATGTTGGTTTACTGGGCATTGAACCCAGGGGCGCTTCACCACTGAGCCACATCCCCAGCCCTTTCAAAAACGTTTTCTTATTTTGAGACAGGGTCTCATCAAATTGCTGAGGCTGGCCTTAAACTTGTGCTACTCCTACCTCAGCCTCTTGAGTCACTGGGATTATAGGCATATGCCAGTGTACCCAGCAATATTTTTATCTTAAAACTTATCATATCACATAATCTCTAAATATTTCAGTTTGTATCTAGTTGGCAAGAAATATTTAAAAAAATAAATCATAGTACTATTATCACAAAAATGACAATAATTCCTTCTCATATCAAACATTCAGTGTTCAATAGATAATCTTTTTCCAGATTGTTTTTTCAAATCAGGGTCCAAATAAAGTCCATATTTTGTACTGGGGAAATATGTCTCTTCATTAAAAACAACAACTATAATAGTTCCTTATCCCTCTTTTTTCTCCCATGGTATTTATTTACTGAAGAAACTAGATACTTTGTCTTAGAGAATTTTCTAGATTTTGTTGATTGTATTCCAGTGGTGATAGTTAATATGTTCCTTCATCCCCTTGGTCATTAAATCTTGAGCCCTGATGAGATTCAAAAACATTCAGTTGGTATGCTATGTACTTCTTATTGTATTATATCAGGAGTATACAATTTATACATAACTTTGTGTGTGTGTGTGTGTGTGTGTGTGTGTGTGTGTGTGTCTAGATTGACCAATGGGTTCAGTCTAATTAGTTCTCATGTATTCAACTTTAAAAAGAAGGAATAAATGTGTGCTTATCCTGTTAAATGTCATCTTATTTAATTTAGCCCATCATTCCATCATTTGGATCTCATGTCTCCTCAGATTCATATCATCTGAAAATTTGCTAAGCCTGTTAATTTGTATTCATCCAAATCAACATAAAAATGTTGAACAGGATAGAGCTGAGGAGAGTCCTGTGGCATGCTACTAAAGACTTTCCTCCAGACTGACATGGATCAAGCATTTTTTGGGTATGGTTACTCAACCAGTTCAGAATCTACTTAGTTGTAACATAACACAACCTATAATTCCTCATGTTCTTTCTAGAAATATCATTAGAGAGAAACAGAAGCATCTAATATGCAGCTAGAAAGATAACATTATCATTGAAGAGTGAGATAAGGACTGGAGAGAAAGATTTGGTAGCAATCTATATCAGAAGTTTCTTTGGCTATATCAGAATCCCCTGAGAAGCTTGCTCAACTGTTCCTGGCTTCATTTCCTGGAGATTCTGATTCTGTAGTTTGGAGTGGGATTAAGAGTCTGTGTTCTTAACAAGTGATTCAAACGCAGCTGGTCTTAAGGCTGGTGTTCGGGAACTACAGACATATCAATGGGATAGTCAAAGCCAGGAGAACAGATAAGTTCTCTGGGGAGAGAGTTTGGAGTCAAGAGAAGAGGACCAAGGATGCACTTGAAAGAAAGGAATAGGGAGCCAATGAGGGAGAAGGAACCCTTGGAGAAGCAGTAGCAGATATGTCTCAGGCCTGGGGGCAATATAAGGCTGGATGTTGCACCAAGGCCTGGCTGGTGTCTAGGCAGAATGAGGGAAAGTGTCAGAATCAATAAAATGGAGGCAGTAGCACCAATGGAAAGGCTTTATTCAAGGAGGCAGGCTCAGGAGCTTTCCCAAAAGCAGAGAGGAAGTGACCAGTGACAAGGGAAGAAGCAAAAATGCAGGAGTGGAGAAACTGTAGTGATTACTGATGAAGGCCAGGGCTGGGGAGTGACAGACCCCTTCATCTCCAGGAGAGAGGCATCTCTGTGTGCATAGGTCAAAGAGGGCAGATGGGAGACTTAAAGGAAGCTCTTAGAACAAGTTCAGGGAATCAGAAAATAAGAGTGGTGGGAAAGGGACCAGACTTGGGGTTTGAGGCAAGATGAGTGATTTGGAACACTTTGCAGTACTTTGGGGGAATTACCTACCGTGAGATAATGGAAAAGTGGTTAAGCTCCTGAAGATAGAGACAGAGACAGGCTGGGTGAATGCACAGTAGACTTGATCTTTTTTGAGTTTTAAAAAGATAAGATGAAGGGGATGGCTCTGAAGTAGGTAGATAGGTACTGGGATTGAAAGGGTCTAGGGATCAGGGGAGATGGTTATGAAGGCCTCAAGTGCAGTCTGGGTCTAATGACGGTTGTTGTGGAAATAGCTGGAAAGTTCAGCTGGAGAAAGGATCCTGGGTACTTAGAAGGGGCCAGGATGGCCACAGGGATATGAACCACAAGCCAATAAATGGAGATGCAAAGAAGGAAATGGCCCCCATAGACTTATAGTAGTCCCAGGGAATAAGACATAATAACTTGCCTTCAGTCACTTCAAGTCAAAAAGAACTGGGAAAAGGACAGCAAAGGATGGGAAAAACAGATTTGGAGGAATCAATTCTAGGGTGAAGGGAAGTTTTTCTACAGTAAACTAGAATACAGTCTCTGGATGGGTTCCTATGATACTGTTTTGTTTTAATCCATGGCTAGTTCTGGAAAAGTTGGGCTGGCAGAACCTGCGGTGAACATGTTGGGGCTGTGGCCTGGGGTTCCTGTGGGAAGCCAAAGCATCCAGCCTCATGGCAGGGTGGGGCTGTCATTGCCAGTACAAAGCCAGCTGCAGCCGCCACTTCATCTCTGAGGATGCGCAGGAACGGCAGGACAAGGAGATCTTCCAGCAGAACATGAAGCGGCGTCTGGAGTCCTTTAAGTCCACCAAGCACAACATCTGCTTCACCAAGAACAAGCCACGAACCCGCAAAGCCGGCCGCAAGAAGGCATGTCCTTTCTCTGAGAGTCCTCTTTGGATCTGGGCACACAGTTTTGAGTCCTTATGTGTTGCAATCTAGCATTAGGGAACCCCTAGTTGAATCATCCTCAGGGATTTGGTAACTAGCAGTTTGAGTTCCCTTTTAGATCCTCCTGGGCCTCCAGAAGAGTAAAGGGAGGTGTTCAGGGGGAAAGCAGGCTCTTGGTTATGTAGTCACTTGCTACTAGAGAGATATAATAACAGGGGAGGAGCAACTCCAGGAGCCACTCAGCCCAAGCAGATGCACCCAGATTCCCTACTGGGGTACAGGTGACTCAAATTCCACAGACCTCTGGCTGGCTGAAGAATGGTTAGATGGTAGAACCACTGACATTCAAAATTTCCTCCCCTGCTGGGTTAGGAAGACTTGTCCTCTGTTGACCCTACCAGAAGGCAGGGTTGGGGTGCAGAGCCAGGGCCAGAAGCTCAGGGTTTCTCTCTTGGTCCTCAGAAGGATGGTGTGGCTAATGCTGAGGCTACAAATGGGAAACCTCCTCGAGACCTGGGCTTTCAGGATACAGGCAAGCAGGGAGCAGGGGTGGCTGGGCTTAAGGATGGAAGGGAGTTGGGGAAGGGCAGGACCCATCTGCCAGAATCCTGGAGGACCTTCTCTGGGTGTATTTAGCATATCAACTGGGTTTCACCCATCAGGGACTAGAAGGGCACTCTTGCTTTCAATGTTGACAATATTCAAAGCAGTAATATAATGTGTGACAGGAGGTACCTGATTGCTAACTGGTTTACAGGCCCTGAGGAAACGGTCATAGAGAAGGGAAACTTGGCCTGGGCCTTGAAGGATCGGTAAACCCTGGGGCTTAGTATCCCATGTGCAAAACTATTTCCCTGTGAACATAGTGTTAATGGACCTTCCAGCCCTCCCAGTGTTCATGTTGATGGTGAGGTCTGGGGCTGACAAGAGGATAGAGGAACTATAAGGTGTGACCCTTACAGCCTCCTCCAAGGGCTTAGCTCCTTTGGCTGCCTCCTCAGGCTCTGCAGTCTCCCTTCCCTTCCTCTCAAGCCCTCTTCCTACTAGAGACAGAGGAAAAAGGCACCTCTGTCAATATGGGCTGTGCTTGGGGGAACAGGAGCTGGCTTGGGGTTGCTGGGCTGCTCCCCCAACCCCAACTCAGCTCTTGTGCCTATCCAGCTGCTGTGATACTAACTGTGGAGTCTGAGGAGGAAGATGAGAGCGACAGTTCAGAGACAGAGAAGGAGGACGACGAGGGGATCATCTTTGTGGCTCGGGCCACCAGTGAGGTTCTCCAAGAGGGCAAGTTCTCAGGTAATGGCTTCCTCACTGCCTCCCTCCCCTTTGGAGCAAGGATTTTCTTCTCTGCTCCAGATAACTTTCTTTTCCTATTCACCATTTTAATCACTAACCAGCTTTTACTGAGCATCTCCTTTCTAACAGAAAGCTGACATACATGATCTGGTTCAACCCTCACAACAACCAAGATGGAGAAACTAAGCTCATAGATCCTAAAGGACTTGTCAGTTGTCCAGTGTCACATGGCAGAACCAGAATTAGAACCTGATCTGTGTGACTACAAAGCCTAACGCCTCTCACTGCTATTTCTCCATGAGGAGCATAAGATGATAGCAAACCTAATAGCAGGCTCTGCTGTATCCAGGCTTATCATACCTGCCCTCATGTAGAGCCCCAAGTGAGGGTGGTACCTGACCTAGGGTAGGAATCTGAATTAATAAAAATGGAATTATAGATAAAAATGATACATGCATGTTTTCTGCATGTGGAAACCAAATTCAATCATAATACTAGGTATCACTGGTGGTTGGCTCAAGAATTCTCAGGTGACTT
Source organism: Callospermophilus lateralis (assembly GCF_048772815.1). NCBI lineage: Eukaryota > Metazoa > Chordata > Mammalia > Rodentia > Sciuridae > Callospermophilus > Callospermophilus lateralis. Next base: position 49,339,233 of record NC_135322.1, read on the forward strand.
TTTAGACAGATTTATTGCAGAAAATTTCAAAATACATAATGATAGAACAGGAAAATAAACTCTTATTTATTCTTTACCCAGCTTCAATGATGACCTATTCATACCACTCTTATTTCACCTTTACCCTCACCTATGACCCTGCTCTTATGAAAAAAATCTCAAGTATCATAACACTTTATCAATAAATATTAAGCATAAAAATAGGGAATATTTTTAAAAATTATAACCACACTGCCATTACTGTATGTAAAAATCTTTGTCATCAAAGATTCTAGTCCATGTTTAGATTTTCCTGGTAGTCTTAATATTTTTTATAACAGCTTTGTGCAAATAGAAATCCAGGTAAGACCCACACATTACATTTGGTAGATCAGTCCCTTTTATCTTTTAATAGTGGTTCTCAAGGGATGGGATGTGAAGAGATTTGGCATCCCTGAGGATAACCAATTTTTGGAGACATGTTTGATGTCACATCTTGGGATACTACCCTTGCACTGAGTGGGTACAGAAGGCCAGGAATGCTGCTAAACATCTTACAAAGCACAGGACAGCCCTATGACAAAGTGGCTACCTCAAAATGTCAACCCTCACAACAACAAGATGGTTGTCAAGTTTGGAAAACTCTGAGTGAGCCTTGCTACTTTTTTCCCCTTGCAACATATCTATTGAAGAAACCAGGTTATTTGCCCTGTAGCCCTTCCTTGTCTGGATTTTGCTGATTGCATCCCCAAGTGTCATTAAATATATTTTCTGTCCATTATATTTCTTTTAAATCTAGATCATCTCCTTCTTTCCTTCCTTCCTTTCTTTCTTGGCAGTAGTGGAGATTGAACTCAAGGCTTTATACATGCTAGGAAAGCACTACCACTGAGCTATAACCCTAGCCCTAGCCCTTAAAAGATTT